>NC_071507.1:135169953-135798911 GCF_027887155.1 Malaclemys terrapin pileata
CAAGAATGGCATTTTTAAAAATCCTATAAACAGTGAACATGGAAAAGATCCAGAATTCATTAGGTATATGCCATATCTCTTTTCAGGCTCTTTTATGCATGGATTATTGTTAAAGTAGTGTATTTTTAGCATGCCAATGGCTTCGCAGAGCACATTACTACAACCATAATGGTTTGCACTACAGATAGCAGAGCACAAAGCCTTTTCCTTTGTTCCTAATTTACCAGATCTTGAAGTATTTTCTTCTGTTTGTTTTTAAATTAAAATTCACGCATTTCTGTGGGAGATCACATGAGTGATGAATTATCAGAAATAACCTACGTTCTGGTGTCCAAAATGGATAGATTTTCATTTTCTTTAGTGAAAATGTAAGTACTAAGCACACCTAATATAATCAAAGGGTCATATTCTAGTCTTGATATACATTAATAAGAGTCAGATATTGATCAAAAACAGGCTATGTGCCTGACTATTTCAAATATTTTTTATTTGCATTCATGTGAGACAGGTGGGAAATTTTATATATTTATTCATATTTTCAATGATTGCATCTGATTCATTCTAAAATAAGTTTTTGAAGGGCTTGATATTGCTACATATACATTGTTGCAAACACAAGAGAGCTAATAGCAACCCTTTGCTCTTTATTATGCATATTCATTTAACCTGTTTTTCATGTCATTATAGCCCCTCCTAGCCTCCACTATTGCTGTCTACCATTTTTGTCAATTAGCAGCAGGTTGAATCATCCAAATAAAAGATTTAACGAGCCCTCAGAAGCACTGCCATGAAATTTCACTCCTCCAGACAATGTTTCTTCCCTCCCTATGTGAACTGTATAGGAAAGGTTTTTCTTGGACTATTGTCTTGAGTCCTGACTAACACTGTTATCCTGTATAACAGTGCAAAAAATATTTTGATGACTGTTTCTTCAAATGTATAAATTAGGTCACTTTAGCCATTTAATGTCCCTTTTCTGTTAAATCTCTGCAGACATTGAAGTGGTTCTATTTATTACCACAAATGCATGAAGAAAGCAAATTATTAAGTGAATGTGAGTATTTACACCCACATTTCTTATGTTCTTATCATATCAAGGAAGAGAAACAATAGCATGTGACTTTTCTGACCAGTGAAAACTAAGCAGTTAACTCAAATTTAGAATATTTATGATTAAACCGTGCAGTAACATAACTTGAAACTAAATACATCAGCACAACAACAAAAATGTGGGGAAATCACAATCTGAACATAGATTATCCATAAGCAAGAAGGGCTAAATCTGACAAATAAGTTATTTACTGGGAATAAATCATTAGGCTCTCATTCCAGTATTAAATAACCTTTCAAGCTCAACTCAAGTCCTATCTCTAAGAATTGTTCGAATGAAGACTAACTCGTCTTTCCCTATTTAGAGTGAATTCGGTGCCAGCTTTCCTCTGCAGGACAGTCAGACAGTTTATGAATAGTTACAAAGAAACACATTACCTGCGTAATGGCCCAGAGTAAAACAAACACACCCACAATAAAATGGGGGAGTATACCTTTCACCATTAGAGGCCTACATTCAAATCTAATTTAAGACAAGCGAAATGAGTTAGCTGCTCTCAGCTTAATCCCTAGTGGATATCTGTTTGTATTACAAAACTACCGTGCACTATGACACAATTTGAAGTGTACCTAAAAGATTCCTGAATCTACCTTAAAGGTACCCAGGACTATAACTGTAAGACACTCACAGCGGAGTTTTGTAGAAGAGCATGTGCAATGACTCCCCATACTGTGCTGTTCAGATCTGTACTTTTGCCCCTCATTTTTCAGGAACACTGGAATTAGTTAAATTCACCATCTCGATTCTCCTGCAAATGAATGCAAGGCAATATTGTCCTCAGTGGGACTTGCTTGTATGTAGTGATGGGAATTTTTTTCCTAAACAATACTGAACATTTAAAGAATAAATGTCACGATGTTCTAGGGCCTTTAAGCTATATTTCACAGCTGGAAATGTATGCATTTACTACAGGCATCCATCCATAAGGCAACCTTTCCTTCCCAATCTCACAGTACACTTTAACTAGAAAGCATCCTTAGCTGCTGCTTAGGCACTGCTGAGTGCCACAGCCTGGCTGAAAGGGGAAGCTTCAAACGGAAGCTGTAGCACCACCACAGTGGAAGAGAAACTGCAACCCAGTGGTACTCAGCTATACTTGAGACATGTCCAGGCTGTTTTTTGGTTAAAGTTTATTACAGGAGAGGGATAGTGGCCAGTACAGGAAAAAAGAGAAAGTAACGGGAGTGCAGGGAGAAAGAGAGGAAGAAAGTAAAAGATGAAAAGGGAAGGGTAAAAGATAATTTTTAAATCTTTCCTTTTTTTCCAGGAACACTGCTGCTTTTTAGCAGTGCTTTATAGTGTAGCCCTCTGGCCATTTTAAATTCACTTCCTATTCTAAAGACTACATTTTAAATTGGGCTTCTAATTCAGTTAACAACCTGCCCTGAGTAAGGGGCAGAGAATAGCAAACTTCAGAATTCAGAGTCACAATTCGTTTCCTGGCTCTTCAGAAGGCAAGTAATCTGCTGTTGGTCTATAGACCAGGTTACATTACCCTTTGCACCAGTTTATCTGCACTGGGCAGCATGTTGGGGGTGAAGGACATATTGCCCCTGCATACCAAATCCAAACCCACCTTTAGGGGAGCCTTTTAGTAGCTGCTCTCCTCACCTGTGTGTGAGATGGAAGACATAGCTCTCATACACGTAAACACAAGCTGAAATTTGTTACTGGATTGGGATCTAACTCAGAGGTTGGCAAACTACGGCCCACAGGCCACATCTGGCCCGTGGAACCCTCCTGCCCAGCCCCTGAGCTCCTGGCCCTGGTCCCTCCCCCACTCCTCCCCCTACCCCACAGCCTCAGCACGCTGCACCGCTGACGCAATGCTCTGGGTGGCCAGGCAGTGCAGCTGCAGAGCCCGGCCTGACCTGGTGCTCTGTGCTGTGCAGTGGCGTGGCTGGCTCCAGCTGGGCAGCATGGCTGTAGTGCCACCAGCCACTGGTGCTCCAGGCAGTGTGGTAAGGGGGCAGGGAGCGGGGGGGGGTTGGATATAGGGCAGGGGAGTTGGGGGTGTGGATAAGGGTTGGGGCGGTCAGAGGGCAGGGAACAGGGGGTTGAATGGGGACACGGGTCCCAGGGGGCAGTCAGGAAGGAGGGGGGTTGGATGGGGGGCAGGTGGCAGTCAGAGGTGGGTGTTCCAGGGGCAGTCAGGGGACAGGGAGCAGGGGGGATGGATGGGGCAGGAGTCCTGGGGGGGGGCAGTCAGGGGATGAGAAGCGGGGCAGGGATAGGGGGCAGGAGTCCTGGGGGGGGGCAGTCAGGGGGTGAGAAGCGCGGCAGGGGCCAGGCCACGCCTGGCTGTTTGGGGAGGCACAGCCTCCATACAATTTCCAAAACCCGATGCAGCCCTCAGGCCAAAAAGTTTGCCCGCCCCTGGTCTAACTGCAGAAATGCAACTGATAGTCAACAAACAATTCTGCCAAAATATCATCTACAGTCAGCAAACTAACTTTGGAGGGAATCCTACTGTGTCCAGATTTAAATTTCATGACATCTGCCCTGGTACAACTTCTTTGGCCAATCGTGGCTTAAATTGCTATTTATTTGATATCACTGTATAATTTTACATACACAGGTACACACACCCCTCCCCGACCCCAAATATATGTGTTCTCTAATACATTTCCAAAGATGACAGACCTTTGGGATCTTTGTTGAGTCATCCAGCTTTATTGCCAGTAAATGAAACTTCCCAGCTTTGCCCAAGATAGAAAGTCCTGGCTTAGACCAAATGTTCACTAACATATGCACAACTTTATTACTTACGCTCATATCTCAGCAATTTGAAACTGCCTTACTTAACTGAAAGCCCTAGCTACTGCTAGATGTAAGTGGGCTCTTTTTTATTGTCTAATCGAGATGAGGTGCAGTCTCTTAAAGGAATTTGAGTTATGTTTCTTTCTACATTTGCCAGCAACAAGTGGAAGTGCTGCAAAAGCAGCTCCTTCAGCCCCTGGGGGAGGTGATACCATTCATCAATCAGTGGTAACCCTGACCATCTAACTAGGGCAAAGTGACCCTCGAGTGGTTGCCACAGAGTGAGGCTTCAAGGGAGGAGTGGCAGTGTGGGCAAGTGATGGGCATGTAGCCCACTTTAAAACCAGTATAGATATTTGTTCCCTCTAGACCACATAAAAAAGTTTGCCTCTAAGCTAACAGACCAGGTCCTTTAGTGCATGAGAGTTGTTGTAGCCATGTTGGTCCCAAGATATTAGAGAGAGAAGGTGGGTGAGATAATATCTTTTATTGGACCAACTTCTGTTGCTGAGAGAGACAAGCTTTCAAGAGCTCTTCAGGTCTGGGAAAGGTACTAAATGTAACACAGCTAAATACAAGATTGAACAGATAGTTTACTATAAGTCATTAACACATATTCTAAGGGACCATTCAAGGTGAAGTGACCCATTAATAGCCCTGTATTCATAGGACAAAGAGGGGAGTTAGTGGGTTACAGATTGTTGTAGTAAACCATAAATCTAGTGTCTTTATTAAGATCATTATTTTTAGTGTATAGCAAAGTTATGAATTCTGGACAAATGCACCACAAAACCAGACATATATCTGAGATGCATCAGTGATATTTCCATCCTCTGGATGGACAACTTAAACTCCCTCATAGATTTTCACAACACACCTATTGAGATCCATGGGTCCTGCACGTGCCTATCTCAGCATGTGGTGTACTTCATCCAGTGCACTATGTGCCCCAGTAACAGCTACGTGAGTGAAACGAGACAACCACTACGCTCTCTCTGGAAAACGATAAAAGACAGAAACACCCTATCACCTGTAGGTGACCACTTTTCACAAAGCGATCACGCTAATCAATCCTCATGCTCAAAGGAAACTTGCACAACACTTTCAAAAGGCAAACATGGAAGCGTAAATTCATAACTTTGCTAGACACTAAAACTTATAGTCTTAATAAAGACACTCGATTTATGGTTTACTACAACAATCTGTAACTCACTAATTCCCCTTTTTGTCCAATGACTACAGGGGTATTAATGCCACATCACCTTGAATGGTCACTTAGAATATATGTTAACTACTTATACTAAACTATCTGTTCGATTGTGTATTTAGCTGTGACACTCTGAGTAAGTTTCCCAGACCTGAAGAAGAGCTCTGTGTACCTCAAAAGCTTGTTTCACCAACAGAAGTTGATCCAAAAAAAGATATTACCTCTCTGGCCTTGTCCTCTGGGTCCTTTAGCTCAGGCAGTAGAGGCTCATGCATTTAGATCCAGAGGTCTTTTCACTGAAAGTAATTGGAGTTGCACTGGGTCTTGTGCGACAGGGACATTTCAAAAACATCTCAAAGTAAATATATACATTAATATTTGAGCAAAATTAGATCCTTGCAAGGCATCTTTTCAACTGAACCAACTTTTTACCTAAGAAAAATTATGGCATCACCCTAGTGGACCATGTTTTACATAAGTACCATAGCGTGCTGTGAAGCAGGGAAATATTGGAAAATATGACAAAACACATAAGTATGTTTGAGATGTGAAACAAAACCTATGAAGTGGTGACCTTCTTATGGAAGGAAGTGGCAAACATTTTCCCTGTCATTTTCCTACAATGACACTGTGATAAACAGGAAATGGAAGCTGTAACTTCTCCCAAATTATCCTTGCTGCTGCAAAATTATAGAGTGATAGCCCAATTCTGCATTCTTTGCACACCCAAAATTTGCTCTGAAGTTAATATGAACTTTATATATGGAAGGAATTTTAAAAAGTCAGGCCCTAACTGTAATTTCTTAAGTGAATGAGGCTGGATTTGGAGGTGAAAGTTTGAGTAACAGATTTAGAAGGTAGATGAGGCTGCATAAATAAGTTCTCGTCACCTCTCAAGGATAACAAAAGGTCTCAGACCAAGATGGCTGGAAATCAAGAATAGAAAGAATAGTGAATTTCTGTATATTAAAGGTAACAAAACAAGGTAAATAATGTTATCTCCATTTTTCAAATGGGAAAACTGAAGCACAGAGTAATTAAATTATTTAATCAATGTAGCAAAGCAAGCCAGTGATAGAACCAGGAATAAAACCCAAACCTCCTAATTTCTATTCCAGTCCCAAACGACTCTACCATGATGCCACCCAGCCACTGGAGTGTCTGGATTTTAAAATTGCTACTAAAGGAAAACAAATCAGTGTGCAAAAAATGACTCTCCTCTGAACCAAACTGTTGCTTCTAACTTCTCTGTACACTGTTAAACTGCTGCTTTTCACCCCAAAGGCAACTGTACAACAAGGACATGAGCCATTTCTAATCTACCTAAACTGCAGTGTAGCATTTGACAGGAGCAGTGAGGACAAACAACCTAACTAGTTTTAAAATGTGCTGGATAAATTTATAACTGGTCATTATGAATGCTATGATGGGGTTGCCTGTGATAGCGGGGACTGCACTCGATGACCCAAGATGTCCCTTCCAGTCCTAAATCCTATGTTCCTAACAATGTGTGGAAAGTTTATTTCTATAAGCACAGTATGTAAAGTTTGCTTTGCAATAAAAGGCGTTATAACAAAATGTTTGTGAATACATAGCTAGCAAAAATGACTGTTATGAACTCATGTGGTGCCACAGCGGCAAGTAAATTAGCTTGATAGCATTATGATTAGCCCATGTTTTTCATCGATTACAACACTCTTGAGTAGAAGTAGAAGAAAAGGTTTGCAGTTGTGCAGAAGTGACAATACAATATGGATTTCTTTTATCAATGCTGTTATACCTTGCTAGCTTCCAATTACATAATAAATAAATAATACTTTCAGTTTCTATTGCACCTCTGAGGATCCCAATGTACATTACTAATTTAGCTTCACAAGAATCCTGAGAGAGAGGTAAATATTATCTACATTTCTGCTGAAAACTAAGGGATAAAGCAGGATATCCTGGCCCCAGTGAAATCAATGGCAAAACTCCCACTGACTTCAATGGACCCAGGGTTTCATCGAGAGAGTTTCAGCAATTTGGCCAAGGTCATACAAGATGTCTGTAACAGAGCTAAGATTCCCCCCATTTCCCACAAACCTAGCTCTTGTCTCTTACAATAGTAGGTAAACCTATACTCAGGGCCGGCTCCAGGGTTTTGGCCGCCCCAAGCAGCCAAAAAAAAAAAAGCCGCGATCACGATCTGAGGCGGCAATTCGGCGGAAGGTCCTTCACTCCGAGAGGGAGTGAGGGACCGTCCACTGAATTGCCGCCGAATAGCTGGACCTGCCGCCCCTCTCCGGAGTGGCCGCCCCAAGCACCTGCTTGCCAAGCTGGTGCCTGGAGCCGGCCCTGCCTATACTACTTTAGTATAATTGAAGAAGCATATAAAACAGGCTGAGTAACTAGAGCTTGAATCGCATTGTTTCCATATTTTTATTTTTTTTAAATCATGATTCAAAATCATAAAGTAACAATATTAACATTTTTAAAAAGCAATTCAAAGAAACAAGAGCGACAAAATGATGCAACACAAGCAACTAAAAAGCCTCAGATACCTTCAAACCTGAATTACAACTCCAATCCATCCTTCAGACTGTCAGATATCCCTCAGTCACAGCATATCTGTCTCGTTAATGTAGTGAATAAGTTCAGCCCATTCCAAAATATAAAAATTCTATCCTATAAATATGAGGCTCATATAAAAAGTGGCTTATACCGCTAATAAGAATTTTTCTAGTTAACCAAAGAATAATATTTAAAAGAATGCTGTTCTGGAATATCGAGACACTGACACAGCGAACACTTCCACAGGTGCTTACGTTTATTATTGATGGGAAAAGATCAGCAAGATCAGAGCCAAAGTGAATAAGAAAATAAATTATTGAGAGCCATGGTTAGAGTAGGTCATGTACCACACAAGCTTCCCAGATAGCTCTGCTACAGCAGATCATTTATATTCACAGGCTTTTAGGAATTATAGGGTAAAATGTTTATTAATAACCCAGTACTGTGTAAAATGTATTTTGACTGGCTGAAAAAGTATGACTGAGCACATATAGTCCTCCTCTAGATATAGGCTTTTCTTTATTTTAGTTTTGGATTATCAGTTCTACAACTGAGGGCTATGGACCACTGGTGGCCCATGGACAGCTGGCTGGATGAATAGAGCTAGCTCCCCACTTCGTTAACAGCTGGCAAATTGCATTAAAATAAGCTAAAAATACATTCATTTCACAGTGTTGCTGTCTCTTGTGAGTTTACCACAAGTCTTGTGATATTTGGTGTTTTGCTTAAAGCTCCAACACCTGGAATCAAATGATTTTATGGGAATTTTTAAAAATATTAATTCAATTCTAAAAATTCTAAAATAGAATTTAAAAAAGGTTTCTAGCTCTCATAGTTATGGGGAAAAGCTGGGAAATATTATCTGAAGGCTCCAAAAAAAAAATCAGAAGGCAAAAAAAGAACCTAAAATGGATTTATTCTTAAAAGTGTCAAGATCCAGGGGTAACTGACGCATGATTTTTGAACATTTGGCATTGGCAATACTACTTTTCTAATATTACATTTTCATCTAAGCAACTGCTGCAGTTGCCCGAGGGATGTTAGATTTTGAATAGAGGTCCACAAAACAATCTTGGTTAAGTTGCAGTCAGTCCATGCTATGAAAAAGTTTGAGAACCCCTGTTTTTAGATAATTGCATGAACACAGCTATGAAGTAAATCTGTATTTTTTCAGAAATATATTATCCTAAAGACCTTAACACAAATTCAATAATTATTGCCCATCCAGTAGTACTTATCTAAGCAAAGTCGCTCAAGCAATGTCAGTTTGAATTTTAAAATGACAAAGGTAATTAGATCGTACTATGGCATCAGCTTGTGTCATTTTAATCATGAAACGTAACTGAGGTTCTGGATCACAAAAAAATGTGAAAATCATGGCTGCATTGCTATTGCAAGAGCTAAGAAACTGTAATATAATACAACAAACATCTTTTATCCTGCACTCCACAATGTTTTATAGAGTTAAATAATAACAGAGAAAAATAATAGTAAAGTTAGAGAGAAAGTCAGGGGTGAAGTCAAGGGAGGAAAGATCAATTTTGAGATTCAATTTGAAAATAAAATAGAAGAAGAGGTGATGTGTGTTGTCACTCCTCTGCCAAGCAGCAGCATAGGTTGGAGCCTGGCAAATCAGTTCCCCATTGAAGCAGACAGTGTGGAACCTGGATACATTCTTACTGCAACTTGTATTGGAGGCACTAGTCCTTCAACAGAGATGGTCACAACAGCATTCAGGGATCTCAGGCAAACCCAGTGCCCAGTTTCTAGGGATCAACTCTGCCCCCAAAATGGACTAGTTGGAGAGATTAAGGCAGAGAGCAAACTCCCTTTCTGCTTCCCACCGCTCTCCCATGAAGAAATTACATCACCAAACTAACACCATATGCATTTCTTCAGACTCACATACTAAGTAAAATAACTTGTTAGACAATGTGTAACAACACCATCTCATGACTCCTGCAATAACAATATAATACGATGGCTGTTCTATATAGCAAAAAGTGGCAAAGCTAGCTCTTTTGCCAACAGTAGCCACAATGGTATGGAGGGCTGAGGAGAATTAAAAGTGGTATGGAGTGAAATAGAGACGGTTTGTGTGTGTGTGTGTAAACTGAGCACTGCTGTTGCAGGTCTTTAGATAACTCACACTAACCTGATTCTCCCAAAAAAACCATGATACCAGAAAGAAACAAATGCAGAAAGGAGCTCCTTTGTATTAGAGGAGTTAAAGCTGCTGTATTGGCAGCCACACTCATGTCCCCTCCGCTCATTCCCTTGTGTCTGAAGCAGCAGCTCTCAGGGAAATTATAATCCCTGCACTGCCAGTGCTGTCACTGCTGCTGGGGAAATTTGGAGAACACCAAGAACAGAAAAGGAAGGCAGTGCAGCTATTGGACCAAGGGACTCAGAATCTGCGGATTGGGGAACTAAAACTTGCGGAGGCCATAGAGGCAATTACAGCACCCACAATAAAGATTTGGCTCTGGATTTCAGCAATGGTTGAAGCTGTGCTCCCAAATTACATCAGTCTTTGAGAGCTGAAGCCAATTAAGAAAGCTGAGGCTTGGTAAAACCTCCAAAATTAAATTTAATTAAAATCTTTAATAAAATAAAATGAGAGGACCAGATTGCCTGGTCTGGCTGAGCTGTACTTGATGCAGCACAACGGAGGGAAGAAATATGGCTTTAAATCACTTTCCACTCCCTGTAGCTGCTTGGCACCCACACAGTCCTCAGCACAAAATAGAGCAGCTATTCATGCTGTCCTCCCCCCCACCCAACTCCAGGATCTGTTATGATAGCTGGATCAGCTGGATGCAACAAATATCGCAGCCATGCACCTTCTACCATGGGCCAAGAAGGGTGGCAGTGATGAGCTGCTTTTGCAGCTCTACACTACCAAGGAATAATCCTGTCACAAAGGGAATCCCCAGAGGGCAGGATTGACTGGGTATATGCCCACTTTGTGCAAGCACACTGGTGGAAAGGAGGACTGGCCAGAAAACAAGAATTTTTACACCATGACAAAACCTACACCTTTGTACATTTTTCCACAAAAAACCCACCCCAAAGATTAGGGTACCCCTAGAGGCTATGGGAATCCATTATTCAAGTCACTGCTCTGTCTGATTCAAAGCAGGGAGTTGAAACTGGATCTCTTGTATCCCTAGGAAGTGCCCTAATCATTGTGCTACAGAGTCAGTCTCTCTCCTATTGAAGCTGTTCCCTTGTATATAAAAAATTAAAATATTCATTGAGCCAGAGAGAGACTCAGGAAGACCAGAAGCTTGAACCTAAGTCTACCACATCCCACTTGAGTGCATCAACTATTGGGCTATAAGGCCACTCTCTTAAGTAAGATCATGCCCTTAGCATGAGGGTAATGCCTGGGTAGCGCACCATACCCACTGGGTCATTAGCTATCCTGGGGTTGGTCTCTTCCTGAACAGAAATTCCTCATTAATGAAAGTTTTGTCAAAACCAATACACTTCTGCAAAAGAGTTTCCATTGTGGCTTGTGCTGTCAGAAAAATATTTTGTTGAAAAGTTCCCAACCAATTCTAGTGGAAAGTAACTAAAACTTGGCCAGAAATCTTTGCTGGAGCATGCTGTGGAGGTGACAGACAGGCTGACAGACTGAATATACCTGAACATGCACATTAGGTCTGAAGTTCATTTGGGACCCAATTCTACTCCCAGTTACAGGTGTGGACATGAAGGTGGAATTTGGCCCTAAGCTGTAAGGGAGAGTATTAGCATTTCTTAAGTGAACTTCAATACCAAAATACCAAAAAGAATAAGTAAATATCTCTGTATCAAGTGTGGAGAGAGAGATGCAGCTAAATCATGGGATACTATAATGAGACTTATAGTCTCCCACCAAAGACTCATAGCAAGTGTGACAAAGTTCCTCCTCTATCTTGGTGGCTCCTGCACTTATTAGCGGATTTTCTTGCCTCAGAGTGGGTTGGGGAACAGCCCACAGACCTTCTCCCCTGGAAGAACCCACAGTCCAGGTCAATTGGGAGGTTTGGGGGGAACCCGGGCCCACCCGCTACTCCGGGTTCCAGCCCAGAGCCCTGTGGACTGCAGCTGTCTATAGTGCCTCCTGTAACAGCTTCATGACAGCTACAACTCCCTGGGCTACTTCCCCATGGCCTCCTCCAAACACCTTCCTTAGTCTCACCACAGGACCTTCCTCCTGGTGTCTGATAACGCTTGTGCTCCTCAGTCCTCCAGCAGCACACCCTCTCAGCTCTTTGAGCCTCTTGCTCCCAGCTCCTCACACTCCCACCACAAACTGAAGTGAGCTCCTTTTAAAACCCAGGTGCCCTGATTAGCCTGCCTTAATTGATTCTAGCAGCTTCTTCTTAATTGCCTCCAGGTGTTCTAATTAGCCTGCCTGCCTTAACTGGTTCTAGCAGGTTCCTGATTACTCTAGTGCAGCCCCTGCTCTGGTCACTCAGGGAACAGAAAACTACTCATCCAGTGACCAGTATATTTGCCCTCTACCAGACTCCTATACCCCACTGGTCTGGATCTGTCACATATCCCTTCCCCCTGCTCAACGCCAAGGGGTTGGGCAGCTTGGGACGCCAGACAGTGCACACGTGACAAGCCATCGGCGTTGCCATGACGGCTCCCTGCTCTGTGTTGCACACGGAATGGAAAGGTTGGAGGGATAAGAACCATCTGGTCACCCTTGTGTTCTTCTCATTGTTCCGCTGCATCCATTGAAGAGTGGCATGGTCGGTCACGAGGACAAATCTGTGCCCGAGCAGGTAGTATCGCAATGTTTCCCTGGCCCATTTTACAGCGAGGCATTCTTTCTCCACCACTGCATATTTTTGTTCCCTTGGAAGGAGTTTCTGACTGAGGTATAGAATTGGGTGTTCCTCCTCCCCGACCATCTGCGATAGAACGGCCCCCAATCCTACTTCCGATGCATCCATCTGCAGGATAAACTCCTTGGTGAAATCAGGGGCTATCAGTATGGGGTTACTGCAGAGGGCAGTCCGTAGATCTGTGAATGCTTCCTCTGCTGCGTCAGACCATCTCACCAGATCAGGTCCACGGGCTTTCACTAGGTCTGTCACGGGGCTTGCCCTTGTGGCAAAGGAGGGGATAAATCGTCAGTAATACCCCACCACACCTAGGAACGCCCGGACTTGTTTCTTGCGACTTGGTTGGGGCCAAGTTTGGATGGTCTCTAACTTGTTCACTTGGAGTTTTACCAGACCTTTTCCCACAAAGTAGCCAAAATATTTGGCCTCTGTAAACCCTACAGCGCACTTGGCAGGGTTTGCTGTAAGGCCAAGGTATCAAGGACTGCCTCCACCTTCTCCAGGTGGGTTTCCCAGTCTGGGGTATGAATGACCACATCGTCCAAGTAGGCAGCAGCATAACTGTTATGCGGGCGTAATAGCTTGTCCATGAGGCACTGGAAGGTAGCAGGGGCCGCATGTAGTCCAAAAGGGAGCACAGTATATTGAAAAAGACCCTCTGGTGTAGGGAACGCAGTCTTTTCCTTTGCGTCTTCTGCAAGGGGAATCTGCCAGTACCCCTTTGTCAAGTCTAGGGTAGTCAAGTACCGGGCATTACCCAGATGGTCCACTAGCTCATCTATGCGAGGTATGGGGTACGCGTCGAACTGGGATACTTCGTTTAGTCGCCGGAAGTCGTTGCAAAATCTTGTGGTGCCATCACGTTTGGGCACCAGCACAATTGGGCTGGACCACTGACTGTGGGATTCTTCGATGATCCCCAACTCCAGCATTATTTTTACTTCTGCTTTTATTTCCTCCCTTTTTGCCGCTGGCACCCGATAGGGCCTCATTGTTACTCTTGCCCCAGGGTTCGTGACGATGTGGTGATATGTCTCGGTTGTTCAACCCGGTTTTGTCAAGAACACATCTTGGTTCCGGAAGATCATCTCAGACACCTCATTCTTCTAGTCTGGTGTTTAATCGGGAGACACTTTCACCTGTTTGGAAGGCTTGTTTTCCTGGGTTAGGTCTTTTTGGACCGTTGTGCACGCCTCTTGTGCATGCCAGGGTTTCAGAAGGTTAACGTGATAAATCTGTTCTTGTTTTCTGCGTCCTGGCTGCCGCACCTTGTAGGTTACTTCCCCCACGGGTTCAACCACCTCATAGGGCCCCTGCCATTGGGCCAGAAGCTTGCTTTCTGCCGTGGGTACCAACACCATAACCCGATCCCCTGGTTGGAACTGTCGCACTTTTGCCTGGTGATTGTAATGGGTTCGCTGGGCCTCCTGTGCCTTCTCCAAATGTTCCCGTACAATAGGGGTAACCCAGGCTATCCGGTCTCGCATCTGCATTACATGCTCTATTATATTTCTCCCCTCATTGGGTTCCTCTTCCCAGATCTCTTTGGCAATATCTAGTATGCCACGGGGGTGACACCCATATAATAACTCGAAGGGGGGAAACCCAGTTGAGGCCTGAGATACTTCCAGACAGCGAACATAAGGTAGGGTAGTAGGGTGTCCCAATCCTTCCCGTCCCGACTTACCACCTTCCTTATCATAGCCTTGAGGGTTCGGTTAAACCTTTCTACCAACCCATCAGTCTGCGGATGGTAGACCGAAGTTCTCAGGGTACGTATATGGAGCAGCGTAGAGAGGTCCTTCATTAGCTTCGACATAAATGGGGTTCCTTGGTCAGTTAATATCTCCTTCGGTAGCCCCATTCGGGCAAAGATCCCCACCAGCTCTTTGGCTATAGTTTTAGAGGCCGTGTTCCGCAGGGGGACGGCTTCTGGATAGCGAGTAGCATAGTCCAAAACAATAAGTATATATTGGTGGCCCCGAGCCGTCTTCTCCAGGGGTCCCACTAGGTCCATGGCTATTCGCTCGAAGGGGACCTCTATGATGGGAAGGGGTACTAAAGGTGCCCTCAAGTGGGGACAGGAACTGTGCAGCTGACACTCCGGGCAGGAGGCACAGTACCTCCGCACTTCTTCATATACTCCTGGCCAGAAAAACCGTCTTAGGACTCATGCCAGGGTCTTCTCTACCCCCAAATGCCCCCCAAAAAGATGACTATGAGCAAGACTTAATTCAGCATTCTGGTGTTTTTGATGTACTAGGATCTGCTGTACCTTCTGCCCCTGTACCAGTGCAACCCGGTATAAGAGATCCTTCTTCATTATGAAGTAGGGTCCTGGTCCCAGGGTTTTCCCTTCCACGGGGACTCCATCTATTTCAGTCACCTCCTTCCTAATGTTGTCATACCTTGGGTCTTCTGCCTGGTCCCGTCCAAAATTTCCTCTCCCAGGGCTAATCTGCCCAAGATCTAGGGGCCCAGTCTCTGTTGCCTCTACTGGTTCAGAAGCATTAGGGTGGGGATCAGACTAAGGTGCTTCTCCCTCCTGCGTGGCCTCCTTTTCACCTGCGCGGGTCCACCTACCTATAAGAGTGACCCTCTGGCTTTGGGTCAGTATTCCGGTTCCCAAGGCCTTAGCTGCCCTTCTTTCCCTTTTTGTCTTTCTACCCTGTCTGGGAGCGGAGAACAAATCTGGGGATATTTCAGAGAAGATTGGGGGTTGACAGTCTGCTGTGGATGCCTCACCAATTTTAGGGTCCCCATCTTTCTCCAATCCCCCTACTGGGAGTAAATTTCCAAACCCTGGGAAGTCCCTCCCTATGAGCATCGGGTCTGGGAGTTTAGGGATTACACCTGCTGCTACCTCAGTAGTGTTCCCTTGGATCTCGAATTTTACTGGGATGGTGGGGTAGTAACTAACTGTCCCATGGACACATGTTATCCCTGTACGTTTAGCCTGCAGCAGCTGACTATGCTTCACGAGCTTCCCTGAGATAAGCGTGATAGCACTCCCCGAATCAACCAGTGCCGTGGTCCCTACCCCATTTAGTTTCACTGGTCTGGTATACATATGTGGGGTTAGTGAGACCCCCACAAGGTGGATTAGGGAGCATGGATCTGCCCAGTTCCCCAGGTTACAGTGCATAGGATCCTCAGCATTGGGACACTGTGCAGCTATGTGTCCCCACTCCCCGCAGGCATAACATATGTATGGAGCCCTAGGCGTTCCCCGGTCTGTTGGTTGGGGCAGTCTAGCACCACGATCCTCTTCTCCCTCAGTGCTCCGACTCTTTGTGGCCTCTGATGGGCCTTCAGCCTCTCTCTTTTTCCACCTGGGCCCTCCTGGTGGCCCAGTCACCCGAACTTTAGGGCTTGGTGCTGCTAGTTTAACCCGGGGTGCCTCTTCCTTAACTGGTTGGGTCAGATCCCTCGCTGTCCTTCGCCTCTCTACCAGGGTGACAACCTCGTCATAGGAGGAGGGTTCGTTCTGGCTTACCAGGCACAAAGGTCTGGTGGTAGTCCCCTCATGTATTGGTCGATGACCAGAACCGCTAGTATTTCTTCCGGACTCCGGGACTCTGTTTGCAACCACTTTCATGTGAGATGGATGAGGTCATACAATTGGGACCGCGGGGTTTTGTCTTCCTGGTACCTCCAACCGTGATACTGCTGGGCTTGCACTGCTGTCATTACCCCAGATCTGGCCAAGTATCAGAGGGGTAGCCGTGTTAGTCTGAATCTGTAAAAAGCAACAGAGGGTCCTGTGGCACCTTTAAGACTAACAGAAGTATTGGGAGCATAAGCTTTCGTGGGTAAGAACCTCACTTCTTATCTGTTGCTTTTTACAGATCTGGCCAGGATCTCTGCTTTCAGCTGGGGGTAGTCTGCCGCAGCCTCTTCAGGCAGATCATGGTAGGCCTTCTGGGCCTCCCCACACAGGAATGGGGCAAGGATGCCGTAGGGCTGTCCTCTCAAAGGCCAGAAGGTATGCCTCTACATCATCCTCCCATGTCATTTTCTGCAGCCAATGGCTGGCCCATATGAGCCACGTCCCATCATGGCCACGGTTCAGCTCTGTAAGGGACTTTACCTGGTTTACCAGTTCCCACAACATAGCTCGGTCTTGAGCAGCCTGGTCCATCAGCAGGCAATTAGTCTCTTGCTGCAGCGGCACTGCCTCCTGTTGGGCGGCTGCCTGGACATGGGTAGCCTCCTGCTGGGCTGCCGTAGCTTGTATCAGTGCCCACACTACGTCATCTATTGTGGTGAAAAAAACTAAACCCTCTCTCTTTTGTTGTTGTTGTTGTTGTTGTTTTTTTAAATCACCCTCCTTCTTCTGCCGCGCTGTGCATCCCAAGATCCCACTTCTGATCTCACCAGTGTGACAAAGTTCCTCCTCTATCTTGGTGGGTCCTGCACTTATTGGTGGATTTTCTTGCCTCAGAGATTCACCATGTGGGTTGGGGAACAGCCCAGAGACCTTCCCCTCTGGAAGAACCCATAATCCAGGTCAATTGGGAGGTTTGGGGGGAACCCAGGCCCGCCCGCTACTCCTGGTTCCAGCCCAGGTGTGGCGACGAAAAAGGAAGGAGACAGAGCGCCAGGTCGTGGTAGCCGAAAAGCCTCCCAGGGACTTTCCACTGGGGTTTTTATTTTCTTACTTCTCTATTTACAACACTTATGAGTGGTTCAATTTTTGCGCATAGGAGAAGCATACAATACTCATCAACATGACTTAACAAGCTCATATCTTGTGCACGTGAAAGCGAGCAGCGAGGGTGATGATTAGGTCAGCCAATAAGTTTCTCAATCACAGGCGTGGGGGTGTAGGCCGCTCCGGCCTCACAGCCACGGGCGCAGTGTGCCGCAGCTGTGAGCTAGCGATTTGGGAGCTGTGTGTCTCTACACCCAGGGCCCTGTGGACTGCAGCTGTCTATAGTGCCTCCTGTAACAGCTGCATGACAGCTACAACTCCCTGGGCTACTTCCCCATGACCTCCTCCAAACACCTTCCTTAGTCTCACCACAGGACCTCCTGGTGTCTGATAACGCTTGTGCTCCTCAGTCCTCCAGCAGCACACCCTCTCACTCTCAGCTCCTTGCGCCTCTTGCTCCCAGCTCCTCACACTCCCACCACAAACTGAAGTGAGCTCCTTTTAAAACCCAGGTGCCCTGATTAGCCTGCCTTAATTGATTCTAGCAGCTTCTTCTTAATTGCCTCCAGGTGTTCTAATTAGCCTGCCTGCCTTAACTGGTTCTAGCAGGTTCCTGATTACTCTAGTGCAGCCCCTGCTCTGGTCACTCAGGGAACAGAAAACTACTCATCCAGTGACCAGTATATTTGCCCTCTACCAGACTCCTATACCCCACTGGTCTGGGTCTGTCACACAAGGAATAGTGTCCATCTTAGTTTGGGTAAAAGAGATAAAGGATTTGACCTTCAATCTGTGATAGCAACAGCAGAAATTGAACTAGATCGTCTGGCAGGGTAAATGAACTTGACCTCTAAGTGGATGTGATTGAACTGAGAGCTAGATAGATTTAGCTAGCAGACAGTAAGGTAGCAAAGTGGATCACTTCATGTCACTCGTATGTCCTGTTGCAACATTAAGTGTTTTACTTTTGGAATAAAATGTTGGAAAGCCACATACCGATAAGTCATAATACCTGTCTGCTAAGATTGCCAGTTACAGGAGCAGGGTCAATTATGCATTTTATTCATATCCCAAAGTGCTTAACACTGATGTTGTAGATAACTCTTTTTACAATGAGATCTCTTCTACCTCTCGGACACTCAAAGTCTCTCAAGTGTCAGAATACAGAATGCTCCCTAAACCCAACAATTTTACAAGATTAGAATTAATTTTACCCCCCTCTACCTACCATGTACAATGTAGGGCCATTAATTCAGACTAAGAAGTGATGACTCTTCACAACTCAGATGATGTTGCAGGATGCGGGGGGAAGGTGTTAGATGAAAACACAAATTATCAGCATAAATTATATAGTGAACACTGTATCCACTGCAGCTACATTATGTACTAGGGCTAGATGATCTTCATGGAGCTCAAAGTTCTGTGACCCTCTCAAGTGAATCTTTAGGTTCATGTAACTAATTCAGCTGTATGAGTCATTTTCTTCTGTAAATTAATCCACTATTTTTTTCATTCCATGGCTGATTAAATTAAAAGATAAAACAAAACAAACATGATTTTCTAGCTAAAGAGAAACCTCTGTGCTATAAAATATAATGGGTATTGAGAAAGAAGTAGGTATTTTGCATATCATATATACATATTGCATACTGCATCCAGGGCCAGATTTCCAATTAGGCACAGAAGGCACGTGCCTAGGGGCATCATACCTCTCTAAAACTGTGTGCAACATGAAAGTCAGCTGTAGGCAGGGAGGGCGCTGAAGATACTGTGCCTAGAGAAGCGTAAGGTGTAAATCCGATCCTGACTGCATACATTTTTTCCCTCTGTATCTTTTTGACACTGTTTTGGCATTGGATGTTTTGTCTGTCTCCACCTCTGCTCCTTCTTTTCAGTCCCTGCTGAGTGAAATGCAAACTCAAGAACATTTATGTTAAATTTTCAAAACCACTAAATTCAAATGGATTTGAAATTAGGCAAAGCAAGTTCATACACTCCCACGTGAGAGCTGGAAAGTAGGTTTAGATATTTTCAAATGAACTGGATTTTATAAGTCATTTGATGAAGTGTCCTTTTACTTCTATTGGCTGCTTGGTGATGTGCAGTAATACAAAAACTCACAAACTACTCTCCCAAATATTTTTGGAACTAAAGGTCTTTCAGGACACAAGAAAAGAAGATCTCTGATATATAAAACATACTGAATATGTATTATTTGGAGACTCTGCTTCAGTCATTATATCATTATTAGAGACCTGTGGTTAAGATAAGAAGGTACACCAGTAATAGCCTCACTATGGTTGTTAAAAGAGTGGTGGTTATGTATTGTATTTATCCCACTAATCCCTACACAAAGACATATTGGGACTCCCTCCCTGCATCTATGGATCAGGGTGCATGCTGTGTCTATTTCTTTTCCCCTGAAGGACTACATTTCCTTTTGCTTTTCCGAGATGTGCTGAATACTGCTTGTTAGCATCTAATCAGAATGTGGCATATTGTCTGCATTTTCCGATCTTCTAAAACACACTAAAATCAGCTTTTAAATAAGGATTACATGATAAGTAGAGTCTTCACCAGAACAAATAGACACAACGTGTGTTGTGATACCCTTTAACATTAATGTGGCCTTATGAAAGGCAATAAAATACATCTAGGAGGGGGGTAAGGCTTTTATACTGAAAGAAACACACACAGTCTAGCAAGCTTAACAGATCACACTAATTTCACAGTTCTAACACCTAAAATGTAGAAGGTGAAGCTTTACCTATCAGTAAGGAATGGAATGTATTGTACATAGCTAATCTGCAGTTATTGATTGAGATCTGTGCTTTTATTTCAGTAAATTATTTGTATTATAAAGAATGTTAAAGAAAATCTGAATTCAAAAGAGAGCCTTACTAAAAATAATCAGATTGATACTTAACCATCCCATTATTCCAGCTTGTGAATACTACATCATATTACCCCATCAAATTTAAAAACATAATCATTAATAAATCAGCCTCAGCTTCCTCAGGTATAGAAAACAGCCTGCCCAATTCTAGGATGAATGGAGAGAGGACAAACAAGAGTGGGTGAGAAAGCGTGTGAATGGAAAAAGTGAACGTGTGAATGAAGGAGTGGATGGAAAAGGAGGGAGGGGAAACAAGGGAGGACACAGGATTGTGTTAATGGTGGGAAAAGGAAGAGAAGGAACAAATCCTGCACAGAAATGCAAGGTGCAGAGGGGAGATTTAGAGACAAGAATAAAGGTGGCTAGTGAAAGGAAGCGATGGGTAAGGGAGCCCTTCCACCTCATGCACACACCCCTTCTAAGTGAGGTGTGGTGCTTCAGAAGGAGCCAGAATTAAAGTTGAAAATAGCAAAACAAAGTTTGTAAAAAGTGAAGCTGGATTTCTGCAGGTAGGGATTGGAGGATGGAGAAAGATGGATTTAATAAGTGGGTGGGTGTGTACATATGAGCATGTATATACCTTAACTGTCATACATATGGGCAAACACATTGGCTGGAATTTTGCATCTCAGAGTTGCAGCACCAAACTCACAGTTCAGAGGGGAGGGAGCACAGGCCTTTGTGACCTCCCAGTTATTGGCTCCTAGAGGGGCCAAAACAGGCCCCAGCATATCTTAAGGAATCCAAGTGGTTAACAGCAGCACTAACCGAGCTGCTTATCAGCAGCAGCATTGCACAGAATTTCATGGCAGAGTCCACTGCAGTCCCGCAGCTCCTCCTACCCTTTGCAGTATTGGAAACTGTACTGTTAAGTGGCTTAGCTTTTGATACAAAAAGTCAGGGGGAGGGTTGCTATGAAAGCCCCTGTTCTATTATGCAGAGGCAGCTGAAACTGCTTATGGAATAAAGAGTTCAATTTTCAGGGACCTTGGGCCCAGAGTGATACCTGGACTGGCTCCCCAGCTCGACCACCAGAATACAGCCAGTGACAGACTTTGTGAAGGTGGCCTCATAAGCCAGACTGTGGCTGTCTTACTCAGTGCCAGCACCAGGGCCTTCTTCTCAAGATGGACTGGGGCTTTTATGGTCCCTTTACGCTGTCATAAGCAGGAGGGCAAATTCATTCCTGTTTTGCAAATGGCTCATTGGCTGAATTTCAAGGGCTGCTTTAAAGATTTTGCTTGGTTTGCCTGCAGACCCACCTAACCTAAGGCTTTGGGGAGATTTTTAGGGTGCTCGAGACTGCTTCCAAAATCTCAATTTGGTGTGGTTGTGGCCATCAGTGACACAACTACCATAGCTGTAATGGCCATAACCGTAGAGTAGCATTATACAGATGAGAAGAGGAATAAAAATGTTAATTCTGCCAAGACAAGCTGCAGTGAAGACAGCTCTTAAATTTTTGAGCCTCACTGTTGCCTAAATGCACTTAAAATAGAGAATGCAGTGTTGCCAACTTTCCATTATATTCTGGGTCTCATAGGTGTCTTTTTTCAAGTCCCAGTTCTTGCAGTCATGTGGTTACATAAGAATTTCAGCTTACATTTAAAAAGAAACATAAGAGAGTCTAGCTTTCGTGGTTGTGGAAAAAATCTTGGAAACGTGATCCTGAAGGCTCGAAAACCAGAGGGCAAAGAAAAAGATCGAGGGTCTTAAAATTTCAAGATTTTTAAGTGAATCATTATTTTTTGGGTCCTACCAATTTTTGAATAATTGAGGTTGGCAACACAGATATATTATCTTCCTAATTTAAAACAAAAAACCCAAAAACTATTATATGCCACTTTTCTCCTCAAGTGGGAGAGAGAAAGCAGGTACATGTTTGTGGGAGGAAAGGAAAAAATGGGAGGGGACAGAAATGGCACCGGGGACTGCCGAAAGGAAAGACTTAGGTATTTCAAATTTCCCACAGTAGGCAGTGGTATAGCTGTCTCATCCAGTCCAATAAGTTCAAACTCCTGCAGTTTGTACAGTATCCACTCTATGAATAGAAAGGAAGACATAGGTCTCCAGTGCTGTCAATCCAGTACTTTTCATGAACACTAGTTTCAACACAAAAATATTTATTTAAAAAAAAAAATCAAATACTATATTTTGGGTTCTGGTTATAATTAAGTTTCTCTTTTCAGTGCTGCAGACTGTTGTTGTTAGAAATTCTAGCATTTCAGTCTACAGCCATGCTATTTATAAAGCATTCAGCAATTATCAGCCAGAGTCCCTTTTTCAACAAGAAGAGTCAAAGAGCCACAATATGATGTAGAATACAAAACTGTGTGCCACAAGAGTATGCAAAGTAAATTGTATATAATACCATCATTAACATAATAAGGAAGGGAGCATCGATCTGGTGAAGCAGGGGGAAAAGTCATCTCGCAGAGAAAAAACATAGTATTACTTGCTATAGTGTTGTGAGACTTAATAATGAACTAATGCTTGTGAAGTGATATGGGGTTCTCATCACTAAATAAGTGATGAATTTTGTAATACTATAACTCTCCATTGGAGCAATTTGTAAAACTAAATCAAAGCTGATGTTCATAGCTGCTTTAGTTGGCTTCTAGCACAAACATAGCTTTATCCCATACTGTATGTCCATATCCATTTGTCTATGGTTTTGTTTTAAATTTCTATTTCTCACAGGGCTAATGAGGTATCATCAACAAGATGCTGCACGACACCTTATTCATAGTATTTATTAATTTATAAAGCACTTATAGGATCTAAGGGCCAAATATGAACAGTAGAACCAAAAATTATTGTCCAGATAGGACTGGATCACACAGAGAGGGAAGAGATGCCATTGGGCCATTTGGCAACCTTTACTGTAGGAAGGCTACACAATGGACGAGAAGCTGGATATGAGTCAACAGTGTGCTCTTGTTGCCAAGAAGGCTAACGGCATTTTGGGCTGTATAAGTAGGGGCATTGCCAGCAAATCGAGGAACATGATCGTTCCCCTTTATTCGACATTGGTGAGGCCTCATCTGGAATACTGTGTCCAGTTTTGGGCCCCACACTACAAGAAGGATGTGGAAAAATTGGAAAGAGTCCAACGGAGGGCAACAAAAATGATTAGGGGTCTGGAGCACATGACTTATGAGGAGAGGCTGAGGGAACTGGGATTGTTTAGTCTCCAGAAGAGAAGAATGAGGGGGGATTTGATAGCAGCCTTCAACTACCTGAAGGGGGGTTCCAAAGAGGCTGGAGCTCAGCTGTTCTCAGTGGTGGCAGATGACAGAACAAGGAGCAATGGTCTCAAGTTGCAGTGGGGGAGGTCCAGGTTGGATATTAGGAAACACTATTTCACTAGGAGGGTGGTGAAGCACTGGAATGCATTACCTAGGGAGGTGGTGGAGTCTCCTTCCTTGGAGGTTTTTAAGGCCCGGCTTGACAAAGCCCTGGCTGGGATGATTTAGTTGGGAATTTGGTCCTGCTTTGAGCAGGGGGTTGGACTAGATGACCTCTTGAGATCCCTTCCAACCCTGATATTCTATGATTCTATGACTCTAAGGCTTGGTCTACACTACCCCCCCTAATTCGAACTAAGGTACGCAACTTCAGCTATGTGAATAACGTAGCTGAAGTCGAAGTACCTTAGTTCGAACTTACCTTGGTCCACACGCGGCAGGCAGGCTCCCCCGTCGACTCCGCGGTACTCCTCTCGCCGAGCTGGAGTACCGCAGTCGACGGCAAGCACTTCCGGGTTCGACTTATCGCGTCCAGACTAGACGCGATAAGTCGAACCCAGAACTTCGATTTCCAGCCGTCGAACTAGCTGGTAAGTGTAGCCAAGGCCTAAGGCTTGTGCAAACAGGGGAGTCTTGCATTGTGTCTGTACTTGACAAGATTCAAATTCAACCTGATCTCTACTGTCAGGTAGTTCCATCGCAAAAGGGCCTCCATCAAGAAAGTTGTGCCCTCCAAACCTGTCCTGTCCCCATAGATTGTTATGTTCTAAAACTGGTAGAGAGAGAAACAGCCTTAGAAACAGCAACATCCTAGCCCACTGAAAGAGCTGAAATGATGACCACAATGCCAAAGCACTTCCAGTATTGTGGTCAGAGCCAATGCTGGGTACAGAAATGGTTAGATATGCTCTCCTTAATTTGTGTCACAAATTGTGTCATTTGATGCTTCCATGCAGCCTTCACAGACAACCCAAAGGGAGGGATCATTTTGCACTAATCCAGCATGGCCATGAATTACTGTAGCAAGGGACACATCAGTGAGCAAAGGGGGCAGTCTTCTGCCTAGCTGAAGAAGGCATTTCTGGCCATTGTTGCTACTTGGTAGTCTAGGATTAGGAAAGACTGTGCATCACCTTGACAATCAGAGAGCAAATGCCCTCAATAGAGTTTTTGTCATTTACTTGAAGTGCTTCCCCTTTCTTACCAGCTTCATCTCCATCTTGCCTGGGTTGAGTTTGAGCCCACTGTTCTTCAGTCGGGTAATTATTTCTTTCCGACACTGGGACATGTGGATGATGCCATTGTCTGCTCCTGACAAGAAGGAAACAGAGTTGAGTGTATCTGAGCTATATTGAGAGCATTTGAACCCATATCCTCAAACAAACTCATTTAATAGCACAGATATCAAATAGAAGAGGGCTCAGGGCTGACCTCTGAGTGGCTCTAAGAGATAGCTTTTGGGGAAGAGGAGCAAATGCCCATCACACCAGGAAAGAGACATTTGCTGGTCTAAGCAGTGCTGTATGCAATTCAAGAGCTGTTAATTGGAGTATTCCTGATACAGAAATTACGATACTTTCCTGGTGTTTCATATGGCTGCCTCTGATTTCCTTTTGGGGAAGAGTTTCATTTGTAGCATGCTACATGGTGTTCCTAAAATATGAAAGCTTTAGACAGATGTGTATTTAAAAAAACATACAAATTCTGTCCTTTATGGTTTCAGCCTACCACTTTTTTTCACTTGATCGAGTAGTCTACTTTTTTCCTCCAATTGTTGGGACTAAATAATATTTTCTGTGTATTTGTTTTACATTTTTGCATGTTTTATAAAATAATCCTTCAATAGCAGATATAGAAGTTAGTTGATTATTCAGACTTTTCAAATGTTTGAATCTTAGCTGACATGTCTGGATATCTTGGGGCAAATTTTCAACTGCAGGCTCTAATTTTGCACAAGCAAGGACTGTACTCACCACAGTATGTACAAAATGGTTTGGGGCATAGAAATAGGTATTTACATGTACACACAGTAGTTCGCGTGTTTATTGCAGGTGCAAAATAGGCCATGATTCCACCACACTAAAAATGTTATGCCTAAAATATATCACTTTCTTTTTGGGAATAATTATTTAGATTTTTTTAGCCCCTTTGCCTCTATGTCTAGCTTAATAGCCTCCCTCCAAGAGGTATTTCTGATAATATTTGTAATCATTTGGGGACTTGAACCCTTTTTGTTTGAAAGAAACAAAAGTATTAACCAATAAAAATGTAAAGCAGATTTTTTGTGTGGAGTGGTTGACATTGTGATACTGCATGTGTTATTAACAACTAATACAATATTATCTTCCTTTTGAAGACTTCATTTTCACTCTATAGCTTCACTAATTCTTAAAATACTGAAAACAACAGGCTTGAGAAGACTTAACATAAGTATTTTACACAAATAAAGGTGTCAACCTAATCCTCATTTGGATTGTGCTGAAAATATAACATTTTCCTTAGCTGATTTAGGATTATTATTTAAAAATCACAAGTCTTGGCAAATAAGAATTGAGTAGTCTGAAGACCCCCTTTACAAAAAACAAACAAAAAAACAACTCTCTTCTGGACCTAAGAGTATCTTCTTCCTGATAGAAAGAAGGAAGCATACTGAATGCTGAATATAATCTTGGAAATGTTTCCCAGTTTTGCTCTTTTTCTGTTTCAGAATCCTAATGCAGCATTTCCCTGTGCTATCACTTGTTAAAGCCCCAGTCTTCCTAACTGTTTGTATGGCCAGCAATTAAGGAGCTCCCTGCATGAAGGATCCTCCTACCCACTGAATTTTTAGCAGAGCAAAATATCTTTATACCCACCATGCAACCACCAAGGAATCAATTGTATGTGTTCTTCTCCCTTTTATACTTTTAAAGAACCACAATCTTTTTTTTTTTAATCTTTTTAGCTTTAGACCTATGCCTGACCAAAGGGGGAAAAAAGAAGCAGGTAAAATTCCTCTATTATTAACACCTAAAAATATGATCACAAAACAAAAGCTTTGCTCCTCTGTCCAATTTGATGTCTTTTTCATGCTGCCTCAGTGATGGCCAAATAATTGGTTGTTCACTTGTGTCCTTGTCTCCCCCGACAGTTCCACAGATGCCCTGAACAATGCTCCAAAGACTGCTTTCAGTAGGGGCAAATCCTCATTAATCATTCCTGGCTGACAGCACAAGGGAACACCTGCATCTGGTGCAGGAACCAAGCAATGGCTTCTGGGAGTATGTATTAAAAAGACCAACCAATTCAAGTTGTGGGAGTAGACTTCTAATAGCCATGTGAAAAATCTGTCTCTCTCTGGGTTTTCCTTTCATTAAACATCTAAAATTAGACCGTGGCTCATGTTGAGATTAAAACACCAATGTATCCTAAGCAAGTACATCAGGAAATGAACAGTGCAGTAGGCTATGATAAATGGCTGCTAAATTCTTTATGTCTAGATCAAGCAATGTTAGCATTAAATACAGATGAACTGTCACATAATTTTCATTTAGAAATGACTGCACTGAGCTTCATGTCCTATGGTGCTCATAAATATTTTTCCCTGCTATATTTCACAAATAGAATGTACATACCATTCAGATTTGTCATGTATTCTTAAGTCCATATTGTATATATACATTTTTGTGCAAGTGCACCAACTTTTCTATTCAAAAAGTGTTAACAAAAGAACTCCTATAGGTGCAAAATGATACCAAAGCCATTCAGATGCAATGTAATCATGCCAAAACATCCTCTTGTGACATTTTCTTACAAAACAATTGTCCAATTTTAAAATGTTTTATTACTTCCCTCTCCCCCTCCCTATTTGTTCACACTCAAATGAGTGAGATCCATTATTAGACTTTTACAGCCTGATCCAAAGCCCACTGAAATCCATAGAAGTCTTCAATGGGTTTTGAATCAGACTCACAGGCCCCACTTCTGATCTCAGATAGACAGTCATATGTATCCCCACATAGCTTGTAAACTGGGCTGAACAAGCACAGGCTAGGTATGATAAGATTCTAAGCAATACATATATGTGTATGAGTGATCACAACTAGGCTTTTAGTCTATATTTATCCAGCAAATGCGTTCACATCTCAAGGAAACAAAAGCATTCAGCTGATTCAAAAAGTATTTTTAACGGGCAATCAATTGGCACCTAGATACTATGAAGATTGCACTAAAAATGTGACATATATAGAGAGAAAGAGAAAGAAAATCTGGAAGTGATAGGCAGGGGGAAAAGTAAAGATAGGAACCTGAACAAAAGTATATTAGCAGTGTCCTGATGATTATTTATTTAAACAAACTAAATTATAACAGTCAATTACAAGTAGAATTTTGAAATAATTTTTCTAGGGCCGCATAATAATGATGTTTATTTGATTAAAAAAAAC
This sequence comes from Malaclemys terrapin pileata, assembly GCF_027887155.1. Lineage (NCBI taxonomy): Eukaryota > Metazoa > Chordata > Testudines > Emydidae > Malaclemys > Malaclemys terrapin. Next base: position 135,197,651 of record NC_071507.1, read on the forward strand.
TTTTTAATTTTGGAGCTGCTTTTTTAAGCTTAATTAAGAAGGAATGTTTGATGCATCTTGATTTACAAAGAAACCTTATATGTTACACTGACAAAGATAAAGCATGAGTGCAGATGCACACAGGAGTCAAATACTCACACGGGAAAACAACTTTTTTGCCAACACATGTTCACACATGTTGATATTGTACAGAGTCTCATTGAACAAAACATTAAGAGCTGTATAGTTGTCACACAGAGGACCAAATCTTTCTTGAGATATACAACTTCCAATCACAGTTCAGTGTGAGTTGCACATGTGAACCCCAGGAGAGTATTAGCACCTACGTATTACAGGCATTTGAACTCTCTAAACTCTATAGGTTAGGTAGGTATGTAAGATGAGACAAGCAATACAAAAAGAATTTGATCCATTCTCTGAGAACTCTCTGCCACATATATTTCAAGTCCTGCCCTTTGCCTTATCACTTTTTATTTCTCCAAATGGGGTGAAAAAGACTAGAAATAGTAAGAAAATTCCAGCCAACCAAAGCACCAGTTATGGAATATGTCCCCAGAAATGAAAAAAAAAGATAACATCAGTTTATACTGTGAGTAATATTTTCCCTCAAAATTCTGTAAAAAATTACAGAAGTTCACTGTCACATGAGAGTGAACATGCATGGAAATGCATAGTAGATGTGTGTTGTATTTGTGTATGCGCACATTTGTAGGGATGGAATATATGCATGTATATGTAGTAGGCATGCGTATCTCTTTAAGATTATGCCTCAGTGATAGATAAACACCATTTAATGCCCACTAGTCCACATTTTTTTAAATTGAGAAGTAGAGTTAATTGTCAGACATGTAAGTAGCTAGAATGTAAGTTGTTGCTGCCCTGCCCTCTGGCAGGTTTTCATTAGACTTTCTGAAATCTTCTTAAAGTTGCAGTGCAAATAAAGTTACATTTCAGTGGACAATATCCTCATTCAAAAGCAAAACATTTTATTTATACTTGAAATATATCAGTACAAAAAAAATCATTCTTTGAAGGGACATTAATTAAAGCTCACATCATAAATAAATGTCTTTGCCTGTGTTATTGGTGGCACCTCAGATTATTAAAATAGGAATAACTTTAAAATCTATTTTAAACTATTTATTATGCTTGCATTTCTCTCAGACTGGACAATGAAATGAGACTAGTCAGTTTCATGTTCCTTTATAGTTAGTTTCACTCTCTGCTTCTACTCAACTTAATGCAATCAGTGGTGTTGCAATTAAAAAATAATAAGTGGGTAAACTAACCTAAACTCCATATTCCTCAAATGAGAAGTGGAAAAATGCCATATATCCACATTTACCCTTCGCTGGCTGCAATATATCAGCACAATATTTTGCACACACTGCAGGATTCAATCCAAACCAAAAAACAAAACAAAACTGATTTTACTCAAGTTTTCAAACAAATATCTGATGAGAACATTTCCATTAATATTCAGTTTCATAAAACCTTGTCAGTGGAAGTTTTCTCAATATAACCATAAGACTCAGCTTTATGTACACAAGGACTGTTTGTACTGGGTGCCCCTCCACCCCACCATGCTTTAAAAAAAAAAAAACACACCTTTAGAACTAGTCAGATTTAGAGGCATGTCAGCACTTTGTGTGCAAGGCAACAAAATTCAACCACATTCCAACACACAATATTGGAATCAGTCCAGTGATTATGGGGGTGAAGTTCAAAAGAGAAAAATGTGATCCCCCACGAGTTTGCTACCCTTTACACTCCCCTGCTGTCTTAGCTCTAGATATATGTTCCTGATCCTATCCATATTACACTCTTGGGCCCTACTGAAAAAAATAAAATTTCCAGGGGTTCACCCAGCCCCTGTGTGGGTTTGGGCAGCCCCTCATGTTGGTATTGAGGCAGCCAAAAACAGCTCATAAAAACATTACTTGAACTCTTTCCTTTTTTATTATCTAATAAAAAACTGGAAGTACATAGTGTAAAAACAGCTGAAATAAGGAAAGCTGAAAATGTGATGGTAGGTTTTGAAAGTCCACATCTGCTTTTTAACCACTTTCTTATTACTTATTTTTTCAGAATAGTAATTTTAAGGGTATCAGTTTGATTGTTTGGAAAAAAAATTGGCTTAGGTTAAATAATATTAGAGCAATTAGTATGTCAGAGAAGTTGTTCATGTTTTTTTCCCCTATATTTCTCTCTTATATTCCCTAAAGTAAAAGGAATAATTAACTGAAATCCAATTAGTGTAGATTTAGAACACCTGTTTCCAAAATCCTTTGAATAACTTTTTCATATTATTTTTTCCTTGGTCTTTGTTTTAAGATGAAATGCATATCCGTAGCCAGTTGCTCGTAGGAGCCTAGAGATTTGCATATCCTAGACAGGAAGAAGGGAACCTGTGGTAAGAGAAACGTGAAGACTTAAAAGACCAAAAGACACTGGTGTGTATATTACAGCAGCAGTAGCTTCTTTAACCCTATCTTAACCAAATTCTGTTCCTTCACAAAATCTGAAACAGCCACACACAAAGAGCATTTCAATGAATTGATTTTAGATTTTCTTTAAACAATGACAATTAATTTCCACTCTAATTTGCTAGAATTATACGGCAGAGCAGAGTAATTCCAGCTATGTGTGCTTACCACAGCCATTCTGTCAAGTCAGAAATTGAAGTGACCACATGTGGTGTGATGCACAGTGCTGCTCCTACACCCCTGGCCGCACGTTCCGCACACCCCTTTTGAGCTCTAGGAAGGTATCCTGTCCTACTGATGTGCATGTGCACTTGTGGGAAAGGGCTCCCCCCTTCTGACTGATTCCCCTTTTCCCTTCCCCTCTCCCCAACTGCACCTGTGCACTATTGATCAGGATCAGGCTCAAAGAAGTTTGTGTGGGATTTTTGGAAGCAACTAGGTGATTTAGGAGCACAAGCCCTATTGAAACTCAATGGGACTTATGCTTATATGTCTCAGGCATTTCTGAAAAATCCAAACCCTAATGTTTTAGAGAAAAGCACACAAAAATGTAGGGAAAGTGTGGAACCAGAGTGCATCTTCTGAAGAGATACTAGTTAATTACTAAATTTAGATACAAAACTTCTCACTGTTGGAGTATGACCTACTCAACATATTTTGGAATCAAATATTTTTATAATCATGCTTTGGTATTGCATCACAAGCAAGTTTAGCACTGTGGTTCTTCAAATGAAAATTAAAAAAAAAAAAACAAAAAACTTACTACTGCTCACTTCACACTATTTTAGGGTCTTTTGTTCCTCTGTTATCTTTAAAAGTGAAATGTCCTTCTACATTTCCTACCTGAAAAACTGTCAGCAGACAGAGCCAATATTAATTTCTTATTTACTAAGCAATTTCCTGTGTATCATGTAGTACGCTGAAAGATCAAATTGTAATGATACTGATTAATCATATCAGAAGGAAGAAGCTGTCTCATTACATATGTTGAGCCTTTTTTTCTTTAAACAATCTGCAAACAAACAGGTATGCTCACACTATTTGCTGTATTCTGTATGTGCAGCCTCAGATGGGGAATCCATCTATTACACTTAAAAGGACTGTAGCAAATATTTAAGGGCATGTGCTGAAATATTGACAGTTCAGGCAAACACAGAATGTTGACAGAGAATCCAAATTGAGATGGAGAAAAGAAACCTTTTGCCCAATCAAGGACTGTCCATGCATTAAACATCTACAATTTGGCGATATCTTTAAAAAATTACTGGTAGTATTAGACTGTGTTTTATGAGAACTAGTAGCAAACTAACCATACAATCTGCAATATTTACAAGGGAGGTGTCAAGAGACAGACAACAGCATTATGGTGAACTATGTCACAAATTAATCTCTAATTATAACACGTTGTATGTATAGACCAAGGGGGGAAAAAAATCTAAACTCCAGATTATTGTACTTTAAACTATCAATTCCTGTTTTTTTTCTCCCACACAAAAAGTGCCCCTGTCTGTATAAAGCTTTTAAGCACCCCTTATTGTGCACTGAGTTTAGTATGAACAGGATTAAAATGTGTCAAGAATTAGGGAGGAAGGGTTTATACTGTGAGCACATACATTTTGTGCCCTTCTCACCATCACTGTTACCCTTTTCTGATCTACTGGATCTTTTACATAGTGTAGTCCCTGATTCACGCCAATACAGGGATGGTAAAATTTGGACACACACACAAGATATAGAATTCCATACTTTTTTCCTACCCACATAAAGGTATCCCACAAAATGCAGATTTCACAAGCTAGGAAGAGGCCGCCTTTACTAGTGAACTACATGCATACACAAGAGACCGGTTATAGAGCATGGATAAAAAGGTGATGTGCTCTTGCAGCTGCCTGAGAAGTTACTCATGGCACAGCTCTTGCTGCTGGCACCAATGTACATTTCTAGGATATGGGACAAGAAGCTTGCCCTACATTTTCAAAGGATTATGTGTGTTGATCAATCTCAGATTTCACCCATAAAAAGAATATTTTGGGGATAGACCTTCAGATGCTACAGTTTCATGGAAGCAGAGTGTGGAAGGGGACATTCCACCACCAAAAAGAGGTGACAACAATAACATGGTCTTGATCCAACACTGTGGATTCAGTAGCAAAGCTCTCGTTGACTTTAATGGTTTTCTTTTGTGTATATAACAGAGGGAGCTGCTGGTAGGGGATTTTCCAAAAGGAGCCCTCACCTTTGGTATTCATTCTCCACCTCCCATTGTTAGAAATAACCCAAGCAGCCTAACCTTCAGAGCAAGCAACAAGGTTCATCTGTTTATCTAGGCTTTTGTGAAGGGAAAGTGGCATGATTAGGTATTTGTGAAAATGCTGGGAGATTGTCAATTTTATCTCTGTGGTTGCTCATTTTCTGGTTCTTCTTCGGTCATTTGTTAATATGAAGTCAAAGGGTCAAAGATTAGGACAGACGCTTTTTTCTTGTGATTATGCATCTAAATAAACATGGCTCTGAAGAAAAGCCTGTTTGTGCTAGAAATTGTCCCCCAACACCTCATTTCAGTGGCAAGGTGGAGCAATGGGTTAGGGTCTTTCACCTTTGGAGTGCTCTGCGGATGTGGTCACACATCATTAAAACCACTATAGGAAAAGGTGAAATTCTGCTATGACTGCCATCCTGTTTTGGAAGAGAGGGCAAAGAGAGGCAAGCAAGTAATAGGAGAGGCGTTCCTGGCCCGGACTGAAGTTCATTGACTAAAGTATCAGGGGGAGCTTGAAAACGCCTCTCTCTCTCATTTTTACCAGGAATAAATCCATCCACATTCAAAAAGGAAAGATGCAAAATGTTGAGGTAGGGGAGGGATACTGGGAGGTATTAGCATGGATGCTTGTGTACACTCTTACATCAACTTTATTTGCTTCTATAAAAATGTTTATTTTTGAAGTAACCAAACATTAATTTTTTTTTAAATAAGTTCCTCTGACAATATGCCATTAGCTAATGACAGCAGTGGTTTGGCAGCAGCCGTTTGGCAGCAGCACTAGCGGTTATAAGACAGAGCCCCTCGATTTATAATGTAAACCTGTTTCTTACTCCCTGAGCTGGTGGAACTCAAGTTCATAGAATCACAGGAGAAGTTATCTAGTCCAGTCCCCTGCATTCATGGCAGGACTAAGTATTATCTAGACCATTCCTGACAGATGTTTGTCTAACCTGTTTTTAAAAATCTGCAATGATGGGGATTCCACAACCTCCCTAGGCAATTTATTCCAGAGCTTAACCACCATGACAGTTAGGAAGTTTTTCCTAAAGTCCAACCTATACTTCCTTTGCTGCAATTTAAGCCCATTGCTTCTTGTCCTATCCTCAGAGGTTAAGAAGAACAATTTTTCTTCCTCCTCCTTGTAACAACCTTTTATGTACTTCAAAACTGTATCATGTCCCCTCTCAGTCTTCTCTTTTCCAGACAAAACAAACCCAATTTTTTCAATCCTCCCTCAGAGGTCATGTTTTCTAGACCTTTAATCATTTTTGTTGCTCTTCTCTGGACTTTCTCCAATTTGTCCACATCTTTCCTGAAATGTGGTGCCCAGAACTGGACACCAGTCAAGACCTAATCATCGCGGAGTAGAGCAGAAGAATTACTTCTCATGTCTTGCTTACAATACTCCTGCTCACGGATCGGCAACCTTTGGAACACGGCCCGCCAGGGTGCTTACCCTGGCGGGCCGGGCCGGTTTGTTTACCTGCCGCGTCCACAGGTTTGGCCGATCGCGGCTCCCACTGGCCGCGGTTCACCGCTCCAGGCCAATGGGGGCTGCGGGAAGCGGTGCAGGCTGAGGGATGTGCTGGCCGCCGCTTCCAGCAGCCCCCATTGGCCTGGAGTGGACACAGCAAGTAAACAAATTGGCCCGACCCGCCAGGGTGCTTACCCTGGTGGGCCGCGGGCCAAAGGTTGCCGATCCCGGCTCCTGCTAATACATCCCAAAATGATGTTTGCTTCTTTTGCAACAGTGTTACACTGTTGACTCATATTTAGCTTATGGTCCACTATGACTCCTAGATCCCTTTCCGCAGTACTCCTTCCTAAGCAGTCATTTCCCATTTTGTGTGTGTGCAACTGATCGTTCCTTCATAAGTGGAGTACTTTGCATTTGTCTTTATTGAATTTCATCCTATTTACTTCAGACCATTTCTCAAATTTGTCCAGATCATTTTGAATTTTAACCCTATCCTCCAAAGCACTTACAACCCTTCCCAGCTTCATTGCCTAAGTGATGGCTGGTTCCTACAAAAGTGCCCTTCTACCCCCAGACAACTTACAGAGAGGTATGGGATCTGTCCTGCCCCTTTAGAAATAAAATACCATCATCATGACTGACATTCAAAAGAATAAAGATACGATGTGGCTTTCCAGAACAAAGGAGTGGTTGTAGTACAGTCTTCATTGTTAGAGAGAGAACCCATACTTGAATGGCTGAGGGAAAATCCACCCCGTTACAAATCTAAAACAGCTTTGAGGGTTGCTTGCACTTAAGGCTAGAGAAGGAAGGAAGGATGGTTAAAGCACAAAACAGAGTCAGGAAGAGTACATTTCTGTTTCTTCTTCTGCCACGGCCTTCTTGGCCTCAGGAAAGTCACTTACTGTCTCTGTGCCTTGGTTTCCTCTCCAATGGAACTAAGATAATACTACCTGTTTTACAGGCTGTGGCCAACTCATTATTTAATGTTTCTAATGTACTTAGAGATCTTTGGAAGCTGTCATGAAAATACCTTACCTAATTGGACATGCCTATTGTTTTTACCAGACTGAAGTGCTCTACTGAAGATGCTCAATATGTTTGTTGGAACTAGTACTTTCCTCTTTCTGGTAGTATGCAAGGTATGCATTGCTGGAGGGGAGTTGTGCCTTCCTTGACTACCTTCCCTATTCCTTTCTTCTCACTCCTCTTGAGTACAGGCAAGGTTCTAAAGAAGCTCACGACATTCTGGGACATAGATTTGGCATCATACAAATGTGAAAACAATCATGGTGTTTTTATATTGCGTTAAAATTCAAGACACATAAAGGACAAAGCAGGATCAGAGAATGGATTTTACAGTAGATTCTCATTCATCCAACAGCCTAGGCAAAACAAAATATGTTCAGATAATCAGGAGTCAATAGAGCAGGGAGTTCATTAGAGAAAGAAGGTTCTGATACTGAGAGTTTGGATAATCAGGATTCTATTGTGTTTAATATCGACTGCAATAAATCTAAGGGGAGAAAACAATACAATCCTCTTCAGTATTAACAGTCATTTTTACTTAGTACAATTAATTCTTAAATGTTCTTATTTCAGTGCCTCTTGTCCAAAGCAAAATTCTGCATGAATTCAGTCCCATTTCAGTATCTGCAGGTGCAAAACCCAAATAAATTACTGGGAAAAGGGCAGATGCTGACAGAATTGCAGTCTAGACTCTTCACTCTAAATCCATTTAGTGCTATTAACCATGACTGAGTGTAATAGCTCCATGTACATTAGCATGGGGATAATTTTCCCTATTTTGCCAAAGATCAGATCTGTGTATTCATACATCCAACATAAGAACAACAAAACATTGGAGATTATAAAACCAAAAGGCTAAAACATTTCTTTATGCTTCATATAATATATCCTCAAATCTAGGATACAAGAGGGGGGGGGAAATCAGAGGAACTTATTGTTTCTTACTAGTCACTGTACTACTGCTACTCATTATATAGTTGCACCAACTAAAAATATATGTCCAATTAAAGAATATGTTTTCAATTCACATAAAGATGCACTATGTTTCAGTGTATGATAGAAAAACAAACTTTTTAAGAGGTATCTTTTTGGGGCAATGGAAGAGTATACTGTATGACAATGGAAAACTAATCTGATTAAAAGAGAATCTGTTAAATGAATACATGTGATGTGTGGCAGCCAATATTTTATTAAAACATCAAACCTGTTCAGAACCCTGAAAAGGGAAGGGATGTTTGAAAAAGAACATAATCTGGGGACTACACATCTCTGTGTAGCAGACTACTCCCACTGTATACATCTTCCTTCCTTAAAGACCAATGAAGAAAGGAGTTACACAACTGGTTGGAAATAGAAGCAACAGTGAAAGTAATATTGTACACTAGAGAGCCCTCCTTTCTGAAGAAGGAATAAAGAACAAAATTATCTGGAATGAAGAGAAAGTAGGACCAAAACATAGGGAGAGATGAAAGGAGCAAGAGAGTGGAAGGCAGGGAATAGAAAGGGTGTGTGGGGGCTAGAAGGGTCAGGTTGCATGCAGAGGAGGCAAGGGGATCTAAGGGTAAAAAGCCAATTAGTGGATTAAAGGGTAAGAATCCAACTTCTGAAACAGAGGGTGATAATATAGGCAGCTCGGGAGAGGATTAGAATAAAGAAGTGATAACAGTATTCAGTTGAGAGGGAAGGCTGTCAAGAACTGAATGGGAAAAGAAGGTAAGACAATGAGAACAAAAACCTGTTATTTAATCAAGGGCTGTGATGGTGAGAGCCCAGACAAAAAAAAAAAACTGTTTGGTTTCAGCTCCAAGTGTCCTGAAATCATTGTTGGAGGGCAGAGACAGATGGAAGATTTGGCCATGATTATATGAAATCAAGTGGGTAACAATGAGTTTGGAGCAATTACCAGATTCAGTTCCTCAGTGCTGTTTCTCTGAACTGATCGCCACTAGGCACTGGCCCATCCCCAATATATAAAAGCTGGGTATTTGAAACAAAAAAGATACAATGGCTATTTATGGAAACTATATAAGACATTGTGGGTAATGCATTTATTTTCTGAGATTTTTTTATAAGTGGTATATTTATTAATGTTAAGAATGCTAGATATCCCAAATACATTATTCCCTACTTTATTTTGTGTAATGTTGACTTTCATGATCTCTCTTGCTCCAAGCCCATTAGGTAGATAGAGTGTCATCCTTTTTTCTTAGAACTTATCTCCTTCCCCTCAAACCTCACAGGATTTTCATTTTTCTTCACAACTTTGAAACCAATCAAAACCTCTTTCACTTGTTACAACTTACACTCATCTTCCCTCACACATCAAATCCTTACTGTCTCCCTCTATTTAGCTTACAATATTGTTCTGTGCTTTATTGCTTAAAATATGCTAAATGTATACCATACAGTTAAATTACAGCTGTTATTTTGGATTTCTTCCTCCAAGATCTTAGAAAACTAGAGAGTTGGCAATAGTTAAAAAGTGATAGCACTGTGGTTTCAATCCTTTTAGAGTTGGACAAAAAAGTTAAACATTTTGTGAACAAAAAAGTCATGATATTTTTCCTTACAAAGTTTATTAATAAATTCTGACCAGATCCATTTGTCATTGGGGGAGGGAGGGAGAAGCAGAAAAATTGTGATTTTCCCCCCCAAAAAATTTATGCCCATAGATATCCAAATTTCAAAAATTAGGTAGTGTTTCAACCATTTCTTTATCCGCTATAAACCTCTCTTTCAATATGTAGAAAAATTATTGTAACGGCAGTGATTACATAAACACCCCCAAAAAATGAGAGTCATAAGAGCCTGATTTTGTCTCGAGATATTCATATATATCTTCCATTGATGTGAGTGACCTGATGTCACAACAAAGCCATAAGTGTAAAGAGAGGAATAGTCTACTAGTCAGAGCACTGGACTGGAAACCAGGAGCAGCTGACTCTAGTCTATGTTCTGAATTCCTCTGTTCCTCTTTCACTGGCATTTTACATAGTTGCTACTGTAAGTCTACATTAAGATGACTCTGAGCAGGAACAACCTGGACAAAGTGAGGTTTTATTTCCTATTGGTTTTTAGATTTGTCAAAAACAAATGATATGCTGATTACCAGATGAAATACAAATTGCCCAAAGCAACAGCAATAATGCAACAGATTATAAAAAAGGTAGAACAAAATTACATACATATAAATGGCTTATATAATTCAACACAAAATTTAAAATTTATTCTAAATTTTCATATTCTCAGGCAGAACAACAGAAACAAAAAATCCGTTGTAGCAAGGGTTGTAAATGCCTATATCAGTGGTCGCCAACGCGGTGCCCGCGGGCACCATGGCACCCACCGGGGCATTTATGTGCGCCCACCTAGTGCCCAGCAGGGGAGAGAAGCTCCGGCCCTGCACCTGCTGGGAACAGAGAACTCTGGGGCTGCAGGCGCCAATGTTCTCGGTCCCAGGCAGGCACGGCACCACGGCTTAAGCCGGAAAGAAGAGACTCCTGGAGTGTGTGAGGAGCCAGGGAGGGAGGGAAGCAGAGCCCGGGATGCAGGGAGTGGGGAGGGGTCCTACTGCCGCCACTGCTCCTGCTCTGAGTCTCCCCAAGGCGATGCGGCGTTTCCTCGCCCGAGTAGGCTGTGCAGGGCACAGCCGGGCTGGGCAGGGGGTGCAGATCCCGACTCCCACGCTGATGCGGCGAGTGGCTGGTTAGTCCAAGCTGCCAGGGAGCTGCTCCTCCTGCCCCCGGACCCAGCCCACTGTGCACCTCCCCCACCTCAGCCCCACGCTGCTTGCTGCGGGCCCCCACAATGCCAGGAGCAGGGAGAAGCAGAGCCCAGCTCTGAGTGGGACAGTGGGGGATACTGCCCCGCCGGGCGACCCCCGCGGCTCGGGCACCTGGGGGTCAGTGTCCGTCCTCTCAGCTCTGCCTGCATGGGGCTGGGGAAGCAGCTGTCAGCACCTCTCCCTCTCAGCCCTTGCACCCCCCCATCCCGCTCACAGCCTCTTCACTTGTACCTCCTCCCAATCGCTCCTTCGCCAAACCCCTACCCCTTGTAGTCTCCCTTCATCTGCACCTCTCCCCTTGTACCCTCCCCCAGCCCTCTCCTCCCACACCTCCCCCTTCCCCTGCACCTCTTCTCCCGCAACCCTCCTGATACCCCCTCTCCTCCTCCATGAGTACATCACACCCTGCTTCTTTGCCAGTGTAGCGCCCCCAAGCACCCCCACACCCGCTCCTCTGCCTGAACCCTCTTTACTAGATCCCCATACCTTTCCAGGTACAAGGTTTGAGGGTTAGTCCCTATGCCTTCCATGTGCATTTGGGTGCAGGTGGGGGAGGGCACTGGTGGGGGGAGACCAGGGCTGGGGTGAGGGGCAGCCAAAATTTTTTTTGCTTTGGGCAGCAAAAAACCTAGAACTGGCCCTGTCCCGGCAGGCATGGGGCCCACCTAGTGCCCAGCAGGGGAGAGAAGCCGGGGCCCCGCATCTGCTGGGGGACAGAGTACTCCGGGGCTGTGGGCACCAGTGTTCTCTGTCCTCGCGGCTTCTCTCTTGATTTATATATTATGTAATATTAAATATGATGGTTTTTGTATTATTTAATGTACAAATACAAAATAAGCCTTCAAAAATTGTTGGCACCCACCACACTCTCCTGAAAACATGAATGTGCTACTGGCCACAAAAAGGTTGGGGACCACTGGCCTATATATTTCTGTGCCTGCCATCCATCTTCACCATGATGTGTCATGATCTAAGGTTTCAGAGGGTCACAATTGAACTCCTTACCTTTCCTCCCATACTTTTGCCACTCCCTCCATTCTGTGTCACCACTGAACATCCTATGATCCTTCCTTTCTCTCAGGTCCATAACCTCAGAGTGATCATCTTTGACTTTTCCCTCTCTATCCTTTATCCCTCACATGCAGGCAATGACCACATCCTGTCTATTTTCCTCCACATTTCTAAGATTCAGCTCCTCTTCTTTTTGTCCATACAGCTAAAACTCTCATTCAGGTCTTTATTATCTCCTGCCTTGACTACTGTAATCTCTTCCTCTTCAATCTCTCTGACCTTGACATTGTGCCCCACACATCTCCACTCCACTGAAAACTTACCTGGTGAGATCATCCCTTGTCCTTTGATCTTACCATGATACACTGCTGCCTGTGCTGAGTTTTACTGATGTGTTACAGTCATGTGTTGCCAGCACCACCATTCATACTGCATGTACTGTATGTTTTAAATCCCAAAGTATTCAGTGCTCTTGCCTTTCTAAGGAAATAAATTTATCCACAGATTCTTTTGTTTTCCTTAAAAAGGAACCACACTCACCAAGAAGTGCTACCACCATGGGTGGTAGAGATGGTGCCATGTTTCCCCAGGGATGGAGAGGTGAAAAGAAAAGAAATTAAGATTATGACCCAGATCCACAAAGGAACATAGGTACCTAAAGCCCAGAGTTAGCCAGTACTGCGATCCACAAAACCCCTACTCAGCTGTTGCCTAATGTCACTAGACACCTAAATTTCCACTGTAAAAATTCCATAGACACCTAAGTTTCTGCCTCTGAGCACATGCACTGCTGTCTCTGGCAGGTGCCTAGACATCATAGCCCCAGCACAATACTCAACCTAGGTGAAGACAGGTATTCTCCCACCTAGCTCTCCTGGGGGGCCCAGTCTGGTAGATGTGCTCAGAACATGCCTAGGGGTGTAGAGAGCAGCCTCCCTTACAACTGTTCATCCCAGTCCTTAAAACCCTTCTGGGATGCAGGAGACCATGATTCAATTCTCCCCTCTGCCTTATGAGAAGAGATTTGAAGAGGGGTTTTCTGCATCTCAGGTGAATGCCCTTGACTACAGTAATTCTTACTCTCTCTAGCTCAGTGCATATTTATATAAAGGAGTTGAATTATAGAATACCAGGGCTGGTATCACACTTGCTATCTGGTCAGCCTATCCTCAGGAGGTCATTAGTCCACCCCCTGCTCAAAGCAGGACCAATCCCCAGACAGATTTTTGCCCCAGATCCCTAAATGGCCCCCTCAAGGATTGAACTCACAACCCTGGGTTTATCAGGCCAATACTCAAACCACTGAGCAGCTTCAGCAGGTGCAATTAAAACACATCAGAATATCTCATAATCCAATGGTTAGGTCACTACCAGAGAAACCCCTGTTCAAATTCCTCCTCCTTATCAGGCAGATGGGGGAGTTGAACTGGGACTCTCCTATCCCAAGTGAGCACGCTAAACATTATAAGGGGGAGTCCTGCTCTTCCGTTGGCTGTTCTATGTAGAATTGGGCTTGTGCTGCTGTCCTGCTTGCAAGAAACGGCTTAGGCACCAGACTCCAGGAGAGAGTTCCAGGTTGTGGAACACAAGCAGAGATAAGTGCCTAGGTCTGGACAGGAGGGAGGCCTAACTCTCTGAGAGGGGTGAGGCTTACAACACACCCCTCTCATTTAGGGTGACCAGATGTCCTGATTTTATAGGGACAGTCCCGATATTTGGGGACTTTTCCTTATATAGGCAAATATTACCCCCAACCCCCATCCTGATTTTTCACAGTTGCTATCTGGTCAACCTATCCTCATTGGCAGCTACTATTGGCTATATTAGGCAGCTGCTTGCCTGGTATATTGACTTTTGTGGATTCCACTCTTAGGCACCCAACTTTCTCCATGCATTATATAAGGAGCAAAGGCACCTAACCCAGGGTTAGGATATTCTACTGGATGGCTAGGCACTTAAAAGTTAGGTGTTGCAATGCCTGAATCCCTTTGTGGATCTGGGTCTATGTCACTGTCTGACTGCTTGCAGAGTGTGTGTTCAATCACCTTAACTAAGAGCCAATATCCCTCTCCATATCCTTCATGAGGAAAGGGAATAAAGTTCTGAACAAGCTCAGCAGCATCCACTCCATATCCACATAGCAGGGTTGGGGAAGTAGAGCTAATTAAGACTGGCGGGAGTATTAAGTACTCCCAAGGGTTGTCTATTGAAAGATAGAGATTCTGCTATAACCTATCCCACCTCACCAGTGTATAATGATAAGAACCTCCCCTCCACCCCCACTTAATTCTTTGTGATTAATGATGATCAACCTTTACAGGAAGGGAACAAAAATGTCATTCCAGTGACTCACACAATGACGAAAGGTAAGAGCCATAATTAAAATCAGGTTTTGCACAGGCCACACTGTATAGGATTAAACGCATTTTTCCAATGCTATCAATTCTGAATGCACTTTACTTCTTAAATTGGCTGTCTGTACCCAAGAAGCCCCATTGAATGGTATTTCAAAAGTTTTACTACACTGTTTATCAATGTTAATGCTACTAAGGTCTGCATTTTATGTATATATTTGAAATAATTTATAAGGAGCTTTGTTTAAATGTAGTGTTTAACCAGAGCATATTTTCCCATTTAGTTAAGAATGGCACTGATAATTTTCTGAGCCAAAGTTAACTTTTAAACAACCGCAGGTCTTTCAATTCAGCTGAACTGTAAAGACAATAGTAAAATTTTAACTGCTAAAATGTAAAACATAATATAAAACCAGTTTTCTTTAATTTACTTTGATAGGGTTTAGCAAGAAATAACAATCAGAAATATGTTCTTCTATAAAAATCTATTTTGATCATCTGTATTGTAGTAAAAGCAGTAAGACCTGCTCCTTGCAGATAAACAGGCAAAATTCCTAATGATGTAATGATTAATGGTATAAATAAAGTTAAATTAGGAATAGTAAATAATTTTGTTACAAAGTATATGCTAAACTCTAAATAAGAGTATTAGAAAGTTACATGGTATACAGTGCACATATTTGCAATTGCCCAAATACGTACATCTATGTACATGTTATTGTTACTGTAGAACAAAGGAAGTTAAAATTATTTGTAGGATTTGTGGTTTATGAGTCAGAACTACAGATAAAAAACATTAAATAAAATAATTCAGAGTCAAAACTACCATAAGTATCTTGGACAAATTCATCTCTGATGTAAGCCAGTTAAGTCAGCTGAGTAACACCAATTATGAATTTGGTCCTCTGTTCTTAACTCATCCTGTTGTTATAGCTTAGGGTTCTCCAATCCTTGTGAGATCTTACATACACCTCTACCCCGATATAACGTGCCCCGATATAACACGAATTCGGATATAACGCGGTAAAGCAGTGCTCCGGGGGGGCAGGGCTGCGCACTCTGGCGGATCAAAGCAAGTTTGATATAATGCGGTTTCACCTATAACGCGGTAAGATTTTTTGCCTCCCGAGGACAGCATTATATCGGGGTAGAGGTGTACCATATCTGCTGCAATACCTAAAACAGCAAGAACTAAGGCTAGAATTTCAGTCCAGTTCTTAATTTCTTTGCTTGTGGGGTAAGGGAAAAATCAGACTCTTGCCATTACTAAACACTAATCAATTACTAAAACTTTCAAAATGTGCTGGGAAATGCAACTATATGGTCAGCTTCCAGCTTGTGTCAAAATTGTTTTTCCTACTTTCTATTGTTTAGTACCCCTAGGGTCACATTTTCCTCTCTCTTACACTGGTGGAATTCCATTGACTTGAATAATGTTGCATCTGTGTAACTAACCGAGGAAAGAATTTTGCTCCTAATTCCCCCCTGCCCCCATTAAGTGTTGTATTCTTTAAAAAGGCAATTGGTCAGATCCTCAGCTGGCACAGAACATAACTCTGGCCAATGAGGCCACGCTGATTTACATTAGCTCAGGATCTAGCCGGTTATCTCTGATTAGTGATATATTCTGAAGTATTACAATACCTGCATCAACCAAGGGGAAAGTTTCCTCCTACGTCCACTTGTTTTCCCCAAATATATCTGAAAGAAAAAAAGATTCCTCTCCCATCTTACTAATGTACATAATCCACCTGTTTGGCTAGGAATGATGTGAATAGTTTCCTGAAAGCCACCACAAAGCTGAAGACTTTCAATTCTTGCCTTATTCCAAGCCTAAAAGTATCTGTGTATAGTCAATTAAATTATTTCATACAAGGAAAGGGTATGTCTACACTACAAAATTAGTTGTGTTAAGTTACACCCACCAAAGTAATTAAATCGCTTTTACATGTCCACACTATGCTCCTTTTGTCAATAGGAGCATGTGCACCAATGTAACTGTCAATGTGGGGATGACTTCTGAAAGGCAGCAACAAGAGATGTAAACCATGTAGTGTCTACACTGACACTGCGTCAACCTAACTGCATCGACCTACACGCTACGCCTCTCACAGAGGTGGAGTTATTAATTCGGTGTAGTGGGTGAGTTACATCTGTGGGAGCTACATTTTAGCGTAGATGCTTACAGAATCAGGTCCATGTACGTCAATCTAACTCTGTAGTGTAGACTGGACCAAAGAGAACACAATTTGAGTTCTAAATAAAATGATAACATTCAAGTTATCAGAGTACACCTCAACGCTTAAAATTTCACCACCATCAACAAACAGTAAAATTTCAGACATATATTTTACACTACACACACTAGAAACTTTGACCCTCTCATGTTTTACAGTGCAAGAGAAATGTCCAGTTGTCACGTTAGGAACTATGACTTGTCACATGATTTTTTTACATCTATACTCTGTAGACTCTGCATGTGCCAGTTTGGATATAGCTATATAAAATTCATACATACTGGACATAAAGTTGTTATTCTCATTGAACCTTATAAGATCTCTGGATGGTACAGGTATTCTAGATATAAAATACTCATGTCTCATTTAAGCTAAATAAAAATCCCACCTAATCACATTGCCTTTCTTTCATATGCTTCCCTCACCCTGGATTCCTCTCTGCAAACAGTCCTCACACACACTAGTCGCAAGTTCAACACCAAATGCTTTATTTACAGTGTGCTATACAAATCCTTGAGCCCTCCACAACATAAGGTATTTACCTTCTCTCTGGGCAGGGGGACAAGAGCTCTCACCTCCCTAAGATCCTGGGCTTCTCCAACCCTTCCAACCTCCCTCTCTCACCCCTTGTCCTTCTTCCTGTTTCTCTTTTAACTGTCTTCAGCTGATGAGCTTAATCACCTTCTTAACTGGTTAATCATCCAGTCCTTAACCAATTATCTATTCAATTTGGCCCATGTGGGGACCCTTGCCAAGGCTACAGAGTGGTGAGTAGGCTTAGGCTACCCATGCTCTGTCACTATGGTGCTAATAAATACATAATAAATAATAGTAATTAATAATTAATACAAAAATCAGTCACCCAGTTCTGCTATATCTGAAACTAGGACACATGAGAAATGTATACATATAGTTGTGCAGACACAGAACCATTGTTATGCTGTCAGATAATCATGGATCTCAGTGTGTGTGTGTGTGTGTGTGTGTGTGTGTGTGTGTGTGTTAGGCTCAGCAAAGTTGGACCACTTCCAAATACTTATATAAGAACAATCTGAAAAGGTTTCTTTTGGTGGCTCCCAGCTTCTACATTCATACCAGTAAAAGAAAAATACAAAACCAAAAACTAATACCTCAAGAAAAATGTCTTATAACCTTCCCTGAACTGCCTAAATGGTGTGCCATTCTTTGTGTGTTCTCTCTCTGAGATTGCAAACTCTTTGAGGGAGAGACTGTCTTGATCTGTGTGTCATTTACAGCTCTGAGCCCATTGTTAGCAATAAACAAAGAATCAAAAGCAGCATTCCAGGAATTATCCACCTTCCAACAAGCAATGATACACCTGTCCATGCCGGTAGCTCATGCCACTCCTTCTGCCAATGTAGGAGAAGAGAATTAGGCCTGGTCTACACTAGGAGGTTATGTCGAATTTAGCAGCGTTAAATCGAATTAACTCTGCAGCCGTCCACACAACGAAGCTATTTAGTTCGACATAGAGGTCTCTTAAATTCGATTTCTGTACTCCTCCCCAGCGAGGGGAGTAGTGCTAAATTCGACATGGCCATGTCGAATTAGGGTAGGTGTGTATGGAAATCGATGCTAATAGTTCCGGGAGCTATCTCACAGTGCACCAGTCTGTTGATGCTCTGGACAGCAGTCCGAGCTTGGATGCTTTGACCAGCCACACAGGAAAATCCACGGGAAAATTTGAATTCCTTTTCCTGTCTGGGCAGTTTGAATCTCATTTCCTGTTTGGACATTGTGGCGAGCTCAGCAGCACTGGCAACGATGCAGAGTTCTCCAGCAGAGGTGACCATGCAATCACAGAATAGGAAGAGGGCCCCAGCATGGACTGATCGTGAAGTCTTGGATCTGATCACTGTGTGGGGCGATGAGTCCGTGCTTTCGGAGCTGCGATCAAAAAGACGGAATGCAAAGATCTATGAGAAGATCTCAAAAGCCATGACACAGAGAGGATATAGCCGGGATGCAACGTAGTGCCGCGTGAAAATCAAGAAGCTGAGACAAGCGTACCAGAAGACCAAAGAGTCAAACAGACGATCCAGATCCCAGCCCCAGACATGCCATTTCAACGAGGCACTGCATTGCATTCTAGGTGCGGCCACCACAACTACCCCATCACTGACCGTGGACTCTGAGGATGGGATATTGTCGACGGCCACTTCCTCGGAGATGTTAGCGGACAAGGAAGATGAGGAAGGTGATGAGGAGGACGAGGCAGTCGACAGCGCTTACAACGCTGATTTCCCAGACATCCAGGATATCTTCATCACCCTCACAGAGATCCCCTACCAACCGTCCCCAGGTGTTAACCCAGACCCTGAATCAGGGGAAGGATCAGTCGGTAAGTGTTTTAAACATGTAAACATTTATTTTGAACAGAACAGGAATATTAACAATGGGTTTTTCATGATTTGTTTGCCCTAGGCACTTAACGTTTTAGTCCTTGGCAGTGCAACTACTGCAAAAGAATCTAACAATGTCCGGTTTATCATGATTAGTTTGCCCTAGGCGCTCTACTTTTTAGTCCTTGCCAGTGCAGCTACTGAAAAAGAAGGTCTACATGTCCGGGGAATAGAGCTGAAATCCTCATGGGAAATCTCCACGAAGCTCTCCTAGAGGTAATTGGAAAGCCTTTGCATGAGGTTCCTGGGGAAAGCGGCCTTATTGTGTCCTCCGTGGTAGGAAACTTTTCTGCGCCAGGCTATCATCAAGTACTCTGGGATCATTGCCTTGCAGAGCATGGCGGCATACGGCCCTGGTTTTTCCTGGCTTTCACGCAGCATGCGTTCTTTCTCGGTCTCAGAAATCCTCAGCAGAGTGATGTCGCTCATGGTGACCTGCTTAGAATTAGGGGAATGTTACTATTGGGACTGCTTGCCTGTTCCTTTACAGAACTGTCACTGGCGGTTTACAGCCACGCGGTGGAGGCGGGAGAGGGGCAGCATACAGGGATCTTTCCCGGGGACAGCCGCGAGGGGGTGGGACAGGGGCAGAGTTCATGCTTGCCAGATTGCCGGCAGCAGGAACTGCCCAACGATAGGAGCATTGCTTTGAACGTGAAAAGAGGGCACTGCTATAATTTAAGTTTTAAGCAGCCAAAAGTCTACAGCTTACCATGTCAGCCTGCTACCCGAATTCCGCTGTCCTGCCCCCACTTGTCTGATCTCCACTGCAAGACCCCAGGCACTGAATGCGAAGGCCGAAAATTCGACCTTGTCCTGAGTGCGCATGTGATACGTGCTGTGCATGGTCTTGTTCACAGAGAAAGACTATGTTCACTGTTCACAAAAAAATTATCTCTTTGAGGAATTATAGCAGTGCCCTCCCTTTTTCCCATCCCACAGCTGCGACTGTCTCCCGACCTACCCTGGCATCCCTCTCCCAGAGACTGGCGCAGATTAGGCGGAGAAAGAAAAGGACACGGGACGACATGTTCTCAGAACTTATGGGCTGCTCCCGAGCCGAGGCGGCCCAGCAGACCCAGTGGAGGGAGAACATGTCGCAATACCAGCAAGCACACAGCGAACGGGAGGCGAGGTGGCGGCAGAAAGACCAGCAGGCGACTCAAATGCTGCTTGGACTAATGAGGGAGCAAGCGGACACACTCCGGCGCCTTGTGGATGTTCTGCAGGACCGGAGACAGGAGGACAGAGCCCGCTGCAGTCTATCTCTAACCGCCCTCCCCCGCCACAAAGTCCCATACCCCCCTCACCCAAAGTCCCAAGAAGGAGGGGCGGCAGGGGCCGTGAAAACTGTCACTCCACCCCTGCAGACTGCTCAAGTACCAGAAGACTCTCATTCCCAAAAATTTGATAAGTCCTTTCCTTCCCGCCTCACCCAAGCCCCCGTTCCAGTTTCAACCCCTAACTGTGTAGTTGCTAATAAAAGATATGTTTCTGTTAATTACTGTTTCCATCATGTTCTTTTAGGGGAGAGTGTGTTTGAAGGGGGGGGAGGGGATTGGTAATTGGAGAGGACAGTCACCTTTACCAGGGTACAGACACGGGGGCAGGTTCAGCAGAAGGTCACACACACATTGCAGTCACTAGGCACCCTGGTCAGTCTGGGAGGTGGTTTTCATGTTCGGGGGGGGGGGGGGGCATGTGACTTTGTGGCGGGGGAGGGTGGTTACAGATCTTATGCAGCGGTCCTTATCCTGGATCACAGAGCCACGCAGCAGGGGATCTGTAACCGTCCTCCCCAGCCACAAAGTCACATAGCCCCCACACACAGAGTCCCGAAAAGGAGGGGTGGCAGGCCCCATTGAAACAACCAGTCCACCACTGCGGACCGCTCTAGGAGCAGGAGCCTGTCATTCCTCGAGTTTAGAAGCGTTCTTTCCATCACTACGCCCGCTCCCCACCACAGTCTGTGTCCCAGTTTCAACATTTTACCGCGAAATCCGTAATAAAGAAAATGGTGTTCATTAACAAAGTTCAATTTATTTATTTTTAAACATGTGTTGGAAGGGGGGGGGTGAACGGGGTATGTAGCTGGAGAGGATAGTCAACATTAAGTGGGTAAAGAAACGGGGGCAGGTTCAGCTTCTCTTTAAACAAACTAAATAGTCACAGGTTACCCTGCTCACTGAGGAACCTAGCTTTCAAAGCCTCCCGGATGCACAGCGCGTCCCGCTGGGCTCTTCTAATCGCACGGCTGTCTGGCTGGGCGTAATCAGCAGCCAGGCTATTCGCCTCAACCTCCCACCCCGCCATAAAGGTCTCCCCCTTGCTCTCACAGAGATTGTGGAGCACACAGCAAGCTGCAATAACAATGGGGATATTGGTTTCGCTGAGATCAGAGTGAGTCAGTAAGCTTCTCCATCTCCCCTTGAGACATCCAAAAGCACACTCCACCACCATTCTGCACTTGCTCAGACGGTAGTTGAAGAGTTCTTTTTCACTGTCCAGGGCGCCTGTATAGGGCTTCATGAGCCAGGGCATTAGCGGGTAGGCTGGGTCCCCGAGGATCACTATAGGCATCTCCACATCCCCAACCGTTATTTTCTGGTCCGGGAAGTAAATATCTTCCTGCAGACGTCTAAACAGACCAGAGTTCCTGAAAACACGAGCGTCATGAACCTTGCCCGGCCATCCGATGTTGATGTTTGTAAAACGTCCCCTATGGTCCACCAGTGCTTGCAGCACCATTGAAAAGTAGCCCTTTCGGTTAATGTACTGGCTGGCATGGTGGTCCGGTCCCAGGATAGGGATGTGAGTTCCATCTATAGCCCCACCGCAGTTTGGGAATCCCATCGCAGAGAAGCCATCTATGATGACCTGCACGTTTCCAAGGGCCACTACCTTTGACAGCAGTAGCTCAACGATTGCGTTGGCTACTTGCATCACAGCAATCCCCACGGTAGATTTGCCAACGCCAAAGTGGTTCGCGACTGACCGGTAGCTGTCTGGCGTTGCAAGCTTCCAGAGGGCTATGGCCACTCGCTTCTGGACAGTCAGGGCTGCTCGCATCCGGGTGTCCTTGCGCTTCAGGGCGGGAACAGCAACTCACAAAGTTCCAGGAAAGTTACCTTACGCATCCGAAAGTTTCGCAGCCACTGTGATTCATCCCAGACCTGCAGCACTATGCGGTCCCATCAGTCCGTGCTTGTTTTCCGGGCCCAGAATCGCCGTTCCACAGCATCAACATGACTCATTGCCACCATGATGTTCACGGAGCGGGGTCCCATGCTTTGTGACAGGTCTGTGCCACTCTCAGACTTCATGTCCTCACCGTGCTGCCGTAGCTTCCTCGCCCGATTTCTCAGCATCTGCCTCTAGAAAAGGTGGATGATAAGGTGCGAGGTGTTGACAACGGCCATAACTGCAGCGATGGTCGCAGCGGGCTCCATGCTCGCGGTGCTGTGGCATCTGCGCTGTCACTCACCAGAAAAGTGCGCGAACTGATTGCCCGCCGGCACTTTCAGGGAGGGACAGCGGGAGTGACGGTTGGATGACGACAGTTACCCAAAACCACCCTCAACACATTTTTCCCCCAGCAGGCATTGGGGGCTCGACCCAGAATTCCAATGGGCAGTGGGAACTGTGGTATAGCTGCCCACAGTGCACCACTTCCAATGTCGATGCTTGCCCCGTTAGTGTGGACTCACAAAGTCGAATTACTGTCCTTAGTGTGGATACACATGTTCGACTTTGTAATATCGATTCCACATATTCGATTTAAGTAAAATTGAACTACTCTCGTAGTGTAGACATACCCTTAGTGTAGGAATAGAACAAACAGAGCCTCATCCCCTACTCCCTCCCAACTGAGGAGTCCAGCCCACTCCTCCCTACACAGCATTCCAGCTACTCCTCAGCAATCACTTCCCTCTGAGTTGTATGCCCCTCCCTTTTCTTATCCAAAATCCTTGCTCTTGCAGCCACTCCCACTGGGTTGCATATCTATCCCATATACTCCTCCTCACACAGATACCCTGATACCCCTTGCCTGAGTCTTTTCATCAATTACCCTATAGTAACTGTTTCATCCTGTATAATGGCTGAAGCAAAAAAACAGCTCTCCACTTAGGACACACAGCTAGCATCAACTTTGCATCCAGAGAGGTCTTTATCCATATAGAGTTTATGTTCCACTTGTTCCACTACTCAGGTGGTCCACAGGAAATTACACTCACAAAGCACACAACCATCCTACTACTTGTTTTGGATGCACATGCACCCTTATTTAACATCTGCATTCACAGAGGCACTGGTGTTAGAAATCCAGGCATTTTAGAGGATAGCAAACAAAGCCTTCACAGTGGATCCAGTATCTGTGCATGCACACACACACACACACACACACACTATCATCCTCACACATCCAGATGTGAGGGTCAGAAAGCAGCTCCTTGTGTTTTCACTTTCTTCTGTCATTCACAAAGGCAAAAAGAACATGGGAAAATGCTTCAGTTATTACAATAAGAAATCAAGATTGAGTTCAGGTTTAACAAATTTCAGTACTAAAACATGTTCAGACATGCAGTGCACTGAAAATTAAGCTCAGTGAGGTTCACATATTACCAGAACCCTTACTTTAAAGATAATAAAGATTAGGGAGGAGGGGGAAGATAAGGTTTTATTCTCCTGGCTGGGTGAAAATCGAAAAAATCAAACATGATGGTTTCAAAAAAACTCTATATTCCACAACAAGTCCTTAAGACTCCCATGTGCAACATCAGCAGCACTATATCCTCGATTTTTATTGTAATCTTGTGGCTTTTTATTTGTAACTTATATGAAAAGAATCACATTGATTGGGGCAGATTTAACTCAGTAAAACCTATTCTACTGAGATTGTCTGTGCTAGGTGATTTTATCAAGTTCTCTTTTGGTTTCATTTTCTTCCTCATCCCTATCCCCAGGGGACACTGCAGCCCAGCTTGCAGAGCAAATTGCCCTAAATTGAGTTCTTTCTCTGCAATATACAGCCCTTCTTTTGGCTCCTCGGCTTGAAAACTTTATGCATTTTTCCCCTTCCTCCTTAATAGCCCCCCCTTCTTCCCTTTTCCAATTAAAATGGAGAAGTTTGCACCGATACCTGCACCCAATTAAATGAATACTGCATTACCAGCCACACTCTCCAGATATTCTCTACCCTCCCTTCATTAGCCTCCTTCCGCTGAGGTTTCTTGGCTGTCTGCCAGGGATTTATGGCAAGAATTCAAAATCTTGTAAACTTCATCCCCTCAAAATCATTCTTGAATTTAAGCAGCCTGCTCCTTGGGCCCAGCATGTGAAACACTAGGAACTGATTCAAAGAGGAAGGAGAGCAATGAAAGAAGAAAGAAAATGATTTATTTAAAAAGGTCAAAAAGCTCCCATAAAAGAAGCTAAACTAAAAGAGGTTAAACTTCCGGGCTAATTGGCTTCAGTTTCCTTTTTAAAAAAATATCTATCTGAAAAACAACAAACTGACAGTAAGGTGTTCCTGTTTAATTTAAAACTATTCATGCCTACAGGAAATGCATCATCCTCTTAACACCTCAGGCATGTTGGCTACTGTTCATTCAAATTACACACCTGCAAAGAAAAAGCCAGGCAGTCAAAGGTTTAAGCAGCTGTTTTTTTTAAAGATCACCATCTAATTTTCTAACAAACGTGAACACTACAGCACCATGGCATCAGCCACTCTCATCTGACACAGAATAGCTACCATCATATCAAGCTGTCAGAAATGATAGCCATGTTGTCAAGCCTGAAACAGAGGGAAGCACTGTACCCTCGCATTACTATTTAAAACTGTGCAAACTCCACTCACAGATCATTTAAGCTTGCTGTATTTATCAAGCAAAGATTAGTTAAATGATGCAGCAAAACTTTCAGAACTGAATGCTAGGTATGGCTAAAGGCGCTTGTGTTGGGCTGTTTCTTCCTGTGATTGTGACACAGTCTTAGGCTCAGTTCTCTATGTCAGGATTGTTATCTAATTTAATTATGAACTGATACTCAATCCTAATCTTTGGACCACATGTGGACAGTGAGCCCTGTGACAGACTGACAATTTCCTGTAATATCTTTAACAAACTTTACTGAATTAGAGTTTGTTCCTTTGGGATACAGTGTTTTAAAAACGCAATTGTATATGAGTTATTGTGGCACTGTATGTAGCTTTTCTAGTATGGAGGAGGATGGATGCTAATGTATTTCCTCCATGATAAGCCCTTTGAAGC
Organism: Malaclemys terrapin pileata; assembly: GCF_027887155.1. Taxonomy (NCBI): domain Eukaryota; kingdom Metazoa; phylum Chordata; order Testudines; family Emydidae; genus Malaclemys; species Malaclemys terrapin. The sequence continues at coordinate 135,222,987 of NC_071507.1, forward strand.
CATCTGTCTGGAGAGGTTTGCATATACTAGTTCAACGGGATTCTCCAGGGACCAACAGACAAAGAAGGGGGGTTTGGATACATAGCCTGGTTTTAAACTGGCTCATGCTTTCTTTCTGATCCAGCAAAAGAACAGGACTTCTGGTCCAAGGTGGGTCCCCAATCCTTAGGGTGGGGTTGGAAGGACTGGGCCTGCCAGAACCCATGTAAGTGTAAGCAGAATCAGGATGAGCTCTACCCTGACATCTGGTGGTGAATTATGGCGAGTGTGGAAAAGAACTCCAGGGTCTGATCTTCTTTGCATAGGCACACCCAGGCGCGTGGCATGCAACAACAGCAACTGAAAGTGGTTACTTTGGCTGGTAGGGGATCCCCAGTTTCTCTGTTATTGGGACAGGAAGAATAAAGTTTTGTTACCCTAATTCTGTGAATCAAGGCCAGTGGAACTGTTGTATGACAGAAGGACTGAGTGAGTCCTTCACCATTACCTAAGTAGCACTTGCTTGACAAGGGGCATGGGTTACAAAACCCAGTGAATGGAGAGAGGGTGGGAACAAGTATTTGTATCTGATGGTATGGGCCCCCTCTGAGGGCTTGACACACCAATTGTACCATCTCCTCTCTCCACTGTTAAATGTCAGAGCTAACTTTGATTCCATTAGGAGTCTAGTTACAGGCTGCTGAGCTGAATTCACTTTGGGCCAATGGTGCACCAGCACTGGGGCTCCCCTACTCTGAGCTGAAATCACTAAGAGCTGAGATCACAAAAGAGTTAAAGTTATTAAGTGCTGTGTTAACTAGTGGGGGAGCCTGAAGCTATATTGCTAAGCAGCTGGCGGAGCAATTTGTGGGGACGACTGGAGGAGCAGTGAGCGGCGTGGAGCCTTGCGGGGATGGTTGGAGCGCCCAAGGAACGGCCAGTGGAGCTGTTTGCGGGGATGGCTGAAGCGGCTCACAGGTCGCGGAGCAGAGTGGAGCAGCTTGTAGAGCGGAGCGGTTCGTGGGATGGCAGGGAGTGGACTGGCTCGTGGTGAAGGCTGCGGCGGAACCCCATGGAGAGACGGCCGGCCTCGGATCACGTAAGGTGCTCCTTAACACCCTGAGTGCCCCCCCTTTTACTCTGGGGCTGCACTGGCCAGGGACAGAGACTTTGGGGGTTGTTGGACTTTTGGGACTTTGGGTGGTTGCTGGACCTAAAAGACTTTGGGGGTGTTGGACTTTGGGGACTCTGGGTGATTTTTGGGTTGCTGGATTCAAGAACCAAAGGGAAAGGACACAGCCCAATTTGCTGGGGTGGGTTTTTTTGCTCATGGTTTGTGTTATGAATCCTGTTTGTGGTGTTTTTTCCAATTTAATGCTGATGTCATTTACCTCAAGTTATTAAACATTTTCTGCTACACTCAGACTCCGTGCTTGCGAGAGGGGAAGTATTGCCTCTTAGAGGCACCCAGGGGGTAGTATGTAATTGTCCCAGGTCACTGGGTGGGGGCTCGAGCCAGTTTTGCATTGTGTTATTGAAACGGAACCCCTAGATACAGAACCCGGCCCTTGTTGCTGCCAACTTAGATGGGCAGAAGGGTTACATAGGGTTGGGGTGAATGCTGGTAAGCCTATGAGCATGTATGTAGGTTCTTTTATTGTTTTTAATAGGTTTTCTCTGTAATGCTTTTTACCTTCAGAATAAAATAGGCTTGCATAGAAAGTGCAGTGTGATAATTTATAACAGTTGACAATCACTCTTATCAGTCTCGGAACAGAAAGCAAGTCAGAGTCCTTGGTAGCCTGTCAGTGCTTGGAAATTCACAGTGAAGGCAGGGAACTGTGCAACCTGGGAATACCCTGATCAGAAGCAGTGGTGCTGGAACTAGGGGTGCTGCCTTCCCCCTGGCTTGAAGTAGCAATAACAAACAACAAATACATGATTTACAATAGTTTCCATCATCAGCACCACTGGTCAGAAGGAAGAGAGATGTGGGTCTCCACCCAGAAAGGCAATGGCTGGTGAGACGGAAGCAGAGAGTGAGTGCCCTTGCTGAACCACTGACAGAAAATACACATGCAGATGTCCTGAACTGTGACGAGCCCAAAACTGGCTTCCTATAAGCCTCTGCTTCCCAATGAATGATGAATAGGGTAAGAGGTCTTCAATGGAAGGGAAGAAAGTCAAACTGCTGTCTGCTTGTGACCCCTTTAAAGCTTTTTGACCATTTGCAGGCTGCATGAGTGCAGCCCTTGTTTGCTTCCTCTCACCTTCGTTTCTCACACACTATTTCCTGATGCAGGGCAACTACCATCTGGTATGCTTAATAGAAAAGAAGAGAAAAGTCCTCTACCTCATTTACTCACACTCCATTTGCTAAAGCTGAGAGTTCTTTTTGATCTTGCTTCTGACCATTTCCTGACTCCTCTAACGGGAACGGGGTGGGTCTTCTTAACTGGAGAGGCTATTAGCATTACAAAAATCCATAAATAATAATACAGCATGGGTTGGCATTAACCTAGCACTTTCTATACAACACATAAATAATTAATCATGTCCATGCTAGAAAGTCCCAGTGAATGTTTCTTAGTATCACAAAACTACCAAACAGTTGTGCTCCATTCAGTATTATTGGCAGGTTCTGCTTCAGGAATAGTAGAGGTGATATAAGCCAAAAGAGAGAATAACATTGGAAGATTTGTGGGAAAATACCACTCCCAGATTCTTCCTTCTCTTCATTAGTTCATAGATATGGTCTGGGCACCCTGCTGCATGAAAGTTCTTGTGATATTTGTAGTGGAACCTAGAAGCCACATCAGGAAAAGGGCTCTATCGCGGTAGGTGCTGAACAAACACAAAACACAAGTTTCTTCTAAGAATTGGACTATTTAAGGATTGCGCTTACAACATAAATACAGTTTAGTATTAAATTAGTTAAATATTTGCTTATAGTCTACTGTCAGGTTCTGCTGAATTTTGTCCTTCAAGAACATCTGGAGCGATTTTCCCAAAAATAAATAAATAAATTATTGTAATCCTCACCCAACGAGGATATATTCTGATATTTTTATCTATAGTGCTATGGTCAAGACAACCTAGTCTATTAATTTTTTTTTATTAAAGATTTTATTTTGTTTCAAAATTTTAAAGATAGATTCAAGCTATCGTATAAGCCTAAGTTTTCTAGGTGAAAAACTGTAATATGCAGCTCTGCTATTTGTTGGTGTTAGCTTCCATTTTCCTTTCTTGTGTGACAAGTGTCAAACTTTTTGGAACTCTGATCCAAACACCTTGTGACAGCTATGTTGATGCCCAGAGTGGCAGCTTTCAAAGGACTACTGCTAAAGCCAGAGATTAATAACGAAGAAGATTGGCAACAAAAGGTGGTGACTTATGATCATTGGCAAAAGAATGATAGTTAGATAGTTTTTTAGTTAGTAGATTTGGCAAAGCGAAGCAATCATCCCTCAGTCTATAAATCAGTAGCAAGGATCACCAATCAGATTCTGACACAGGAATCTGCAAAACAGGAAAAACACCTTCCTTGAAAAAAACTAAATGAGGTTAAAAGAGATCTTTCTCCTGACAGGAAGTACTCTGGAATTCTATTCTGAGTACATTCACCTTCAAAAGCATGATGAATATATATATAATTCTTCTTTAAAGAGGTGCATTTCTAGTCTTTATATGAATTTCAACGATGATACACATTGCCAGTGTTAATTGGACCACATGCTTTGTTTGCTGTTCCTCTCAATTCTGCAAGAGACGCTGAATGTGCTCCTATAGACAGTCCTCTCAGATGCAAAGCAATTAAATCGTGCTTAATAGTTCTATAGTTTGTGTTTGCAACCTCAAGAGAGACAAAGAATCACATGTACCCCTTTCTCATCAGATCCTATTGACATCAGTACAGAATAATTATTCATTGATTAAGGCACAGTAAATCTCCAGCATTCTAGGAGCAATTCATCCAAATAGCTACGGAACAATCTCTCTCCTCCTCACCCCCACCCCTTGCTTTTCATAGCTACAAACAGATCAACTGGAAGATGTGTCACACCACAGAAAAATTATATTTATTACAGTGCATTAGAAATACTATTTAAGTTAAAATCAGTTACAAAAATGTACCTAATGTGGAACTTGTAGTAACATGGATAATTCCAAATATGAAAACAAAATAATTTCAAAGCCAGAAAAAAAGGATATTTACAAAACCATTTCATAAGAATACAAGAGCTGCCATACTGGGTCAGATCAGTGATCCATCTTGCCTAGTATCCTGTTTCCAACAGCAGTCTGTACGAGAGCTTCACCAGGAGTGTACAAAACAGGGTAATTGTGGAGTGATCCATCCCTATCTTCCACTCCCAGCATCTGGTAGTCAGAGGTGTAGGGTCACCCCAAGCCTGGAATTCATCCCTGACCATCTTGGCTATTAGCTATCAGTGAACCTATCCTCTGTGAACTTATCCAGTTCTCTTTTGAACCCAGTTATACTTATGGCCATCACTACATCCCATGGTAATGAGTTACACAGGTTAGTTATACATTGTGTGAAAAAAGTACTTCCTCTTGTTTATCTTAAACCTGCTGCCTATTAATTTCATCCGTTTTCGGTGCTGATGTGAAAGGGTAAATAACACTTCTCTATTCACTCCACACCATTCATGATTTTATAGACTTCCATCATATCCCCCTTAGTCACCTCTGTTTAAGCTGAACAACTACAGCACATCACTGTCAGGAACAAATTTTAATATCATATTGTAGTGGGGCAGTTGCCCCACTTTGGCAGACAAAGGGTTAATAACAGCCCTAGGAGCGGCTGCGCAGAACCCAGACAATCAGAGAAGGCTTAGAAGCAGCCAATCAGGGCCAGGCTGGGTCTATATAAAGGCTGCAAAGGAGCATGGCCAATGGACTGTGCCTTGTCACTGAGGCAAGGGACTAGACTTTGGGGCAGCAGGTGGCCATGAAGGCAGATGCAGACTAAGGACTGCTGATACCTGGGAATAGAGCAGGGGCACAGCTGGAGTGCTGTGTCCAGAAGAGGACGCCGCAAGCCAGGGAACAACGTGGGTCTCAGACAGCACAGCCGAGTAGGCAGTGGGCGGGACACGACCCGCAGAGGGCACTCCACAGCTAGGACGGAGCTAATTCCCGGAGCAACCAGCAGGTGGTGATGAGTCAGCGACCCGTTACATGTGCAGGAGAATTTGGGCATACGTGGTCCCCCCGATACAAGGGGAAAAGAGAGAGGACTGGGCAGATTGTGCTGCATAGAAAGACTTGAGAAACCAATGGTGGAGAAGATGGATTATTAGTGGAGGGCCTGTGTGAACCAGCTCACCGAGCAGCAATGGGGACTGTTCTGGCTGCTGCAGGGGTGGGCACATGGGCCTCGTGGGAGGCCAGGCACCAAGGGTGGGACAAAGGTGACAAAGCAAAAGAGCTGTTTTGCCTGTGGGCAACCGCGACACTTTAGAAGGGAGTGCCTCTACTGGGTTGGGGCACAGAAGCCCCACCCAGACAAGGAAAGTACAGGGAGAGTGTCCCCTGTGAGGGTAAAAAGGGGGCCCCCAGGTTTGTTGGGCTTGTGGGGAACTGGGACACAGAAAGAAGGAGTGCCCTTAGGGGACTTGCAGGGCTCAGGGTAGCCCTGAAGGAAGGGCTAAGCCAGGAACACACTGTGGGAGGGCTGTGGCAAAAGGAAGGCACAGGAGGTGCTTCCTTTGCCACAACGAGGGCCATTTAAAATGGTGTTGCCCCCAGAGAAGGAAGGGGAGGCCAGAGGATCAGGCTCAGTCTAAGACTGCCCTGAAGAAGAGGGTTGGGAGGACCAAGGCCCTGTCTTGGGCAGAGGGGCCCCAGATAAATAAGGGAAGCCATGCAGGGGTGAAACAGGCTATGATGGAGACCCAAACAGAGAGGGAAACCCACGTGGGAGATGAGGGGGCTATGGTGAGGACCCAAACACTGGAGGAGGGAAGCCAGCTGCTCCAGAGAATGGAGAGCCTGCAACAGGAAAGGGATTTCCTGCCCACCCAGCTGTGAAGGAAGCTGGGGAGGTAAGACACACCCCTCCGGGTGATTTTAAGGGGGAGGGTGTGAAGTGGGGCAATTGCCTCACTTTGGCAGACAAAGTGTTAATAGCAGTTCTTGGAGTGGAGGGACTGCTGTGCAGAACCCAGCCAATCAGAGAAGGCTTAGAAGCAGCCAATCAGGGCCAGGCTGGGCCCTATATAAAGGCTGCAAAGCAGAGGAGACAGGAGTCTCTCCCTGACAAGCAAGGGAGGAGGACTGGCTCCCAGGGATAGCACCTTAGATAGAGCAGCACTGGGCAGGCTCTGGGGAGCAGAGGAAAGCTCCAGTCTGATACCTGCCAGGCTGAGGTCCCTGAAAGAGAGGGCTGAGAAGGTGCAAGGGCCAAGGAGAAGTGGCCCAGGGAGTGTGAGCAGTATGGGGGAGAGAAGGAGGGCAGGACATGGCTGCCTCCAGAGGGTCCCTGGGCTGGGACCCAGAGTAGTGGGCGGGCCTAGGTCTCCCCCTGTCCCACCCCCCTTACACTGCACCTTACCATGGAGGAGCGTGGTCGATGGACTGTGCCTTGTCCCTGAGGCAAGGGACTAGACTTTGGGGCAGCAGGTGGCCATGAAGGCAGGTGCAGTCTGAGGACTGCTGATACCCCCGGAAGGGGGGGAATAGAGCAGGGGCACAGCTGGAGAGCTGTGTCGAGAAGAAGATGCCACAAGCCAGGAAGCAATGTGGGTCTCAGACAGCACAGTTGAGCAGGCAACGGGTGGGACACCACCCACAGAGGGCGCTCCATGGCTAGAACAGAGCTAATTCCTGGAGCAACCAGCAGGGGGTGCTGTTGTGGTGAGTCAGTGACCCTGTTACACACATTAATGGCACTCCACGATAGATGATTGGCTCTCTGATACCAGAATCTCCTTCTCTTAACTTCTTCGTTCCTGAAAAGAAGATTGAAGAAGAGGAGGCAGCTTTATTCTCCCCAGGTGATTCTATTATTGGGGGGAGGGGGAAAGAAATAGAGATAGTTAGAAACACCTGCAAACAAATCTTGCTCCCTATCGCAAACTTATTGGGAAGAAGATACTCTGATGGGTTGGATCACAGAAACCCCCTTGGGGCTGCCAAACTGATGTGCCAACACTACTTCTGCTCCTGCTTTCCCTGCCAGCTTGGGACTCCAGCACCCTGTCTTGTTGAGCCAGATATGCCAGGCTGCTCCAACACAGACCAAGGGTCTGAACCATATGCCCAAAGCTGCAGACTTTACTGAAAGCAACTTACATAAGTGTTCCTGTCTTTAATACTCAGATGCCCAACTCCCAATGGGGTCCAAACCCCAAATAAATCTGTTTTACCTTGTATAAAGCTTATACAGAGTAAACTCATAAATTGTTTGCCCTCTATAACACTGATAGAGAGATATGCACAGCTGTTTTCCCCCCTACCCCCAGGTATTACTACATACTCTGGGTTAATTAATAAGTAAAAAGTGATTTTATTAAATAAGGAAAGTAGGATGTAAGTGGTTCCAAGTAATAGCAGACAGAACAAAGTGAATTACCAAGTAAAATAAAATAGAACACGCAAGTCTATGTCTAAGAAAACTGAATACCGATAAAAACCTCACTCAGTAAGCTTCCTTTTACAGACTAGTCTCCAAGTCTGGGTCCAACAATCACTCACACCCCCTGTAGTTACTGTCCTTTGTTCCAGCTCAGGTGGTAGCTAGGTGGTAGCCTAATTCAGTCATAAAACTGAATACAGATAAAATCTCACCCTCAGAGATGTTTCAATAAGTTTCTTTCACTGACTGGATGCCTTCCTAGTTTGGGCACAATCCTTTTCCCTGGTACAGTCCTTCTTCCAGCTCAGGTGGTAGCTAGGGGATTTCTCATGATGGCCGCCTCCATTTGTTCTGTTCCACCCACTTATATATCTTTTGCATAAGGCGGGAATCCTTTGTCCCTCTGGCTTCCCACCCTTCCTTCTCAATGGAAAAACACTAGGTTAAAGATGGATTCCAGTTCAGGTGACATGATCACATGTCACTGTAAGACTTCATTACCCACTTGCCAGCACACACATATACAGGAAGACTTACAAGTAAAACAGAGCCATCTACAGTCAATTGTGCTGGTTGATGGGAGCCATCAAGATTCCAAACCACCATTAATGGCCCACACTTTGCATGATTACAATAGGCCTTCAGCGTTATATTTCATATTTCTAGTTTCAGATACAAGAATGATACATTCATACAAATAGGATGATCCCACTCAGTAGATTATAAGCTTTGTAATGATACCTTACAAGAGACCTTTCGCATGAAGCATATTTTAGTTACATTATATTCACACTCATCAGCATACTTTCATAAAATCATATAGAGTGCAATGTCACAGATACCTTAGGTATGTCTACACAGTACCCGCAGCTGGCCCATGCTAGCCAACTCGGGCTGCGGGTCTGTTTCATTGCTGTGTAGACGTCTATCTTTGTGCTGGAGCCTGAGCTGGAGTCTTGCAGGGTGGGAGGATCCTAGAGCTCAGGCTCCAGCCTGAGCCCAAAAGTCTACATAGCAATGAAACAACCGCACTGCCCAAGCCCGAGTCTGCTGGGATGGGCCAGCCGTGGATTTTTCTTTGCTGTGTAGACATATCCTTTGCTGCCTCCAATGCAGGGGAGCCAAGCTATAGTCTTCTCCAAAAGACATCACTGACAGTTGATGCAATTCTGTGAGGTACTGTGTACCTTGGATCTCATGGACATCAAAGGGAGTTGAAGGTGCAACTCATTTCCTAGGAGATGTTCAGCAGCTTGCAGAATCAAGAGTTAACAGCAACAACTTGCACTTCTGTAGCACTTCCCATCTGAGGATTTCAAAGTGCTTTAGACACATTGAAGAGTTAAGTCTCACAACGTTCCTGCCATAAGCAGTATCCTAGTTTCCATTGAGGAAACTAAGGCAAAACTTAGAGGAAACTTGCCAAAGATCATATGGGGAGTCTATGCCACTGCTGGGATTAGAACTCAGATTTCTTGAATCCCAGTCCTGTATTTCAGTAATAAAGTGATCCCTCTCTTCCTTAGATATTTATTATAATTAATAATAAATTCCTATTCACAGCAGGTACCAAGTCTAGTGTTACAAGTGTCTCAAACACTAAAGTCATAACATGTTAAAACATATAACAGATAAATCATGCCAAAATTAAATGATATAAATATTTAACATGTTATGTCACTGTTCCATGTTGAAAACATTTTCCAATACTCTACTTAGCACAAGCTAAAATCATGGCACTGTTCGGCTCTGGAGAGATGGTATTCCACAGAACTGAGGTTGAGGCGATACATTATATATGTGTTACCTAGTTACGCTTATATGGCAACTAATACAATATGTTTCTCTCTCTCTCTCTCTCCAGTATGTCATTGTATTTCTTGGTAAAATGGGAATGAATTATACTTAAATGCCCTTGAGGATATGGCTTCAGAAAACTGACACTCCCAATTTTCCCAAAGACTAAGGGTTAGGATTTTCAAAGAGGCCTACAGGAATCAGGAGTTCAAACTCTATTGTTTTTTTAATAGGGCACCTCATTCTCTTCAGCTCCTTTGAAAATCCCAAACTAAATGTGTGACATGGCTTTTAAAATATTCTCCAAAACACAAAGACCTAAATTTTCATGGCTTCAATTAAATGGGCCTGATTTTCAGAGGGTGGGCACTCCGAATTTTCTGAAAATCAGGGTCCTTTAAGGTGTCTCAAATTGGGCACCCAAAAACACGGGAAAATTTAAACCAAAATGGGTAAAAACCAAAACAAAATACTTGACTGGAGGAAACCTGACAAAGTGGGATTTCTTTCCTTAATATTTCTCGTTTTCTCCCATTTAAGTTTAATAATTCAGAATTTCTGATGTCAAGAGTTTATAGTAATAATGATATAATGTAAAGTTTGTATGGAACAGATGTCCAGTTCAGTGACATACCTTGTAATGAAATAGAATTAAGAAGTGTAAATAAGGGAACATTAAACTTTGAGTGGTTCTTTCAGATTACTTCTTCATAAAAGTTATAGTAATTGAATATGCTATGCCTTGTTTATATGTTAGAAACTTTTTCATTTGTTATGCTAATTACTATATACAATTTACTGGCTTTTTTTTTTTTTTACTAGCAGTCTTTGGGGCTGATTCTGTGCTCAGCTAAACCATTGTAAATCAGGAGTAACTCTATTTAAAACAGTTGATTTTCACCAGTGTAAAACATGAGGACAGTACATAAAGACTCCATAAGATACTTTTCTGTGATGTTATCTAGACCATATTGTAGGCTTGATTTTAGAGAAAGGACCAACAGTATACAGTATAAAAAATATCTTTTATAATGGTTGTAATTGGATGTGATGTACTTGCAGTATTCTGTTTACTGTTTTATCACATTAGGCCTTTATCCAAACACTACAAGAAGTGAACTTTGAACTGTAGATTTACATAATTCTAGAATGATGTATGATCTAGGGTTTTTTAATAGGAAATCCTAAATCTTCACTCACGCCCCATAATTTTCCTGCCCACCTGGTACTGAGGACATTAAAAAGAAAAAATGTTTGTTTAAACAACATTAAGGAAAATTCATAACCATCAAACATAAGTTAATCTTGAGATATGGTTATACATATTGAACGACTATTAATATGCCACACTGACTCCCAGTAAAACATTAAATGTGACTATCCTTGTAGTAACTTAAATGATGATGTTGAGACACCAAGAAAAAACGAATAGTGTCTGGAGCAAGAGAACTTGAGTATTAAGTACAATTGCTTCTGCAAAATCTGTTGTAGTTTGTTCACAATAATGGTTCAAGTGTGAGGGTGAGAAATTATCTAAGAATTCAATGATACCCACAATTTATCAAACTACCTCAGTAAACATTTCCAAAATGTATGTAGGTCTTCTTTACAAGCAAAACACATAGTGCAGGTGTATTTACTACAACATCGCTTTAGTCTATGGCAGAGCAGCAGGAGAGAAATGAAAAAGTTTTTGCATAACTCCCTGTAGAGTTCCATTCCAGAGATGCAGGATGGCATTTCAAACACTGTCTAAATTCAGCAGCTGGGAAGCCTTCATTTGACCAGCTTTCACCAGACCGTCAATGTTGCTGCAGGATTGGCAAAATAATAGGATCCAAGGAGATGGAATAGTTTCGCTACCAATAAAAAGTTCAAAGATCTTTTTAAGCCAATGCAAAACTCAACTGTCCATGAAAGACTACCCAGAAAGGAAATTACTGAACAAAATACTGTTTTTGTTTCTGTTATTCTTCAATACAAAATGTGCAGTTAAAAAGAGATGAAAAAAGCAATAAAATATTTACAATTACAGATAAAGCATGGTGGGAAGAACCACATTTTGAACTTTTAGCACCCATAAGCCCTGACTCTTTCTCCCTGGATAGCAATATTACTTTATCTGGTCTGATGATAAAAAAACACAGTTTAGCAAGAAATGATTGATCACTCATACCACCCATAGTTCTGACCAGTCCTCTCCAGGGAAGTGAAATTATGGCCACATATCTTTACTTCATGAATCAACTGCAATTATATTATAATATTCCTAGGAACTAAATATATATATAATGAGAGGGAGGGGGGGTAAATGATGTATCCTTACATAGGAGAATCAAAACACCAAAAATATAAAATGCCACGCAATGTGTGAACTCAACATAAGCTCTAAGAAAGGAGATATGATCAACTCGGGAGCAGAACGGTGAGCCACATATCCTAGTCTCTCCTGGTCTATAGTCTTGCTGATATGTACTGCAGCAGGACTAGCAGTGGTATTTAATGTTTTTAAAATTTATATCAAATTATTTATCCTCTCTTTGGATGGGAGAGAGGGATTTCTTAAAGGACTCACAAATGAAATCAATATATAATGAGCTGCCTATATTGAACTCCAACACAATAATATCCGCACAATAACTATAACATCTAACCATTCCTAACCCCTGAGCCCAATCTCTCCACAAATGCCAAAGAAATAGAGGAGCTTTGCAGAATCTTTGTGTTTTCATTCACCATAATATCCAAGCATTTCCCAGGTAACTTAGAACTGCATGGCCCAGTCACTAATGAACTTGACAGAGTCTCCAGCTCCTCTCCCTTCCTAACAATACGGGGCTGTTTGGGTTGACTTACATTATCTTGTGAGTTGAGGGGAAAAGGGAGGGGGCTTATTTGTTTGTTCTGATTATCTATCTGATTATAGTGAGAAGTATCCACTAAGTTAATGCATTTGGGCTCTGGCAGCGCAAGGGGAGGAAATTAGTTTGAGAGGCCAGGGACCACAAGATGCCCTGTCAGAAGCCTCCTCCTATTTTAACCAGGAGAGGCTTATATTCAAGCACACCCACTGGTCACAGTAGTAGAGGTATCATCCAAAGAGATATTAGGTACCATATCATCTCTCAAATATTAGGTACCAAACCATTATAGGGACTCAGATTACAATCAATCCCTTGAATGATACTTGGAAGACAACAGGCGTCTAGTGTAGATCACACAGCATCGGTGTTACATGCTCCCAGTGTGCAACTCTATTTAATTAGTACACATTTGCAGTCCTCACCAAGTGTTCTCAAAACAGACCACAATCAGAAAGAAATGGTTACATTCTTCTTGCAAGGCACTGATGGAAATAAACTCCCCGGGGACATTGATGGAACCTAAGCATCTAGCAGTAGCCAAGGACCTAACAAGACTTCTCACCTGCAAACTGACATATGAAACAGCAATCACAATCCCAGAGTTAGAGTATCGATACAATTCTTGTTGGTTTTTCCAGTTCTCCCCCCAGCCAATCCACAATACTTCATTGTTGCCTGAACTGAACTTCAACCAAGTCCCAGTTTCATACAGACATTGGATCATTAATTCCATTAGACCAGCAGGTTTGGCCATCATAAACACAAACGGTACCAGGGATAGCAAAAATAGAATAGCTCATGGCAATTATGTCACATAAATGCCCTGACTATGATTTCACAGTCCACTTTTCCTTTATGCATATTTATCGATTTGTTTAATCCTAAATGTAATATACAGTAAAATAGAAAACCTCAGTGACTGAGATAACTGATGGCTGTTTAGTGACTTACAAATATTTAGTTGGTATCCAAATTTCAGTTTAGAGTGGCCAGATATCCATATCACAAAAACCACCACCACAATTAGCATTGACATACACTCTATCTGTTTGGCTTTGGATTTAGCTGTAACTCTGAGTACTTTTTCCAGACCTGAGGAAGAGTGCTGTATAATTTGAAAGCTTGTCACTCACCAATAGAAGTTGGTGCAATAAAAGATATCTTCTCACCCACCTTGTCTCTCTAATATCCTGGAACCGACACAGCTACAACAACACTGGATACACACTTGTAGGAAGTTTCAGCAAAGAATGAATGGGCATAAAATTTGAGGTAACCATCTCAGCCCGTAGAGATGTTTGCAATGCTGCTGCCCAATCTGTAGCTATTTTGTAGGTAAACAGAGATTTCAATAAGGCTGATCAAATATTTTCTGTCAAAACTTAAAAAAAAAAAACCAGAAAATTGAGTTGTCACAGTATGGGTTGAGAACCACTGCCATAATGCCATCTTCAGCAACTCAGAAAAGAAGGAGTTTAGGTTAATAAATTGAACCTAATCCTCATCTCAATTACAGAGCATAAATCTAGAGTAACTCTACTGACATTGATGGAGTTGGTTTGTATTTGCACTATTTCAACTGAGAGCAGAATTTGGCCCAGTATCTTTTCACTTGTCAAATATAATTGCTGAAGTAAACCTCATGGTAGAATCTCTGCTAAGTTTGTTTTCTTTCCTCATCGTGTATTTAAGATAATCATTTTACTCTATTTGAAGCCCACACAATAATCTGGAAACAAAATGGAGGTTTTCTGCATCATGTCTGAAAAAATAAAACATAACTCAACAATGCATTACCAGTATTCTCTTGCTACAGTGTGATCTGATATGCAATGTCTGAGGCACATATCCAAACAAAGGAAGAGTACATATGGGTAGAACTGATATAAAAATAACCTGTCTCTTATCTGAAAATGGTACCGTGAAGGGGGCACACTTTGATATGGAATGAAATGATGGCTTTTCCTGAATTACAGCTATCATCTTAAAGGCTATGTCACAGGGCAGCTGTTCTTTTAAGGAGAGTTGGGTCCAGCCTCACTTGTGACTGATCAGCTGACATTAATCAAGTGATTATAAAAGTTAGCAAGTGGCTCAGTTAGAAAGGAAAACTGCAGGAGGGAGGTTGGCTACTGTTGCAGGCTGGCCAGCCAGCCCTGGAGTAGGGGAAGAAATTCAAGAGGAAAGCATTTGGGCCCCAGCAGAAGGTCAGGAGAAAGACCAGGTTTATATGTGGAACTCATGTTGAACTGTTTTATTGTTCAAAGTATAAACTATGCCTTGAAGAAAAGCCTTGAAAACACGGATGTGATTAGTCCTTCCTGGGCTAGGGAGACAGGCCCACTACCTGTTATAGAACAACCTGGCTCCAAAGAACAAGGACATAGCCAATTTAAGACTCACTAGATCTGCCTACTCCCCTCACATTGTGCCATCCTCTCCACATACAATGCATTTTTGTTTGCTAGAACTTCATACCCTCAATCAAATTTACCTTATTTTCAGCAAAATAGATGAGTTAGTGGCATGCAGATGCTTAATCATGCCTTCACTACATCGCCCTACCATCCAAAGAAATGTGTCTGCATTCTGCTCAGAGTCTAGGTCACAGTATCATTCTTCTGTGGTCCACCAGTAGCTGAGATGCTTCTACCACTTATATAAGGGCCCCTGTACAGAATGATGGGGTAATGAGAGATGAGCAAATCAATCAACAAGATTAGCCAAACAGCATGTGTCACAGTTACAGGTCTAGATGCTTCTGAGTGCACCTTCTCAGGATCAGGCCTTGTGTTTTTACCAAATTCAGGGTGGAATTCTTTCATGTTCCCACTCTTAATGAGCTTTTGCTCTACAGCACCCTGTGTCTCAACTGTTCCATACCCTGCAAGTCTCACTGAGTTCTGGCACCTAGAGTTCTTCCCTTCAGGAGTCTGTGACCAATTGACCAGCCAGCCTTCTTAAAGAACAAAGTTTTGTTCATTTTAAAAGTGGAAAAAAGCATTCAGAGAAAAAGGATCTTAAAACAAAATGTCTGTGTGCATCAGGTGCCAGACTGTGGGGGGAGGGGCGCCACTAGGACCCAGAGTGTAGAAAATTGTGTCTGCTGCTGGTGCATATGTGTTCTCTCTGCTCTAGATGCACAGAGATGGTGGAGTCCTGTGCTGGAGGAAGGCGGGCACAAGAGACATAACAGGGGGAATGGAGAAAAGGTGAGAGGGAATAACAGAAAGCAGCAAGCGCTGCAGGGAGAGAGAGGAGGAGGAGGAGCCTTTTATGTATCTCTCTAGCACCCCGAGGAGCCTGGACTGATTAACACCAGCTTCTCGGGGAGCTTTCTGTTTCCTACTGCTTCCCTGAACCCACTTGAGGAGAACAGGCAGTCAGCTGAAGTAGTAGAAGCCGGTTACGCCCTTAAGAGCTGATATCTTCCTTCACTCAGGCCCCACTACCAGCCTGCTTATTTGATCCCTTCAACTGAGTGTTGAGAGCCACTATAGCTGGCACTGACCAGCAGTCATGAGTGAAAGAAGAAAACGCCCCTCTGGGGCAGCATTTAGAAAAAGAAAGAAAGCAAAGGAAGCTTTTCTATCTAAGCAGGAAGGAGCTCTCCTGAGATACATAGAGAAATGTTCACGGTGAGCCTTCTGGCCCCAGTGAGGATGTGAGCGGTGAGGAGATGCCTGATCTTGCAGTTAGTCAGAGTGCAGGTGACCTGGCAGCTACTTCAGCATCCATATCTCCATCTCAAATGGATGTAACCATGCACATTCCTGAAGAAAAGTGTAGATCAGAGAAGAGCGTGGTGGAGCCGCAAGAAACAGCTGCTGCTGAGTTTAGTTCCTTAAGTCTAGCTGATCCAGGACTGTGGACCCACTTGAGCAGTAGCCTGAGGGACTTCCTTGTACTGCATGGGCCACAGCAAGTGAAAAACTTCATGTTCCCCAAAGACAATGAAAATAGACGTTTCTATCCAACACATTACTGGTGTGAAATCTCCAATCGTGACAAAGTGGAGAGGCCATGGCTTATGTAGTCAAAAACCCAGAGTGCTGCATACTGTTTTTGTTGCAAACTCTTCCAGTCTAATGTTCCAGCCACATTGGGTTCTACAGCAGGGGCAGGCAAAATTTTTGGCCTGAGGGCCACATTGGGTTTCAGAAATTGTATGGAGGGCCGGTTAGGGAAGGCTGTGCCTCCCCAAACAGCCAGTCATGGCCCGGCCCCCACCCCCTATCCGACTCCCCCTGCTTCTCACCCCCTGACAGCCTCCCCCGGGACTCCTGACCCATACAACACCCCCTGTTCCCCGACGGCTCCCCTGGGACCCCTGCCCCATCCACACACATCCCCGCGCTCCCTGTACCCTGACTGCCTCCGGAACCTCTGCCCCTGACTACCCCCCACCACCCCATCCAACCCCTCCTCTCATTCCTGACTGCCCCCCGGGACTCCTATTCCCATTCAACCCCCCTGTTCCCCACTCTCTGACCACCCCGACCCCTATCCACAACCCCGGCCCCTGACTACCACCACCCTGAACTCCCCATCCCCCTTACTGCACTGCCTGGAGCACCGGTGGTTGGTGACGCTACAGCCGTGCCGCCCAGAGTAGCAGGATAGTCAGCTGCGCCACCTGGCGGGAGCCAGCCACGCCACCGCGCAGCACAGAGCACTGGGTCAGGCCAGGCGCTGCAGCGGTGCTGCCCCACGAGCTCGCAGCCCCACTGCCAAGAGCATTGCACCAACGGCACAGTGAGCTGAGGCTGCGGGGGGAGAGGGAACAGCTGGGCAGGGTCCAGGGGCTAGCCTCCCAGGCCAGGAGCTCAGGGGCCGGGCAGGGTGGTCCCACGGGCCGGATGTGGCCCGCAGACCATAGTTTGCCCACCTCTGTTCTACAGGAACAAAGGACTGGAAAAATCTGGCTAGAGATCTGGCATGCCATGAGAAGGCAGCAAATCACCAGAGAGCATTCCATAGGTGGAAGAGCTTGAGATGAGACTAAGTTTAAAGGCCACCATAGATGATCAGCATCAAGAGAAGATTGCACCAGAGTCTCTTTACTGGCAAAATGTTCTGAAAAGGCTCATTGCCATTGTGAGAATGCGTGCTACCCAAAACCTAGCACTGCGTGGCACTTCAGATCAGCTGTATGTGCCAAACAATGGAAACTTCCTTAAAATTGTGGCGCTCATGGCTGAGTTTGATGCTGTACTCCAGGAGCATCTAAGAACAGTTACCACCCAAGAAATGTACACACACCACTACCTTCGAAAAACAATTCAAAATGAGATCATACAGTTACTGGCAACAAAAGTCAAACAGAAGATTGTGGCAGATCTGAAGTCAGCAAGATATTACTCTCTTATTCTGGATTGCACACCTGGCATCAGCCATACAGAACAAATGACTTTAATGGTGCATTTTGTAACAACAACAGAACCTAGTGAAAATGTCCCTGCAATGGTGACTGTCAGAGAGCATTTTCCAGAATTTATTGACATTGATGATACTACAGGAGCTGGTATGACAAATGTGCTTCTTAAAAAGCTGGAAAATATGGGAATTGCGATAGCTGACATGAGAGGTCAGGGCTACGATAATGGTGCCAACATGAGAGGAAAGAACAGAGGAGTGCAGACACAGATCCGAGAGTTAAACCCTTGAGCTTTTTTTGTCCCATGCAGTTCTCATTCATTGAACTTGGTGGTCAGTGATGCAGCATCAGCTTCTAGTGAGGCTGCTGATTTTTTTGAATACATAGATTCAAAGCATCTATGTATTTTTCTCTGCATCAACTCATCGATGGCAAATTTTGAAGCTACATTTGGGAACATCCTCTCTGACACTGAAACCACTGAATGCCACACAAGGGAAAGTCGAGTGGAGGCGATAAAGCCTATCAAACTCCAAATTGGGAAGATAGATGATGCCATAGTTGCCATTATGGAGGATAATGCTATGACAGGAATTGTTCGTGGGAGAACAGTAGCAGAGGGAAATGCAATCACCAGAAACATACATAACTTCAAATTTCTGTGTGGCTTGGTGTTGTGGCATGACATACTGTTTGAAATAAATGTTGTAAGCAAGAGACTCCGAGGTGTTGACCTTGATACATCTGGAGAAATGGAACAACTGGACAAAGCAAAGTCATACCTACAGTTTTACCAGTCAGATGAGGGATTTCAAAATGTTTTGAAGAGTGCACAGAAGTTGGCAGAGGAACTTCACACTGAAGCTATTTTCCCACCCATTCAAGAATACAAGAGTCACTAAAGAAGACGAGATTTTGATTACAAGGCACAGGATAATCCCATAAGAGACCCCAAACAACAATTCAAAGTTGAATTCTTTAACCAGGTGCTAGATTATGCAATACAGTCAGTTGAAGAACATTTCATGCAGCTCAAGGAACACAGCAGTATATTTGGCATGTTGTATGATACTTCAAAACTCCTCACTACACCTGAAGAAGACCTACACCAGCAATGCAGGGCACTAGAGACAGTGTTGACACATAATGACATGCGCGATATTGATGTGAGTGATTTAGGTGATGAACTGAAAGCCCTTTCAAGATACATTTCAGCAGGATGAACTCCAAAGGCTGTTCTGGAATATATGTGCACAAATAAGATGACCACCCTCTTTCCAAATGCTTTTGTTGTTCTGCGCATACTTCTAACACTTCCTGTAACAGTTGCCAGTGGAGAACACAACTTCTCCAAGCTGAAGTTAATAAAAACACGTCTATGCTCCACAATGACACAGGAGAGGCTGGTCGGCCTTGCAACCATCTCAATAGAGCATGAGCTGGCCCAGACTGTGGACCTTCAAAAAGCAGTTCAAATTTTTGCAACCAAGAAGGCACCAAAAGCACCACTTTGATTATTCAAATAGATAAAAATGCCAGTGTTTACTATGCAGACAAGAAAAGTTACATTTGCTGTTCAGGCGTTTGGAAGTTAAGTGTTTCTTAAAATTTTTGAACAAGGCATTTTAAGATGTTAGTTCTCCTTTATTGGGGTAGGTAGCAGAGCAGTACCATGAGAGGAGTAGAACAGGAAGAAGGCAGAACTGAGACCTTTCAAAGTTTTGGCCCAAGTGAGGGGGTATGGGAGTGTCATTTGAGCTCCCCGCCTCAGATGCCAAAATATTGTGGGTCGGCCCTGTGCATGTCCACCTTACCTAAATGCCTTACCTTCCCTGATGGAACCTAGACAGACACAACTTCTTCAGACAACCGCCATGGTTGGGTGTGTCTCAGCCTTGTTCCTACAAACAACTCCCCCTTGTTTTGAGAGAGTGCTCCTTTTTAAACCTGCCACCATTCTTTTAATCTCCTGTGTACACAGGCCTTTCCCTATACTGGTGGTGTTTCTCAAAAACTTTCAAGTGTTTCCTGAGGGATGGCTTATCTTGAGCCATTGTTTCCCTCCCAGCTTGTTTTTCCTTCCCACCTCCTATTAAACTAAATAAGAGAGTAAATATCCCCATAACCAAATCAACACACACTATTCATAAAGCACTACAAAGCAGCTCCACTTCTGTCATGGTATGGTTATTAGCATATTAAACAAGGCAGATATTACCAATTATCAATTTAAAATGATTCAGCTGCTAGTTCTTCAGGAGTGCACATGCCAGACCAGAGCTCAAGGTTATAGGTAGAATTTAGAGAGAAATTTCCAAAACTGAAAGCATTCCAAGTAGCCAGCTGGTTGCATTTAAACATCACTATGGCAGTGACACTCAATAGGCGGCCCGTGGGCCAACTGTGACCCACCAAGGCTTCCTGTGTAGCCTGCCAGTCAGTGCTTATTTTGTAATGAAAAAGGTGCCAGGATTCAGTCCTGGCACAAATTAAACATTGACTGGGCAGCTCAGCTGGAGAGCGGTGGCTGCTGGTCCAGCACCCAGCTCTAAAGGTAACACCACTGCCAGCAGCAGCAGCACAGGGCTAAGGGTGGCAATACCATACAGATAGTCCCCTCTGGCCTAGGATTCTATTACTCTAAAGCCACACTCACTTATGCTCTCTGTTTTAATAGAGAGCGTCTTTCTAGAACTTTTCCAGCCCCCTACGGCTTTACTACCTGCTCGAGATTTAAACACACAATTTAGTAATTCTCACAAATCCCTGCATATACAATGGACAGAAGGGACCAATTGCATGTGCAGCTGCTGGTGCTTGAAAAAGTGCTTGTGCTGGTGGAAAAATGCTTATGCACACAAAGAGAATACATTTTTGAAAATCTGACCCAGTATCTTTCATTATTGTGTGCTCTGGCAGAGAGAATGGGTCATCAGACTCTCACTTTCTGCTCCTGCGGTACCGTTAATGTGGGGACAGAGGGAGGAGCCTCAGTAAGGAAGAGACATACACAGACATCGAAGAGTACACATCAGATAATAGCCCTCTCAGTTTTATCAGTCACTGCACTGTATACAGTATAGGCAGTGTTGGAACTAGATGCTGCCTATGCTTCAAAGAAGCAGCTGCTGCTTTCTTCACAGAGTGCTGGTAGCAATGTTGCTAATAACAGGGGTGTTTTTACAGGGTAAAGGGCGATAGTGATCTCCTCATATATCCAAAAAGACATCTGCTGCTGTCCAACTCCTGCTATTGTGGTTCTAACAGTGAGGGAATTGTGGCAAGACATGGCCCTTCCTTAGGATATGGTGTCTTGTTGTGAAAAACTAAATTATACACATTACTGTATCAGCTGAGGTGGTGGTCTAAAAAGCTCATATTGACTCAGAGCCTTGAGCTCATTAATATTTCTGCTGCATTCCTCCTGGGTATTGCTTGACTGCTGTGCCCTGTGTACGAGAGACAGAGGGCCAAATTCTCTGCTAGTGAAAACTGACAACTCTATTGAGAATTTTTTCCCCATTTTTAAAAAGTTAAATCTGTCTGAACCAAAAGTGATACACATACATGTCTAATAGTGTTGGCTTTCAACAAAGAAGGGCCCCATTCAACCTGACTGCCAGGAGAAAAGATGACTCAGGATTACATTGGCTGTATTTATAGTGGTGTGTCCTTATTGCTCCAAGCTAGTGCCTCGGCATGCGCACCAGCTAGATTTCTCAAATCCAATATCCCTCTTGTGAGTTTCTTCCATTTCCACCATGTATCCTGCCAACCCAGAGGTGCATTCCTTTGTCACTGCTGCTTCATAAAGGGAACATTAATTGCACATAATAACAGTGTGTGTACTAGGAACCTATGAACTATCTTGGTTCTACAAACTCTAGTGCTGATCTAGTAGTCATTACTTTCCAATAGAAGTTTTCCCTGAGTAAAAACGAAAGGACTATGGCCTCTGTTTTATTGCTGCCCTCACGTTTCTGGGGTATTATTAATTTGCATTTTATTCCTTTTACTTCTATTTTAAGTTTTTTCATATGTGGTGGGGTTTTGCCTCCCAGAGACAGGTATATTTTCAAATTCTGCACCCTTGCATGAGGGTGGACAATCCTCCTACAACCTTTGGAGAGGCAGGAATTGACCCAGGCACCACTCCAACACAAGGTAATCTTCCAACACCTTTATCAGCAGGGGAAGAAGAACTGCAATGTCATTTAAGGGAGAAGATAATGAGAGTATAATGAAATAAATTCAAGATGCTTAAAAATAAAAGGTCCATCAATAAGAAAACATCCAAACCATCCCTGCCTTCTGAGACCCAGATTAGTGCATCTCCTTCTCTTTCGGAAGTGGTTGATGCTGTGCAGTGCAGTTTTCGACCGGAACACCTGGTTGAAAAGGGACTCTGGCAGCTCTGGTCAGCGCCACCGACCGCGACATTAAAGGTCCAGTCGGCGGTGCTGCGGCGTTAGGGCAGGCTAGTCCCTACCTGTCCTGGGCCACCGTGCTGCACCCCAGAAGCAGCCAGCAGGTCCGGGTCCTGGCAGGGAGCCACAGGGCTCCTCACGCTGCCCCCGCCTTAAGTTCCCAGCCAATGGGACTTGGGGGGGGGGTGCCTGTGGGTGAGAGCAGCACATGGAGCCTCCTGCACACACACACACCCTGCATAGGACCTGGAGCCAGACTTGCTGGCTGGTTCCAGGGCATGTGCAGCGCGGTGTCAGGACAGGCAGGCAGCCTGCCTTATCTCCACCTCTGCACCGTTGACCGGGAGTCACGGAAGGTAAACCAGCGCCCCAACCCTCAGAGCCAACCCCCTGCTCCAGCTTTGAGCCCCCCCAAACACACAGCCCCTTCCTGCACCCCAAACCCCTCATCCCCAGCCCTACCCCTGAGCCCACACCCCCAGCCAGAGCCCTCACCCCAACCTGCACCCCAACTCCCTGCACCAGTCCGGAGCCCCCTCCCACACCCTGAATCCCCTCATTTCTGGCCCCAGCCTGGAGCCAGCATCCCCAGTCCGGAGCCAGCATCCCCAGCACAGAGCCCTCACCCCTTCCCGCACCCCGAACCCCTGGCCCAGCCCAGTGAAAGTGAGTGAGGGTGGGGAAGAGCAAGCCACCAAGGGAGGGGGAATGTAGTGAGTGAGGGGCGAAGCCACTGGCATGGGGCAGGGGCAGAGCCTCAGGGAAGGGACAGGTCTAGGGTGTTCGTGTTTGTGTGACTAGAAAGTTGGCAATCCTAAGTGCAGTGTAATCACCTAGTAGTCACACTCCCAGGCTGTTCCCCTGGGCCTGTCTCCCAGCGCAAGAGCTCAGGGTTTAGACCCACAGTACACCTGCAGAAGCATATGCTCCCCAGCATGCAGCCCCTTGTAGAGTGTCAATCCAATCTTCCATTGCATGGAACAGAGGTCTGATTTTCTGCCAGCTCTCTAGCCAACCAGGTTCTGGGGAGGTGGAGAGGCGAGTACCTCCTGCTCCGTTGTCCAGCCTCCTAACCAATCAGGTCTCTGGGAGTAGGGCAAGTGTTCAAAGCACTGGTGCCGCTCCATTCATACCAGAATATTTCTGGACCATCAAGTATGAATATCAACCAAAAGAGAAAAATCCACCATTCTTATTTTATATAAGAAGAGGCAAAACATTGTATGATCACTATACAGTGACATGTTAAAAACCTCTAAATGTTATCATCATTACATTGGTCAAACTCAGCCCAGTGAAAGAGAGCTAAAACATATATATTTGGTGACTATTAACAGTATATCAAATTGCATGCATGCCTGCATAAAAAAATCCCTGCTCAAAACAGATATGTGTCTTACTGAGAAGAGGGATGAAAGCAAGTTACAAATATTTAATATACGGTACCCAGAATTACAGAAACATCAGCATAAATTCACCAGTACGCACAGAGACTAGAGACTCAGAACCATTCTACTGGTACCAGTAAGAGCCTCTTGTGGTACAGTAACTGCTAACACTAAAATGACTTTTTCCACTGAGAGTCTTAAGGGAGCTGTTGCAATGAAGAAACAAAACAGCAGATGTTACCAAATATAAGTACCGGTAAGTATCAACTGAAAAATAACACACAAACGATAATACAAGCACTTAGACATTTAGGAGATACAAATAGGCACAAAAGTGTTTGCCATTTTCAAGAAAATACGGTACCCAAAGGCACTAATTGACACCATGAACTAAATAATGTCACTAGCAGTGGGGGAAAAAAACAATGACTTTTTCAATTTCCAGAAGTGCAGAAGAACATCAAAATCCTTTTCACTCCCATGACATGATAGCAAAAAGGATTTTTTAAAAATTGAATAGAAAGAAAGAGAGCGAGAACTCTAGACTGAGCCTATGCATTTCAACGTTCATCTCAAAACAAATTTTTACAGTACAGTAGTTATAAATTGTGAAAATAGAGATGAACTAAGGGGAAAAACAGATTGAACTCTAATTCTAGTGGAGGAGTATTGCAGCAATAATAATAATATAGTGATCATCATTAGAAGGCTCAAGTTCGTGTCCCAACTGACATTCTTTGAAGACTACAAAGATAAACTATGACTGAAATTTTTAAATGAAAAAAAGTCATCCACAGGAGGACAACATACAGATCAGAAAAAAGGATATTACTGGAGAATGTCACTTTCTTGTCATAGGAAGCACATTTAAGTTTAGAAAAAGGGTACAATGTGTGGCATCCAAGACGAGTTTGAAATCCCCACAACCACCAACAATAATAAAAACCAAGCATTTGCGAGATAGCTCCTCAGCTGGCATAAAGTTGATTCATCTTCATTGTAGTCAAGCTGAGGATCAGCCTCTGAATGTTTTCTTACTATCGAAAAGGAAACCTTTGTCAAGGATATCAAACATAGGTAAGTTTCAGAGTAGCAGCCATGTTAGTCTGTATCCGCAAAAAGAAGAAAAGGAGTACTTGTGGCACCTTAGAGACTAACAAATTTATTAGAGCATAAGCTTTCGTGGACTACAGCCCACTTCTTCGGATGCATATAGAATGGAACATATATTGAGGAGATATATATACACACATACAGAGAGCATGAACAGGTGGGAGTTGTCTTAGCAACTCTGAGAGGCCAATTAATTAAGAGAAAAAAAACATTATCACAAATTTCACATTATGATCCAAAGTTCAGGGCTTTTCACATCTACATGGCTCATTCCAAGTGAAATTAATTCTACAGCAAAGAGCTTCCAGCAATGTCTCCATGGCCCCCTAACGATAGAACTGATGCATATCTCAAGAAAGGAGAGAGTTATAGAGCAGCTTCCTGCCTACTTGTGCAGAGGGAGTATTTAACAAGGAGAGGATGAGTATAGGTGTTAAAGGTAGGGAAGTAACCACATGGATCTTCCTTTTATTCCTGCTTCCCAACAGGATTGGGGCTCATCAGGGCTCCGGGGGCTACTCTGATTCTACTCTTTGACCTGCTGGTAGTTGGGATGGAGGCAACATCCTGTGCAGCCTAGCATTTCAATTGTGCGCTGGTTCAGAAGATTTGGGCCTAAGGGCTGAAGTAGTTCAAAGGTCCTTCACACTGGGTTGCATTTCACTCTTATAGAATACACCTCTACCTCAATAGAACGCGACCTGATATAACACGAATTCGGATATAACGTGGTAAAGCAGCGGGGAGCCCCGAGCCCTTTAAAGCGCCACCCGAGCCCTGCTGCTTTACCGTGTTATATTCGAATTCGTGTGGAGCCTCAGGCCCTTTAAATCCCTGCCTGAGCCCAGCTCCGGCAGCCAGGCTGATGGTGATTTAAAGGGCCAGAGGCTCTGGCTGCTGTGGGGAGCCCTGGCCCCTTTAAATATCCGCCCGAGCCCCGCTGCCAGAGCTCTGGCGGTGATTTAAAGGGCCTGGGGCTCCCCACAGCAGCTCGAGCCCCGGGCCCTTTAAATCCCCGCTGGGGCTCCAGCAGCTGGGCTCGGGCGGTGATTTAAAGGTCCCGGTGCTCCAGCAGCTGCGGGGAGCCCTGGGCCCTTTAAATCCCCGCCTGAGCCCCAGTGCCAGAGGTCCGGCAGTGATTTAAAGGAGCCAGGTCTCCCTGCAGTGGCTGGAGCACCAGGCCCTTTAAATTACCACCAGGGAAGCCGATCCAGTCCGGCTGGTGTACCAGCTCTTGCTGGTAAGCCGTACCGACCGAACCCGATATAGGTGAGACTGCGTTATAAGGTGGTGAGATTTTTTGGCTCCCGAGGACCGCGTTATATCAGGGTAGAGGTGTATTATAGGCATGTGTGTTAAATACATAGTCAGATAAGGTGTTTGAAGCAATTAGATGAACAGTGCTCAAACTGGGGAATTGATGGTATAAAAAAAGTGATATGTCTTTCTACGATTCCCTTTTCAGCCATCTTTTGTTTCTTTCCTTCCCCCCGCCCCCCAAACCAGAATGTGAGTATTATAAAGCCATTGTCACCTTCTGAATATGAGACAGATTCCAAGGCAGGGAAATGAATAAATCAGGGAGATGGGAATTCAGATAAATGAAGAGTGGACAGAGCTTTTCGCATTTGCCTGCCCAATGATTTCCTGTTTTAAATATACAGTGTTGAGTAACTCACAGAAGCCCCAGATTAAAATGAGAGACTGAATTTCCAGCAGTGGCAGACAAAATTCAGAATGAAAAATTTGAGTGCTAGGCAAAAAAAATTTGCGATAATTTTCTATAATATAAGCAGACTTTTTTAGCACTTTTATTGCAGAAGCAATTCGGAATAACAGAGCTTGTCTTATAATAGCATTTCTATAATAATGGTGTTTTATAACAGAAGTGCTATTATTACAGAAATGGTATTATAATAGTAGCATTATTATTGTAGAATCTCTTCCATAACAGAACCACTAAATAAGTCCATTTGTATTACAGAAAATGATTGCAAACTTCTTCCTTTCTGGTGCTGAAAATGTCTTAGCTTTTCTGTTTTATGCAATCCAGAGTTTTGGAAGGGCCACAAATGTCTAGAAATCTTTCAAGAAGAATCCAAGTTACAGACCAACAAAAGAAAACCCAGGCAGTGCTCTGTGGATAATATATCTGTCATCAACCTTTTTAAAGTCTAGCCCAAATCCTAAACTAAAAGTGGTTCAGTGTAAAAGTTAGTAGAACACGTCTTTGGGAATTGTAAAATATTTTCAGTGCCAGAATAAAGCAGTAAAATGTTGGAATAAAGTCTGAAGTGATAAAAAGATGTAATATTCAATAATAGTTATAGTGAAAAAATGCTTTGGCAGAAATCTTATATCCACATCAACTATATTAATATAAATTTCACTCTTCATTCAATAAAGTATATATTGCTTTGCCATATACTTAGGAAGCAGTCATCTAAAGAATTTAACTCTATATATAGGAAATGAATAAGTAAATTTAAGTTTATAAAATTCAACTTCTTTTTATTAAAGTTATCTTGTAATACCTCAGTGCTGAGATTCTAGTACAGTATAGAAGACAGAAAGAATTTAAGTTCCAAAGCTACTGAAGTTTTTTAACATTTAAATAAAATCCTATATACTTCTAGGGTGATACAATCAGATTATACCATCTGCTTAGGATACAGTCTATGAAACAGAAAGTAAGAAAATTCAATAAATTCATATCTTCTGCAGGCATTTTTACATTTTTTAGACTGTCAGGAAAGCTTTAGATGTATGTTTGTATGAAATGAACTTATTTTATTATTGATTTCAGGCAGAACAGTTTTGTTAGCTTTCTCCTTTTTCTTTTTCTTTTCTTTTTTTCTCTTACAGTCTGCATTGCTACAGAGAATAGTTTTCTTATTCTCAACAACAGTCATAGCTCATAATCACAACTGAAAGCTATCAAGAGCTATCATTTTTGGAGCTTGAAAACTACTATAAGTTCCATACAGAGAAAAGAAACAGTTTAAAATGTTGTTTATTTAAAAAATTCAAACTAGAAAAAACAAGAATATTTAACAGTTTTTAGCTTACTTTACTGATGTATGTATTCAAATAGTCTATGTACATAGATGGCAGCCAGTCTATAAGTTATATATTAATTCCAAAAAAGTGATGTTAAGAAAATATTAAGTTTGCACAGCTTAACATTCAGACATCATAAAATGACAAAGTTAAACCTGCACATGTAACCTTAACTCTGCTCCTTTATGTGCATTTTTCATGCTAGTCTCTAATTATAGGATCATGTATTAGTATCTGCAGGACCCTCCCTCATTCAGGGCTCAATTCTGCACCCTCTGAAGTCAAGGGCCAAACTCTCATTGACCTTATTCAGTGTAGTACATAAGCTGGATGGTGTGTGGTGAGGACCAAACACTGCAACTAGATCCAGGCAGGCACAATGATTCACCAATGAGATCCAGTTGCAGGACACAGCTCTACATAGGGAAGAAATGTGACACTTATTTCTAAGAAACTTATTAGAAAAGAAGCAAAGAGAAAATCTGCATAAAATCTAATATATCCCTAAATTATTTAATTGAATAAATGAATTTGTAAATATTATTTATTATGTTTATCATCATCTTCTGCTTCATTCACTGCACACTGTCCAAATTCTGCTGCTATTTACACTGAGAGAAATGCTCATTGATGGAGGCAAGTGTCCTTGTCAAGCTCGAAATTGCTCAAAGTTTCCCCCAAAATATTCACACAATTTTTCTAGGAATGGCGTCTGCCTAGGAATGGTGTCCCACTACGGTAGGTAGAAGTTTTGGAAAGTTCTGAACAACTTAACACAGAAGGTTATGGAGGAAATGCACACATACTGTCTGATTCTGTGTGTATATTCTGCATAAAGACTATACAGATACTATGGCTAATACATACAGACTATATATGTACATTCTCCTATAGAAAGCCAGTTTGCCACTTTTTGGTAGAGCTTTCCTGGGCTTAAATCCCAAAATAAATAAATCATGAAAATGAGTTTGGTGGATTCATTTTAGTCTTTGTTTTCCTATTTTCCCACATCAGATATAGTAGACATGATTGACACTCTGCTCCAGAAAGCAGTGATGGAGTTCACAGTTTGATGCAGGGAGATCCCATTTAGTCACAAGCAGTCACCCTGGTAGTTTTTCCTTTTCCCATCTCCCTTTGTGTTGGTATCCCACTGGGCTCCATCCTGGACCTCCCACTGTATTCTCTTATCACTTATCCCTGGGTGACCTTCTCCATTCTCACATATTCAGTTTCCACATCTATGCTGAGGATTCACAAGTCTACCTCTTTCAAACAGAACCAGTCTCCTTTTGTCCAGTTACACATATCTGATAGTCATCCAATGTTTCATGCTCGATGGGTCGCCATCAGCTCATGCTGAGCATGGCCAAAATTAAGCTCTTTATTTTTTTTTCCTTCCAAAATGCTCTCTTTCTCCACTCTCTTTCCTCCTTCTCCGTTGACATAAAGAGCATCCTTCTAGTTACTGAGGCTCCCAATCTTGAATCATCTTTGACTTCTCCTCTCTGAATGACCTTCTTGTCTCACTGTTCCTTAATCCACAATATATTGAAAGTCTACCTTTATGTTCCATCCTGATGGTATAAAAAGTTGCAGTGTTTCCAACCCTTAGAATTTTACCACAAAAGTCACAATTTCTGGTGTTTTTCTTAAATCTCCGGCTGCAGAAACCTGTTTATTTTAATATTATTTATTATTATTATTAATAATTATTTATTTATTTGAGCCTAAAGGCTCAAAAAAGAAGGCAATATTATTTTTCCAAACTCATAATTATTTTGGGCCTGACTCATGATTTTGGAACACCTGAGGTTAGCAATACTGCACTTGTCCACACACCCTAACTAGGCCTCTGCCTACATACTGAATCTATTGGGTTTCTTTTTTTAATGCCTCCTATCCTTCCACCACTTCACTTCACCCACAATCCTCACCATGCCCTTTCTCTCCTTTTGCCACTTCTGGCTGTGTGTCTTCTTTCCTACTTTCTATTCCTGCCCCAGCCATCCAAACTTTCCTCATTGAGCACATGGAGTTATTTGATTCCTTCCATGAGGCTGATAAATTCATGTCAGCCAAATAGTCTCTCCACTTCAACATTTTATTAATGGGAAAGGAGTGAGGATGACTATGATTTTTAAAACACCACCTCCAGTCTCCCAGTCTTTTCTTGTGTCTTTTGCTTTGTAAGCTCTTTGGGGCAGGGATTGTCTATACATTGAAGAAAACATTGCCAGTTCCTAACAAATAATAACAATAAAAAAGATGTCCATACTACAATGTCAGAAGGTTTCATGTCAGGACTGTGGTGCATCGGCAGAGTTTCATGGGGAGAAGTTTATAAAGTTTATAAAGCTCGACTCTTGCCAATTCTCTCTCACATTCTGAGCACCAAAATCACCGACAATTTTTTAAAACACCAAAACATTATCCTGAAATTTAGTTCTCAGATATTTCACTTCCTTTTGGCAACCATGTAGATACAAAACTCTTGATTGCTGCTACTCAACTCTATGTCTAGCATAAGCCAAACACTCTATATTCACACACAAATTTTAAAATTAGGAAAGGTAGGGAAATGCCCAAGAACTACCCAAGTTTATGTAATGCTAACTAGCAAAACAATATTCCTTCCCTATCAAGCTTCCTTTACCCTTATAAACAAATCCAATTCAAAATGAGATCATGGTGCAGTGATCTCATTCCAAATGTTACCCTATGCTTTTGGCAGCCTGGTAAAAATTTCCCTGGTTCTTGCAATGTGTTTCAAGCTCTTTGAATTTCTCTAGGGGTTTGACTCTCTGCTGAACGGCTCTCTGCAGCTCTAAATACACCAAAAGAGGAAAGGGGAGCAAGTGGAGGGGTAAAATGGAAGTGTGAAAAGTGGGGATTAGTTGATAAAAATTGTCAGGCTGCCTGCAGTGGAGGGAAGAAGGGGTTGAGGGTAATAAAGCCAATTAGTGGAGCAAAGGATAAGAAATCACATTTGAAAATTATCACTCCTTTATTTAAGCAGCAAGGGAGAGATTAAAATATAGAAGTGATAATGGTATGCAGTTTGGAAAGGAGATGGTAAAGGACTGGATAGAAAAAGACATGATGAAACCAAATACAAAATCTAACATTCCTCCCAGCTGCCTAAAATTAATACTCCTTTATTTCTGAACTTGCCTCCTGACCGATTGATAATACTTCTCTTCTGATTCCTTTTACGCCCCCTGCTATCAATGTGATTCTTGTACCAGTAACTGCTTCTCACTCATTTCCCTATGACTTTTCATCATTTTATCTTCCATAATAAACTGCATTCCTAGATTCTCTAACTCATCCAGTTCTATTTTCTGCTGCCTAACAAATGTTCACTGTCAAATATTACTTTAAAATAACATTGTTTTCTATTCTGGAGTATATTTTATAATTGATCATTTTATTTTGCTGGTACAATACCATCTTGTTTCTGTATTTTATACGACTTGCTACTTGATAATAATAGTGCAAACGAGGTCACGATGCAAAACAGACTTGATTTAGACGCTGCTTATTCTATTAATCTTTTTAAAAAAACAAAAAACACTGAAATCACTGAGTACTCAGCCGGCGGCTTTTTACTTGCATTAATGTGCTTAAAAGTGAACACATTCACAGATTCCTTGTCTGGAATCCTAGTGATATTGTAGAGTGCTAATTACAGAACTTCTATCTTCTGCAGACAGTCAGTATTCATTTGCTAACAATGTGGGTTAGATATTCAAAACCATGGATAACATTCCTAAAATCTAGCATATAAATGTATACAGTGAATTCAGGTTATTAGCAATCCTGATAAAGATCATTTGGAATTTGGATATTAGCAACTATCATGCCACTTATTGACAACTTTATTAGAAAAGAGGTTCTACTTATAATTAATTTGCTGGCTCCAAATCTGATGCAGGACATAAACGCACGTGCGTGTTTCCAGGAGTACAGTGCACACACACTACTGCTTTACACAATGTGCTTTATGCAGCATTCATAATGCACTGAAGACTGTGCTGCACAGCTGTGCATGTCTGCTGTGTGTCATGGTTTCCAAAGTGCGGATATCTCTCTTGCCAATAAAGTTCAGGTTGTGGGGCCCCTACATTAGCCTGGTGCTAAGTAAGTGTGATTGGCTTAGAAGTTTGATGGCTCGGTTGTTTCATGCATACCAAAGAATACAGTAGAACCTCAGAGTTACAGACACCTGGGGAATGGAGGTTGTCCGTAACTCTGAAATGTTTGTAACTCTGAACAAAGTACAGTTCGGACTCCAGATTCAGTAGCTGACACGCCAGGCCAAGATTCAGCAGCAGCTGAGCTCCTTACTCAGCCCTGACATGAGTTTGCACGCTTGTCCCCCTCCGGGCACGGTGTGTGTGTGTGTGTGTGTGTGTGTTGAAAGCTACACAGACCCCAGTGCTGCTCCTGTTCTGCTGGCTCCAGCTGCCTTGGACTGGCAGCCCCAGCATCTTGCTGTAAATGGCTGCCCTGGGGGTGGGGTGGGGCAGACAGCCCACATGTGCCTACCTGTAAGATGCAATACAGGCACAGTACACTACTTGCTTTTTGTTTTGTTTTGTTTTATCTCTGCTGCTTCCTGATTGGTTACTTGCAGTTTCACATAGTGTCCAGTTGACTGGTCAATCCGTAACTCTGGTGTTCATGTCTTTGAGGTTCTACTGTAGTGATAACATTTTGCATTAATGCAAGATTAGCACAAACCCAGGCCACAAGCATTAATATGATGGCAAAGAGGTGAACACTGGTGAAGCCTCATTGTTCTGCTTTCAGCATAAGCTTGGCCAACATGCTCATCTGTTCAGGCCAATACTGAAACAGTAAGCATCAGATGGGGTGAAGAAGTTGTGACAGTTGTTCACAGTTTTACAAGACTATGATAAATTTTATACAAAGTATGTCTTGTGAGGTACTGTTTGAAAACTCATAATCTTCTGAACATTATTGTCCTGCTAAAATGTGTGGTAACGTTGTATATAAAGTTATAAGATTCTAAGGCATTTTCCAAGTCTGGGGAAACAACTTCAGAACAATTCCCCTGGAGACAAAAGGCTAGCCAACACCTCAGCCAAGTGTCAACAAAATCAAGTGGACTATCACCTAGTTAAGTAGCCATTTTTTGGCAGGAAGAGGGTGAATGAGAACTTTACATATTGGCAATAGAAACAGCTGAGGGTCCCATGTAAAAAGACTGCCTATTGCCTGAACCCACACTGGAGATAATCCTCAAAGAGGAGAGAAAGGTATAAGAATAGAGAACACACAACACAAATTACCTCTCTCCTCCCATTTTCTCTGCTTATGACTCAACAGCACCTGAAAGAACAGTGTATTTGGGGAGGGGTCCAGGCTTGGAGGCTTCCAGCCAGTAAAGACTGCAAAGACCATATGGTGAGAAAAACCTTGGCATTGAATTTATTTAGCTTACTAAATTAAGTATTAGTTTGCATTTTATCTTTTATTTTCTTTGTAACCAATTCTTACTTTTATGCTTCATTACTTGAAATCATTTAAAATCTATCTTTGTGTAGTTAATAAATGTGTTTTGTTGTTTTATCTAAACCAGTGTTTGGATTGAAGTGTTTGGCAACCTCCACTTGAGATAACAGGGTTTATGAATATCATTTTCCATTGATGAAATGACAGTTTTATATGAGCTTGCATTGTCCAATAGAGAGCTGGGCAGTAGAAGATGCACATTTCTGGGGAAGGTCAGGGACTGGGAATTTGCTGGTGTCACCCTGTATGTAATTCATGCATGACTGACCAGAGTATTCATGTAATTCAGCTGGTAGTGATTCTGCATGCTAGAGGCCGTGAGGGGGCAGGACCAGGAGTGGTTACTCGTACAGCAAAGCAGTGTAAAAGGCATCCCAGATTGGAGAATTGAGGGGACACAGCTGTTCAACAGTCCAGATTGTACCCTGAGTAATATCAGAGGAATTCAACCCTTCAGACAACTGGCTCAGTCATTGGAAAGCCCGACACAACATGGTTCAGTGTAAGGAATATTGTGAGAAACTAGACGCTGACTTCTAACAGATGCTGACACCCTATCCAGCATTCTGGATGAGTTCCAGTCATATAATGTCTTCAATGCTGATGATACTGCTTTCTTCTACCAGGCTTTCTGGACAGAGGCCTTCATAGAAAAGAGTTTGCAGGAGGCAAAAAAGCTACAGACAACATTATACTGCTGTGTTGTGCAAGCATGGACAGGATGGAGAAACAGCCTCTTATGGTAATCAGAAAGAGCAAAAGCCCTCGCGGTTTCCCTAAAGATCACTCAAAGATGCCTGTGATCTACTGGAACTCCACTAATGCCTGGATGACTAGCTCATTGTTTCAAGAGTAGCCAAAGATGGAACAGGGAGCTGCACATACAAGACTGTCACGTATACCTGGTGACTGAAAATTGACAAGCTCATTCGGGCAATGTAGAGCTGTCGCACATTGTGTTTAAATTTTTGTCTTCCAACACAACCTCAGCCATGCAGCCATTAGATGTCATTAAAAATTTCAAAGGCCACTCCTGCACTTGTCTGTATGGGTGAGTCATTGCATTTTTCAGTACTGACCCACACCTTTGAGCACTAGATGTTGAGGTTGGGGAAGACAAACAAATGACACTCCTTGATTCACTTCATCTTGCTAAGGAGTCCTGGCCACTGTTGTTCCCCAGACTGTTTACAGCTGCTTTAGAAAGGGAGGATTTGTATCCACCACAGACAGTGTTGGATTGGTGGACATCCACGTGCTGGCTGACATTGCCATTCCTGATAATCTGACAGCAGAGGAATTTGAGGCCATCTGGCAGTCATGTGGAGACAGCAGTCACAGGTGCTAAGCACCCACCGGTTGAAGAGGCACAAGAGGATAGTGCATCACACGAGAACCTGAAGAGCCTTCTCGTCAAGAACAGATATGTGCTGTGGACATTTTCCACAGGATATGCTAGAACTGTGGCTTTGAAATTGGATATGAAGCTGAGCAAAAACTGAGAGGGATTTACAGATCAACATAGGACAAAATTTTAAAAAAATTACTTGCTGTTTCATTTTGAGTGAAGTACCTGGAGCATTGATGGTAAGTATAATGACATTCCTTTTATTTTACACACATCTGTCCTGTAAACAGCTGGCAGGGAGGGAACATAAAGTCTGAATGTGAACAGGCTTTACCATTTATTTCAGCAACTACATAAGGTATGTTTACAGTATTAAAGGAAACTATTATTGTATGTTTGGATTTTTCATATTTATTGTCAACATTGTATCAAACAAATTTTGTTGACTAATATATGCTGGGCTATATCTACCAATCAATCGATAGATAGATATAGCCCAGCATATATTAGTCACTAGAGGTTGTTAAATCACATTATCAACATAAATATATATATGTGGTGTGGATAATATATTAGTATGTATAAGTAACGGGGTGCTCACCGTGCCCCTCTGGGTTCAGCCTCCTGGCCCTGCTCTGCAACGAGTCAGGACCACTCCAAGTTGGTGCAACACTTGTGCTCTTTATTCCTGTGTCCGGTCCACACCACCAACTATGTACAGATTATTTACAGGTTTGGCCTAGCACAGGCCTGAGTGGCAACAGGGTAGCAGGCTCCAAGCTCCTTGTGAGCCTACTCTCCCCTCCTGGTCTCCTTGGACTCACTTCCTCCCAAGCTTTTAGCCCCTGTTAACGAGGCTGGCAGGTGTGGTCCGTTTCCAAGCCAGTCCCAGCCCCAACCCATTTCCTCTGATTGGGGCCGGGGTGCCAGGAGCTGATTAGGGCTTCCCCTGCAGCGCCCTGCCACAGTATATTACACACATAATAATAATTATATAACCTAACTTGGACTATGCTTTTTATATAATCCTGCTCAGGTATGCTAAGTATCCCATAACCGAGGGGTCGGCAACGTTCGGCACGCAGCTTGCCAGGGTAAGCACCCTAGCGGGCCGGGCCAGTTATTTACCTGCTGACGTGGCAGGTTCGGCCGATCGCGGCCCCCACTGGCTGCGGTTCGCCGTCCCGGGCCAATGGGGGTGGCGGGAAGCAGCGTGGGCAAGGGATGTGCTGACTGCGCGCGACTTCCCGCGCCCCCATTGGCCCGGGACGGCAAACCACAGCCAGTGGGGGCCGCGATCGGCCAAACCTGCTGCATCAGCAGGTAAATAAACTGGCCCGGCCCACCAGGGTGCTTACCCTGGCGAGCCGCGTGCCGAACGTTGCCGACCCCTGCCATAACCCCTTGCATTCACTGAAGTTAGCTTTGGCTTAAGTAGATATATAAACTTTCAGGATCAGGAGGACATATGAGTATTTTACCATAGCAACAGATATGGAGTTTCTTTCATGGGACAGTACTGAAATGTCCCAAAGGAAAAGGACAAGATATAGAATTGCTTTACCTTGGTACAAACCTAGGCGGTTCCTTCACAGACCAGTACCTCGAATTCTAGTAGCCAAAACAAAAATAAGGGAAGGAACAGAACAAGTTGGGATGAACTGATGGATTGGATTTCAGTGATATGTAAAGTGATGTGTAACTTGTAAAATTATCCCATAAGTAATCATCCCATGTGTAGCTTTGGGAGCAAGGTGAATGTAATAAGGCTTCACGGGGTGGCTTCCCAGAGGCTGGAATCATACTGAACCTTTTTCCTGTACTATATTATTATTGGCTTATGTGGTAGAGAGAGGGAGCCTGAAGCACAGGGCCTGATGCAAGGCCTAAGGCCTGAACCAAAGTCAGCATACTATGAGCCAAAGTCAGGCCCTGTAAAAAAGCAGATGCTTGCTTACGAGTTCACTGTCCAGTACATGAACTTGGTAAAAACATGGCTAGCATTGCTAAAAACACAGGCACTCCTAAAAAGTACTAGGCACAGAGTATTCATGTAAGCACATTCCAGAAGGCTTGTACAGGTACACCCCGACACAAAGTTATGGCATAAACACAATACTGAGAGATGGTACAGGAACACACCGACCCCAAGTAAAACAAGGATGGGCGGACAGGATAATCTGATGGATGGAGATGTTTTGTTCAAACCAACAGATACAAGGTGTAGAGGCTGGTAACTAACTACGTCAGGAGTATAATATGTAACTTGTTTATATCAATGTGTAAAAGAGAGATCATAGGAGGGGCATCTTCATCCAGCCTAGGGTGCAGTGGAAAGTACCGCCGCTGACTGAGCTAAGTCCATTGTAATGGGCATACCTGTGTTAGTATCCCCGAAGAACACTGGTTCTCAATCTCTTTGCCATTGTGGGACGCATATGCAGCTCTATGAGTTATGTGGACCACATCCATACAATATATATATTACCTGTAAGGCCCCGAGGATGTTGCATGGACCTCAGCTTTATGCTGATTGGGCTGCAAGCAGCCTGTGGGTTGAGAATCACTGCTGTAGAGCTTACCGGGTACTAGGACCATGCTTTGTTGACAATAAATCTGACTGAACGCCTCTGCCACTGAACCAAGCCTGTGGTCTTTCTGAGTAGTACTATTGAGATCTGCTGAGCCAGCTATCTGCACAGAGCTGGGACAGCACATGGAAAGAACACACACACCACAACTGACAATAGATTATAGCCATAAACCTGACTAACATTGGTTATTTGGTATCTTGAATATATTTCATAATGAACCAAATTGTGGTCAAGCAAGTGACTATACAATTTATAAACAATTTCAATGCCATGGTTCTATAACTACAGTACATCGTTGTTCCATACTGGTTACATGTATACATGCACTTGAAAACAGGGGCCTTTCGCTTATTGGCAACTTTTGGATAATGGCAGCTTTTTGCTGAGAACCAAGAAGCTGCTAATCATCATCATCCACTAATGGAATTTTTCTGCTTATACATGCTTTACTCATGCACTCTAAACAACAGACTTAGAGTTCATATAAAGTTGCCTCCAGTTCTGGTTGCTTTCAAGTATATCAGCAAATAAATGATGTTGAACCTGAACAGTCAGTTAATCAGTTACTGCTTGCAATGTTTATCAGCTGATAAACCTCTTGAGTGAAATCCTGACCCGATTGAAGTCAATGGCAAAACTTGACTTCAGTGGGGTTAGGATTTCACCTCATGTCTCCATTGAGAACCAGCTATGCAGGAGAGACTGGGAAGGAAATGAAACCCTCTACTAGTACTGAAACTTTGCCTTAGTACAGCCATTATTTTTTCAAAATATCTATATGTGGTAGGGATTGTTGCTACTCTGTGACTACCACCTCTGTTCTTGCTTACCTTAATAACTATCAATGCATGACAATAATCACAATCCTGTTTAATGGATTAGCTTTGATGCCTATTCAAGAGTTGATCCAAGATGCTTTTTTGCACAATGCATAATTAAACTGTGAAACTCATTGCAAAAAGATATCACGGAGGCCAAAGGCTTAGTAAAATTCAAAGAAGGACTCAACATTTATATAATTAATAAGAATACCCATAGCTGCATTAGTGAGGAAAAAAGATTTTTAAATATAGGGATATATGCATCAAAGCCAATAACTTATTGACAAGCTCAGGAAGAAATATTCCCTAAGAGCAGGTCATTCCATGATTTCTTATATCTTCCTTTGCAACATTTGGTACTGGTCACTGCCACAGATAGGATGATGGACTATTGATCTGATTGAATATGCCAGTTCTTACTTTCCTAACAAACTAATAGAAAGTACATTATAAGCCAGGTCTTGTAATTGTTGGGAGTCTGACTCTTGATTTTTAATCAGTTGGAATAGACATAACTTCATAGTTTGGGCATATGAGTTGCATTCTCAATGAAGCTCACGTATAAAGTGTAAATATATATCAATAAAACTCAGTCAAAGAATTAGATAGCCACAGTCCCAGAGGGGGACAAAATAGTTGCAGAATGACTTCCTGACATTTCACTGTAATGCTTGCATCATCATCATGATGTTGGGTATTGTAATGCAGCATCATAACACTGATATTGAAACATGTTTGGATGTTGCACTACGACAATTAAGGATTGTCTAACTCCATTGGATAATATACATTCTTTTCTTCCTGGGTCTGCAAAGAATGCAGAGGGATTCTCACAATCCCATAAGGTACTTCAGTCAAGACTGGTGACTGCACAAGCATCTTACAGTAATGCCCACAAAGAATCATATGTAGCTCTACAACCACAAATTGAGTATAACTGCTGTATTAAAATGGCCCTATATTGTGTGTGTGTGTGTGGGTGCATGCATGCACGCACTGTATATATTATATATTTTGAGGCAAACAAGCTAAAAGCATGTTTCAACTTGCAAAATTGCTCTGAGTTTCTCCTACATATTTTCATAAAAGGAACAAATGACTAAGACCTAAGAAGAAATGAGACTCCAAATCACCAGTTGGGAAGCTCTGAAGTCTCCCATAAAAACTAGTCACCGAAATCCCTGGTTGATAGTTTAAGTAGCTGTGGAAATTTACAAGTAGAGAGAGCCAGATTTTCACCACTCACTTAATTTTAACCATTTAAGTTTGACTTCTCAGTGCAAAAAGAACATAACCGTACATCTACAGTGAATGGGATGATTTATAGCTTCTCCAAGTCTGGCAATCAGGACACAAGACCAATCTCATTCCTGGTGTAAACATCACTGTAATCAGTCGAGGAACACTAAGGACGAATTTGGCTTCAAAATGTCCCAGGAAGCTACACAAAAAAACATTCTTTCAAATTATTTTTCTAAGGAGGTACTTTTCTTTAACAGTTTGCTGCAGTTTTATATTGGGTTGTGAATAGCAGATACTAAATTAACTTTGTAAGTTTCAGCCCACATTTTCCTTTAGCTAGAGATCCAGCAAGGGGACTGGTTGTTCCCAGGATAATTCAGCCTCAGTTATTGATTTTATTTACATGTAGATATTATCCCAGTATAATTAACTTTGGAAAACTCCACCAAATGTGGGAAAAGGTGCTAGAGTCTTATGTATCTTAGGTATCCATCATGATAGAATCTAAGTACTGGTGGGATTGCTTAATTTTAATCACTCAGACAGATATAGAACTTAGAGATCAATATAATTTTTTTCATTTGCAGCCTCATTCCTTAATATTCCTACTGCATTTGTTACCATCACTTTTGAGAAGTTCCACTGTAAAATACCAGTGAAACATTCTTAATGGCAGTGCATATAGACGAGGATACGGTTCTGTGTAATGCTTGGGACCACTGAACTGCTGGTACCTCCTTTCCCAAGGAAATTTCCTCTAGTTCTCAAGGAATTACACTTTTCTAGTCAAAGTAGTGTCAAAAGGATTTCAGGTAAGTATGAGATCATCACTTTAGTATCCTTCACATAAGTATGAGATTATTGCTTTAATATTCAGCTTGATATGGAATTTTTGTCTGTCCACATCCAGGCATCCAATCCATATACTATTGAGACAAAATTACTTGTTTTCAATCTTTTCAATATATAATCCTGAATGTCTAACTGGGTCACTCTAAACCTAAATAATTATCCCTTAGTTACTAAGTCTACCAAGCTAACAATTTACAAGAGCACATGCTGTATGTATCTATGGTCATATCTTGCAATGCAAGAAAATTAAAAAGGAATGAGGCTGTAAATGAAAAGGCTGTTATAGATGAATCTCTTCTAAGTGATGTATGTTATAGAAGTGATTAGCATTAACTGATCTTCTTGAAGAATGTACAAGTATAATTCATTATAATGGCTTAGAAGTGCAATTAGTGAACTATAGTGTAAATGACACTGCTGTTCATAGAGCTACCCATAAGAGTAATTATATTTTGAAAACTACTTAGTGAAAAATTGATTAAATGGGTCCTATGGGCAAATTCAATTGAGATAAAAATATGTAAACAACATGCTCCTTAATAAGTTTTATGGCAAATTTATATATTTACCTGGTTAGCTAGTCTGGGAATTTAAGTCAGGAATAAATGTCTGGGATTTTTTGTTTTGTTTTTATTTTGTTTTTTTTTAAAGATGCATTTAAATGAAAATTTTATAGCATCATAAAACCATTTGTGACATTACATAGTAAAATTTGCATTGATTTTCCCCAGTAATGTAGTTCAGAAAGAAAGAGTCCTCTAGCCTCAATCTCTTAACTACAAAGAGCTACCATGTGAGATCAGTGGCACACAGTAGATCAGAACCACAGTAGCTGCATTGTGCTGGCTGTATTAGGGCCTGTGGCATTACCTCCCTTCTCCAAGTCAAAAGTGACCACATTTTTATATATATATATATATATCCCATCCTGAGAACCACTCTTGAAATAGAGATTAGAAGTTGAAAGAACATTTGTTTCCATGTTCTGTTGCTTTTCTTGCTTTTTCAACCCAGTATTTCCATTCTTTTATTCCCTTTTCTTATCTTTTCTACCTCCTAGTATCAATCTTTTTTAAATCTCTACTTATTTCCTTTCTAGCTATTATTTTCTCTCCCCATTTTATATTCTCTTCTCTCCCCCTACTTTCTTGTCTTATCACTCTTTCTCTGAGCACCTTAATCTTTCCATACTTACTCCTAAGCCATGACACCCAGGTCTATTCCCTTCCATGAGACCCCTTTCCACCAATCTTTCCCCACAACTCCCTCTTCCCAAGACTATTTTGCCCTTTCCCATGATGTCATTTCTCCAATTTCTCTTCCTCTCCCTACCCCTCCCTCTTCCCCAGATTATTTTGCCCTCTCCCTTGATCTTATTTCTCCAATTTCTCTTTCTCTCCCTGCATTGATATTGCCCCCTCCAGCTACCCTAGGCTTCCAGAAATAGGCTTCTAGTGGGTGCAGAGATTGTAGGGAATATAGGCCTCTTCTTATATTCTGTCTGCCAGTCAGCCTAGAGAGATTTCTGCTATGCACACTCCCTCCTTTAGACTGAATTTTCATGCAGTCTCGCACACAAATTACTTCAGGGCACATCAAACCCCAGATAGCACCAGACTGCATGAGGATTCAGAGAGGGAAAGTGATATCCAGAGTTATGAGGAACACTCACTGAAGTTCCGGGACCCTCATATAATACTTGAGCACCAAATTTAGGAGGATTTCAAGGCAGGCCTGGAAATGCAGCTGCCTATCCAGTCTATGCTAAAAGCTGTCCTGATTGTACTCAGTCTTAGCATGCTAGTATTTAGCACTGTTTTTAACTGCTGCAGTCTAATTATGGAGTAAGAAACAGATACACATCACAGGTCAGCGTGAGTTGTGAAAGAAAGAAGATGAGCGTATTTCTGCAAAACATCATGATAAATATGTTTCTCTCTAGGGA
The DNA here is from genome assembly GCF_027887155.1 of Malaclemys terrapin pileata. Taxonomy (NCBI): domain Eukaryota; kingdom Metazoa; phylum Chordata; order Testudines; family Emydidae; genus Malaclemys; species Malaclemys terrapin. Next base: position 135,264,941 of record NC_071507.1, read on the forward strand.
GAAATAAAGATCACTTTAAATTGTCCACCCTTAGTAAATGAAGTAACCCACATTTGTTCAGAAACACTTTACATGGCTGATCAGTGCCTGAGTATTTTTCCACTCTGAAGCAGCGTTCTCAAGTGTCAAATGTGCAGGGCTATCTACTGTTATTCAGCTCTCAGCACGCACACATGCACATGCAGTTATTTTAGGAGATCAGGGATTATGTTCAGATTTTATTACATCAAGCATTTTCATTTTTTAAAGATAATTTAGGATATTACCCTTTGGAATTATAACACTAAGTTTTAGAAAGAACATGACTGAATAATTATAGTCTCACTATTAGCTTCTGAAGTTTGTTTTTAATTATATATCTTATGTACGATTATTGCCATAACTGTGATACATTTTAAATTTGTCAATTTTCCTTTAAGCTCTCCAAAAAAGACAACCTCAAGACACAAAATAAAACAAAACAAGCCCAAACTGAAGAAGTCGTCCACTAAAACACCCTAGGAACAACAGCACCACCAAATTTAGCAACTCAAAACAAGATCAAAAGGAAATCACATTGTATTTTGGCATATACAGTAACAGACCCACAAGAACTCAATTTACCATCAAACATTTCAATTATTCAAAGTCAGGTAACATGCTTACCTCAAAATAATGATCAAAAGATGCCCTGCCCTCACACTATATATAGTTCTTATAATTCCAACTGAAAATCATAACTAGGTGTCACATTTTCTTTACTGAGTAAGACGTTTTTTGTGTTAGCAAATAAAGAAACTTGTTTTTGGTTTAATATATTTTATACTATCCTAAAACTGATGCAAGAGTAAGCTTTTTGCAGAATTTTATTGGATATGTGTTTTACTTTACCTGAAACTCTTAAATCAGCACATTGGACTCTCTGATTGCAACACTGTATTGGAAGCTAATTCAATATTATTAGTAAATGCTACCATTGCCCTTTATTAACGTGTTTAAAAGCTGAATAATTCTTTGTTACTCTACTGCTATCCCTTTTGCTCAAAGTCAATGTGGTTTTTCTTTACTAATTAGTAAATACTGAGAGTGACTGTTCTGAGCTAATTAATAAAGATTGAGTTTAACATAAGGATATTTTAAAAACAAAAGGCATTTCTTTTGTAAGCGTAAGTGAGCACTCTACAGCACACTCTTTTCTTTTAAAAATGTATCTTATCAGGTTATTTAAAATGTTCTGTTGACAACTTAAGTTTGTCAATTAATTTGCTTACCTAGATGATTTAATTTTGGAAATACAGACTACCCAAGGCATTGCTTAACATGTATGTTTCTAAAGGTTAATTCTGAGAACAAACTTGACATGTGGAAAGACAGGTGATTGATCAAGGCAAAAATTAATGTTGGGTATTGGTGGCAAAATCTTTCTGTTTTAGGCCCATAGGAGCCCTGGTACAAATTAATTGTTTCTGTGAATCTAAGACCTTCATCAATCAGATGTAAATTACACCATGCATGATTGGCTGCCTTTTCCATTCTAGAGTTCCCCACAGAGAGCCATTGACTGCCAACTGCTAGAGAAGATCAACTAAACAGCAGCCTGTCTGCTGCTGTCTTGGGAATCTACCCACAAACCCAGAAGATGCAGTGTTCACTTGCAACCACAGCAGCAGGCCTTATGAATGCTGAGAGATTAAGTGGAGCCAGCACCCTTCTGAAATAAATCATGATGGGGAGCACCAGGGAGATATATATAAACAAACATATAAAATCACTGATTACAAACACCTCTTCACATATTTGTCCAAGGATTCCTTGATCATCAGCAGGTTCAGACAAAACCTGGAATACACACTGTGAGGAACAGACATGTTTCCAAATATAATCAGTCTCAAAAATGGGAGCACAAGGAAGCCTTATTGCCATGATTCATGTGAACAGGGCAAGAATTTTACAGCCTTCTCCAGATAGCAGCAGTGATAATAATAGTTATTAAAGAAAAGTTTTTTTAAAAAAATATAGATCAGCTCAGTGGCCTAGCACTAGATCTTGAGCTAACATGTGGGAAAGAAATAGTTAAACGCAGTCCACAGAGGGAAAGGTTGAGATTCTCATGGTGCAAGAGATCTTCACTCACTATGGGTATGTCCACATTGCAGTTGGGAGCGTGTTTCCAAGCTCAGATAGACAGACACATGCTAGCTCTGCTCATTAACACAGGCGGCAGCTCTGGCAAGTACAAACCTGCATGGACCCCCTGGGTGCTATCCTTGGCTACACTGCTATTTTAGCACACTAGCTCATCCGTTAGTATATGGAAGCTGCACATGCCAGGGCTTGTGAGACAGGGATGACTTGATGGGGGAGTTGATCCCTAAGACAAACAAAAGGTAAAGCAAATCCTTAATAAAATTAAGTGGATAACTCAAAAGACTTGATGTAGGGCACAAAGGCTTTTATACACACACCCATTATGGTATCGATAAGAAATCAGAACCATAAGAAACTATTTGAGAAGTATCAGAGGGGTAGCCGTGTTAGTCTGAATCTGTAAAAAGCAACAGAGGGTCCTGTGGCACCTTTAAGACTAAGAGAAGTATTGGGAAGTAGTGTTGTCTAGTGTGTAGTGCACTGGACTAGGCCTCAGGAGACCTGGTTTCTATTCCCAGCTATGCCACTGACTTGCTGTGTTACTTTAGGCAGGCCCTCAACCTCTCTGTGCATCTATTTCCCCACCTACTCTTTATCTGACTTGCCCATTTAGATTGTAAAGCTCTTTAGAGCACGGACTGACTCTTACATATGTTTGTTTGGTGCTTGGCACTGATCTCACCTATAATCTCTAAATAATGACAGTTCATAAAAATTCATCTGTGCATATTTTACCTAAAGTTGTTTTTTCTATATAAAGACACAAAGGAGAATTTTTCCATTTCTCTGTTTCTACCCTTCAATTTTCTCACTCATTCACATCTAACTACTGAAACACACTGTTACCACCTGGGAGCAAGACTTAGAACTGCAACAAGAATTTCAATTCTTGATAAAGGTCTTTAGATCAAAGGTCTGGGCATAAAGTCCCTAGTCTTTAAAGAAGATTTCTGCTGAGCCATTAACGACATGTATTAAGTGTAGAAACTGTAGGTACATTTAAAGTTCTTTGAGTAAGAAACAAAAAGGAAAAAAAAAACAGAAAAAAAACTTCAGAATTATGTCCAGATGTTATGGGCCCTTATCGTTGTCATGGACTGGGATATAGGCAGTCAGACCAGGCATCAGGAACCCAAACCAGGGGTCAGAGCCAGAGTCAGGAGTCAAGTCAAGGGTCAGAGCCAGAAGCCAAGGGAATCTGGAACAAGGTAGGAACCAGGAGTCAGGTGAAAAGGTAGGATCCAATATAGCAGCCAACCAGGGATTCACCTAGCTGTTCAGACAACTGCCTATCCCTCCTTCTAAGTTAAATAGAGAGCCTGAGCCAACTGGAGAGGTCAGACATCTCTTCCTATCAGGAGCTTCATGGGCAGTGCCTCTGGTGAGCAAGGATCCACCAGCCCACTCTCCCTGCTGGTACTAATGAACTGCCAGGTGGTTATGGCAGTCTGAGGACTACCTGGGGACCCATGGACCTGTGTTTGAGACAAGCAATCCCTCATAGTCTTTGTCTGATAACTGTTTAGGAGCCTCTGTGATGCAAGCTGGTTATCACAGTCCAGTTCCAAGTGGGCTAACATCCACATTACAAAACAACTATCCCAACAGGCATCATTGTTGCACAGGAAGGCTAGTACTTGAATAAGGGCTCATCTTCACTACCGGGATAAGTTGACCTAAGTTACGCTACTCCAGCTATGTGAATAACATAGCTGGAATTGACATAGCTTAGGTTGACCTACCCTGGTGTCTTCACTGTGCTGCTTCAATGGGAGATGCTCTCCTGTCGACTTACCTCACTCTCCTCGGAGAGGTAGAGTACCAGGGTCGACCAGAGAGTATTCCACCATCGATTTAGAGGCTCTTCACTAGACCTGCTAAATCAACACCCGCTGCATCGATTGCAGCAGCATTGATCTCCTCCTTAGTGTGAACATTTGACATATAGTGCAAGCGGGAGGGAATCTCCAGCTGTTGCTGTCCATTCTGTGGGAAGAGGATTTCGTTCACTGGTGCTGCTAAGTGACTACCATAAAGTGACACACAGAATTTGAATACCTCTTTTATTCCCAATCTCCTCCTAACTTCCTTCCCCCCAAAAACAACAAAAAACTAGCCCAAGTATATTTGTGACCCCATACAGGGAGAAGTGTCAGGGACTCCATGAAATCCCCTGCGGGATTTCAATATTACTATTGATTTTACATGGAGGGTGCTCAGACACTGTGGCGATAGACGAGTAAAATGCTGAGACAGATAAACAGATAATGAAGATTTTGTTTAAAAAAATCTCTTTGCTCTAAATTCAAGATCCTGAAAATCTTAAAATGCATTTAAACTTCAGACTTAAAATTAGACTCCTTGCATTAGCCTCTTGGCGCGTGGAGCCAAAAGGTCAGCAACACTGAATGTGATTTAAATGTGCAACTCGGAATTGTATACAGAAACCACACATCCTGAAGTGATGTGAGAAATGACCACAAGCCCTTTTAACACTAGTTCCTGTTATGCAGCAAAATCTTCTATGACACAAGTCTCCTGATAATTTTTATCTAGTGCAATAGAAAAATATAGAGGGGATTTTTATTCTTATACATTCTAAATATTCTGCTTCTGCCAGAAAGCCTTTATATATTAGAATTTACACACCTTATATTCCTGTTTCCAAATACATCTGAATTGGGAAATAAATCATGATTTTATTCACTTGGATGTAATTAAGTGCATGCTCTTGCTCTCTCTGTCTCTCTCTCACACAATCTCTGTTTTCCCAATTATAAAATGGGGTGAATGCATCAAGTTACCATAAATAAAATGAGAGCCACAGTTTACTCTTCATGCCTGATGAGAAAAAGTTTTGCTCTTAAGCATTTTTATGAAGTGACTGATAAAACATAAGACACATTTTATAACTTATGGTTCACAGGATGCAGCAATTTGGTACTATATAGAAATTTAATCGGTCTTACAGGGATTTCAGACATATCACAGTAGGAAGTACTTTTGACATTTCATGGAGAACTAAACAAGATAAGGTATAGTGTTTGTGCATATTTCAGCCCAGTTGTGTGCTTTCTTAAACAGGTAGCTTTTTGAGAGTTACCATCAACTTGAAGAATTCCACTTTTGCAGCATTTTCTCAAATAGGAAGGGCTGAATCCTCAGCAGCATAGAACTGTCATACAGTTGCCCGTCAGGTGCTCTAAAATCCTCAAAAATACTTGTGGTCATTGTTTCATCAAAAAGTGAGAAAAAAATCTATTACTCTTTGTGACAGGGTGGGACTCACCACTGCAGCACCTCCTGCTTGCTGTCTTTGGAATTAGCTCTACGGCCTCTTTTGGCGTTGTTTTGCCCACCGTCACCTCTGTTCCTGGACCCATGTTGCTCCAAGGATGGCAGTGTAGTCTTCAGGACACAGTCCTCTGGCTGTGTCACATTCTGTTCTTCCCCATTCCAGGAGAACTGCAGTCCACTGACCAACCACATTCTTCAGTGGCAACCACAACCAATTGTCTGGCTAATTCCTCAGTGGCGAGGAAAGTGGGGGGATACCTGGGCCCGCCCATTACTCTGGGTCCCACTCTAGAGACCCTGTAGATGGTTGCCACTTACTGTGTCCCCTCCAACTCCTCAATTCATTTCCCTGGGCCTCCTCCCCGCGTCCCCCCTCCCCTCCCAGCACCTTCTTCACCATTACCTCAGGGCTTCAGCCTGCCAGTCTTAGCAGCTAGCCAGAAGCTCTCTCTAGCTTCCCTGGTCCCTGCCGGCAGCACTGCTCTGTCCAGGATGCTGGCACTTTTCCCTCCTGTTAGAAGCTCCCTCCTCAAGCTCCAGGCAGCTACTGAAGCTGGTCTGCCCTGCAGCCCTTCCTATACGGGCCAGCCCATCCCTGATTGGCTGCTCCTCACTGCCCCTCTCTAATTGGCTGCCTCCTGCTCAGCCTCATTAGGGCTCTATTACCCCTTATGGGCCAGTGAAGGGCAGATGCCCTATCATGCCCTTACAAAACCTCTGAAAACACTGTCCAGAAATAAGGGCAAAAAAAATAGTAAAAACATCAGAGTGACACAATTATGTTCAATGTAAATAGATTTCTTGGTAACAACACTCTATTCACATTTGGTCCTGCACCTTGATGTGGTGGGGAGGTTTGTATGCTCCAATGACCCTGGGAGTTATGCCAGCAGGAGTATTCACTCCTGGTAGGGCCATTCAAGTTGGAGAGGTCAAAGGGCGGAACCAGATGAAAAGCAGTCCACTGGCCCTCCAGGTTGGGGGTTAATCAATAGACCAACAACCTATCCTTGTAAAAAGTGAGGTAATAGAAACACACCACCAAGTTAGTTATGACAGCAAACAGCATAATAGACAGGAATGGAGGAGCCTTATTTGTCCCTAAGTGGCATCTGATGTGCAGGAAGGATTCAGATTCACAGCTGGTGAATTGGATGTCTGAAGCCTCAGATGGGTTCCCAAAAATCTGTGATTATGTCTGTGGTTTCCTCTACTTTGCATTAGGAAAGTATGTATCTAAAATTTTATAGTACATGCTACCTGCTCTAAGGGACCATTCAAGGTGATGTAGCCCATTACAATCCCATTAGTCATAGGACAAAAAGGGGGGTTAGTTGGTTACGGATTGTCATAATAAGCCATAAATCCAGTGTCTTTATTAAGACCATGATTTTTAGTGTCTAGCAAAGGCATGAATTTAAGCTCTCAGGCTCATCTTTTGAAAATGTTGTGCAGGTTTCCTTTGAGGATGAGGACTAATAAGTCAGATATAGAGTGATCGCTTAGTGAAAAGTGTTCATCTGCAAGTGATAGGGTATTTTTCTCTTTTATCATTTTACTGTGTGAGCTCATTTGAGAGTGCAGTGATTATCTGGTTTCACTCACATAGTTGTTGTTGGGGCATTTAGTGCACTGGATGAGGTACATCACATGTTGTGATAAGCATGTGTAGTACCCATGGATCTTGAAAGGTGTGTAGTGGGAGGTGTGGATCGCTGTAGCAGTCTCTTTTTCTGTATTTTGTTTTATTCCAGTGTAATCCAAAATGATGATACTACCATATCTATTTTAAAAGCATATAAAGAATAGAGATGTCTGTGTCCTAAAGACTACTTAACACTACAAAGGAAAACTTTTTTTAAGCCTTCTACGTGGCAAGGTATAGATGAAATTGAAGCAGGTCCATGGAGCCTACAACAAATTCTCTACAGTTACGTGACTTCTACAGACACCTTGTTTTTTAACCATTGTTAGACCTGGGGAGTTGCAATTTTGGGTTTATATGTCATTATTCATCAGCAAAGCTCAAAACATCATCTTGAAAAATAGAGCATGAAATCATTTTCTCACCCTGCTTCTGTGCATCATACCTAACACTGAAACTTTAAAAAGAAAGAAAGAAAGAAAGAAAGAAAGAAAGAAAGAAAGAAAGAAAGAAAGAAAGAAAGAAAGAAAGAAAGAAAGAAAGAAATCAACACCACTGCTAAAGTGGTGCAAAAATAATTTGTCAGCTTATTTTCTCAACTCTGAAATCAATTCCAGCAGTACATGCACTTGTGTTGGCATCTACAAATCTGAATAGTTTACTGCAATAGCTGTTTTACCTCCATCCCTTGTTTTCCCACAGTTTTTAAAAAAGCATCTGCTTCCAAGTTTCAGTTGCACACACTAACAGTGACTTAATATTAATAGATAAATATTTCAGTCTTCTCCAGACACATAGCCTGCTGTTAGCAAGAGTCAACTCTGTACATTTAAGGCCTGATTTAATAAAAACTCCATCTGGCTGCCACAGAACAGAAGGCTATGCAAAACTGTAATAGTCCCAGAAAGCCCATCGGGAAGGACGAGGCTTGTGCAGCCTTGAGCTGGCTTCCACAGCAAGAAGCTCCCCACTATCTTTAAATAAGAACCTTAAATACCAATACAATGTCTTTCAACTACATAGCTTTCCACTTGTTTATTTCAGATCCCATTGACCTACAATCTTTACAATTGGACCACCACAGCACAGTTATACTGATGGTGAAATATACCATAAAATATGAAACACAGGTGTCTTTGTTTGCCAAAAAAATTGTTCATATAAGTTTGAAGCAATCAGTATATGTTAAAGTAAATATCAGCAGGCTCTTTTATGTATTTATTGATACTTTCATAGCTGCAATTAAACCATCTCGATAAAATCTACAATAGAAATGGGAAAAGATTAAACATGATGTTTTGCCCATGAGGTCTCTCTCAGGGAGTGGCCAAAACAGCATGGGGCTAGGTTATGGTTGCTTTGCAGCATAATACTGATGCAATACTGTATATGTAAGTTCTGTATTTTATCATCACAATAGGCCAAAAATGCAGGGGAATAGCGAGACATAAGATGCCATTTACTCATCCCTCCTCATAGCCTCAGTACAGGCAACCCACACACCAGACCCTGGGGGGTGGGAGAAGCAACTGCAGCCAGGCCTACACGCTCTCTCTCATGGAAGTGGGTGGGAAGAAGGTAGAGTCATTGCAAAGCACTGGTCAGTATAATTGAGTTGGCTAAGGCATACTGTGCTGGGAAAAGGGCTGACACAGCTTATTTTCCCCAGGTGAGCATCACAATTCATGTGCAAGTCACAATTGAGTCCCTGCCTTGGTCCTGGAGAAGTGCACTCAGCTCCTTAAGTGGGATGGATTGCAAGGTGCCAAGCCAGCCCACTGGCATTCTACAGAAAACACACTTTAAAAAGAAAAAGAAAGCAATCAGCTGGAGATGGCACTCCATGGAACCTAGAGTTTATTTACATTTGTTGGTTGGAAGTATGAGAAGAATCCCAAAACTAAGGAACCTCATAGGTTCACAAAGTCATAGTAGGAACCAGCACACTTAAAAGGAAATGCAAGTTTCCATTTATATGTTTTAAAAAAATCAGGTAAAGTTCCTTCATTTGTAACTGCTGATTCAAGCCTTCTTTGGCCAATTCTACGTTGATTAACAAAATGCTTCTGTCAGTCAAAGGAAAGCTCTCCTCTCATCTCTGCCACTCTTTCACCAGACTTTCTGTCTCCTGTCTTTATCCTTTTATTCCCTTTCCTCCTCAGTTTCTTTCAATCTTCTTGTCAGAATAAGAGGAAAAGAGAGGAGGAGGAAGTGTCAGGTAGGGTTGTGATAATTGTTGCTTTTGGAAGGTTGTACTCTCCTCTTGAGTACCCCCTTGCTGTCCGGTCACAGTGCTGTCATTTTCTGTCAGTCAGCCTCTGGCCAGGTCACACAGTCCAACACCTCTTCCGGGATATAACAAAAAACAAACAACAATTCCTTGCCCTTCCAGATCAAATATAAACAAAATAATCTATTCATCGTTTCTGGGTTAAATTCCCACTCTGGGATTGAATCAGCAGCATTTCCATCTTAGTCACTGCCACTGACAGTGGCCAGTAACAGGACCTAGCCCAGCATGGTTCCTCTGGCCGCAGACTAGGAAGCAGCCCTCCTCACCGCTCTGGCTCCAACTCCTTTTATTTCAGTGCGCTGGGTCTTGATTGGCTGGTGCTGGTTCCCAGTCCTTCTGGAGGACCAGATCTCACTAGTTTTCAAAATGGCTGCTCTTTTCTTCAAACATAACCAGTGCTTAATTTGTGCCAGGGCTTGCCAGGGCTGAGCCCAGCACCTTAAGGCTTAGCAGTTCATAGCCCCAGCACCTCTGGGCTTGCTGCATCAGTTATGAAAGTAAAAAAAAATTGCTTGAGCCAGGGACTTCTTTTGTTACAAATTAAGCACTGAACATAGCTGTTTCCTGGGGCAGAGTGAAGCAGAGCCACAAAGCAGTAGGCCGCAAAGGTCTGGTACACCCCATCACACTGATCCATGTTTCTAGCATGCCAGAGGCGAACTGTGAAAACAGGGGATAGGGACTAATTACTGCAGTTGGTTGACAATTCTTATTGTCTGCTTCCCGAGAGGTGGAGCCATAATGATGAGAGTCATATCTGTTACTAGACTGAAGAGGAGAATGCCACAATGGGGCGACACAAAGAAGCTTGCTTCACTGATCCCTCTGTTGTGGTTAAACTGAAGATTTCAGTCACGAGGGCTGTCAAGCCCATTTGTAAACACTAACCCCCATTTAAAAAACAAAATTTCCCTCACAATCTGTAAATAGAACCAATTCTTTTGTGGGGACTTGCACTTCAGGCCATTTGCATATTTTAGAGAAACCATAAAGCAACTTGGAAATGTTCACATTACAGGAGATGAAAAGATAAACAGTTGTCGACAAGATAAAGTTTGGGGCTCTTGGCACTGGATCATTAAGCACAATTAGTGAAGCACACTTGTTACAAGGCAATAGAAATAAGCGCTACAGATGTAACAAACTCGGCGCATAGCTGATAACCAATCTAAATTCAGTCTACCACTACCTGTAAATGCAAGCAATATGTTTCTTTAAACAGGTCTAGAAAGTGTCTTCCAGGATATCTCTAGGGAATGTGCACTTTTTGAACTAATTAATCACTGAATGCCACCACTGCTCCACTCCACTGCATACGAAACAGCAGTTATTTGGCAGTTTAAAAAAAAACAAAGTCTCATGAAGAAAGTGGTTGAAGTAGTACAGCTTAAGGGAAATACAAATTTAATGCAAGAGAGATTAACTCCGGTTAACTTTAAATCTAAATGAAAATGGACAAAGTCGTAGTGTATTTTTGTATTATGGAGATTTAATAGGTTTCCTTCACTATTTGCATTATTTTTTAATGCCCACCAACTGTGAACTCTTTTCCACTCTCCCTTTTAAAACACTGTGAATTAATTTAGTGCTTGTGAAAGTGCACCTAATAGAGAGCTGAATATTGTGCAGATACGTGCTATGCGAATGTACAGCATTCCCTCTGCCAATGCACCTCAATCCTGACACTACTGATAATACAGTCCCAGGCTTATCTTGGGCAAGGGCCACTAATTTTTCCAAATATTGTGGCATTTTTGTCAACAAGAATGAGAGACCAAACAGCTAATTTTCATTGGTGACCCAAAGCAGAATTTGATCCCTGTTTAGAGGACATTGTTATGTCATAAACCCAATCTAAATTAATATTTACTTTTTCTTAGCATGTATATTAAGTATTCTCAACATACTGTGTTTATGAATAAAGCTAACTTTAAATGTATAAGGATAATAGCTTGCCCTCCAAATTTCTTATAGTGAACCTGGATCTGAAACCAATGATTAGATCCATTATACTCTCAGGTGGCCTTATGAGATTACATTCCTTGTCTGGGTATACCGCAAGAAGGACAGGAGACCTGTTATGTGTTTTAATCAGGCCGCAACTTTATTATATAGATGTCTGGGACTACCCAGCAGATAAAGTGTACAGTGCAGGCAAATCCATGTTTATTCACATAAATTCTTCCACCAGCCCCCCTTTGTTTCCATCCAGGTCCCCCAGCCGACCGATAGCTTGGACCTTACCATCCACCAGCCTCGCAAGAGGCTTAAGGAGGGTTATGAGAACGGGGTGGGGGGGTGTTGGCTCCCTGCCGTACCGGTCATGGGAGTCCCCAAACCCCCTCCCCCGTTCTGTTTCTTTATCCAGTACCTCCTTTTAAGTCCTTTACCAGGCCATTTGTCTGATCACTGGCTGCACTCCTTATGGAGTACCTGCACTGAACATCAGCCCAATATTACAAAATAAGTTGCGACATATGGCCTACCACCCCTTCTATTCACCAGAAAAGTTCCATCCTCACACCCACTGTGAGGAAGGCAAAAAAACCACACTCCACAGAAGCCAATTCAGGTGTTGTAGGAAAAATTCCTTCCCAGCCCTCCTTTAAAAGGGGCGACTAGCGTAATGCCCACAGCAGGTCCAAACCCAGCCTGCCATTCCCCTCCACTTGCTGGCTACTAAGGGAGGGAGGGTGGGTGCTGGCTTCCTCGCTGCTTTCACATAGAGACTTGCCCCACCCAGATTTCGTGCCTTTATGCACATTCCTGGGGGGAGGGAGGAAAGTGAGTCATTGCTGCAAAGTTGACCACCGAGCACCTTTTGCAGCAGTTTCTGACCTTCTTCCTCTCCCCTCAACCACAAAGCAGAGCTGTCCTTCTTTGGGTAAGCCCACACAAATTCTGCCACACCTTTAGTTGTGGTGCAATCATTGTCTGGGTATAATGCAAGAAGGACAGGAGACCTGTTAGGGGTTTTAATCAGGCCGCAACTTTATTATATAGATGTTTGGGACTACCTGGCAGATAAAGTGTACAGTGCAGGCAAACCCATGCTTATTCCAATCAGTTCTCTGGGGCTTTCATCAGCCCCCCTTTGTTTAATCCATGCTTATTCACATCAGTTCTCCAGGGCTTCCACCAGTGCCCCTTTGTTTCCATCCAGGTCCACCGGCTGACCCATGGCTTGGACCTAGGGTGACCATATGTCCCGATAAAATCGGGACTGTCCCGATATTTAACGCTTTGTCCCGCATCCTGATCAATTGGATTGGGACGCCATTTGTCCCGATATTCAGATAAGGAAGCGAGCAGGAGGGAGGCACCAACTCAGTGGGTGCTCCAGGGTTGGAGCACCCACGGGGAAAAAATTGCAGCCAACCTCCCCCCCTCCTCACCTCCTTCTCCCCCTCTACCCCCCAGCGTGCCACGTCCTCCCCTCCAGCTCTTCCTGCCATGTCACAGCTGTTTGGGGGCGCTTAGCGCTTTCCAGGAGGGAGGGGGAAGGAGCAGGGACACAGCGCGCTCAGGAGAAGAGGTGGAGAAGAGGCAGGACAGGGGTGGGAACTTGGGGGAAGGAGGTGGAATGGGGGCAGAGTGAGGGCAGATGCTTGGGCTGGGAGCACCCACCTGGCAGTGGAGAAGTCGGCGCTGTAGGGGGAGTGGCGGGCGGGGAGGGTGAAGAGGCGAGCGAGCGGCGGGCAGGCGGGTGAGGAGGCGAGTGGTGGGTGGGGGACTGAGGAGGGACACAGCAAGCCAGCAGGGGGCCAGGGGATGAGGAAGGGTGCAATGGGGTGGGGGCGAGTGGGGAGGGAGCGTGACCTGGGGCAGAGAGGAGGCAGAGCCTGGGAGGAGCGGGGGTGCACTTTGGGCAGGGCTGATGGCACCCCAATGTGTCCTGATATTTTAGTGTTGTGATCTGGTCACCCTATTTGGACCTTACCGTCCACCAGCCTTGCAAGAGGCTTAAGGAGGGCTATGAGAATGGGGTGGGTTGGCTCCCTGCTGTACTGGTCATGGGAGTCCCCGAACCTCCTCCCCCGTTCCGTTTCTTTATCCAGTACCTCCTTTTAAGTCCTTTAGCAGGCCATTTATCTGGTCACTGGAGTACCTGCACTGAAAGGGAAATCTTCAAACATTGAAACAGCAGTAGCTAACCATAGTGGTATAAAATGTTCTTGTTGTGAGATCAGTGGGAGGGGGGAATCTTACATTGTATTCTGAATATGTTGATATATTGGCTCATTCTGGTCTCTTCTGACAGTTTGTTCCATAATTCAGAGCCCTCCACTGAAAATGCTATGTCTTCAACTTCTGGAAATTCCACCCTGGCCATGACAGGTTGTCTTGATTCTATTGCAGTTGTATTGGTGATGTTCCATCATCAAATCCTTGCCTATCCTACATGACCATTTCAAATCACTGCGCTTGTCTGTCTTGCCATGCTTTATTCAAAATCAAAGTATTGTGAATTTAAAAAAATAGAAACATACTGGCCATCTGGATTCATTTTAAAGTGAACAAAATTATCTTCTTAAAAGTCTAGTTGGTTAGATCCTATGTCAATATTTGCACTTAATATAACGCTAAAAAAGGGTAAATCAGAAGCAATTAACACAGTATGTTATGGATTACTGTAGCTACAAGAAAAGCATGATATACTATTTCATTTAAAAAATCATTGTTAGAGGATTTCAGATCAGAAAGGTTTTGCTAAATAGGACAAAGAAAATATTGGTCTTTTCCTTTCAGCACCTATCTTTTGAAAATGTGAACGTGTCAATTAAACCTCTTAGCAAAAGAAAAGAATTTCATTCAGATCTAAGGAATAAAATAAGTGTTTATTTCTTGCCTTCCAGCTATAATTCATTAAGATAGGAGATCCTGAATGAGGTTATAGGATCCAAACTACCATTATTGGTGCAGTTCTGGCCCAAATTTATTCTTCTATTATTAAATTTTGTTTGCCCTTTCCCCATTCCCTCTTATAAGTCTATCATAGTGCTCCCATATTATCTGAAGTTGGTCATTTTAATATTTACATTATTATAGTATTTTAAAGTAATCTTTAATTGTATATAATACATTTGTTTATATATGTTGGTAGAAAACTTTGCTGAAAACACTGAATTAGAACAAAAAATAAAGAAATGATCACATGGGATGAAGTACAGTGGTAAAGCTTATAAAGACCTCAGATTCTATTTTTCTTCACTTTTTCAAAATTACAAAAATCTACCCCATCTTAGTTTAAAATAAACACCTCTAATGTTTTTGCCCTGTAAAACTGTGTTTTAATTAGCTGGTATTATGTAGTAAAATGATTTTTTTAAAGTTCTAAAAGGTACTTTTTTTTTAATCAACTAAAATATGTAGATAATAGGTTGTTTTGATTGCCTGTATATTTAGTCTTCATCAGCCGCAAAAAGATTCTCTGTGATGTAAAATACCTAGAATTTCAGCTAACGATGCAGAGTTTCTTTGGAATAAGCAAAACATTTTAAAATAGCAATTACCACGATAATTGCAAATAGCTGAAAGTTTTTGAATTTTTGATGGTCTGATTCTAGGTTTGATTTGCAACAACGCTTTTGGCTGCATTCCTCTGTGAATCTTCTTGTTGGCATTTAGGTTTATTTATTGTCATCTTAAACTACCTTTTAAAAACTGGGGGACATACATAAAAGAGTATGGGGTTTAAGGCAAAGGATAAGAATTAAAGCTGCTTGTGACATTTATACATGGATAGCATATCTTTTATTTAAAAAACTATGTAAAATTGATTTCACAGCGACTTCTTCCAAACATACTCACCCTCACTGAGTTTGTTATACAGAGAGAATTTTTTAGTTAAAAATTCCACTTTGATTTACAATCAAGATATATACTCTCTGACCTAAGAGCATCCTTTACTCTTCACTTATTCCTTGTTTTATTTCTCTCCATCTGTTACACCACAAAGTTCTGTACTGCTTGGTAGCTCAGGTTCCCCGCAGTGACTGCACACCCAGTCCCAGACTCAAATGGACACACACAGACTGGCTTCTCCTCTAGTTAAAGGGAATATTTACTGTTCTTAAGAGGCACCTGCTATACACCCATACATATTTCCGCTCACAGTCATGCCTCATACGTTATAGTTTAATGCACAAGTGAATATGTTCCTCAATTAGGCTGACTTTTGCTGGTGCATATTATGCTTTGTTATGACACGTTAAACATTCATCAACTATTGTTGTCTCACTGAGGTCACTGACTAATAAACAATAGTACTGGTATACACATTATGAAAAAAAGGCATTGAAAACATAGTATATAACTGAAATATGCAATGTGGTGGTTAGATAAATCATTTACTTGCACTCATGGTTGATGACCTGATAACTCACAAATAAAGGAGAAAAGCAGAGCTATGAATGAGTTATTAAATGGCATTAATAAGTAGTGGAAATAAATTATTTATAGAATGACACAACCCACTTCATGTTCAGCTTATGCAATAGTGGTCAATGATAAATTCTCCATATAAAAGTGTAGCTTATATTTTATTTATTTAAATATTTTGCACTATTTCAGTATTTATTCACCATGAAGAGAAGGGGCAAGATCACAGTATGACTATGGAAATTTCAGTGATGATGACATTTTTAGATAGACCTTCTGATGAGCCACCTTCCCTGGCTGCCTGGATTGTAAAGTATTTCTTTTCAACACCTTGATGAAATGCCCTTTTTGAGCTTCATTTACTTTTGTATATATTGTTGGATCTGATATTTATTATATTTGGGGTCATGGAATATATTGAGCATGTGGTGATTTACATTTATTTAACTACACGTAGACTTTGTTAATAGATGAGTTTACCTGTATGCTTGCTAACTAACATTTGCACTGTTGGCACAAGAATACATAGGTATAAACTGTCCATGAACAAATTCAGGCTGGTAATTTTATAAGAATCATAGAATCATAGAATATCAGGGTTGGAAGGGACCTCAGGAGGTCATCTAGTCCAACCCCCTGCTCAAAGCAGGACCAATCCCCAACTAAATCATCCCAGCCAGGGCTTTGTCAAGCCGGGCCTTAAAAACCTTCAAGGAAGGAGACTCCACCACCTCCCTAGGTAACACATTCCAGTGCTTCACCACCCTCCTAGTGAAATAGTGTTTCCTAATATCCAACCTGGACCTCCCCCACTGCAACTTGAGACCACTGCTCCTTGTTCTGTCATCTGCCACCACTGAGAACTGAGGTTCCATCCTCTTTGGAACCCCCCTTCAGGTAGTTGAAGGCTGCTATCAAATCCCCCCTCATTCTTCTCTTCTGGAGACTAAACAATCCCAGTTCCCTCAGCCTCTCCTCATAAGTCATGTGCTCCAGACCCCTAATCATTTTTGTTGCCCTCCGCTGGACTCTTTCCAATTTTTCCACATCCTTCTTGTAGTGTGTGGCCCAAAACTGGACACAGTATTCCAGATGAGGCCTCACTAATGTCGAATAAAGGGGAACGATCACGTTCCTCGATCTGCTGGCAATGCCCCTACTTATACAGCCCCAAATGCCGTTAGCCTTCTTGGCAACAAGAGCACACTGTTGACTCATTTCCAGCTTCTCATCCACTGTGACCCCTAGGTCCTTTTCTGCAGAACTGCTACCTAGCCATTCAGTCCCTAGTCTGTAGCAGTGCATGGGATTCTTCCATCCTAAGTGCAGAACTCTGCACTTGTCCGTGTTGAACCTCATCAGGTTTTTTTTGGCCCAATCCTCTAATTTGTCTAGGTCCCTCAAGAAGATTTCTAAGCATTCGAGGAGTGAGATATTGGAACAGTCTCCCAATAGGAGTTGTGAGGACTAAATATTAGCATTCTAGAACAATGGAAATAGATCCTTTGATAAAGAGAAGGCATATTACAATCTCCTATTAATATGTCCCTCCTACCTTTACATGTATTTCTGCAAATTAAAAGGAGCAAAGTTAAGACTGAGGGGGGTGGTTTAATGGCTAGTGCTGGCTGCTTTGTAGAAGGAGATTCAAGGATCAGCTGTTTCCCAGAGTCCATCCCTTTGAAATGTTTTTAAGCAGGTCTGTAAAAACTGGGCTATTGCTAGATGTCAGACAACACTGGCCCAGACTCTGATACGCTGCCCTTCATTGATTTGTTGTTGAAAATCATTCCCCAAAAGTCACAAAGATGAAATTTACATTGTATATGCCTTTATTTATATTTATATCAATTATTATAAAGAAACTAACTAAGAACATTAAAAACCTATATAAATGTTTTGGTAAAAGCTATTAAAATTACTTCGCCAAATGAGTGTAATAAATATATATTTGAGGCTGGTTAATTGTATGTATTCACACATGTTTCATTTTAGGCCTATCTCTGACAAGGTGACATTCAGAAAGGAATTGTGAGGACCCCCTCTTCCCAGCAACACTCCCAGTGTACCGCAGAAAAGGTTTCTGTCTGCTTCTACTCAGTTATGCAATGCTTGTTATAAACTCCATCTTTATAACTCCGTCTAGGCAGGAGGCCAAAAGACTATCATGTCACCATGCTAAAAACACACACTGCTATAAACTTACACCCAAAACAAAAATCTCCACATCTCCAAAACAAGGTATTAAGATACAGTAATATTCAGAACACACATTCACAGCATTTTTATTAATGACTTTGGCATAAAAAGTCAGAGTGTGCTAATGAAATTTGCCGATGATACAAAGTTAGGAGGCATTGTCAGTACAGATGAGGGTGGGAATATTGTACAACGAGATCTGGATGACCTTGAAGACTGGAGTGATAGAAACAGGATGAAATTCAATAGTACAAAGTACAAGGTCATGATCTGAGGGTATAACAATAAAAATTTCTATTACAAGATGGGGTGTCCTCAGTTGGAAGTGACAGAGGAGGAGAGAAAAAGATCTGGTGGTGTGGGCTGATCACAGGATGACAATGAGCCACCAATGTGATGCAGCTGCAAAAAAGGCAAATGTGATCCTAGAATGTATGAGGTGAGTGACAGAGAAGTATTAATGCCTTTGTACAAGGCCTCATCTGGAATAGTGTATGCAATTCTGGTCACTCAGGTTCAAGAAAGATTAATTCAAATTGGAACGGATGCAGAGAAGAGCTATTAGGATGATATGGGGCCTCTTTTATGAGAGTAGTGGGGCATGTTTAGTCTAGCAAAAAGAGGGCTGGGAAGGGATATGATTTCCTTCTATAAACACATTGGAGGATAAGCACCAGAGAGGGTGAAGAGCTATCTAAGCTAAGGACAATGCTGGCAAAGGAATATATCGGTATAAACTAGCCATGAACAAATCCAAGCTGATAATTATAAGGTTTCTAACCACCAGAGCAGTAAGGTTTTGGGACAGCCTCCCAGTAGGAGCTGAGGGACAAACAACTTAATTAGTTTTAAGAGAGAGATGGACAAATTTATGATTTATGATTGTATGATGGGATTGTTTGTGACAGTGGGAGGCATGGCTTGGCAACCCTGGGGTCCCTTCATATATATTTATGTTATATGCTCCTAAAGATCATGCTTCAGGGCTTCAGACAGTCACTTGCAGGAACTGGGAAAGGACCTTTTACTCCCGCAATGTATTCTGGATCTTTTAGGTCTCCTTCCTCTGATGCATCAGAGATGACCATGGCTGGAGATGGGACACTGGAAGGGTAGGGCCAATGGTCTGAGGCGACATGGAGGATTTTCTTAGCTGGCTGGTTTTGCTCACATATTTGGGGTCTAACTGATTGCCAAATGTGGAGTCGGAAAGGAATTTTTCCCCTGGCCAAATTGGCAACAACCTTGGGTTTTTTTGCCTTCCTCTGCAGTACGGGGTGTGGCTCACTTGCAAAGATTATCTGTATATCTCATTTAATTCTCTGCATTGCGGGAGCCTCCAGCATTGGTGCATCTCAGTCCCTCCAATTCTCTGCCTCTGGCACATCATAGCTCAGTCTCCTGTGAGCTATAACACTTTGGTCTAATTTTGATAGTTGGGTTTTATATGCAGGTTCTAGGTGTCAGTGGTGGCCTTTGTTCTACAGGAGGTCACACTAGATGATCTGGTGGTCCCTTCTGGTGTTAAAGTCCCTGGCTATCTTTATAGCAAGTTGCAATTACTTCTACTTACTGACTAAGAATTGGTCATAACTTGTTCTCCACCTCCTCCCCAAACTTGCTTGTTAGTCTCATCCTCCTGTCCTTTAGACTGTAAAGGAGAGTCATATATTTGTACAGCACAAAGCACAAAGGGGTTTGGCCTCCAGGTGGTACCGCAGTAGTGTGTTAAAAATAATAATGTAACACAGCACTTACTATAAACTGCTAAATTCCTGACTTCCAAGGAGAAATTGCACTGCATCTGCTTTAATATGAGAAAGATATATTCCATCAGGCAAGACTCATTGTGGACAACTGTATACAATTAATTCACCAACTGCTTACAAAACTTGGCAATTTTCCAACTCCCCTACCTCCATATCAACCTACTGATGCAGGCTTCTTGATTCTCTTTACCAACCAGACCTTAGTAACAATGCTTCACATATGCAGTAAGGCAACTAAAATCCTTTTAATTTTAATAAGATCCAATCTGGCTGTCAGACCAAATTATTGTCTCCATGACAAGTAATAAAGACAGCTTGAACACACTGTGAACCAGGAGCAATATTTGATCTCTTGAATATGCTTCTTCTTCTATACTATGAATCTTGTGCTTCAAAGGAGCATTTCCCCAATTGCATTTCAGAAAGCTGAGGTATGGACCACTTCTCAGCCTCTGAATATTCTAAATAAGTAGTAATAAGGCTTTTAGTCAGGAGGCCACAAGGAGACACTATCACCATCCTAAAAACACACATGACTACAAACTTACACCCAAAACAAAAATCTCCCCATCTCCAAAACAAGGTTGTCAAGATACAGTAATAATCAGGACACTCACTCACTTCTTGTCCATTGTGACAATTGTCCCAAAATATTAGTTGATACTGTCAAGCGACTTTATCAAGCGCAATACAATTATGTATCATAGGCCCTGACCTTGTTCCCACTGATGTCAACAGCTAAAGTCCTATTTATGCAACTAGGTTACCAATAGAGCTGAGCAAAATTTTTCAGATGCATATTCACCGAAAAATGAAATTTTTGGTTGACTCAATACTATTCACGAATTTGACACAAATCTGCCAAATCATTTCAGCCAAAACAAAAACAAATGTTGTAGGACTTAGATGCAATTCACAAACAGCACCAAAGGGAGGTGCTTCTGCCACCACCCAGTGTAACTTTTAGCCCAGTGGATAGAGCCCTCATCTAGGTTGTGCGAGACTCAGGTTCAATTCGCCCCTTGCAGCATGATGTGGGGAAAGCATTTGAACATGGGTCTCTTACACTAAGCAAGACCCACACAAGACTATACCTTAGCCCAGGGATTACGGAGATCCCCTACAGGGTGGGAGAGCTAAGTTCTAATACCTTCTCCACGTCAGGCAAAGGAGGAAATTGAACCTGGATCTCCTACAGCTAGGTGAGTTCTCTAGCTCCTGGGCTAAAAGTTATATGGTGGGTATGACTGCTACCCCCTCCTCTGGCTGCATTGTGAATGTAGCCCTTCGTTTCCTTTGCTTTTATGTTAAAAAGTGCCCAGAAAGAAAATGGTTTATTTTGGGTCAAACAAAAGATTTTTCAGAACTGCCATCATAGGGTGACCAGATAGCAAATGTGAACAATCAGTATGCGGGTGGGGAGTAATAGGCACTGTGACAAAGTTCCTCCTCTATCTTGGTGGGTCCTGCGCTTATTGGCGGATTTTCTTGCCTCAGAGCTTCACCATTTGGGTTGGGGAACAGCCCAGAAACCTTTCCCTCTGGAAGAATCCACAGTGCAGGTCAATTGGGAGGTTTGGGGGGAACCCGCGCACGCCCTCTACTCCAGGTTCCAGCCCAGGGCCCTGTGGACTGCAGCTGGCTATAGTGCCTCCTGTAACAGCTTCATGACAGCTACAACTCCCTGGGCTACTTCCCCATGGCCTCCTCCAAACACCTTCCTTAGTCTCACCACAGGACCTTCCTCCTAGTGTCTGATAACGCTTGTGCTCCTCAGTCCTCCAGCAGCACACCCTCTCAGCTCCTTGCGCCTCTTGTTCCCAGCTCCTCACACTCGCACCACAAACTGAAGTGAGCTCCTTTTTAAAGCCCAGGTGCCCAGATTAGCCTGCCTTAATTGATTCTAGCAGCTTCTTCTTAATTGACTCCAGGTGTTCTAATTAGCCTGCCTGCCTTAACTGGTTCTAGCAGGTTCCAGATTACCCTAGTGCAGCCCCTGCTCTGGTCACTCAGGGAACAGAAAACTACTCATCCAGTGACCAGTATATTTGCCCTCTACCAGACTCCTGTACCCCACTGGTCTTGGTCTGTCACAGAACCGATATAAGAAAAAGCCCTGAATATCGGGACTATCCCTATAAAATCAGGACATCTGGTCACCCTATGTCAGCATATCAAAAAAAATCAGTTATTTGACGAGTTCTAGTTAGGAATGGGCCCATTGAGATGAGTGATCTACCTAGTGATCTAACCCTCTGATTACCAACTTTTCCAGACAACTGTACTTTTTGCCAAAGACCTTGACTATGAGAGCCATTGTTATCCTTAATACCCTTTCCCTTGCAGATAGTCGCCTCAGTGATGACTGTGGCATCCAGTCTCCATGCATCTCCGCTGCTTATCTCCCATTCAGCTGTGCACATGTTAATCCTTGATAGACACTGGAATGTTTCAAACCTGGAGCATGCCCAATTGCAAGTAACTGGTTTTGAAACAGACCCCATTCTGCTGTGGGTTAGCAGAGGTGCGCCAGAACTCATGGGAGAGGATAGTCCTGGAGTTCATCATTAATTTAGTAGTAAGAAACATCAGGCAGGAAGAGGAGTGTGTCTGGAATAAGAAATGTTGGGATACCAGTTAGAAAATAAACAAATTTTTGAGAGATTAGATCCAACTCTATGGGCAAGAGAGCTGGAAAGACCTCTAAGAAAGAGAGTCTAGGTCATACCAATTTCCTCAGAAATCTACTCCACAAGCTCTAACCAAGTTAAGTTATATGCATTACAACATCAAGACAATGCTCTCTGGGTTAATATATGTCAGTGTTTGTGAGGTGTTCTATATGATCATGATGAGTGTCACAGGAAAGCCCATAAGTAAATAAAATAATTAGTAAACTTTATGAGTTGAAGGATGCCTGGCCCTTATTCCCAGCTGCCATAACTGACCCCATCTAAAAATAAGTCTGAAGTCCTGGATCCACCCTTTCCCACACACATTCCCCTGAGAGGAGGGAGTCTATGCTGTATCTACCAGCCCAACATGGTTTGACAATGGTCTTAGAAGCATAGCAGACCCACTCTGTGCAAGGAGAAAATATGGACCAGGGACCTCAGACTTGTTTTTTCTCTAGGATGAGCAGTGGCCATGCAGGATGAGAAGAGAACAGGGATTGTTCAAATCTTATATTTTTCTGTGTTGAAGTCAAGATTATGCATGAATCAATTCACCAAGAGAGTTTAATCCTGCTGGCATGAAAACTTTTCCTTACCAAAGGGACCAGACATGCCAACTTTAACAAAAATGTTATTCGTTTGCTTTCATGCTGGAAAGATACTTGTTAATCACAAACAATATTATCATCTGTGTCTTCAAGATACAATCCATTTTAAATATCTAGCTATTTGTGAGATTTTTGTGGAGATTTGTATATTCATAAAATGTCAAGTGACACAATTGTAATGTATAGGACTCTGAAAGAAATAGTTAGCCAGCTGCCCAGACAGTGGCCTATCCCATCCCTGAGGGTCAGTTTTCACTCCTACAGACTCATAAACTGTTCAACATACTCATTTGTAATTTTCCCCAAAATTACATCTGTTTCTTATCTAAGCCTCTTTGCCCTTCCAGATCACACCGGAGTAGGCGAGTGCTCACCTCTTGCCTGGGTGCTTGATGTTCTTGATGAGAATGGAGATCCGTGGGTGGTCCCAATGGGGGTGCTGGATAGGTGAGAATCTTCTAGCCACCCATCTGCAACAGCTCTCTACTCACAGGAAGAATGACAGTTGCCTTCACCTGGATAGGCAGTATATACCTCTGTTATTCCCAGCTGCCAGGAACAACTACAAACTAAACCATGTAATAGACCTAGCAGATAACGGAAAATGATACTTATTGCTTTAAGGAAAGCATTAAACACCCAAGTTAGAGCCAGGAACAGCTTTACTTGGAAGTAACATAGCAAAATACAATGACAATGCAATAGAATGAAATAGAGTATAGTCCCTACTGTCATGACTGTGACAAGATAATAGGTGGTATCACAACAGTTCAGCACATGGTGACAACTTATAAACTTAACCACTACTCATTACAACCAAGACTTATGTTAAAAAAACAAACTTACACAAGAACATTCACCATTAACATTATACCATCTCAACACCTCCCAGAGAGTGCATTCCCCTGTAGTTTTAAAATCCCAGACACTTTCTTTGTTGGCACCCTTGATGAATGGGAGTTCAAGGGCAGCACTAGGTATCCCTGAATCAGCAGAGGCTGTCCAGATAATAAGAGTGAGACAGTTGGGTATAGGGCAGATTAAGACTGACATAGTGATAGCTGGTAATAATCCTGGATATAAAACAACAGCCAGCAACTCTAAGCAGGCAATCACTTTTCTTACAAGCTCCCTGGTCTTCATCTCAGCACACTGCCCCTAGGACAAAGACTTTCACATCAAACCATCAAAGGGACTGACAGGGTCTCCCCAGACAAGGAGGATAATCTCTGGGCACTCCGACTTTCTACAATTGCCTGTGGGCACAGCTGAGGATTGGCCAGTTCAACCAGTGCTTTCTGCCTGCAGTTGTCAGTAGGTTACTGCTGAGTCAAAGGGCTGAAACTTGGGTGCTAACAGTCCTATAGGTGCAGCATGGCCTTAACACTGATCTCTGTGGGGATGGCTTGACAGCAGAGTCTCCCAAATCTCCAGATTCAAAACCAGGCAACTGCCACTAGCTCCTATCCCACTGGACACCCAAACTCTCTCCATTTCCCTCAGCCAGCCCAGGCCTTCGATCTCTTGCCTTTCCACTTCTGCCTAGATATGGGATCACAGAGCAAAGTTTAAAGCAATGCCCCCAGAGAGGACCAAACACTGCATCATGAGAATTGTAGTCCTTGCAGGGTCTAGCTCATCCGATTTAACTGGAAGTAGTTGTAGTCCTTTGGAGCCAATACACAGAGGCCTAAGCAGAACATCCCTGGCAAGATTTGGAGGCCCCCATAATGGGAGGGACCTACATTACCAAAATACTGACAGCATCGGAATTAGTACTGTTCATTGTTAACATATGTCTCTCCAGCACAGAAGTAGACATGCACATTATTGCCCCTTTTTGATCAGAGCAGCGAATCAAAATTTGGGATCCTGAGGATGCTCCAACTGGGAGGTGAAATTGATGATAGAGTTTGTTATTTTCTTTGATGCCGTTTTGATTTGTTTTATCAAGGAATGTACAAAGTTCTGCTTTTCCAACTGCAGCAGCAACCAAGGCAAAAGAGGTAGCCGCAAGCTACTTTTCTGCCTGCACTCCAACCCGGAACCTCTATATTTTTTCTCAGGGACACACCATGTTCACTGGCTGCTACTTGCCTTTTTTGCTCTGCTCTCAGTCTCTCACTGGTTCCGTGTTCTGCCTTCCCTCTCTCACACACATACACACTTACCCAAAACAATACTCAGCAAAAGCCCCTCTGCTCAGATAGTCCAAAACTCCTAGGCAGGTTTGTGACGGAGCAGGGAGCGGGGCAGATTTGACCTGGGAATGTTGCAGGGGGGTTGCAGTGGGGATGTGGGACTTCCCTTGAAGGAAGCTACCTGAGCTGTAACCTGAGCCAGGAGGGGGTGGGGAGAATTAACACCTTCTGCCCGGGAGACTGAACAAAGGAGAGGAGGAGCTGGGGAGAGGGGGAAGAGAGGAGCTGCAGGAGGAGTTTTGGTTTGGTTTCAGTTTGGGCTGGGTGGTGCAACGCAGGGAACCCCAAGCTGGGGTCTAAGCTCCCTGAACCTCCCAGAGGGACCTAATTGAGGGGGGTCTGGTCGTACCTACACGCTCTGCTTGAGACTGTGTTCCTGTCCTTAAATAAACCTTCTGCTTTACTGGCTGGTTGAGAGTCACAGTGAATCTCAGGAAGAGGGGTGCAGGGCCCTGACTCCCCCACACTCCGCGACAAGGTTCACGTAACTCTTTGAGGGATCATGGTTAATTTATCCTTACAGTTATATTAATTGAAGGGTGCGTTCACATCCATTAATCTCAGTGAGGTTTTAGCTCAATTCATAACAAAGTTTCATCCAGTTCATAACAGCTGACATGGCAAAAGTTTCTATCTGAGTCCTTTGCTATGGGAGAAACCTGCATTGCATAAAAATATCTCTAGGTGAATAGCTTCCTGCTAATGTTGGATTTCAGCACAGCAGGTGTTGAACGGTCTCTGGTCTTCCTTCTCTCTGCGTGGTCACTCTGGTCCTCCCTGGACAAAAACAAGTCTGTACAAATTGGTCCATAGGATAAAATGATGCTACTGCTCCAAAATAGTGCAGAATAAAATAGGAACAGCAAGCAATAGAGATTTCAGGAACAAGCCAAAAGGAGGAAAAGACAATATGTTTACAAAACTCTTAATCCACCTCCCTACCCAAAAACCACTGCATCCTCACATACGGTGGCTCAGACATAACAATATCACTCAGGTCTGGTTTGACAGATTCCTCTAATGCTGAGCAAAGAGATAATTTCAAGTGGTAGGCTACATCAGCTCAAACCTACAGAGAGAAAGTAAACATGTAAAAAAATAGCATCTCTTAGGAATGAAGTCTTGCATATCAGACAGAATAACCTATAACAGAGGTCAGTTAAAAGTTTTCAAGAATGTAGTCACCTTTACTTGGAGTTAAAGGCATAAAGTAATCTAATTATATTTAATATACCTAATTGTGAGCTATGTTGTTCTCATTCATTACTGTGAGCTGTTGATTTTCTTTATTGATTTATGTGTCTTTATCAATGTTTGCTATATTTATAGGCTATAAAAATATCATTGAACCATAAAAGGAACAGACATATCCATAGGATATGTATTAGCTATTATGAGAAAAATCTATTGCTGACACAGTGCCCTAACACTTACCACCTCAGACGTGAATGCCAACTGGCACACATATGCAAACAAGTTCAAACAGATTTCATACTGTCACTATGAAACTAGTTCATCCCTCAAATACACAGTGTCCCCTGCTGTGATAAAAGGAGACATGCCAGCCATGTTAACGTTATGCTGAACATAGAAGGAGAAATTTTAGGAAAAGGCTTATTCCCCGTTATCAAGGTTCAAGGTTAACCATTTTAAAATCCAAATACCTTAAAGCAGTTGTATGTGAACCCGAATGGTGCTATTTAAAAGATTTAGTTTTTCAAGTTGAGCCTCCATTAGGGTTACCATACGTCCGGATTTTCCCGGACATGTCCGGCTTTTAGGGGTTCAAATCCCCGTCCGGGGGGAAATCCCCAAAAGCCGGGCATGTCCGGGAAAATCGGGAGGGAGGGATGGAGGGCTCGGGCGGGGCCTCTTTGGCCGGGCCGGTGCGGGGCCGGGCCGGGGTCGCGGGGCCGGGGGCATGGTGCCGGGCCAGGCGCGGGGCCGGGCGGGGAGCCGGGGGCGCGGTGCCGGGCCGGGAGCCGGGCGGTGCGCCGGGCCGCGGGCCGGGGTAGCGGGGGGGTGCGCGGGGCCGCGAGCCGGGCCGGGGTAGCGGGGGGGTGCGCCGGGCCGCGGGGCCGGGCGGGGAGCCGGTCCGGGGTAGCGGGGGGGTGCGCCTGGCCGCGGGGCCGGGCGGGGAGCCAGTCCGGGGTAGCGGGGGGGTGCGCCTGGCCGCGGGGCCGGGCGGGGAGCCGGTCCGGGGTAGCGGGGGGGTGCGCCTGGCCGCGGGGCCGGGCGGGGAGCCGGTCCAGGGTAGCGGGGGGGTGCGCCTGGCCGCGGGGCCGGGCGGGGAGCCGGTCCGGGGTAGCGGGGGTGCGCCAGGCTGCGGGGCCGGGCGGGGAGCCGGTCCGGGGTAGCGGGGGGGTGCGCCTGGCCGCGGGGCCGGGCGGGGAGCCGGTCCGGGGTAGCGGGGGGGTGCGCCGGGCCGCAGGGCTGGGCGGGGAGCCGGGGGTGCGCGGGGCCGCGGGCCGGTCCGGGGTCGCGGGGCCGGGCCGCCGGGGGGTGCGCTGGGCCACGGGGCCAGGAGCCGGGCCGGGATAGCGGGGGGGGTGCGCTGGGCCGCCGGGGGCCGGCAGTGCTGGGCGGGCTGGGGGTGGTCGGCCAGGGCTGGCACCCCAGGGCCCCAGCCGACCCAGGCTGGCGCTGCCGGGGGGCCAGCCTGGGCCGCGCCTGCTCCCCCCACACCCCCCCCTTACCAGCTTCAGGCTTCCCGCGAATTTAATATTCGCGGGAAGCAGGGGAGGGGGCGGAGACTTTGGGGAGGGGGCGGAGTTGGGGAGGGGGCATGGGCGGGGCTGGGGGCGGGGCCGAGGCCCCGTGGAGTGTCCTCCATTTGGAGGCACAAAATATGGTAACCCTAGCCTCCACGCCATACAATCTAGCAACCACTGCCATCACCCTTTCTCCCCTCCAGTAGTTAGTTCCATCCTCAAATTGACATTTTAAAATTAGGGTTAAACCTGAAAAAAGGGAAAATCATCTTCACATGTTAATAGTCATCTTATTTGGACTGTTTGCTGATGATGTTGCACCATTGGCAAATCAGAAATCCAGTGGCTTAAGTTTTCTGAACTGGCTATCAGGCAGCTTGTGAGTAAATAAGTTTCCAACTTGCCTATAAGTATCTACTTGTTCCACACAACAAAGTACTAACTTGATCCTGGGCTGCAGAATTTAAGTTTGGTTTAAAAACTAGGGCACACTCTGACTGAAGTAACATGCATTGAAGAGACCACTGCTGATGCTTGTCAATTCTTCAGCTGATAATTAATTTCAATTGTTTCTCCCTTTTGAAAGAATATTCATCCTCTACGTAAAGCTATCAACATATTTTAAAAATGCGCAAAAACTCCACAAAGAAATGCTTCAAACTAATATTTTCCCCTGGAAAAAAACTGTAATCGCTTATTTGCATTGCATAATTTCACCCATTTTTAAGTCCTTTTTTTAAAAAAATCTTTGAAAAATCTAATGACCTATTTATCATCTCACTGTAAAAAAGCAAAGTGTGTTATATTCCTTAAAATATGTAAACAATTGGACCCCTTTCTGAATTGTACTGTCCCAAATGTTTTGAAAACTAACATCTTTTTTCCCCCCTCATTTTTTGTCCTGAATCATCTTGTCCCAACTCTTTCAAAAAAGAGGCCCCAGACTACTTTTTTTTTTCCTTCTTGATTTGCTTCCCAGTCTCTGGTGCTTATTTTTCTCCAGACAGAGATGCTAGAATCTTTACAGGATTTACTTCTAGTTATGGATTTCAATCATGTATTCAGATGTCTCTACCGGACATAAACCAGAAGATTTATAATAATACTACTGGAACTTTCATGGTAAATGAATTTTACCAATATTTCTTTGACAACAATGCCAGGCGGTTAGAAACATTTGAAATCAGTGAATCTTAAGAACTAACACTAGTCTTGCCAGTCTTGTCAACACCTGTGTGAACTGATGTCTACGCAGATGCCCAAGAGAAGAAGGAGAGGGACAGAGAATTTGGAGTGTGACCCCGATCAAAGACACTACTCAGCTAATTGTTCTGTCTTTCTTTTCTCTTTCATTTCACTATTGTATACCTGATTAATTTTAGGGGTAGACAAAGATAACTGTAATGGTGGCAAATGGTTTGACTGAAGGGGGTTTTTCTCTACATTATGTGCTTTCAGTCTCCTTTGCTGAACAAATGAATCAAGGCCTCACAATCAAGATATGCTGCTTTCAGAGTAAACTAAAAACGTTGCATAATTTAAACTGGTTATCTAGCTACAATGTGGCCCAATGCCAAGACCCACACACACACACTCTAAAGATATGTAACTATATTGTACTACCACTAACAGTTCTGTTCTCATCAGTACAGGGGAAAGGAGCATGCTTGAGTTATCTTGGACAGCTTTATGTTGTGGCTCACCCCTCACTCAGTTTTTATAAATGCTGTTTCTGAAGGGAAGTATATGACAGAAGGGCTTAGGCTTTCACTATGCATCTTCAGAATCTCATGCTCTTTCAACAGACAGTGACAAAATGTGAGTACCCCATGCACATTCCCAGGCTCATGAAGAAGCACCATCCATTTTTCGGAATACATTTTCCTCTTGTCTACTTATTTGAATGAGCCAAGCTAAGTTTCTTTCTGTGCACGTGATGGGATAGTAGGGCTCCACGAAATCCACCATTGCTAATGGTCTGTCTGGAGAGGTGGGAACTGATACATTCTCTTCACCAGCATCTATTTTGCTGCAATACCTCTTCTGCTCCTCTCCCACTTCGTGTCTCAATCACTCATCACCTCCCCCTCCTTTTGTTGTTTTTTTCTAATGCTCATTAACACTTGTTAACACTGAATCCCTTGGCAGGTAGGAAGAATGCTAACGACATTGATCTGATCTCTTAAAGGTATTGCATACCAGACCTGAAGAAGAGCTCTGTGTAAGTGTGTCTCTTTCACCAACAGAAGTTAGTCCAATAAAAGATATTACCTCATCAGGCTTGTCTCTTTAACCTGATGTATATGTCAGATTTCTAAAAGCAAGGCTGACTTTGTATGTGTTCTGACCCAAACCCTGGATCTAAATATTCCTGAATTTTAGGGAAGACACAAAAGATCCAAAATTTGAGACCATCTGTGCTACCATTGAGTCAACAAGAGAGGGGGAAAGTCATAAAAAGGGATGTGTAACACAAAACTAATAGGGAAATATTTCAATCCATAATGTTGCATCTGCCAAGTAGTGTCCAAATATTGATTTAATTCTGATTTAATCAGAATCCAGAGTGCCCAAGACTGGACTTGTTGTTTGGGTAAGACGTGTATAGTTTGCCACTTTAATCAACATCTACACCAGACCTTTCTCATGGTCTGCAGACAGTAGTTCTGTCACATAAACTAAAAAAAAAATTAAAAAAATTGCCTTACCTTTTCGGTGGATCTGTGATAAACTTCTCTCTGCTGGAAGTCACTTTCACATACATCATTCACAAGCTTTATAGGCTAAGAGACTGGTGCCTAATAATACATTCAAAGTCACAGCACGGAATAGATAATGAAGCGCTGGGTCTAGGCAACAGCATCGGGAACTTCAGGTGTTTGTTTAATATTCATTGTACATATTCCTAAATAGTCCATGCACATTTTAAAAATTTCCCCCCACCTAGTGCTGCACTTTTTTAAACCCTGTAAGAGACACATGTTCAATAATACCCATTAAGTAGTGGGGCCTGGGGAAAAGGTGTCATTTGCTGCAAAAGAATTAGAAAGGCATTTAGTAGAAAGTGACATATCTTTGAGTCTGATACTTCAGCAAAATGCTATAAAAATGTTTGTATTACTTACATTTCTTTTGGCAAAAAGAATTTGTATTATGATTTTTAGATATGTTTAATACAAAAATTACATAGCTAGAAACACATGAACAAATATAGGTACACGTAATGTGCATCCATATATACCTCTATACAGAAATTTCTATAATGTAATTAATGAAATTGTGGATTAGTAAAATAAATTATACATGTGCTCATAATAACACTGGGTTTAGACTTCTATTATTCTGGTCCCTCCTGCTACATTTCTGGATTCATGAAGCTTTCACAGCTCCCTCAACACCTACCTATCTCACTCAACACCCCCCACCAACCTCCGCACCTACATTTTTTGTATTACCAATATCTAAAGAAAGAAAAAATCAGGCATACTATCAAAAATGGAGAGAAATAAAATGGACATTAAAGAAATCTCTTTAATATTAAAGAAATTGAAATGTGTCTATGTTACCAGCTTTAATGTTCACTACTATTTTATAGCGTGTTCCCAAATTAAGAAATCTTTCAAAATGGTCACTGGTGGTTATCAAAAGAGGCATACAGACTTTTGGTTATGAAAAGAGACAGTTTGGCTAGAGTGATTTTTTATCAAATTGTCTTCTGTCAAAATTATTTTTAAATGCTGAAGAAATCTATACAAACTATAGGCTGGATACTGTCACTCTAATTCATGGTGAGTCATCCCTTACTCTGTGAGTAATTTTTTAGATTTCAGTGAAACTATTCACAGAGTAAGGTTTTATGAAAGTGAGAAAGGCAGAATCTGGCCCTAACATGCTTTTAAAACAAAGTATATGTACACAAACTCTTCCCTATATCTATCTTGAAACATACAATGCAAACAGATTGAGAAGCAATTCCAGTGCACTCTCAGGACCTGTACTTAGTAGAGAACCAGAAACTACCTCTTGCTTAAAAAGACCACCACAAAAGAGTCATACTAAGAACCTAAACCATCTGAGCACATTGTTTTGTCTTATGCTGGAAGAGACCAATTTGAAGAAATGCTCACACACAGAGGATTCAAAGGAGGCCTGCTACTGGAAGGGAAGGGGAAAGTAGTACTTACCATCTGTAAAATACGGGTGACATTTGCACTTAGTGGTCAGAAGACCACTCTAACACTCTCGGATTATGTTACAATGTACGCTATTCTCTCTGCCTCAAGGGAGAGCGAAAGAATTATCCATTTTTCATGAGAGGTGGGGCTTCAAGAGACCATTTTACTGCAAGAGCAAATAATCGTAAGTTCTTAGGAATCCACACTTAAGTTCAACATTTCATCTGAAAATGCTGAACTTTTAAAAACTATAATGGTGCTCTACCTGACTACAGCAGCTTTCCGTGTTAGTTGGTTGTAAAGCAAACCTGATGCACTTACCTGTTAGACTCACAGAAACAATCACAAGGTGGCGGGGAGGGGGGAAAAAAGCAAATGCAGCTCTGGCACCAGTAATATGCCCAAACTAATTCAGGTGGAATATTATTGTAAGTCTATTTTTGCATGCCCGTTTACATTCTGCAAGCTTCCATAAATGCAGTTATCATTACCATTGTTGCCTTATCACTCTCAGTGATTGCTCTCTTTCAGTCAAGTACAAAGGCAGTCTGAATATAAATGTTTTGTCATAAAACTGCTATTCAAACAATAAAAAGGGTTACAATGGTACTAAAAAAATCACCCCCGGGGCTGAAGCACAGACTGGCAGTATGCATATTCAGGCAGCACAAAAGCACTACCAGTCACATAGTTCCTACCCACAAGACCCTTCCACTGCATCTGTTCTTAATATCAGCATGGCGCTAAAAGTGATTGGAATATTCTTACATGTTCAGAGCATCCAGAACTGGGTTTAACATTGTGATAATGATTACTGTAATTAGGAAAGTTAGCATTTGGACTCGTGTTTAATTTTTAAGAAGAAAATTACTTGAATAATGTTTTCCCCCTTTCCACTGAAAATACTTTTGCTTTAATCAGCTTTAGCCATGTAATGACACCGAGGGGACAAATGCAAAACAGCCATCTTGCCAAAAGGCTCTCAGAAAGGCATTACAGAGTGCATCCTGGGCAGTTCTCCTCCACACGCTTTAGCATTGCCATTGCCTTGTCTTGGTGACTTTGCTGTCCTTTGCTCAAGTATCAAAACAAGGTCAACAGGTGGAGATGGGGGGGGAAGGAGAAAGAATGTGTAACAAGTAAAGGACCACCAAAAAGAAACAAACTAATTACCCTGACAGAGCAACAGCATTGCTATCTCATCCAAAACACAGGTAGAGTTTAAAACAAAAGGTTTATCAAGTCTGCATGCCCACTGCCCTGAGTAAATGTGCCTTCTTGCAACAATAAAGACAAATAAAGTACTAAAAAAGGATAAAGGAGGAGATTACAGACCTAGCTGGGGTTTGATAAATGGCATTCTACTTCACTCTGCTTATTGTGTACTTCATACCTTGCTCTTGAATATGGAAGAGAATTTTATTAAAGATTTAGCCACGGTGGTGGTGGTGACTGGCTCACAGTAATTTTCCTACAAAGTAGTTTAATCTATCACAGGGCAGACAGTGCACCTTCTTACCATGTATCATATCTGTCTATTGAGTAAGTGCTATCCAAATCCAATTTCTTTTCATTTTTGGAACTCGTGATGCATATTCAAGATACATTTTCTTTTTGTCTGAGGCCTAAATTAGGTGCTGTATCAGGTGAAAAAAAGCACTAATAAAAAAGAAGTCTGGACACTATGGGCTCTATTTCTCAGTGGACATTTTCTTTTTAAGGAAATAGTGCAGTGCTAACAGTACAAAATATTGGTCACATATGGATGTCATTCTACTCATGACACTAAGAACATGCACTCAGAATACTTGCACCACTGCTTATGGGTTGACCTGGAAAAGACATTGCAGTACAGTTCAGATCTTGGCTTTTTGAAATTCACAGTGGTTGTTCTATCTATTCAGTGAGTAATAAGCCATCAGGAAAGTCTAAACCAAAATCCTCTGCTTTATTTTTCAGAATAAGGAAAATACCGAAAGGCAGCTTTTGAGTGCTATAGTATAGAGTCAGAGAAATTAGAAATCACCTACTAGGTCATCTTCTCCATTCCCCTGTTAATACAGAATTGTTCTCTATAAAATGTTTTTCTAATGCTTTGTCTATTTTAGGTGTAAATGATCCAAAACAATTATAGGTCTTCACCCTCCTGACTTGGGAAACTATTTTACTTCAATAATTTCTAATTTTGGATAATTTCTCATTTCTGTTAGGTAATTCCACTCCTCCCCCCTTCCCACTATTTATCCTAAATTTCTCTTGTTTCATTTAGACCTATTACAGACTTAGAGATACTTTTTTGCTTCTACTCACAAAATGGAGTGACAGTTCACTAAGCTGAGTACAGAGGTATGTTCTCACGGTGAGGAGATCTAATCCAGAGTTGTTTATTACATCTGAAGATCACTTGGGACATTTGGAAAGTGCAACCCTCCCAGTTATCAGTACCTTCTGCAGGGAGCACATTAAACTCCAGATAAGAGAGAATGCATCAGTTTCCATCTAGTTTCTAAATGCAGTTCAGGGTGTTGGATTTGATCCTTCATGGTTTAGGTCTTGTGAATCTTAGGCTACTTCCCTTCTCATTTTTAACCCAGCAGTTAAGATCAGTTTCTGTGTTCAAGCTGATAAATCTGTTAAACACAAGTGCCCTGGGCTCTAGAACTTGCACTAAGAGAATCCTAATTCATGGACCTTCAGGGCACAGTCCAAAGCATATCTGGTTATCCAGGTTGTTTCTGAAAAAGGTGAGATGAGGGACATGGGCCTCAGAATTTGGAGAGTGAGAGCTGCTGCTGGGTCAACCTGAATTATTGTGTCCTTTTAATTACTGAAATGTTCATGTGCTTCCTAGAGCTTAAGGATAGGAATATTGTATAAATAAAAAATAACTAAAGATAAATAAATAACCCTGGCTCTGTTGCTATCTCTGGTTATAACCTAATGGAATTCACTTCAGCCCTGATCCTCTAAGGACATACACATGGGCTTAAATTTACACATTGTAAGTAGTCCCTTTGACTTTAATGAGACTACTCACAGTGCATAAAGTTAAGCATGTGCACTACATTTTTGCAGAATTGCGGCCTTGCACTCCCTGCAACGGTTTCCCTATATGTATAATGAAGAAAAGTCCATAAAGGACCTGCCAGCACTGAACCTGGTTTAAACCACTACAACTGCTCCTCACTTTCTTGAGTGCTATATGAATCTAGATTTGGTTTTGTATCTGATTGGGGTGAGAAATTGCTCTATGTTCATGTAAAGAGAACAATAATAATGAATGAAGGCAAGTCCAATAGTTTTATTGGTCACTCAGTTCACAGGCTACACTGAATTTACACACGGAACTGGATACATTGGCAACAGGACAAACCTACAAATCTTATAAGAAACGTAAGTAACTTGTGTTGTGACAGGAGTAGTTCTGTTGTTAAAGACTTTTTTTGCTGAATTGTCACAGAATTAATGCTGAAATTAAAACTGTACCTTTCTTCTTCCTTTGTGTTTTAAACAGAGATTGGTTTTCGGCTGAAGACTTAGGTAACCTTTTGATTTTAATTTGTTATGGCAACTGAGCAGTCAAGCGGCTAGTGGACACCTGCAGCTGGCTGTTTGCACCTGCGCCAGTCTTAGAAAACCCCTTGCCTTAACCAGATTGTCTGGGGACTAATTCTAAAGGCCAGTTCACTGTAGGATAAGAGAAGGAAGTACTGCCCTAGAATGTTATTTAAGGTGAGGGGACATATCTTAGCAGTCAGCTGATAATTTTAAGAATTAGCTTTTGAGGTAACAGGCATCTAACATTCACCTTCTCTAGTGATTAAAGGCTTTGACTCTTAATTTCCTTTTCAGGAAATAAAGGTTTGTTTTGTTTTATTTATTTTAAAAAGTGCTTAAATGAAATGCTGATGTATTAAATCCCTTTTATCATTTTACTAATACACCAAAAAGGCCAAATGGGTCCAACCATAAAAATGAAATCTTTTAAAATAACAAATGAGCTGCATTAATTAATAATTTCTTACATTTATATAATGCCTTTCATCCCAAAGAATCTTAAAGTGCTTAAAGAGTAAATGATTCATAACAATTATAGGCCTTCAACCACTTGACTTGGGGACCTCTTCCACTCTCATCATTTCTAGTTTATAACAATTTCTCATAGAGGGGCCTTTTAAGTAGGAGTATATTATATATACCCCCACTTGTTGACTTCTCTGGTCTTACTTAAAATGAGAATAAGATACTACATAGAATCATAGAAAGAGACCTCCAGAGGTAATCCAGCCTCCTGCACTGAGGCAGGACCAAAGATACCCGGACCATCCCTGACAGGTGTTTGTCCAACATGTGCTTAAAAATTTCCAATGATGGGGATTCTACATTCCCTCTCCCCCTTTGTAACCTATTCCAGTACTTAACTATCCTTATATGTAGAAAGTTTTTTATAATATCTCACCTAAATCTCAATTTCTAAGCCAATTGCTTCTGGTCCGACCTTTGGTGGACATGGAGAACAATTGATTACCACTCTTTTTGTAACATATTTGAAGACTGTTATCAGATCCTGCCTCAGTCTTTTTTTCTCAAGACTAAACATGTCCAGTTTTTTATATCTTTCCTGGTAAGTCAGGTTTTCTCAACTGTTTATCATTTTTGTTGTTCTCCTCTGGACTCTCTCCAGTTTGTCCACATCTTTCTTAAACTGTGGTGCCCAAAACTGGACACAATACTTGAGTGCCAAGTAGAGCAGGACAGTTACCTCCCATGTCAAACACACAACACCCTTGTTAATACACCTAGAACTATATTAGCCTTTTTCGCAACTGCATCACACTGTTGACTCATATTCAATTTGTGACCTACTATAGCCCCCAGATCCTTTTCAGCAGTGCTACTGCATAGCCAATTATTCCCCATTTTGTAGTTGTGCATCTGATTTTTCCTTCTTACGTATAGTACTTTACCCTTGTTTTTATTGAATTTTATCTTGTTGATTTAAGATCAATTCTCTAATTTATAAAAGTCATTTTGAATTGCAATCCTGTCCTCCAAAGTGCTTGCAACCCCTCCCAGCTTGGTGTCATCCACAAATTTTATAATTTCTCCATTATCCAAGTCATTAATGAAAATTAATTAAATTAATATGAAAATAACAGAACCCCGCACTAGTTATGTCCTCCCAGTTTGACAGAGAACCATTGATAACTACTTTTTGAGTACAATCTTTCAACCAGTTTTGCACCTACCTTATAGTAATTTAATCTAAGACACATTTCCCTAGTTTGCTTATGAGAATGTTATTTGGGACTGTGTCAAAGGCACAACTAAAATCAAGATATATCATGTTTACTACTTCCTCCATCAACGAGGCTAGTAACCCTGTCAAAGAAGATAATTAGGTTGGTTTGGCATGATTAGTTCTTATTAAATCAATTTTGGCTACTACTTATCACTGTGTTATCCTCTAGGTGCCTACAAATTGTTTGATAATTTGTTCCAGTATCTTTCCAGGAAATGAAGTTAGTCTGACTGGTCTATAATTCTCCAGTTCCTCGCTGTTCTCCTTTTTGAAGACAGGTACTATGTTTGCTCTTCTCCAGTCCTCTGGGACCTCACCCATCCTCTATGAGTTCCTAAAGATAACCGCTAATGGGTCCAAGATTGCTTCAGCTAGTTCCTTAATCAGGCCTGCCAACCTGACTACATCTAATTTATCTAAATATTCTTCAACCTGTTCTTTCCTTATTCTTTCGTGTGTTCCCTTCCCCTTGTTATTAATATTAATTGTGTTTAGCATCTGGTCACAATTAACTTGTTTAGTGAAGACTAAAGCAGACTAGGCATTAAAAAAGTCAGCCTTTCTGGTGGCATCCATTACTAGCTCTCCTTCCCCACTAGGTAGTGAACCCTACACTTTCCTTCATCTCTTTCTTGCTCCTAATATATTTACAAAATCTCTTCTTATTGCCTTGTGTGTCCCTTGCCTGGTGCAATTCATTTTGTGCTTTAGCCAATCTGATTTTCTCCCTGCATGCTTGCACTATTTTTGAACTCATCTTTAGCAATTTGTCCATGTTTCCACTTTTTGTATGATTCCTCTTTGATTTTCTGGTTATTAAAGAGCTCCTGATGCAATCATATTGGCCTCTTGATATTCTTCCTATCTTTCCTTCACATCAGGGTAGTTTGATGTTGTGCCTTTATACTGTCTCTTTGAGAAACTGCCAACTTTCCATATATTCCCAGATTTTAAAAAATGTCAAAATACAGTTAAAGTTAAGAAAACATATCCATAATTTAAGATAAACATTACAGTGATGTTGTAATTGTCCCAAAAACTACCATTATGAATTCAGGACATTCAAGAGGTCAGGCTACACTAAAAAGAAATCCAAACATGTTAATGTATGAAAATGTGGTTCCAGTTCCCAAACAAACGTAACTCTGCCCTCTATTCATGCCACGCCATTACCATAATTATGATACATTGTATGAGTGCTTGTAGACCAAGATGAGATTAAACTGATTTTCAAAAACAGATTAGATTTTTTAATAAATTATTATTTAGAAGCAATGGATCAGATCCAAAGGCCATATAAATCAGTAAAAACAACAAAGAGTCTGGTGGCACCTTAAAGACTAACAGATTTATTTGGGCATAAGCTTTCGTGAGTATAAACCTCACTTCTTCGGATTCATAGCTATGCATCCGAAGAAGTGAGGTTTATACTCACGAAAGCTTATGCCCAAATAAATCTGTTAGTCTTTAAGGTGCCACCAGACTCTTTGTTGTTTTTGTAGATACAGACTAACACGGCTACCCCCTGATACTTGACATATAAATCAGTGTGACTCCATTAATATCAGTGGAGCTACACCTGTTTATACCAGCTGAGGATCTGGCCTATTAGTCAGTTTAATTATGTTCATGAATCGCCTTGATTAGAGTACAGCATTAGAAAAATATCTTTAAAGTATATGTATTTATTTTATTATCCAAGGGTTCAACCCCCAGGTATAATAGTTGCTTCTGATTGCAAGGCTAAAAGCTTGTTTCACAATCTCCAGTGATCACAGACTATTGGAACAGACATTACTCATCAATCTGTAATCAACACAATCAGCATATATGGTACACAGAGATTTGGTACTCTAATAACCTACAACTGGAGTTGGATTCTTCCCCAGTTTACTGAGCATCAGCTAGGAAGCAATTTTAAGAGACAAATATATTGGGCTGTCCCTGGTTGACAAGTCTGTGAATCTTGGGGTGGTCCATCTGTTTAGGGTTTTTCCATGTAAGGCAACCTTCCCCTCCTACTCCAGGATAGCTTAACCGGACTCAGTTAGCAAGTTGGAAAGCCTTGGATATGATGAGCTGTTCTGAGCTGTATATGCACTAACCAAAAAATACATTCTAAGAAATGTAATATTGTTGCAAAACCTAATAAAAACTAAGAGGAGATTCACCGATGCGGGAAGACTAACCTCCCTCCTTGGGCTCATTAAGGAAGTGGATAAAGAAATTACCTCTTCTGCCTAGGTATTCAACATCAGCTTCATCTGGAAACGTCATGTTTTCATTAGTGTCTGTCACAACATTAGCATCATATGAGACATGGCCTAAAGCCAATATACCAGACATAAAACACACACCCAAATCCTGGGAAAGACCAGATTCAGGCATTGCAACTCAAGCCCATCTCCACATATTGTGGGTGATATTTACAGCTAGTGAATTTTCCTTTTATTTTTTTAATATCAAATGTCTGGGATTATTTTGTCACATGACCCATGGCCAATAATCAATTTTTCTGTGATAAATTACACAAGGCATTAAGAACCTTCAAAGAAAAGAAAAGGGGCCATATAATTATATTACCATATGGTCTAAATATTTGATCAGAAGTGTTTCTCCAATCAATATTTTAAATGAGTCAAGGAAGTTTAATAGTTAAATCTTGTTCTCATTAACTTTGTCCTTTTTTAAAATCTTTTCAGAAGCCATACACCATTCAAGAGCTATGAGAAGATGAAACATTCATGTCACAAAATTTTCATTGAAAACTAATGGTTTTGTGAACTTCACAAAACTGCCTGAACATTTTAATGCAATCAAGGTGAAATCCAGAATATTGCGAGACTTTTTATTTTTTGTTAGCCTCCATAGTAAATGTTAACCGCTTTATATTTCAGGAGTGGTTATATCCTGTTTTAAAAAAACCCACACACATAAAGACATTGTGGGTTCATCATGGTTAGTGCTTTGGAACAGGGATCATCTTTTTTGTTCTGCATTTGTACAGCACCTAGCACAATGGGATCTTGGTTCATGACTGGGGCTCCTAGGCTCTACCACAGAACAAATAAGTAATAATAATATAATGAAGTGCTGACCGGTGTTGAAATCAATAGACAGAAGTGCAACTGACAAAGCTATAGTCTCATTCACATTATAACCTACAGTAAACAAGTACATGCCATAGTAACATAAATTTTCAGTAGAAACATTACTGCTGTCTTCAGGCTGCAGATGTTTCTTTTATTTCACATTAATTTTTTAATGAAAACCAATATGAATATGATACTGAATCTTCCGCAGCATAAGTCACTAATGAAGAATTGAGCATGACAGGATCATATGTGAGATAGATATCTTAGGAAATAATACATAACATTTGTATTACAGCAGCAGCTAGGAGCCCCAGTCATGGACCAGAACCCCATTATGCTAGGCACTGTACAAACAAAACAAAAAGACAGCCCTAGTGGTCTCAGTGGAAAAACCCTAAACAGATGGACCACCCCAAGATTCACAGACCTGTCAGCTAGGGACAGCCCAATACACTTGTCTCTTAAAATTGCTTCCTAGCTGGTGCTCAGTAAACTGGGGAAGACTCCAACTCCAGATTTAGGTTATTAGAGTACCAAATCTGTGTGTGCCATGTACAAGACAAGAGGTAAGAGATGGATACAGACAGACCACCAGGTGAGCAATAAGGCAATATTGGCCAGCATGATAGGCTGTGGGTCAGCACACCAGCAGCCTAACTATTATTATGCCAAATTCATTAACCATATATGATGCTGAGAATGTACTATTTTTAGGCTCAGATTTTCAAAGCTACCTTGGGGAATTCTCATTGGAACTGAGCATTCTAATCAAATCACCTAGGCAGCTTTGAATGTATCAGTTTAATCATTAGGTAAAACACAACAGTACTCTTTACACCCAATAAATACACAGACTGTGCTTATTCAAAGCTCTGCTAGAATTTTCTAGAAATCTAATAAAAAATTAGTTTACATTACCTCCCAAAAACATAGTTTAAATATTTCTTTTTTAAAAAGGTGCGAGACTTTAAAGATCTAGTTAATGTGATATTTTCCATGTGTAGTACAGTCAAGCTTGATCTGCTGTGGTGAATTATCAAAGATGACACAGACCTCTCAGATCCGCAAAAATCAAATGAATGCTCATAGTCTCAAGGGCCTTTTGTTGTGAAACTGAGAAAAAAATACATTGGTATACAGATGCAGTTGCTCCATGCTTTCCCTTCGATGATTATAAGCATAGTCACAAGCCTCGTATAGAGATGAGATACATTATAGAGTCAGGACAATAATTTTTTTTTTAAAATGACCAAAATCAAATGCAACTAATAATCAATTTAGAGAATTTTATTCATCTGCTCAGATCTCAGCCTTTGACATATTACACCAAGTGTGGTATATGAGTGCATTTTTTGGGCGGGGAGAAACCCTTTCAAGAATTTTGAAGTAAATCATTTGGTGGGAAGGATGTGATGTAGTGGTTAGACCACAGGACTGGAAGCCTGAACTACTGACTCTGTTACCAATTGACTATGTGTCTGTGAGTCATCTGTCTCTATACTTCAGTTGGGTATAAAAACACATACATACCTTATTGTGATGGTACAAGTGCATTACTGCTTGTGAAGTGTTTTCAGATGCACAGATAAAATGTAATGCTATGTAAGTGTAAGAGAGAAAGGCTGCAATATGGAAGACCTGAGTTTGAGTCTCTGCTCTGCTACAGGCTTCCTTGGTGAGTCATTTCATCTGTGTGCCTCAGTTCCCCATCTGAAAAAAATGGAGATAATATTTTCCTACCTCCACAGAGAGTATTTGAGATTAAACTGAAGATTGTGATACTATCGTAATGGGGACCATAGGAGTCTGATTGTAAGTATTATCTCAGCTAGATAAGTTTAAATTATCATCAGAATTCAGGACTGGTCATACCATATCAGACCCCTGCTCCATCTATTCTGCCACAAAGCAAGGTGCGAAATCCTAATAATTCCATTTATTGTGAAGATTCAGTGCTGTATACAGGGAAAACAATCTTTTCCAGCTTCTTACAGAATGGAGATTTGATGTCCGTTATAATTGCCTCAGTCTGCAATTATTATTCTTGGTTATACAGTTAGCAAGCCCGGGTTTTGGTGGTATTTTTTAAGTAAAGCCACAGGTGGCAACTGAATATCAAACACCAAAAAAAGCTCAGCCATCTGACATTTTCACAAAGAAAAAGGAGAGAGACAAGGGAATATATTTTTTAAAATGTACTAAAAATTCCCTCTCCTATTTCTTACACCTCAGTATAATCACCTCATCTAGCTAACTGCTCCTGACATAATATTGGAGCAATCCAATGGTACATGCACCAGGCAGATAATGCCAGGAACAGGAAGAAAAACAGAAAAGAAACCATCCAATTTTTAGCACAAGGGATAGCTGTTTAAATCTGCATAGATTCTAATTCTGAATCTAATCCAACCTACCCTGATGGTGGAAGAGACATGTGGGACAAGCCACAGAAAATGCTGCAAGTATCAGAGGGGCCAAAAGGTGTCCCATTGGCCTCA
The DNA here is from genome assembly GCF_027887155.1 of Malaclemys terrapin pileata. NCBI lineage: Eukaryota > Metazoa > Chordata > Testudines > Emydidae > Malaclemys > Malaclemys terrapin. The sequence goes on from NC_071507.1 coordinate 135,307,917, forward strand.
AAACTATTAATTAGCAACTAGCATAGCTGCACCACAGAATTGTTGCTCAAGGATTCCTCCTCCAGAGGTTGCTGTTAGTCTGCCTCATTATCATCTGGATGGAAAACAACATTCTTTCCTGGGAGCTCTCTGCAACAGTCTTATTGATTAAGTTCCCATAGTGTTAAATCATTCTGTAGCTTTCACTCCATTCTGCCCACCTCCCAAACCCTGAATAATAAAACTTTCAGTGGATTTACAGGGGTGGAGGAATAGGTGAGGAGCGTTTTGGTAAACACCTTAATATAATGTAGTTTCTATTTATATGGTGCCCTTAGTATCAGAACATTTCACATGCCAAGACAGTGTTTTTAAAAGCCAAATTAAACTAATCCAACTTTGCTCTTTGCATTTATACAGGTTCTGGTCGTCTGTACAGTCTCTGCCAAACACATGGGAACATGTCATTTCCAGGCTACTTGTAGAGAATTTGAAATAAAAGAAAGAGAAGCTAGTATGGTGATATGTCCCCTTCTATTTCCCTTCAGAGCTGGAATCTTAACAACAACAACAACAAAAAAAACACTTCACAACAAATCAGCTGATGTGCTTGCATCCATGAGGTGCAAATTTATGTAATGCAATGCAAAAACAGTAAACCATGCATCAGAATATAAATATAATGTACTTTATATCTTCATTAAAAAATTGCACTGTGAAAGAGCCTATCGAGAAACATGGGCCCTGATGCCACGGTGCAGACCCCAGTCAGAGCTGAGCCCTGCACGAGTCTGTGCTAGCCCATCTTTCTTGTCAAATCAAGGGCATAAACAGAAATATAATCCTCTGCTTTCAGCAGCACAGAAGGTAACTGGAAGATATGCAAGGATTGTAGGACCTCCTAGAGAAAGATCCAGTTTCCATATTTCCATCACCCACCAGTATGAAGAGTCATGCCTTGGGGCAAGAAATTGCTCTTTTACACATTTAAAGGCTCCTTGAAAAAAGCTCTCAAAAACCTCCAAGAAGTAAATTGTTGGTGCCACCTACAGGGGGAAAAGGAAAAACTGCTTTCTGATTTGTATATGCACATCTTTGAAGTACTGTAGATGCTTTTTTTAGTAGCAGTGTTTTTATTTCTAATGAAAAATTATTTTCAGCAGGTTACTTCTTGTTTAATCTGTCCTGAAGGGGAGAGGCCAGCACAAGGTCGAAAAAGTGCCAGGTGTATTTGGAACAGATGGTGGGGATGTTAGCAGTAGTTCTTAGTTCCTGTGGGACTTCATTCCATAGTCTCAGACCAATCTCTGAGCAGGGCCGGCTCCAGGCACCAGCGCAGCAAGCAGGTGCTTGGGGCGGCCAACGGAAAGGGGCGGCACATCTGGCTCTTCGGCAGCAGGTCCCTCCATCCCTTTCGGAGGGAAGGACCTGCCGCTGAATTGCTGCAGAAGAATGAAGCCGCAGTGGTAAAGCTGCCACTGATCACAGCTTTTTTTTTTTTTCCGCCGTTTGGGGCGGCAAAAACGCTGGAGTCAGCCTTGTCTCTGAGAAAGCACCATCTCCTGCACTGATGAGTTTTTGCCTTTGTGGTAAAACATTCTATTTTGCCTGAGGAGCAAAGTTGTTCATGATAGTTGTGTCACCCCGACTTGTTGTTACCCATACTAGTTACTCAAAAGGCCAAGAACATGGAACCTTCCAACTGAAGGTCATTGTGAATGCATAGCCTGCCCTTAAGGGATGTAATGCCTAGTGGCCAGCCCACCCTACCACCTGCCGTGGCCCTCGTCTCTTCCCCAAACAACTGGAGAATGAACTGGGAGAAAGGGGCCAAAATAAAGGTTTTCTCCTCCCTCACAGTGGGGGCAGACATAAGCAGGAAGAGGGCTGGACCGGGGACTCCTGCCCCAAGGAATGAACAGACTGGCTGAGATGCTACCTCAATCCCAGAAGGAGGGCTGAGGGGAAAGTCCGGTTCAAAGAAGGGAAACTACTGGCTACTCTAAGGCAGGGAGGCTGTCTGGAATACAACCTGTGGCTTTACTTAGAAAAGGGCTCAGGGAGAAAACTCCTTTTAAAGAGGAATACTGAGTGCCCTAAGGCAAGGAACAGAGAGATTGCCTGAGATAGAACCTCAGCCCTGAAAAGAGGGTTGAGGAGGAATCCAATTGGAGGAGGTAGATACTGACTGCTGTAGGGCAAGAGGCCTGGAATACAACCCTGGTCTCAAAAAGAGGGCAGATGGGGAGGGAAATACTGTCTTAAGGCAAGCTCGTAATACAACCCAGCTACTGCAAGGCGGGACTGGGAATGGCTTCAAGGAAATGACTCTGTAGCTGGCAAAGAAGAAGTGCTGAGGAACCATAGCTTCCAGATAGGGGCAGTAGAATCCACAGACCTGGGAAAAGACATCAACAAGCTGGGCAAAGGTAGGAGCAGCCCAAGGAAAATGGTGGAGGAACTGAAGGACTAGTACTTAGCTGCCTAAATCAGGGTCCCTGGGCTGGAACCCAGAGGAGAGAATGGGCCTGGGTTCCCTTGCCACTTCCCCAGACTGAGAGAGAGAACATGGGTATTAAAAGAGGCCAAGAACAACAAGTTCCAGATAGATGTCAGGAGACAGACTTGAAAGCCATTAGATTTTGAATTTTCCTATTTTGAGACTTTTCTGTTTACCCTGGAAGGCGAATGGACTGAGTACTTAGTTGGCTAGAGGGGTATATCATAGAAAATGATAGATTGCTGTGCAACCCGGAAGATGAAAGAGGACACTAGACAAAAAGAACCTTTGTTTGGGCATGGTACTGCAAGAGGAGGCACTGTAAAGGTGAAAGGCTCAGTCCGAGTCATAAAAGCAACCTGCCCATTGGTAGACTGATGTAAACTTTTCTTGCTAAACAATTGGTTGGGAAAGCTATCACACCTGGGAGCAGATAATCTGCAAAGGAGCTAAAATTAACCTAGGTTGCCAAGAAAGGAAAAGTCAGGCCAGAATCATAGAATCATAGACTATCAGGGTTGGAAGCGACCTCAGGAGGTCATCTAGTCCAACCCCCTGCTCAAAGCAGGACCAATTCCCAACTAAATCATCCCAGCCAGGGCTTTGGCAAGCCTGACCTTAAAAACCTCTAAGGAAGGAGATTCCACCACCTCCCTAAGTAACCCATTCCAATGTTTCACCACCCTCCCAGTGAAAAAGTTTTTCCTAATATCCAACCTAAACCTCCCCAACTGCAACTTGAGACCATTACTCCTTGTTCTATCATCAGGTATCCCTGAGAACAGTCTAGATCCATCCTTTTTGGAACCCCCTTTCAGGTAGTTGAAAACAGCTATCAAATCCCCCCTCATTCTCCTCTTCTGCAGACTAAACAATCCCAGTTCCCTCAGCCTCTCCTCATAAGTCATGTGCTCCAGTCCCCTAATCATTTTTGTTGCCCTCCGCTAGACTCTTTCCAATTTTTCCACATCCTTCTTGTAGTGTAGGGCCCAAAACTGGACACAGTACTCCAGATAAGGCCTCACCAATGTCAAATAGAGGGAAATGATCACGTCCCTCGATCTGCTGGTAATGCCCCTACTTATACAGCCCAAAATGCCGTTAGCCTTCTTGGCAACAAGGGCACACTGTTGACTCATATCCAGCTTCTCGTCCACTGTAACCCCTAGGTCCTTTTCTGCAGAACTGCTTCCTAGCCATTCGGTCCCTAGTCTGTAACAGTGCATGGGATTCTTCTGTCCTAAGTGCAGGACTCTGTACTTGTCCTTGTTGAACCTCATCAGGTTTCTTTTGGCCCAATCCTCTAATTTGTCTAGGTCCCTCTGTATCCTATCCCTACCCTCCAGCGTATCTACCACTCCTCCCAGTTTAGTGTCATCTGCAAACTTTCTGAGAGTGCAGTCCATGCCATCCTCCAGATCATTAATGAAGATATTGAACAAAACTGGCCCCAGGACTGACCCCTGGGGCACTCCACTTGAAACCGGCTGCCAACTAGACATGGAGCCGTTGATCACTACCCGTTGAGCCCGATGATCTAGCCAGCTTTCTATCCACCTTATAGTCCATTCATCCAGCCCATACTTCTTTAACTTGCTGGCAAGAATACTGTGGGAGACCATATCAAAAGCTTTGCTAAAGTCAAGGAATAACACCTCCACTGCTTTCCCCTCATCTACAGAGTCAGTTATCTCCTCATAGAAGGCAATTAGATTAGTCAGGCATGACTTGCCCTTGGTGAATCCATGCTGACTGTTCCTGATCACTTTCCTCTCCTCTAAGTGCTTCAGAATTGATTCCTTGAGGACCTGCTCCATGATTTTTCCAGAACTGTTATGTGACGACACAAGCAGACTGTGGCTGCTCAAAAAATAAAAAAGCAAGAGCAGCATGGAGCAGGACCAAACATAGCTCACCCATGAAGGAGAAACTGAATCACAGCCAGAGTCCTCCTGAGAGGAGATAGTCAAAAGGAGGACAAGCCAGACCAGAATGCAGCTGTCCTGAGGGGTACAAACCCAGTGAAGAGAATCTGGACCATGAAAACATGCTGAAAGAAGATCCAAACATAGAAATATTAGAAGTGTCTTGGGAACAACAAGAGGGAGCTGGGTTCCAAGGCAACTTGACCTCTCAGCAGAAAATACCTGTGTGGTATGTACATTTAATGTCTAATATTTCTCTATTGTTCCTTAAATAAAACCACGATTTGTCATTAAATAATATCTAACTCTTATATAGCACTTATCATCCACAGATCTCAAAGTGCTTTACAGAGGACCTGCAAAATGTTCAGCAGTGTTCTTATGGAATGGCTTTAGGAAGCCTTGCTCTGCATATAGGCAGGGTGAGTCCTGGTGTAAAATTGCACCTTACACAGATAACATTTTACAAGGCTGGAAATATTGTGTAGTTGGTTATTATTATTGTGAGTTGCACTGCTCCCCGGATCACCAGATCTGAATTCACCGGAGTCTGACTAGGGAGGGGTGACAGGTTAAGCAAGGTTTTGTTTGAGGCCCAATCTTTTTCATCTTATGACCTTTAATATCACAACAATGTCACTGATCAGCTTGTGCTCTCACTACGGTTGCACAAAATTAAAAATATAAAGAAAATGCATGCAAGTACCATTTTAACTGAAGAAAATAACTAATATTGTTATGATGAAAAAGTTGCTGGTACTGGAAGTAGCCTGACTCCCTTAAGACAAACAGCAAGATTTCCGTTTTCTTTTCTAGTCATTTTTAAAGGAGCCAATGTGTTGTCACAAATGTACCTGTTAAATATGTGTATCTAATGGAAGCCTATGCCCACTGTTAGCACACTGAACTCTGTCCTTTAGCTCTAGGTGTATCATCATGAGTAGCCAGAAGGAGCTAAGCCTGCAGAGAGGACATGTTCTCTCTCTACCAAACACAACAGTATGTATTGTTTCCTGTATTCATTCTTGCCTAGATGCACTACCTATTAATAATTGATAGGACAAATATTCCCCAAAACAGGGGAGGAAAAACCCTTGATGCTCCAGCCCTTTCTGGACCTTTATCAAGTACGTATGCATTGACTGAACAGGTTTGGGAAAGACAGTTTTGTAGGTAAGACACTAGAGGTCTGAAGAGCTCTGGGTTCAATTCTCATCTTTTGGAAGAGATTTAAAACTGAGATTACTGATAATTGTGATTTTAAAAGGTCCTATGGCAAGAATAGGTCTATTAGCCCTAACAGCTTGATTCAATCTCAGTTCAAGTAATTACAGTCTGCTACCTAATTCCTCCTACAATTTTACTGGGATTATTTATATTTTGTTTCCTGTCCTCTTTTGTTGAATTGTGCCATGTTAAATAGTTGCCATATTTCACCCAAGAGGTGGGATTGCATTTAGTGATGTGTCCCTTACTATTGTTTCTATGGCCACATTTTGTCTACTTACGCCATGAGTAGTGCCATTGACTTCAATGGAGTGCTCATGGAGTGAGGTACTAAATGTGAGTGATGACAGCAGAAATGGATACTAAATAAGTTCAAGTATTTGGGGATCCATTGGATTCAAAAGAGCTATAAAGTTGTGAGTTATGATCTACTCTTCTTAAGGTATGTCTACACTGGAGCTCGAAGGTGTAAATTCCAGCTTCAGGAGATATATACCTGTGCAAGCTCTGATCTAGTTAGCATGCTAAAAATAGAAGTGTAAAGTGGTGGGAGGGGCTAACCACCCCAAGTATGTACCTCTAGTCTCTGACAGGATCGTACAAGGAGGCTGCTAGTGCCTTGCACCTCTACAACTATACTTCTGCTAGCACGGGTATGTCTCCTCAAGATGGAACTTACACCTCCATCTCCAAAAGTAGACATACCCTAAGAGTACTGTATATGTGGGGTATATGCAAAAATTACTTGAAACTGTCCTCACCAAAATCAAGTTAGAAGTTATTGGAACAGCTCTTCCTCTGTTGTCAAGGGACTATCGAGAGCCAGCAGCCCTTTGCAGACATGAACTCTGTCTTACTGTATATTTGCATAGCTCCTAGAACAATGAGGCCCTGATCATACTTGGGACTTATAGGCACTATCATAATCCAAATAATAATGTTGCCACTCTGATGTGTTTGCAGTGCAGGGTCTCTGTATTTGTAAATATAGGAGGATACTGGAGTTATTGCACATGCCTGGGGTGATTGATGTTGGAGTTTTTCAGAAAGCCAATTGTAACAGTATTCTGACGCAGTCTAGTCTTAACTCTAAGCACTCTTTGGATATTCAAATAAAGAGACATACTGCACTAGAAAATAAAACCAGTAAAATAAGAATATGTAGAAACTCCCTTAGGTTTAGCCTGAGGACAGTAAACCAGTTTAGGCTTTCAAACAATATGATGTTAACAATCATTCTTAGATAATTTGTTTACTCAGAGATGAGAGGGTAGCACCAGTACCAAACAACTAAACCAGCTGGATTGTGAAGTCTGTGCTAGGTCTTCCAAATACAAACTGCTGAATGCACTGTTCTCTCTTATCAACATTAGGCAGGAAATACTTGTCTTTTTTTTTTTTTAATTACTATTGCAATACACCCCATAAAGGTTTGCATGATAGTGATGGAATGCTGACCCTACAGAAAGAGAACAAGAGTTTTAGCTCAATTAATGAATAATAGTTGCCGTTTTCTATAATTGTTTTTTCTCTTACTGTCTCAAATGGCCTTATGATAATAATCATGTTATATAATCTGACACAAGTGCTCTTAAAGAATTTTTTAGTAAAGGACTGCAGCCTCAGTGGGAAGTAACTGTTGGAATTATCTTAAACTACTACCTGTCTTCCGCTACAATAGAAAAGGCCTTTAATCGAAATAATCCTTTTTTCAAAAGAGCAACTTTTTTCCCTCTGCAATTCACTCATCTTAAAAAGAGCACTATAGCTTTTGTGCATAACTTAATTCATTCTTCAAGACAAGAACAAAATTTGTCACTGACATTTAGCGCCAGCCTTAGGCAATGGATAAAATGAACTAGTTAGCAATTTAACCTGTAAAAAAAAATAAGAGTGGGATGAACAATTTTCTGCCATCAAAGCAAATGGCTAACATTTAGCAAGATTTTATTTTTATTTTTCAGCCTATCCCATCTTCAAGAAGAAAGAAGTCAGGATAACATTTTTTCAGGGTCCTAAATCTTCCTCTCAGCCTATTCCTTTAATGCTTTAAAGTAAATGACTATCCAGAGGATAATTAGGCACTGTGCTGTCGCATCGTGTCAGGTCACAGCTGGATTTAGTCAGCATTAACCTTTGGGGAGAATTGGAATATCAGTATCATTTAAAATTAAAGACGTGTAAGCAGGCATTTCTGGAGATGTTAGAAAAGTAATTGTCTGTAAATTGTTTGACCTTGAGATTTAATTGCATGCACAACACACACTCCAGCAAGAACCCTGGACTGTCTTCATTCTGTCTCACCTCCATACCATTCACTTTGCAGAACCCATTAAGCTACCTGTGGATTTTTCAGTAAAATATTAAAGATTGTTTTATATTGAGAACAAATGCTTTGAAGCAAAGCTTCTTCCAAATAAAAGGAAATTGTTTAAAAAGGTACAGTAGAGACTTCTCAGATCTGCTTTTTAATCTTTAAATCTTAAAAATATTTACACACACAGTACTCCTGTTAAAGAACTATGCTTAATTTTGATTCTTTTTTTTTTGTTGCTAACAAGTTTGCATATTATGCCTTATTCCCTTTTTCCCTAATGAGACAGCTTATGCTTTCAAAGTCCCTCAAGCTAGGCAAATCTCTCTACTGCTTCCACTGTTAATAATGAAACTTCATAATTATACAAATCCAAGGTGGCCAATCAGCTTTTCAGGCTAAGCCTTCGGGTACCTCATGCATTATTTATGTGGCACTTGGGCCTGTGAACTCACGTGCTTATATTAGAAGCCTAATTAATATTTAATCACACGTACAGAGGGCACATGGAGCTGTGCTAGCCCCTGAAAGAAGTGCAAGTAGAAGTGTGCACAGGTGAATATGTATGTGCATGATATAATACACGCATACATATGCTAATACAAACACACACACGAAGTATTAGAAATGCTCATCTTAAGCTCTGGGATATATGCATGCAGTTGAAGATGTTGACACACATTGATAAAGACTTATACATCTTCAGCCATGGCTGAGACACAGCCCCTTTCTCATGCTGAAACCTGCTGAGGTTCTCAAACTAGATTCAAACATATAGGGATTACTGCCAAGGAGCTCTGTTTAGGTGTCTTGACTCTGAAATTCACTCGGAGAACATCCAAGGGCCCGATACTCCACTCACAATGGTATAACTCCATCAATTTCAAAGGAGTTTCTCCTGATTTCACACTGGTATATAGGCACTGTGACAGGTTGCCCCCCTTAGGACACCATCTGATGTGCTGAGATACTGCTGAGCCTGCCTGTTATGCCAGCCTCGGCTAGGCTGACCAGATAGCAAGTGTCAAAAATCGGGACAGGAGGTGGGGGGTAATAGGTGCCTACATGAGAAAAAGACCTAAAAATCGGGACTGTCCCTATAAAATCGGGACATCTGGTCATCCCAGCCTGGGCACCCTTTTTACCTGTCTTGCTGAGCCAAGCTATTAAGCCTCCTCCAGCACATACACAGGCAGGGCCACACCCAACTGCGAAATGAAACAAACACTGAGATCAGTTCTGGAAAGGCTCCACTTAAGGGATTTGCCCAAGCACTCGGGTGTCTACCTCCTTTGGAGTGCAGACCCAAAGATATATTATGAAATCCGTCTCCTCCCGCAATGTGGAGGAAGATATGCACAGCCTCTTACTGCTCCCCCAATTATGAATTGTATACACGGGGTCAAGTATCAGGGGGTAGCCGTGTTAGTCTGTATCTACAAAAACAACAAGGAGTCTGGTGGCACCTTAAAAACTAACAGATTTATTTGGGCATAAGCTTTCGTGAATAAAAACCTCACTTCTTTTTGGGCATAAGCTTTCGTGAGTAAAAACCTCACTTCTTATTATGCCCAAATAAATCTGTCAGTCTTTAAGATGCCACCAGACTCCTTGTTGTTTTTCTATACACGGGGTTATGTTATAAACAAGAAATAAGTGTATTAACTACAAAAGGTGAATTCTAAGTGAATATAAGCGATAACAGACAGAACAAAGCCGATTACTGAGCAAATAAAACAAAATACGGAAGCTAAGCTCAATATACTTAAGAAACAGGTTACACAATGTAATTTCTTACCCTAAATGTTATTTTGGGCAGGTTGCAAAGTTTCTGTGGCTTAGAGTTCCAATTATATTTATTTTCAGACTGGACCCGTCTCAGTCTGGACTCCACCCTTGCCTTTCCTTCAGGTGTCTTTAGCAGTCTCTCTCTTCTTGGGCAGACCAGCCATGGGGAGGAGGAGCCCCCTTTGCCTCCCCCCCCTTAAATAGGATTTACATAAGGTGGGAATCCTTTGTTTCCCAAACTTGATCCCCCTTCCCTTTCAGTGAAAAGTTACAAGAAGTCCCAGATAATGTTTAGTATCAAGTGACAAGACCACCTGACCTAGTAGTGTCACAGTTACGTCCCCGGACATTTCCAGGAGGGACAGAGATTAGTATCTTCATGGTCTTGTTGTTCCTTCCTGATTGCCCATCAAATCTGATGGCCTGTAGTCTGGTGAGTGTCTTCCCATTCTTCCATTGGCTTAATAACTCCAGCTTCGTGAGGGGCAGTAGCTATGTCAGCGGGAGAAGCTCTCCTGCCGATATAGCGCTGTCTACACAGGGGGTTAAGGTCAGTATAACTATGTGGATTTTTCATACCCTGTGTGACATAGTTATACCAAAGTAAGTGCGTAGGGTAGACCTGGCCTCAATGCTTGTAAAGAGCTTTTGAGATTCTTGAATGAAAGGTACCAAGTGTTATAACTGTTGACTAATTGTTATGCAGATATTTTTGAAGCAAAGCAGTCTCTATTTTTCCTCACAGGCCTGTTCTACACCTAAAACTTAGGTTGTGCTAGCTATGTCACTCACAACCCTGAGAGATGTAATTAAGCTGACCTAAGCCTCAGTGTAAACACCCCTAAGGTTGACAGAAGAATTCTTCTGACTTTGTTTTGCCCCAGTAAACAGCCTCTGTAAACCGTGCACCTGCCATCTCTGTCTGAAAGCATGGATCCTGAACAGCTGACCAGTCTGGTGAAACAGAAAGTGAATCTGTGATGCCTGCCCTGCTGTATCCAATGGAAAGAAAAATTTCAAGATTACAGCTGCACACAGTGGACCATCGGTACTGGGCTCGGGAAACAAGCACTGAGTGGTGGGGTTACATCATTATGCATGTATGGGATAATGAGCAGTGACTGCATAACTTTCAGATGCACAAAGCACCTTCCTGGAATTGTGTGCGGAGCTCACCCCTGCCCTGCAGCACAAGGACACCATAATGAGCTGCTCTTTCACTGGTGATCACTGTGTGGAAGCTGGCAACTACAGACTGCTACCGGTCAGTTGCGAATCAGTTTGGAGTTGTAAAGTCCACTGTGTAGGTTGTGGTGATGCAAGTGTGCAGGGCCATTAATTGCCTCCTGCTATGAAGGACTGTGACTCTGGGTAATGTGCAAAAAATAACTGACGGCTTTGCAGCAATGGGATTCCCTAACTACGGCGGGGCGCTAGATGGCATGCATATACCAATTTTGGCTCCAGACCATCTTGCAACACAGTACATCAACTGAAAGGGCTAATTCTCCATGGCCTTGCAGACTCAGGTAGATCACCAAGGCCATTTCACTGACATCAATGCAGGTTGGTCACAGAAAGTTCATGATGCACACATCTTCAGGAACACTGGACTATACAGCAAGCTGCACGCTGGGACTTTCTTTCCAAACCAGAAGATTCCAATGGGGGATGTGCAAATTCACATAGTGATTCTGGGAGATCCCGCCTACCCCTTGGTCCTGTGACTCATGAAGCCTTACACTGGGAACCTAGACAGCAGCAAGAAGCACTTCAACAACAGGCTAGGCAAGTGTCGAATGACCGTTGAATGTGCATTGGGCAGATTAAAAGGTCACTGGTACTGCTTTTTTGGCAGGTTAGATCTCAAGGAGGAAACTGTTCTGTTGGTCATAGCAACCTGCTGTGCTCTGCATAACATTTGCAAAGCAAAGGGGGAAAAGTTTCCTGATGTGTGGAGTACAGAGACGGATCATCAGGCTGCTGATTTTGAGCAGCTAGATACGAGGGCAATTAGAAGGGCTCAGCGGGTGGCTATTCAAATCAGAGAGGCTCTGAAGGAGCATTTTGACAATGAGCACCAGTAATGTGTCTCTATGTGATGCATTCAGACAGGCAATGTTTACTTGCCACCTTAAATGACCCCTGTAATGCTTGCTTCCTGAGCCTTAATTACAGTGAGCAAATGTTCCCAGCTATAGCCCATGTTCGAATTTTAGCAGAAACTACCATGTGCATGATACAAATAAAGACTCATTTTGTTTAAAATACTAGTTTTTATTTAAAGGATAAAACACATTTTTGTTGCAAACGGAGGACATGGCAATGAGGAACAGTCTCTTGGTTCAGGTTCCCACAGTTGTGTGTAACTCCAGCTTTCATCATGAAACCAGTCTCTAGGGGTGGATTGCAAGTGGTACTGCGACAGAATGGGAACATGCAAGGAATGTACTTGGGGAGTTTGGGAATGGCATGGAATGGCATTCTGTATTGGCTGCAGGGAGAGTTATGACAGATGTGCTCATACTGCAATACTATGAAGGACTTGAGCATCTCTGTCTGTCCCTCCAAGTTTTATCATCTGTTCCTGCCCACATCTCCTTTCCAGGCTATTTAGTCTGAGTTTTTCATTAATTGTCTCCCTCCATGCTCTTGTTTCGCTGTGTGCTGCATCTGTTGACTGCAGCATTTCTCTAAACCAGCGGTTCTCAAACTGGGTCACAACCCCGTTTTAATGGGGTTGCCAGGGCTGGCTTAGATTTGCTGGGGTGTGGTGCTCAGGTTACAGGTCCCCTTAGGTTTCAGCTTTGCCCCCTCCCACCCCACCCTGGGCAATGGGACTTGGGTAGGCTCAGGCTTCTGCCCCCCCTACTGGGGTCATGTAATAATTTTTGTTGTCAGAAGGGGGTCACGGTGCAATGAAGTTTGAGAACCCCTGCTCTAAATATATCCTCCTTAGTCCTCCTGCTTCACCTCCTTATCTGACTGAGATGCTCTGCCAGTGTGTAGGGGTTGGTCCTCAAGCAGTGGTGCTGGAACAATTTGTATTAGTATGGGTGCTTAGAGTCATTGAACCAGACTATAAATGCTGTACATGATGGAAACCACTTTAAGCCATGTGGCACGACAACACCCCCCACTCCCATAGTTCCAGCACCTATATCCTCAAGGGCACATCTGCAGCAGCCAAAGAAACAATGAACAGAGATGGTATTGAAAGTGCATTCAAAGCCATGAATCACAAAAGTAACACACTCCTTTTTCTCACTGTCCCTTTGCTAGCACACAGCAAGAGTCCCAAATATGGTGAGTTCAGCTGGGGGGAGGGGTAGCAGAAGGGGTTGGGAAGGGGGAATGGTCAAGAAGGGACAAAGGGGCTGGGTAGTTTGGGAAGAGGGAGAATATTGGCACCATTTTCCACAGGATCGGGTATTCAAACCTGATATCTCACTCCTAAGGGTAACCTAGGATGCAACTCCTGCATGCGTGCAGCTTCAGACCAAGTCCGTATGCTGCTTGCCTGTGTGCCGCCTTGGTCCCTGCAGAAACAATTGCTGGTTGGCACAGCAAAGATTCCTACAATGAGGGGAGAAACAAGGGAGCTTTGCCAAGGAACCTTTGGCAGGGGATTGCTGAGTACCTACTCGGAATTTCCTAGAGATGGAGGATTCCGGAACATTTCCATGTACATTAACAAACTTTTCCACGGGGCCCGCACTGCGTAGCTGCACAGGCTCTGTTAATTTCTATCTGTTATCCCTCCTCTACCATATAACAAAGTAAACGAGACCTCAATCTCCTATCACCATGCAGTATCAAAGCAAAATGCATGTTTACCAGAGTTTGTCTCTCCTGCTTCATGAGCATCAGAGCCAGAGGGTTGGGACTAGCTAGACCTCTCCAGCATCAGAAATAGGCCCTGGCTTGCCACACCACCGGATGACCCTGTCGCATGTCCCACATCCTCCTCCCAACTCCACTTCCTCTTTCACCTCTTCATCCTCAGGGTTGACTCCACTGCCTCCATCTCCCTGAACTATCCATGGGGCTCTTGGTGGTGGCAGTGAAGTCACCACTGAGGATGGCGTCCAGCTCCTTCAGTGCTGCACCAGAGAGACAGTTGGCCTCCCTTGCCTTCTGGTACGCCTGCCTAAGCTCTTTGCTTGTGTCATGTAGGAGAAGGGACTTGAAAGGGACATGAAGCAGTGCTAAAATCAATCTGCCCAAAGATCCTATGGCTTCAGCGAAGCTGCAACTACAAAGTCTCCTCTCCCCACAGATCCAGCAGACACAATAGCACCAGTGTACTCCATACTGGAGTGAATCCGTTGCGGAAAGCCGGTCAGCTGGATAGATACTGTGTGAACAGTCCATCTTTCTCATCTGTCTCCAGTGTGTAGAATGCTGCCATGACCTCTTGCCTCTGGTGGTTATGAACTCCCAGGCCTGTGCTCTGATTTCCTCTCTCTCTGATTCCTTTGTTCCCAGCACCATTCTTCCTTGAACCTGGGGTACTGGTATTTCCCGATCATGGCTTCTCTGATTCTTTGTAGTGTTTCCACTTGCCCCTCCAATCCAAGAATCTTTTCCTCCAGCACAGCCACTAACCTGCACTTCATGCACTGGAAATCCTTTCTGTGTTGAGGCAGGAGAGAGAACACATCACATCCATTGCAAGCCACCACCATTGTTCCATTGCTGGCCATCTTGGTATCACATGTAGTGTTGAACCTGAAAGGAAAGCCTATTATACTCCCTGTCTCAACTTTCTCCAAAACGCCTCTTGTCTGATGATAGAATCAGAGAAACTAGATATATATTTTTAAAAATTCCTGAACAATAACCCCAGATCCTTCAGGTAACTGAAATGGAAGTTAGAAACCCAAATACCTTTGAGGATCTGGGTCATAGTTCATTGCCCATTCAATATATTCTCCAGTGTGTTGTTCAGCCTCACATTAAATTATTCAGATGACGATAAGGAGCCTGATCCTCAACAGGCATAAATCAGTATAGGGGATAGATCTCCTCTTCCCCTGCCACCTGGGGTACAATTCGTAGCTACTACAAGAGTTTGCTGTGAATGCAGTTCAGCAAGAGAGGTAGAAGAGGAAGCAGAGAAGTGAAAATGCAGTCCTAGAAACTTGACTGGTCTTTCCTAGGAACTGGTTGAAGGCTGTGGAACTCCTGCAAGCATTGCCTCTTTCCAATCCAAGTTCAGGGCACACTGCTTTGACCTTGTCTTACACACACACACACACTTTTTTTTTTAAATCACAATTTTCCCTGAGGAGAGAAAGAAGGAAAAAGGAGAAAAAAATCACGTGACAAATGCTAGTCATATCACTTAATACGCTGCTGGAAGGTGCTCAGATATTACTGATGAGGGTAGTAGCAGAACATGAATGAAATAGAATAAAGAGGTGAAAGCAAATCCAGTGAAAACCAACCTCTCATTCTGAGTTCTTGCCTTAGAGTGGATTGAAGCATTAGTATGTGCCCTGGGCTAGAATCTAGGAGGCCAGAGGTTAGGAATGAGCAAATGTTTTCACTATCCAAAAAAGTGCCTCTCCTTAGATTTTGGTTTATAAGATAAAGTCATATTTGTGGGCTATACTATGAGATTTTAGAAATAAATGTATTTGGAAAAATCAGGTTGTGCCTGCTCTGCAAAATATCTAAGGGAGCTTAATGAAGGCATCCAGAGACTGGAAAACAGAATTAAAAGTGGCAATTCAACCATTAAAACCTGCTTTGGGATGGAGGAAGAGAAAAGAAAAAAAGAAAAGAAAACTAAACTTACTTCTCTTCCCATCTTGCATAGTCAAAATGTCATGCAGCAATTTATTTTCTTTTCTATAAAGTACTTTTATTAAACCTCTTTTTATTGAAAGGGTTTTTGTTGTTGTTTTTTTGCTGCTCAGATAGACTTTACCTTCTCATATATAGATAGATAGACACACACACACACAAATCAATAAATTTTTCACTTCTGATCAGAATAGTTCATTTCAAATTCTCAATTCATTTTTGATGTTACTGTATAAAGACAGAAATATCAGGACCCTGAATTTCAGTGCAAATGCTCCCAAAGAAAGTTTGCATTAATAATCAAAAAGTCCCAGAAACAGTCCCCAAACACTATGTACCTTTTTTCTGTGGCTTTTTTATTTTATTTTTAGTTTTGCTGAAACTTTAAAATAACTCAGTAGCTTTTGCTTAGGAAAAATTATACACAGTATATTTTGGAACCGCCAGTATAAAATAACACTGGTCTACAATTTTTGAGAAGTCATCTGCTTCAGAGATAAAATGTGCTATTTATTATGTATTTTGATGTGCTGAATTCAAATATGACAATTAAAACAACTGATTGGCTACTGTTTCTAAGATATTTAAGTTTTTACATTTTATGTCTATATATATATTGTGTAGATAGTAGAGTTTTAATCATAAATTGTAAACCTAGGTCTTTTCATGTGTTTATGGTTGCTTTACATGATAATATTTCACCTGTCCTATTTATGTAACACTTTAAAAATCAGCAAAAGGGTTATATAAATAAAATGTATTATGAAACAAAAGGCAAAAAACTATTATGTACATAGTTTAGTCCTATTCAGTGTCTACTCGGCACTTCTTGGCTTGTCTCTTGTATTCATTAAATGGACAGGGCCGGCTCCAGGCACCAGCTTCTCAAGCAGGTGCTTGGGGTGGCCGCTTGGGAGAGGGGCGGCAGGTCCAGGTATTCGGCTGCAATTCGGCGGACAGTCCCTCACTCCAGCTCGGAGTGAAGGACCTCCTGCCAAATTGCCGCCGCAGATCACGATTGCGGCCGCGGCTTTTTTTTTTTTTTTTTTTTTTTTTTTTTGGTTTTGGCTGCTTGGGGCGGCCAAAACCCTGGAGCCGGCCCTGTAAATGGAGCATCTCTTGTCACTATCCAGCAATAGTCTGCAAGCATTGATGGGCTCCATTTGCCCTGATAGCGTTTCTCCATTGTTGCAATATCCTGGTGAAATCGCTCGCCGTGCTCGTCGCTCACTGCTCCGCAGTTCGGTGGAAAAAAATCTAGATGAGAGTGCAAAAAATGTATCTTTAGTGACATGTTGCAACCAAGGCTTTTGTATTCCTTGAGGAGGTTTTCCACCAACAACCTGTAGTTGTCTGCCTTGTTGTTTCCGAGAAAATTTATTGCCACTAACTGGAAGGCTTTCCATGCCCTCTTTTCCTTGCTATGCAGTGCATGGTCAAATGCATCATCTCGAAGAAGTTCACGAATCTGAGGACCAACAAAGACACCTTCCTTTATCTTAGCTTCACTTAACCTTGGAAATTTTCCACGGAGGTACTTGAAAGCTGCTTGTGTTTTATCAATGGCCTTGACAATGTTCTTCATCAGACCCAGCTTGATGTGTAAGGATGGTAACAAAATTTTCCTTGATTCAATAAGAGGTGGATGCTGAACGCTTTTCCTCCCAGGCTCCAATGACTGTCGGAGTGGCCAATCTTTATTGATGTAGTGGGAATCTCTTGCACGACTATCCCATTCGCAGAGAAAACAGCAGTACTTTGTGTATCCAGTCTGCAGACCAAGCAAGAGAGCAACAACCTTCAAATCGCCACAAAGCTGCCACTGATGTTGGTCATAGTTTATGCACCTCAAAAGTTGTTTCATGTTGTCATAGGTTTCCTTCATATGGACTGCATGACCAACTGGAATTGATGGCAAAACATTGCCATTATGCAGTAAAACAGCTTTAAGACTCGTCTTCAATGAATCAATGAACAGTCTCCACTCATCTGGATTGTGAACGATGTTGAGGGCTGCCATCACACCATCAATGTTGTTGCAGGCTACAAGATCACCTTCCATGAAGAAGAATGGGATAAGATCCTTTTGACGGTCACGGAACATGGAAACCCTAACATCACCTGCCAGGAGATTTCACTGCTGTAGTCTGGAGCCCAACAGCTCTGCCTTACTTTTGGGTAGTTCCAAATCCCTGACAAGGTCATTCAGTTCACCTTGTGTTATGAGGTATGGTTCAGAGGAGGAGGATGGGAGAAAATGTGGGTCCTGTGACATTGATGGTTCAGGACCAGAAGTTTCATCCTCTTCCTCGTCTGACTCAAGTGAGAATGATTCTGATGCATCAGGAACCGGCAGTCCTTCTCCGTGGGGTACTGGGCGTATAGCTGATGGAATGTTTGGATAATGCACAGTCCACTTTTTCTTCTTTGACACCCCTTTCCCAACTGGAGGCACCATGCAGAAGTAACAATTCCTGGTATGATCTGTTGGCTCTCTCCAAATCATTGGCACTGCAAAAGGCATAGATTTCCTTTTCCTGTTCAACCACTGGCAAAGATTTGTTGCACAAGTGTTGCAGCATATGTGTGGGGCCCACCTCTTGTCCTGATCTCCAATTTTGCAGCCAAAATAAAGGTGATAGGCTTTCTTAACCATAGTGGTTATACTACGCTTTTGTGATGCAAAAGTCACTTCACCACAAACATAGCAGACGTTATCTGCACTGTTTACACAAGTACAAGGCATCTCTGCTCACTTTGGCTAAACAGAAATGTGTCCGTTTGCAAAATCAAACACTGACAAATAAGAGAGCACGACACTGTATGATTTCTAGAGCTGATATAGGGCAATTTGTTCAGCAGAGTGATGTAAGCTTCGTTATGATTGCATCATCCATTACCTCTAGGAATAATATGATGCAATTCATATCATGTATGACGCAATACCAGCTTCAGATTGCATCATTCATTGTTTTGCCTAAAAAGCAAGTACTGTCCAAACCCAGTCATAGATTTATTCATAGATCCAGTCAAAGATGTATTTTAGTCATTTCTGGTTTAAATTGAGATCCCTTCCCTTTATAACTCACTTATCCTCCGCCATTCCCAAGTCCAGGGTCGTATATACTGACCCAATAGAATATCTTGAAAACTAGAGCCAATCAACAATTTTAAGCATCATTTTCGTTCTCAGTGACTTAGAATTAGTAAAGTTTGACTACATTTATTTCAGAAGCATTTTGGCTGTGTAGAGCAGTGTAATTTTACAATAAGGTTGCAATATACCATATATATACCTGGGCTAAAGGTGTCCTGGAGTAGGTTTAGCAAAAAAAAAAAAAAAGTCCTTGGTACAATTCATCTTAATGCCCTCCATCTCAATAATATACAATTCATCTTAATGACCTCCATCTCAATAATATACCATACTGAGGTGGGGAATAGTTTACTGCTAAATATATCAACACATTCAAAGAGCAGCAGATTAAAACAAGATTTTCTGCATTAAGTGATCAAACTGATCACTATTAGGAGGTTCATGTATCTCACACATACAGTTTTTAATTTTAGGAAGTAAGAGCAAGACAAGACTTTAAAACAGTTGTAATAAATTTGCCAGATTTCATTCCCACATATTTTGCCGATTATTTTTAGTAAGTCAGATTCGCACTACTTCCCAACCCTTCTAGTTTCACTTGGAATTTTAAAGTCACACAAACCCCAAATTTCTTAAAAGTCCAGCGAAACAGTTTAGTTTCAACTAATCTGTTCCACAATCAGATTTCAATTAGTTTTCTAAAAATCTCAATGGTGGTGGTTTCTTATTAAAATTCCTTTCACGACAGATCCAGTTCCTCTGTAGCTGGCAACAGAATATGCTGATTTGGGGCAAACATTTTGCAGAATCCCCTCATTTTGCTGGCTCCAGAAAACAAAGACAGTAAGTACTGTATAGTAGAAGATAGGATCACAATACATTGGGGAGTTTGAGATCTGAAACAAAAAAGGTGACTTTCACCTGGTTTCAAGGTTTCATTATGACTGGTTTGCATAGGTCTAGTGCTGTTTACTAGTGACATTTGTGAATCGAGTCTACCAGTACAGAAACCTCATCGTGCCAATACAATGGGCAAGATCCTCATCCAATTGAAGCCAAAACTTTGCAGTTGACATAATGGGGGCCAGATTAGCCACTATGTAATGTAATTTAAAACAATTATTTGTTGAACCACAGCGAGCATGCATGCTAGTTTTAAAGAGTTTCTTTACTTTCACCTTTAAGATAATCAGTTCAGAGTTTGTAACATCTGCACAACTTCATTCTTAAATTGCAAGGATGAAAACAAGAAATTAATGTCAAGTGCCTGACACTGCACCTTCAGTTCCTGTAATTTAACATTGCAATAGGAAGTCTTTTTGGCGGCAAATAAAAACAGAGACAAAACACCCACAACAATGTGAATTCTATACTACAACTACACTATAAATAAAAGGAATGAACTCACTCAAATGTAGAAGAACCCCAACACATACAATACTGACGTACACATTCTGATGCATGTATCTTTAATATCAAACAACTTTAATATTTATAGAGTGCAGTGTTATCATCTTAATATGCAAAACTCACAACCAAAGTGAGCGATGTTTTGCAAAATATTTTGGTTATGTTAGAAGTGTTGAGAATCTTCTACATAGGGCTCTGGGGGTATCTTCACAATGTTTAATGAGTGTTTTAATTATAGGAACTTTATGCCAGCAGTCTTGCTCTTAGAGAAATGCTTTTAAAACTTAAAATCGCATTATAATTTCTCTTTCTCCTTTTTTCTGTTTAAATTAACTATTGTGCCACTTGAAATCTAAAAGTGTTTTTAAAAACTGCTGAGTTTTTTGCTTTGGGTTTAATATAAAAAATGCCATTTGAGAGTTACACTTTGAACAAGTGCATTTCAGTGTCATGTCTAGTCTGTAACCTTTTGCATAGGTAGCTCTAATTTTCCTATTGTGCTGCTATATATCTGCATATTAATAAGTAAAGACATTTAATGAGAGGAAGTAGTCCAAAGTAACATAGTTAACACACTCCCTTTATTCACCATATCATAGCAAGTACATACGTTTATGCCGAAGGGGGATTATGCTTTCAAACTGTAACTGTGAATTGCAACTAACAAACATGCTAAAGCAAGGATGTCAGTTACGCAAAATTACCATTTCCACAAGAGCCTGTTTCCTGTGGAGAGCAGCAGCATATTTATAAGACATCATTTTCATTTGTTGAAGTTACTCTTTTTATATACGACTCCATTTTAAATAAAGGCCCAATTCAGCAGTCCACCCATATCCATTAAAGCTCTTACTTAACTTTAAGCACATGATTAAATCCCATTTACTTCTGTGAGATTTAGCCACATGCTTTGCTGAATGGGGATGGACTTAAGCACATGTTTTAATAGTTTGCTGAAGTGAAGCCTAAAATATCAGGGCAACAAAAACTTAAATAAAAATAATATCTCTCAGACATTTTAGCTAGAGCAAGTTTTCCCAAGCTCCTTTTGGTATTTCTTTTTCAAATACATGTTTTAGCATCATCCAGTCTTATCACACAGCACATACTGTAAGCTTATTACAAGCCAACACAAAGTTTGAAAAAAATATTAAGCTTACTCATATTTGAATCTTTAAGACTACACCAGTGCTCCTCATGGCTTTAAGGACCATAAGCTCTAAATACCAGAGTGGCTTCCTTCTTCATATTTGAAATGAAAATGCTAAGAAAGGTAGCTGTTGCTTATACAACAGGTTGTAAGCCAGAAATAAGCAGAATAGAAGGAAAAAAACCTCCTGTATCCCTAGCTTTTCCCTTTCTACCCTGTTGCTTTTCTTATGCACAATCTTGGTAATAAGAAAGGCTTTTGCTGGATAAATATTACAGAACCCAGGAAAGTTAGTGTACTTTTCTTTGAAACAACCTCCAATAACCTAAGTGTAAATAAAATATGTTCCCAAATTGTACATGCTATAAAAATGTGATCAGTATATTACTTTAGGTCATTTCAATGGCAAAGAAGGAAAATTATCTGTTCCCCCCACCCTAATTCTCCTCTGTATCGCAGTCAAAGCTTAAGAGAGACCCCTTTTCACACAAATGCCTTCCCAAGTCTCCACCTCCAATCTTGAAAATATCTCTTATTAAAAACAATGTTAGAATAGTAGCCACTGACTCTGCCCAACCATTATTTATTATACATATTTAAGATTATAACCCACTGGGTTGTGAATCGTTACTGCAGAAAGCTATACAACTTCATTATAAAACTTGTGTCACAGCCACCACTTCTCTGCTTGGAAAAAACTGCACACAACTCCCCCCTCCTAGCCCGCCAACACTACTCATAAATGGGACAGCAGGTCACTGCTATTAAGATACCACACAAGGTATTCCTCCCTCACAACACGCTAATTATGCTCTCATAGGATAAGGTCTTAGGGCCTAAATACAGGATTGAAAAATCAAGAAATGTGTATTCCATTCATCACGTTGCCACAGACTTCCTGTGCAGATCTTGGACATGTCACAGCTTCTTGTGCATCAGCCTTTCATGTCTGGGAAATGGAGATAATAATGGTAGGAATGCTGGGAGGCTTAATTCAATAAAATTTGCAGATCAATCGATGTAAGGTGCTATTATCAGGTTAAATCTTCTTTGTAATCTGTTTTTAACTAACTTACAAAAATAAGATATTTCTTTAACAGAAATACAGTAAAAATCTAAAATTATGTCCTTGAGGTATATATCTCATGTACACTAAAGTAACTCATTGAGTTGTACAGTAATGTTAGCGTGCTATTGGGCTAGTATACAAAGGAGTTTCTCTGAGATTTAGAAACTGCCTTCTTCAGATGGAAAATTAAAATGAGACTAAATTCAGTGTGTATATACACAAAATACACAGAGTATATAGGATATACACTGTGTGTGTGTGTGTGTGTGTGTGTGTGTGTGTGTGTGTGTGTGTGTGTGTGTGTGTGTGTGTGAAGAAAAATAGAAGTGTACTTGATTGTATTAGAAAGCCAAGATTCTGAAAGCTGAAAGGTACATGTTGTTGAACAAATACTCAGTAGTTACAGTGCCTGTAATCTGCATCTGTAAGATGCTTTGTTAATGTACTATCTCATTTTAATGTACTGTGGTAAAAAACAAAATGAAATGTTTAGCAGAGGAAGCACTGAGACATTTTTTGCTTTAAAAAAAAAAAAACTCTACTTTATTCTAATAGTATTTTTCCTTAGTTTTTTTTTTCTTTTAAAATAAAAATTCTATTTTCCTGTCTGGATTCAAAATGATTGACTAGAGCACAATATTAAGTAATAAATAAAACAGTCCTACTGCCTGAAAGACTCCTGAATAAAGAGAAAATTATTTTTGGATTTTCCTTCTGATCAGATATGAAATATTCTGAAACACCACCTCTATAATTTGATAAAAAGCTTGATATCCCCAAATGAAAATAGGACTCAGCACTTTCATTTTTCTGTCTCTAAAGAAACCTCTAGGTAAACTGATTTTAAAAAAATGAAAATCTCAAGCATAAAGGTAGGAGTAATGAAGCAAGTTTAAATATGCGCTGACCTTTGAAATGAACTGCAATCCATGTTGTTTGGTCAAGAAGCTGGCTGTGTTGCTGTCCCAATTGATTTCTACAGCATAAAAGATGTAGGTATTGGAGCTGCCCTGCTCTCTGGTGGATGTTGACAGGCATCGCTGAAAATACACCAGCACTAATAGAAACAGCCATATGTTCATTGCTCTGAAATAATAAAAAGAAATCCATCAAGGATAAAAATATAAGGAGTCAGGGGAGAGTAATGTTTACCATAAGCATGTATCCAGAGGCAGATTTCTCTTCTTTTCCCCTCCCAATTAAAAAAAATTGCTATCCTTTGTTTACTGGTGAAGTACCAAAAAAAAGTATATCAGAAAAAGTATCAGCTCTTGGAGGCTATGAAATATTGTTATGTTGTTTGATAGCATCTGACAGGAACCAATGTCATGTTACATGCTTTTTAGGCAATACATGCTCCAAAATAAAACTAAGATCTTGCAGCTTTAGCTACAAAGTAATTATTTCCTCCCTCCCCCAGATCTATCTCTGCTTTAATGGATTTTATTTATAAAATCAGCGAAAGCAGGAGCTGTTCTTTAGTACTGAATATCAAGTGGTTCTCCTTTAAAAAGTTACACGTTTGGTAACGCAACATATCAAAATGCAATGCTGCCACTCAACGCTTGAACTTCACATTGTTTTGGTAAGTGCCACTAAGAATATTTAAACATGTGAAAGCTCATTTTATGGCTTCCCCAAATACATTTATAAGTCTTAGCTAAAATGACAAACTCATGATTCAATCAAGTATTGGCTAGGAAGATAAATGTTAGAAATGACAAAGCCAAGGGGAGCCTCTGCCATTAGTGAAATAATACAGGTGACCTATTTAGGTAATACTGGTACAGAACGCTGATATTTTAAAGCTCTGCAATGTTAACTCTTAAGGACTAGATTCTGGTTTTTAAATCCAGGATTGCAGTGGAGCAACCATGTTGCAATGGGAGAACTCACATGAATTCTGGCTGACTTAGCCAGAATTCCTTCTGGGAAGGAGACACTAAGCAGCTCTGACAGCTTTGCAATGAGCGCAGTATGCATTCACTGTGCATAGCTCCGGGGGCTCCGTGGAGAAGGACAGCAGGATCAGGGACCTTTCAGGTAGCCAGTGCAAGCAGAGCTTTAGCAGGTACAGTGCCTGCTCTTGAATGGAATTGCATCCAGTCCCCATCATGGGAGCTCAACAGAGGGGAGAGTCTTTTTATACTCTCCCTTTCTTGTGCATCTGATTAGGTCTGTGGTCTATCATGTCCTAAGTATTATTAATCTATTATCCAAAGCATTTTAAAGGGATTATTCCTTATGGGACGGCATTCTGCTCATTTCCAGGTTTTAACATTTTTACCATATCCACCATTTTGCCTCTCCCATCCCACCTTCATTCAAAGAGGTTTTTTAAAATAACTTTTAGAAATAATTTTATAGGCAATTACATAAAAATATGCACAGGTGGACTGTGGTCTCAGTTTAGCTCCTTGAAGACATGCCTACATCTCATCCATCCCAACTAGTAACCTTGCTAGAAGCCTTAGTACTTCAGCAAAGATAACAAGGACCAAATGTGACTGTACTAGCCTTTCGTCCCCCAGCAGCATCCTTTACATTAGGCTTAAATTAGGGAAGCTTGCACTATTGTTGCCACTGCTGTTCTTATTCTGTGGTTAAATAGAAAACCTGGGTCTTCAACAAAATGAAATCATTGCTAGAGCTGGTCAGAACATTTTTGACTAAATGAAATTTTATCCAAATATGCCATTTAAAAGTCAAAACATTTAGTGGAGACATCACTGTTGACAAAGTTTTTGTAAGGAAGAGAGGCAGACACACTCTCTCTCTCTCTCTCTCTCACACACACACACACACACACACACTCACTCAATAGCCTGGAGTTTAAGGCACTGGCCTGGGATATGAGAGACTCAACTCTGCCTAATTCAGAGTGATCTGGGGCACAGGTGCTGAAACAATTTGTATAGTGGGGGTGCTGAGACCCATAGTGCTGAGAGCCAAACTGTAAACCCTGTATATGATGGAAACCACTTCAAGACAGGGGATGCAGCAGCCCCCTCTGCACCCCTAGTTCTAGCACCTATGGTTTCTTGGGTGAAAACAGCTCTAAAACAGCCAGAGCAGGAATCAATCCAGGATCTCTCACATTCCAAGCCAGTACTCTCACCACCAGGCCACATACATATCAAAAAATGGAGGTTTTGATCCAAAACCAGAGATTTGACAATTCAATTTTCATGAAAACAGTCAAAAGGTTTTGTTCTGATTCCAATATGAAATGAAAAATTTCAAAACCTCAAAAGTTACTATGAAACAGAATTGTTGTCCTCTGGCCAGCTCTTTCCATCACCTTTCATATGCACTATTTTCATTTACAATTTTAAAAAAATGCAAAATACAATCAGGGTCTTGTATGAAGTCTCTCAAGCTGGGATGCACCAGTAAGGCTCCAGTCCAGGGTCTGAAATGCAGTACGTCCAAGGATATTTTACAGAGTCCCATCAGCTGGGTTCTAGTTTGGGGTCTTGTATGGTTAATGGGCCCCACTGAGGCTGCAGGCAGCCTCTGCTCCATGCAGAAGCTAGAGCCAAGGAATAGGAACAAAAAAAAGCAGCTGCTTCCCAAAACTGCAACAATCTCCTGATGGGCCAGCTAACCAGACATTAAAGCACCACTAAATTCGAGCTAGAGATTGCCAGGGGGGTCATGCTAACTGTACTCAGAAGACACACCCTGTGATGTTCCATAAAGTGACTGTTGAAATGTATTAAAAGTTAGGTTGTTTTTTTTTCATATTACATAGCATGTTAACAAATACTTTTTTATTCTCTAATTAGTGGACTAAATAAAGGCAGAAGATAGCTAGTCCAGATATTATTTGAACACTGAGGAACTGTGTGTAGCAACCCATAACCCCCCCCCCCACCAACCCACCTACACACACACACACAACATTTATATCTATTAGACAGTACTAACCATATTGGAGTAGGAAAAATTTGGGTACAGAAGAGATGGAACCAAACTGCTGTCTTAGGAAATGAATGAGGATTACTTAAATTAGGATTTGGTACAAAGCCAAAGGTACTGAGAAGGACTCAGGTCAGACAAAGACTTCTGCTACAGATGTCACTAGTACAGTAAATGGTAGAAAAGAATGGATAAGTTACAGCTCAAACAAAGGAAAGGCATGTTCTGGAAAAGTAACTATTTTATACAAAGTTGTTGAGTAAGAATAGGCACTAGCATTAGTCAACATATACACACTAATGCAAGAAGTTTAACAGCGGTTGAAGAGGTGCTTGGCACACTAGGCATTTCTTACATAGTAGTAGCTTATGCTATCAGCTACTGGAACAGAGAAAAAAATAGAGTGTCCAATCTTGAGAGATTAAGGAGGAAACAAAATCTAGAAGGAATAATTATGGGCTGCTTCAACTACCCACATATAAACTGGTCATGTGTGACATTGGGACAATGATTAGAGAAGCAGTTGATAGAAATATCTGAGGAAAAAACGAATCCAAGTAGTAAGACATTATATGTCAAAACAGAGAACCTATTTCACACAGAAATCCCTCCAAACTCTGAGGAGAGAGAGTGGTAATCCCAAAAATATGTCTTCCCAGAAGGACAAGTACAAGGTTAGTAATTTCCCCCTCTCTGAAAATATCAACAAGAGGTGGATGGGGAGAGTCTCACTCCTGGAGAGTTAATACCTTGATGGATGTCACAAAATAAAGTGTCTCAAACACACTGCAGCAGGTAGAATGAACAAGGTCAATGCCAGTAGGTAAAAGTTTATTTTACACAAAAGTAATATGGGAAGGGTAAAATACCTTCCCAAGCATGCAGCTAAACAAACCAAAACCTGTAGAATGCATCTAGGGTGGGGGAGAAAAATTTTCTAAAAGTGTGCCAACTCAAATGCAGCCCTTCCCATGACATGTGGCTCAAGCCTCTTCCCTGATTCTTGCTACTTGGAGTGGCTTCTCCCCTTTCCTTGCATGGGTTGGGTCCTGGGTTCTTTCTTGTGATTTCTGGTGCTCCACCCAAAGTGATGCCTCACTGTGCCTGGGAGACCAGGGGAGCTGTCCTTTGGAAAATGAATAATGCTACTACTGGTGGCAAGGAGTATAAAATGCAGTATACAAAAAACAATAAAATTCATTAGCATAAACTCCAGGAAAGGAACGACATATGCAAAAATATATCGCAAAAGGGGAGTTTATTGGGAGCAGGAAAATAGGACCTTGCGAAGGCAAGGGTTAGGGTTAACTACTACTAAGTACTAAAACATCAACAAATCAACAATTTCCCCACCTCCTAGCACTCAACTCTTCCAACCCCCAGCTCCCTCCCTGGAACCTTCCCAGGCATATGGTGCACTGAGGGTGAGTCCAGACATGAGTGCTGCAGCACTGTGAACATAAGCTGCTTTAAAAACGGGGGAGGGAACACTTATGGTGTCTTCTCCTGGCTCTCAGTAGCTGGTGCAGTGTCGCATCTCTGACACTCTGGGTGCTGGTCTCTGCAAGGATGGAATTGCTTGAGCCATGCACTAGATCCACTGTAATTCAAAGTCTACCTTTGTGGGGAGGGGATTGGGAATTAATCAGACACTCCTTGAGCTGCTCTAAATCTCTCAATTCCCAAACTCAAAGCTGAAGCTAAAATTGTCTTTTTGTCTCTGGGTCAGGATGTCCTGTCCCAATGAGGTGGCTGAGCAGTCCTGGTTCATCAGTGGCCCAGAAAACTGCTTTTCCAGATCACCCTATGCAGAAGCCTACCTTTCCTATTGGCCTCAGCAGGAGGTTTTTAGTCCATTCTGTCACCACCCCTGACTCGAAGCAGGCTGGGAAATGGTGTCAGGGGACTCTGGTAGTCATTACTGTTGTAGTTCCTTGGGTAAGACCCCATAGAAGCTCAGTCCAGAGTTCCACGGGTCATACTTTAAGAAACAAAACTCTGGGGGTGGGTGAGTTGGGATTTGGAAAACAGGTTTTGCAGAAGAGTCTGAACTGAGACTCCTCCATTGAGGTTCTACTGGCCAGGTTATGCACAGAGACACGAAGAAAGGTGTGCCGAATACTGTATGCCAATATTATAGCTGTGTTCAACTTGTATCATTTCAAGTGTTAGGTTGGGTTGAAAACCCTGTAGGGAAATCCCATATCCTCCTATGGGAAATCTGTTAGAAATACCTCTCATTTGATGCAATCTGGTCCATTACAAAGAGAAAACATTTTCTCTGCAACAGTATATGATTAACCACATTCAAATACTACAGTGATGGAGAACATATAAAACATTTAGAAAAACCAAAAACTAGAGATAAATCATCCTGGCAGAGTTGTATTCCCAGTATCCAGGGAAGGGGATGAAGTGACGAAATCTACTAGTCATGAAAATATGGTACAGCCCAAACTTTTTCTTCAGTTTGATGGAAAATTTAACATGAGGCTCCCAATAGCCCACCAAGAAACACCTCTAGCAAACTGAAGTCAATGGGAGCTGTACTTTTAACATATAAAGTACAATATAATTTTAAATACGCTGAAAAAATCAGATCCTAGGTGTCTCAAATTCAGCAATCAAAATGAATGGATACACTTAACCTTACTCTCTCTGCCTCAGTACCCCACCTGTAAAATAGGGACAACGATACCGTCTAATCCCACAGGAATGTTGTGAAAATAAGTATTTGTGAAGCACTCAGATACTGTGAGTACCACAGAATGATGAGTTATACAGAAAAGCCCAAGAGGTAATTAATAATTCTGTCTTCAGAGCAGGGTTTGAACAGTGTGCTATAAATAAGGCATGGAGCCACACACTGAAAAATGAGGCGAGAACAAAATATTGACTATCTGCTCATTAAGTGAGCACCATCCATCCTGTGCACTGAATGAGGCAGGGGTCCTATGGAAAATATAGTATGTGGTCTTGTAATTACACACAAGATTGTTGAATTAAGGTTGCCCAAGGATTTTCTAAGTTGATTCTGTACCCTTAATAATGGTCTTTTAATGCAGTTTTTGTATGTGTGTAATTAGCAATATAAGCTATGAATACTAATGTGTCACTTACGTTAATGGGAATTACACATGCACATCAAGAGGAAAGCAGGCTTCGCTTTATAATAATTTAGGATTACTTGTAGTTACTTAAAGCCAAATTCTGGTCTCAGTTACATCACTTTACATTTGGGGTAAATCTACAGACAATTATTACAGATTTACTCACTTGAGTAACAAAGCAGAACTTGGCCCTGTGAGTATATTACTTGCATTATGAGCAAAAGGGAGCTAAACAAAATTAAAGGCATGTAAGTGATCAAGACTCTCACTCTTCAATAACAAAACTCACATAAGATAGACTTCTGTACAACTCATCCCTTCTTACTGATTGCCCATATTCAGCTTCTTCTGTGAATTAAACATGACCTAAAGCAGGGTCAGTAACCACTGACTCTAGTAGTGGCTAATGTTACACCAGGAAGCAGATGCTTGATGTCTTACTGCTTCAACCTGTCTTATGCTCCTGCTCCTTAAACATGGAAATATTATCCACCCTATTCAGTGAAACAAATATAACTAACTAGTCTGCATTAGAAGTCATATAAAAAAGAGGGAAATAAAAAGATAGTTTAATGAGAAGGAAACTGGGTATGGTTTTTTCAGCCTATACCAATAAACATTTTCCTTAGATGCGAAACAGTAGCATCTCATTTAGGTACAAAACAGAGACCCAGCAAACCCTTCATTTTAAACAATACAAATGAGATTTCTAATAAAGGCACTGTCAAATAGTTTAGGATCAGAACACAGGATTTTACACAATCTTTTATAGTATGAATTACTTTTTGTTAATTTCAGGGGGAAACGTATTTAAATCCCCCCCACACACACACACACACACACACTTAGTGCTCTACTGACAAACAGTATTGTGCTAATGCACTTGCCAGAAAGTGAAACTATGAGAATCTTCAAACTGACTGAACTGCAAAAAATAAACTATAAATAGTAACATGCAATGCTTAAGATGTTATGATGTTGTTAGTAACAGATGAGATGTTGTTAGTAACAGAAAAGGAAAACAACATTTAAAAAATATAATCTATGGCAGGTAATCTCCCTTTAACAAGGTAACTAACATAACTGTGATAGATCCAGTACTTTTAAGTATGACAACACTGAAAAATGTATCCCACAAGATAATATATGCCAAGCACTTTCTAGTTCCTTTCAGTTTGTCCTATAGTCTCCAAACAAAGAGTCTTTCTCTCACATTATTTTAATTTGGGGATAAGAGTGGGGATCAGGAGCAAGCAGGTACCATTGTGTCTCAGTGCATATGCATTACGCCCATCGTGTGCAAACAAAGAAGAAAATTTCTTGAACTGGACTTTTAACAGTCACTTATAGCTAACTAGGACTAATGCTAATCACCCTGATGGGTTCTATCATTAAGCCTTGCACTTGGACATGTTCTCATTTACTCAATCTGGACTTGTTCACATTTTCTGTTCAGGGTAAGATAGCATGGCATAGGATATTTTGAATCAACATTAAGTCTTTCCCATGAGGTCAGTGGCAGATGAGAATAATGTTTTACGATTATTACTCCCGAGTGTTCTGTTTTTGTTATATCAGCAATTCCCATTTTAGATTCTAAACATGAATTATAAATCCTACAACAAATTAGTAGCTTGCTAAAATGATTACATGTTGCATGCTTATCTTTCTGCACCCTAATTTTGCCAGTTAAGCAAAAAATATGTTTTCTATTCATGTTTGAACAGAGGTCCCCAAACTGTGGGGTGCACCCTTAGAATGTTCAGGGGGCATGGCAGGGCCTGGGCCAGCCCCGATGAGGGGTGGGGTAGGAACGCCACCCAGCCCCGCTCTGGCCCCGGCCACAGCTCTGGCTCCTGACTGAGGCTCCACTCCCGGCCCTACTACCAGCCTCACCCCCAGCCTTGGCTCCCAACCACGGCTTCCACTCCCAGCCCTGGCCCTGGCCACACCCCCATCCTCGGTCCTAAGCAGCAGCTCTGCTCCTGGCCCGGCTCCAGCCCCACCCTCAGACCCCAGCCACGGCTCTACTCCCAGACCCAGCTTACGACCAGGGCTGAATTGACCTTTGGTGGGCCCGGCGCCAAACTTATTTGTCGACCCCCCACATGGGCAATTGGGCATGGCACAAGGGGGTCAGTCCCCGGAGTAAGGGGCCAGTCAGGGGCAATATGGCATGGCAGGGGCGGCCCTGCTCCGCTCAGCCCAGCCCAGCCCAGCCCAGTGTGAGAGCACTATTTACAAACCAGCAGTTGCCAGATGCATGATGGCTCGCCCAGCCCTGTGCTGCCAGCATGTCCCTTCCGCTCAGGGGTGGGCCCATGCCATGCCATGCCACACATTCCCCCCCCCCCCCCGATTCCCTATGGCCAAAGCCCCCCAGACCCGCTATACCCAGTGCCCCCCCCCCCCAACACTGCCACAAATGCACAGCGCCCTGCACAACACCACAACTGCCCAGCACCCCACACAAAACCCCCACTCCCTAGTGCCCCAACACACAGAGAGCTTTACCACCCCCTCACAGTGCAGCACCCACCCCTCCAGAGACCCACTCCTGCACGCCCTGCCTCCAGGCCCCACTCACCGGCCCTGCTCTGAGGTGACTGTATCTGCCAGGCTGAGCCACAAGGGCTGGTCCCAGAGCAGGGAATCACGCTGGCCCCTTGGAAGTGGTGTGATAAGCCAGGCCAGGGACTGCCCTCCCCGGGCTCCTTCAGGACCCACTTGCCTGGAGGGGCCCAGCCAACGCACACCCCCATAAACTGGCCGAGATTGGCCAGGCTTCTGCATCAGTCCCAGGCGGCTCAGCTCCAGGGAGACAGGCGGGCCCCACGGGTGGTGAGAAGCAGAGACTGCATGGAGTCAGAGGTGCACTGGGGTCCGGCCAGGAGGCATAGAGAAGCCAGCGGGTGGGGCCAGGGCGTGGAGAGGAGCCCTTGGCTGGCCGGTGGGCAGGCCGAGAGAAGCAAGTGGTGGACTGGGCAGGGTGGTGGGAAGTCAGCAGGCTGGTGGGGTCTCGGGGCGCAGTGCAAGCGGAGCAGGTCAGGGCCCCTTCTGAGCATGGGCCTGGCTCCATGGCACCACTGGCGCCATTGTAAACCTGGCACTACTTGCAACTGGAGCTCCGTTCCTGGTCTGAGCACCAACCTCACCCCCAGCCTTGGCCCCCAAATGCAGCTTCCACTCCCAGCTCTGTCCATAGCCCCAGCCCACAGCCCTCCCTCCCCAGTCTCAGTCCCCAGCTGCAGCTCTGCTCCCGGTTTCATGGACCACTGCTTTCAAGTCACGCCCATAAGAATGGGTGGTAGTAAATCTAAACTTCTTAAGGGTGAGCTAAACAGTTGTGGGCACTCAGCAACAGTGCTCAGTGACTACTACTAAAAGTATTTGCAAATATTAGTTCAAATAAAATCCATTAATCCACTGGTAGTATTCACAAATCTCAGTTATTCATTTTCCACAAATATTCCCATGAGTGGTTTATATGCAAGGATTTTCACAGAAAGCTAAAGTCTCACAAATACATGTGCAAAAGTTCTCCACAAGCATTCATGAAACTATTGTGAAATCTTTCATAACCTTCCTTCTGTTAAAATGTTAGTCACACTCTTAAGGAAAAGCATCACCACCATCTGATTTAGGTGACCAATCACGCACCATGAATACCTAAAGAACCTGTTTGAAGCAAAGAGATTGTGAACCAACATGTCTGAAGTATATTTGCACAGCACATATGAACAATTTTATATAAACAAACTCATAAAATGAAAGTGAGTTTGCCAATTACTCAGAAATAGAAAGGGGAAATGAGTCAAATGGCTATCCTAGCTCTATTCAGCACATAATTATTTTACCTTAAATAAATATTCTATCTCCCTCCCCTTCCCCTTCTGTGAATTTTTTGGCATTCCCCAGTTTTCCAAAGACATTCCCAGATGTATCACTATTTCAGATATCTTTTCACATGAAACTCATGCATAGCCAACCAGGAAACACTCCAGCAGGGAGGGAGGAATTATTTTTAATGTAATATCAAATAAACTGATTCATGTGCTATTATCTCCCATAGCTTGACCAGTTGAGACATTTGTCACCTATTTCTGGATTTCATTTTAATTTTAGATTTTTAATTAGCTTTTTAATTAAAACAACATGACCTCTCCTCCAGGCCAATTTGTTTTTCAAACATTAAAAATTCCTGAAATAGAAAGATCTACTAATTTTATTTTTCTAGTGATTTTTGAAAAATAATTATTCTGTTCTAAAACTTATGGACCTGCCCACCACAATGAATGGATCACACTAGGATACAGGATTCCCTTAAGAGAAATCCACTGCTCTGGTGCATAAATGTGCAACATATTGGGAGTGACCTTGACTTTCATCCAGAGGAATCCAAAAGCATTTTAGTAGCTGGTCCGCAAATTCTGCAAAGTAGATTGATAATCATTTCACCAAGCATGAAAATGCTACATTTCATCCCAAAGATGGCTGAAACTACTATTCAGCATGCTTCAATGCTATACAAAGATTTAAGACAGCAAGCAAAGAATGCTATGCCTTATCAAAACTGCAGAGAATATTTTAGGTAGCCAGAATATTACCTACTGAATTTTTTCCAGGACAGCAGGACATTCCAGGACATCCTACCTCTTGCAAAAATTGTATGGGACCTTTTATAAACATAAGAGGTCAAAACTTTGGTTTAATATCGCCTCTGACACTTCCTGCAGCACAGTGCCCCTTAATTAGAGCAGGATAAAAAAATTCATCATAATTTGACAAAAAAAGTAATTTGATAAAATGCAAAATTTTCATTTTTGTCAAAAATGTGATGGCTTTTGTAAGACAATACAATACAATGGTGGGGGGAATCAAAATGTTTTGATTAAAACAATGTTTTTGTCTACATTTTTTTCATAGGATTTTTTTATTTACTTTTTAAAATGTGTTTTTGTCCTGCTGTCCTCCTGACTCATAGAATCATAGAATATCAGGGTTGGAAGGGACCTCAAGAGGTCATCTAGTCCAACCCCCTGCTCAAAGCAGGACCAATTCCCAACTAAATCATCCCAGCCAGGGCTTTGTCAAGCCGGGCCTTAAAAACCTCCAAGGAAGGAGACTCCACCACCTCCCTAGGTAACGCATTCCAGTTTTTCACCACCCTCCTAATGAAATAGTTTTTCCTAATATCCAACCTGGACCTCCCCCACTGCAACTTGAGACCATTGCTCCTTGTTCTGTCATCTGCCACCACTGAGAACAGCCGAGCTCTATCCTCTTTGGAACCCCCCTTCAGGTAGTTGAAGGCTGCTATCAAATCCCTCCTCATTCTTCTCTTCTGGAGACTAAACAATCCCAGTTCCCTCAGCCTCTCCTCATAAGTCATGTGCTCCAGACCCCTAATTTTTTTTGTTGCCCTCCGTTGGACTCTTTCCAATTTTTCCACATCCTTATTGTAGTGTGGGGCCCAAAACTGGACACAGTATTCCAGATGAGGCCTCACCAATGTCGAATAAAGGGGAACGATCACGTTCTTCAATCTGCTGGCAATGCCCCTACTTATACAGCCCAAAATGCCGTTAGCCTTCTTGGCAACAAGAGCACACTGTTGACTCATATCCAGCTTCTCGTCCACTGTGACCCCTAGGTCCTTTTCTGCAGAACTGCTACCTAGCCATTCGGTCCCTAGTCTGTAGCAGTGCATGGGATTCTTCCGTCCTAAGTGCAGGACTCTGCACTTGTCCTTGTTGAACCTCATCAGGTTTTTTTCGGCCCAATCCTCTAATTTGTCTAGGTCCCTCTGTATCTGATCCCTACCCTCTAGTGTATCTACCACGCCTCCTAGTTTAGTGTCATCTGCAAACTTGCTGAGAGTGCAGTCCACACCATCCTCCAGATCATTAATAAAAACATTAAACAAAACCGGCCCCAGGACTGACCCTTGGGGCACTCCGCTTGAAACCGGCTGCCAACTAGACATGGAGCCATTGATCACTACCCGTTGAGCCAGACGATCTAGCCAGCTTTCTATCCACCTTACAATCCATTCATCCAGCCCATACTTCTTTAACTTGGCGGCAAGAATACTGTAGGAGACCGTATCAAAAGCTTTGCTAAAGTCAAGGAATAACACATCCACTGCTTTCCCCTCATCCACAGAGCCATTTATCTCATCATAGAAGGCAATTAGGTTAGTCAGGCACGACTTCCCCTTCGTGAATCCACTCTGACTATTCCTGATCACTTTCCTCTCCTCTAAATGTTTAATAATTGATTCCTTGAGGACCTGCTCCATGATTTTTCCAGGGACTGAGGTGAGGCTGACTGGCCTGTAGTTCCCCGGATCCTCCTTCTTCCCTTTTTTAAAGATGGGCACTACATTAGCCTTTTTCCAGTCATCTGGGACCTCCCCCGATCGCCATGAGTTTTCAAACTCATCCTGACTCTCACTGGTTTGACTTTTCTTCTTAGCATATACACAACATGCCTCCGGTAGCACATGAACCAGGGTTCTTCACCAACTTTTGTCTGCTGGTTGGATCACTAGCTTCCCCAGCTCAGTCTGGGTACTGACAGGGAGTGTGACATGAACGCTGATCCATGCACCCCATTAGCAGAGAGAGCCACATACTGAATAACTAACAGCACTTTCTGTAAGACAAGAGATTTCCTTGTACATTTCCTATCTATGTACTGACCAGGCCCATTCTTGCTCAGGTTTATGAAATCTGGCAAAATCATAGTCAAAAATGATCTATGCTGCAGGCTATTCGTGTTCTCTGCTCAGATTGTTCATAGATATAATACCATGACTGTAGATACTATACCTTCTTTGCTTTTTTCTTTTATTTGACAGAAGTTTTATGACTTCAAAAACACTGAGATCTGAGTTTATGGCATTATTTCTCCCAGCTAAGAACAAGCACCAAACCATGAAGATGTATTGACAAGCATCACCTGGTTATATAAAGAAAGGTGTTTTGTGTTGGTTTTGTTTTTTATTAAAGTGCAGGAATAACTGAAGTGACCAATACTTCACAATATACATTAACTTGTCACCATGTTTTTCTCAATTTGTTATTTAAGGTTAAAAAAAATAGGTCTAATGGTGCTGACCGTGTCTCTTTTAGAAGCGTATAAAGGTAATCTATAAATCAACATTTCCCAGTTTCTATAACTTGAAATACAATGTTTTAGTGGCTTCAGTAGATTTTCAGAGGGCATTAAAGTTGTTAAATTACAGATAAGTATCATGAGACTTCCAAAAATGGACACTTTTTGTGGAACTTTTTTCAATTTTTAATAAAATAAAAGCAGGGAAAGGTAGCATTTTCAGAAGATGTTACACACTAACTTTTGAAAATCAACCGATTTATAAGGCATTCACTACATTTTGTAAAAGGGAATTACCATTTTTATTGGTAGCTAGCTAATAATAGAACTTTTCTATAATGTCTGTCATTCAGAATTATCTCAAAAACACAGGATATAATCAAAATTATGGGAGCATAGTAATCTGCAAGTTGGAACAGGACAACTGATCAGGCATGCACAGCACCACTACACAACTCCTAGTAGAGAAAGTGAGGAATCATTTTGTATCTAAAAAACTTCAGAGGGTATTTAAGACAGACAGAATGTAGTTATCTCGATGGAATTTAGACAAGAATTGGAGTTAATGCACCTACCCTTCAATCAAGGTTATGTGGGATTTTTAATGACCAAAAATGGTTCCTTCACCAGTTATAAATCTCAGGCAAAAGACAAAGGGCCAGATCCTCAACTCCTGCTAAGGTTTTTGCACTGCTGAAGCAGCACAAAGGGGACTTAAATCAAGCCCTAAAGAGGCTGATGAAGATTCCTTCTTCATGGCAGTGGTGGGACTCTCCAACTGGCATAAAGTTCATTTACACCAGAGGAAGGTAAAGTGGCTGGGTACAGCCAAGTAAGGGTGAAAAGGGACATGCCTGGGGCAGGCCCTATGCGACCATTCTAACCTGCATAACTTAGGGAAACCCTTAGGTAAAAGTGAGTTAAGATCAATCAAATTTAGGCCACTTTAATTCTGAAGTGAAACGATTTAATGCAGTTTAAATTAATCCACTTTAAATTCACACCTTAGTTCATTCAGATGAATTTCTCTGAGTGTCTCCATGTATATAAACCCTAAATTAGGCCATTTTAATCTCAGCATCAGGGAAGCAGGAAGATGCCTTAAAGCCCTCTCCCAAAAGTGTAGTGAGCATAAATTCAGTACACTAGAGGATCTGCTCCCATATCTTCAGAAGATAATGCATAGAAACAGCATGCTAAGGCAATGGTTTAAATACTGTTTCAAAAGGAAGAGAGTTCTCACCGCCACAACTGTCATCCAACATTTGAAGATCTAGTCAAATTAACCACCCGGTAGGTAGAGTTCATCCTACTTGAAATGGATACCAATCCCATTTTCTAGAAATATTCCCATGTTTTCTTAATAGCTTTTAGAAAAATGACTCCCATATAAAGATCCTTAACAGTGTACATCACTTCACATCAGGGTTATCATGCAATGGTGAGAGTGAACTATGGAGGAAGCTCTTAACACTCCGGTTTCCCTCACATAACTTCCTCTGGGTAGTACTGAACTACATAGGAGAAATACAGATAGATTTTCCACCTATCACACTTCTTCCCCATGTGCTTTATTGCTATCAGTGATAATGCAGCAAAATCACCTCAGGAAGATAAGAATCAGGAGAAAACTACTTACCCCATGGCTGTGCTCCTCCAGCATGTGTTCAGCAACAGCACATAGGGACGTAATGAGGAAGAAAGAGCAGTGGAGGAAGTTGTAAGACAAACAAACTATGTATTACAAAAAAACAAATATGAAATATGGTTAAGTGTGTACCATAGTGGGATTGGGAGTCATACAGGTTACACAAAGATGAAAGAATAGGTTGTTGGAGAAGCTAGAAAGAAACTTCACAAGAAGCCCAGGTTAAGTAAGCAAACAACACCCTCCCCTTTCAGGGCTTTACATTGTATTTATCAAGCTCTCATTCAGCCAAAATATCACTAACCAGAAAAGTCTCTAGCCATAGTTTAGAAGACTGTAAACTTCAGAACAATATAAACAGAACAGTACTTCAAGAACACCTTTTCTTTTAATCCACAAACTCCTTTCTCTCCCACACCAACACTAAGCCACTCTAGCCCCATTTTAAGGCTCTGAGTCTAACTAGGTTCAGCTACATGGGATTGCTTCAGCCCAGGAAGACACACCCAGCTCGCAATTTTAACATCCCTGTTGAGTTTTAAACTTCTCTTTCCACAGCCACACCCACCCACAACAAAACTTCCATTTGTCTCAATAATGGCACTTCTGAAGAGATTGGGGGCATACAGAGCAGATTGACCCACCCAGTGAACACTAAATGATTGGTACACTTAGACAAAATGTTTTGAGGGGGCATGTTATGGTAAATTCTATAGAATTTAATAGAAAATAACCTTTCTATAGATTTCGGACCTATTCTGTAGAAGGTAACGGATAATGATATCCCTGCTATAGATAGTGAATGAGAGCCTATTCAACTGTATAGGGTTTTAAAGTAATTTCTGTACAACCCCATTTAATTTCTATAGAATTATATTGTTTTCCTCCATGTTAAATTCTATAGGAAGTTTTCCTACTCTTCCCCTACTTAGCTCCTTACATGGGTCCAGCATTCGTTCCAGGAACACCCTCTATGCTGGAGCCCACATCACTTCTCACTTCTATAAGCCTCTACACACACTGAGGGTTCTGCTCCTATGAATTCAACAGATCTGGATCTGTGTGCTGTTTTGCTGGAAGATTGAGTTGAAGGGCGTAGTGGTATCTGAGTACAGAGTTAGCTAATGAGCAGGGATGGACTGTAGCTCAAAGGTTAAATCAGTGGGAGCTGGATTAGGCACTGAATGAATGAATGAGATCTGGAGTAGGAAACTGTTACGCTGCTACTTCCAAGCTTCTATGGATATATCTACACTGCAATTAAAAATCCGCCGCTGGCCTGTGCCAGCTGACTCGGGCTCACAGGACTTGGGCTAAGGGGTGTTTAATTGCAGTGTAGATGGTCGGGCTTGTGCTGGAGCCCAGCCTCTAGGACCCTGCAAGGCGGGAGTGTCCCACAGCTCAGACTACAGCCTGAGCCCAGTGAGCCCAAGTCAGCTGGCACGGGCCAGCTGCAAGTGTCTAATTGCAATATAGACATACCCTGTGACAACATAGCTTCAGTACAGATGAAGTTCCTGAGACCGCCCTGACAATAACTGTCCCCATACTCCCCTCCAGTGGAGGATTTGATAGCATTTGCACAAGCAAATGGTTTGCCTAATCCTTGGTCCACTAGGAGGTTACACCAGCACTGGGGCCTCAGCTCACCTAAGATACAGTTTATAAGATTCTTTTGCATACACATTTTGATCTTCACTTAGTTTCTTGATAGAAGGGAAGTAGAAATCTCTACAACAAACCATAGCAATACCAGAAGGACTCTACTAGTCCCACTGAGGTTTTTGCTTTATTGTAGTAATCAAAGCAATATCAACCTTATCATTTGAAAGATTAAGTATTCATTCAACTGAGTAATGTTCTGTCATGAAGGATACCCATGTTTGATTCTTGCCCAGGAGCCAATAAGAGCTGGAAGAGTTCCAGAGTCACCTTCAGTCAACTCCACACATCATTCAACAGCGATTTCTACAACCCACTGAAAAGTGGAACTGATAGGCTTTGAGATAGCCATGTTCAGCCCTTTGCTGAAAAGATGATTGCTGTGACATAAGATCCTGAGGGTGGGAGGTTTAAAGCGAGGAATAAGTGATGGATCCTGTGGTCCATGGGATACATATGACTAATTCCCTCGGGGAAAAAGAAAATTAAATGCTCCCCTGGGCAAAGGAAATTTTTATAGCACATGAATAGTGTATGTATAAATTATCTTGACAAGAACATAGAGTCAGCAACTAGGTTATTAAAAATGTAACTATTGAGAATTACATTGATTATATTCATAAATATGCCTTTAAAATGTCTACCTGTCAAGTAGTTTAGGCCCAGCATCTGACCTTTCTTAAAGTTATTATATTCTAAATGAGGAATGTCTTTTGGGTTCAATAGCTACTTTTTTAACCCATTCATGCTCAGTTTATTGATTTTTGCATATAAATGCAAATATACACATAATTCAAAGACCTTGTGAGAAATAGTAATAAAGCTGCTGGTACATAAATAATAAAAATATTCAACTTATTTAATAACATTTAGCATGTATACAGGGCTTTCAAAGAGCTGTACAGACATTAATTTATGTCACAGCATAACCAACAGATGTGCAACACTAAAATGGTATACAACTCCAGACACAGGTACTAAACCAACTGCTAAACTGGACAAATATGTAAAATAAGAACAGGTATTTGTTCCATGGAATAAGAATGAGAACAAATCCATTTTAACACCAAAAAGAAAAACATAATTGACCTTATCACATAGCTTTATTTGATTCAATTAAGTGGAAAGATGGGTGGGAGGGCAGAAATGTTTAGAAATGTAGGTATATTCCAATCTACTGAATAATTAACTTTAGTAAGTTGGGCATGGGGGTCAACTTTTCTCCCAAGGAAACAAAGTTTACTGTATAAATAATCATGACCAAGATGCCATATAATACCAAGGTAAGATCAGATGGTGCTTCACTCACCCTAGAATCACATTGCTATTGTTCTTTCATCACCAAGAGGATACAGGGCCCAGATCCTCAAAGATATTGAAGCACCCATCTCCCATTACCTCCCACACCTTGGGGATCTAGGCCACCTTGCCCAGAACCAATGCCATGAAGGGTGAGGCTGATGCCGAGGACTTAAGTACTGTTACAGGCTAGACCACTCAGGAATTCATAAAAGCAGTACAATCCTGTTGCTCTAATTTGTCCCCTGAATAACAATCATACAGGAACACTATGGTGATGTTCTTTTGGAATATTGTTATTTCACTGGCAATGTACCTGCGCCACAGGGCAGCACAGGAGGTACAATTTGTTTCATGTACCAGATATGTAAGCCATCCCTGCAGCTGTTATCTGGGATGATTGCCATGAAATAAAATCAATCCAAAGCATTTCAATAACTTTAGACAATAAATTAATGGCACACAATTGTGAAACCTCTGTTTAAATGGCCTGTTTCCAATAGTTATCAGGTGCGAACTGGTGTTCACTAACCAGCTTAATAGTTTGCATCTTTATCTTCACTCTTCTGCTTCTCTGCTTTATTATGAGCTACTAAAGGCATTAGCTTTTACATTATCATTTAAAAATATGTTTCTGTTTTTGTT
Source organism: Malaclemys terrapin pileata (assembly GCF_027887155.1). Taxonomy (NCBI): domain Eukaryota; kingdom Metazoa; phylum Chordata; order Testudines; family Emydidae; genus Malaclemys; species Malaclemys terrapin. The sequence continues at coordinate 135,349,591 of NC_071507.1, forward strand.
ACACTCTGATCATTTGGAATAGTGCTTAATTGTCACTTTCTGTTTCTACTGTGGTTTGCCATTTAAGAGGATTCTACTGCATGAAGAAGGGGAAACTATTTCCTGTGATTAACACCTCCGGTCCAGACTGCTGTCATGTTTGAATGTCCTTATTTATAGAACTATGCTTGGATCAGTCAAACTGTTAACATATACAATTAAGAGCTTTTATTTACGGTACAGAGGAATGATACTTTTACATTAACCCTGTGTCCAAACTACTGAGGTTAAACAAGTTAATTGTAGAGAATGAAACGACTTTAGAGAATGACTTTGACTTAGTGCTAAAAGCATTTTCTTTTCTTGCCTGCATAACTGAAGCAAACTTCTGAATTGTGTGGATAATCACAAACTGCATTTTCTATGGCAGCTTATATAATATGCATTTGAGTTTTATCTAAAGGATCTGTAGTTTACAACTTTTACCAAAGCAGAAATTAAGAAATTCTTGCTGAGTGTATTATGTTGTATTCTTTCATGCCACTGAGTCTTGTTTACTTTTTCTATTTAGCCATTGTTCACTGCACCCATCTATTCTGACCTATCTTTTTTCATAGGGACTGGTATCTTCAGGATAAAACCTTCTATACATTTTAGGGTATCTTTCCCTAGTTTATTAAGGAATATTATCATTAGATGATTATGCTGAGCTGCCTAAACTTCCATATACTTTCCATTATTATACAGCCTGGAGGGCAGCAGGTGGGCCTGAGTTACGGCCTAAGGGCCTTGGGATGTCCATGAGGAATCAGCCTGGATACCCATGTAAGATTTGAAATCTGTGGGATATCCAACATCTTTTCCTATGGATTTCCAGCCTGAGTAGAATCTGGGCCATGTCCCCACATGTTCTGCACTACTACCTGTCTCACATTTCCAGGGAGATGATGCATCAGAACTAGTTTCACTCAGAAGGACTTTCCTTGTAATTGCATTTGTTCATTGCTCCAAACTGGGGTGTGGCTGGGGACTGGTACTGAGAGCAGGGAGCCTGCCTTTCCTGTGATTTTGATTACCTTACTTTTCTGGTGTCCATGCAGCATGGAAAAGGAAGCCACCTGATTTGAATGCAGAGGGGACAAATGCTGGATTGGGCGGAGGGAAAGGAGTTGATTGGCATAATGATTCTGGGACTAGGACAGGAGGTGGGTAGAGAAACAGTGTGGGAGTTGGAGGGGAAGCCTGGGATTTTGAAGGATGAGATTGATTTTATATATAACTGGTTAGATTGTAAACAACTCTTGACAGGAACCTTGTCCTTCTACGTGTCTGCATAATATTGGGTACACTTAGTAAGAAACATTGGTAAACATTAGTCATAGTTTTTATTTTTAATATTATTGGAGTCACCTTACCCGGCCCAGTTTCAGGCTAGCTGCTGCCTCAGTTTCCTTTCAATCAGTTTGGATCGCCAGATATTCCCAGGAAAGGCTCACTGCTGTGGCCGAGTCTCTTTCCTGGCAAACGTTATTCTTCAAACATAAAACTTACATAAAACAGCAAACAAAAGCAGTTCATCTGCCTGCCCTAAGCTTCAGCTCTCAGAGACTTTTTCCCGTTGCCTCTCTCAGACCTGAAAGGACTACACATCCTTCCCTTAAATCCCACCACAGGAGCCCACCTCCCTCATGCAGCTTCTTCATTCTAAATTCTCTCAGCCCTTTATAGAAAACACCCAAACCCATCCCAGCTGGCTCTGATAAAGGACCAGGCCCAGGCATACTGGCCCTTTTCATTTAGAAGATTTCCTGTGTAAGCCTTAAAGAGACCTTATGTTTTTTTTTTAAAAAAAGTGTGATGACTGCAGCTATCACTCTTAGCACTGGATGTTTACTCAGGGGAAAACGGTGTTTGTTTTCTTGTTTCTTTCACTGGTGGTCCACACTGATTAGTTACACCTCTTTGGGCCTAATCACAGAATCCTTAACTAGGTAAATTCCCAGTTATTTATTACTTCTCCAGATATGATACACCTGCATTTTGAGGTTGTTTATCTGGACTAGTTAACAGTTTTGGTTCTGCATTGGCTCCAAATCTAGAAAAACTATCTTTCTTAGATCTGCTTCAGCAATTAATTATATATGTCTAACAGTCAGGCAATTTTAACAATCCATCTATCACTCCATGCCATCTCCTATAAGCTGTGAGCGATACTGAATCCAAAATGTAAAATTCACTTGATCCTCAAATCACTCTTTAAATCCCACTTCTTTCATTTGGCCTTCCAATGATGACCCCCTTCCAACACTTCCTGCTTCTGTTTGCATCTTCCCCTTTCATCCTGTATGTTGTTTTTGTAAATTTGTGTGTGTATATTTATTTTTGCGTGTATGTATATCCACAGACACACAGACTCTTTTTCACAACATGATTTGCTGCAAGAAATGGTAACTTTTTTCTTCGAAATGCCATGTCTAGGTCTAATAAAAGAAGTGAATTAAGGATGAACCAAATGGCAATTCGGTAAGCATGGTGAGTTTATTGACTTTTGTCATGTAGTTATATCTACTAAGAAAAGATACAGTAGAAAAGCTAGTGGCAGAAATGCCATGTACAGTGGAGTCTACCTTATTTGACATACTGATGTAAAAATGATTATTGATCAATTTTTAAAAAAAGACAATTTTCCAGAGACTAGATTAGAATCTGAAAATGCTATTAACCTCCAAGCAATGGAGACAGAGTCATGTTGCCTTTGATGAGGCAACTGAAATGAAATTCAGGTTATGTGCCAATCAACTCACAGAAATTAGTTCACCATGCCAGGTGCAGCAACAAGCAAATATTGTTTTGAACATCCTGTGACTGGATTTGATGTTTCTGGAAATGCCAATGGGTGAATGCATATCTTCGTCAAATTCTTAAATTAGTCTCCTTTTTTATCTTTGTCTTTTTGTTTCGGTCGGAGCAGCGGAAGGAAAGAACAGATGAGAGATATAAAAACAACTATTTCCACATTGTATATTGGAATATCTTTTTTCTAAGAAAAGAAGGAACCCCAAGTATTAGTTCTATGAGGAATGTGAGCTTTTGTATCAACTGAGACAAATAAAGAGCAAGCTTACACTCATGCATGAAGAAAAAAATGGAATGCAGCCAGGGAGGAAGTCTCATGGGGGCTATGCATACAACCATTCAAGCAGTAGCATTTTATAAGAGACTCTATGAAATAATAACAGATATTTATCCACTGTTTAGAGGCTAAAGTTAGATATCTAAAAATTGGCATGATTTTCAAAGTTGCTTAGTTCCTCGTTGTTTCTGAAAGTCAGGCTTTTTAGGTAGGTGTCCAACTTCAGGCACTCAAGTTGGAAAATGCTGCTTCATGATCATACAATGATCCCTGGGGCTGATCTAAGGGCTTTGGAGACAGTTAGTGAGAGAATTCTTTGAGATAAGCCCCAAATTTAACTGACTCATAAAAGATGCGTGTGTTGGGTGAATTTTTAGGCCCCACTCCAGCTCCTGCTATCAAGGTGGATCCCAGCTGCTTCTTCAACCCAGTGATTAATGCAACTCAGATTAGGAGAGGAGCTTAACAATTTAATACACTACACATTCCTGGCACTACAAGTAAATGCTATTAAAGAATCTACTCTTAGATCAGGCTACTATAAAGTAGGTCTAAATGTTGCCTATTGACGTATTATCAAAGTGAAACAAGAAAGTTGAAATGATTCATTTAGACATTCTCATTGAAAATTGTAAAAACCAGTACATTCCCATGAAAAGTTTCAATATCAATGAAGCTGCATTTTTGAAATAAAAAATGTTCTGTGGGAAATTTTTAAATCAGCTCTAGTTATGCCATGAAGGCACACCAGTGTGTTGGGGAAGCTTATGCAGAACTTGTGGGGAGCATAACTCCTACATCACTCTTCAAACGAATGCAGCAAATACTCCTGTCTCAGCCCAGCCAGTTCTACTGACTGAGTTAGGCTGGAACCATCAGAGTGTGCACTAAAGCCTACCTTATTTGACATATGATTTTAAAATGATCTGATAGCAGCGGTAGCATGGAGCAATCTTTGCATTCAGTGGAGCACAGGGACTGCAATTAGCGCCAAACCAACCACGGGGATGAAAAAAGCTCCTTGTGCCTTTGTCCCTTTGCGAATCTGCATGTAAGACCAGACTGTGTTCAGTGTATCTGTTGTAGGTAACTTCTGTGCATTTGTACACTTTTCTTTAAATCACAGCGCTTTTCATTTGCACTGAAGCAAAATTCAGTGTCTTTAAGATAGCAATGCTAGGATATCCTCTGGCCCTGACAATCTGGTTATTCTGCTCTTCCCACTTGATGTTTAGCCTTCCATAGGTAACGTTAAAAGAAAGCCACATAGGTAAAAGCCATGTGTGAAAGGGCTTGTTCCTTTATTCCTTATCTTCTGATATGCTGGCCCTTTAAAAGCCCAGTCTCATGGCTTTACCAGCTCTCTGCCAGCCAATCCTTGACCCTATATAGTTGTCTCTCCAAGGCCTGATAGCATGGTCTCCAGAAGTCTGACCTCCCTCCCTATCGCTATTGTCCACCAGTCTTACCCTCCACTCCCCGCGGTGGGCCTGTGGGTCTGCTCCTTGCCAAGCTATTGCTGAGGAACCTCCTGAAATAGTCCCCAGATGGCTGGCAGCCATCTCCCTTAGCCTGAGCTGCAGGTTTTTATCCCAGCTATTAACCCCTTTGTGGTTGCTACTGTATGGTGTTTCGATATCCCATCACACCATCTGAAAACCCCCCACACCTTGTTGGAGTTCAGATTTCTGAAATAAGTTTACTTGTCACCCACCTCTGAAAGTCATCACCAAATTCAACCTAATGTTTTCTCTTCAGCAAGGAAACTTTCCTGCTCAGTTCTGTTTAATTTCCCTCTGTTAATGAACTGATTCAGACCCACAGTAGTTCTTTAGTTAATATAGTCCGGTAATCTTAATTCCTTATTTCAGCTAATATGTGGTTACAAATTTTTGAGAAAGAAGAGAATTCTGGATTGCTGACACACAAATAATACTGAAGAATGATTTCACAGAACTAATAGTGTTCTCTAACTAGTCAAATAAAACTAATAGACCTTCAGCTTGAATCTCAAAATACTGGTTTACATACTGTTTTCCAATGAACATAGTATATAAAGAACTTAAAACAGAAGCATATCTCAGAGGCAAAGGGGAGGATAATCACCGTAGTACACTACCTTTCGAGAGGATCTCATTATTTTGTGATTTAATCTCTGCCTGCAATTTGTGTGTGTGCGTGCTATAATCACATTTAACCTTGAGGAAATCCTGTATCTAGTATATGTTTTCAGCAGGAAGTCCTTATACTACTAAATGTGAGGACTACGTCTGACTTTATACTTGCTGTGATGGTAACAATGGCTCATACAATTACTTGTTTGCTTTTAACTGAGTGTGAAGGATTTCTTATACCAGATATCAGTTGTTACCTTGTGGTTAATATTCTTCAACTATATGTCAGTGCAGGTCATAGAGAAGGCAAATCATATAGAAAATATCTGTGGTCATGAATAAAGAGTTTGAAAATAACATTATTTCTCATTCATTGTTTCATCTGCAACTTCGTCTTTCACATACTGACCTCCACTGTGCAGACACCTGATGAGAACATAAGTATAGCAACAATCAGGTTTCTCAATAATTCCTGCTTGTCAGGAATTTTTTCAGCATTAACAACATTCCAGGACAACTCAAGGTCAACTGCATCTTATGCTCAGGGATACAGCCCTTGTTATCAGCAGAAGTGGGCAAAGCCAATGAAAGCTTCAGCCAGCCTCCAGCTGAGTAGTTGCTACTGGCTAAGCTATGTGCCCATGACTAAGAAAAGCAAAGCCACTGAGAATATTCTGGCATTATAACTTGGCAATCAAAGTGACTCTGAATATCACTGTGGTAGCATTTGTCCTCTCTCATATGAACATAATTGGCTCTCTGTGTTTGGACTGTGTTTTGGATCATAGAGCCCAGACAGATCCCTCAACATGGCTCTCTCTTTAAATCCTTCTTTCTCACCTGACCTTGATAGTGTTACACAGGGATGTTTATATGAGGATGAACTATCCTTTATCCATTTCTCTGGTGTATTAAAAGATCCAAAACTGCACAAGGCATATCATTAATTTTTTGCTGTATCGCCTTGCAAACTTATTTTATACATCAGTAAAATTGAGAGACTATTAAACCAAAAAAAGATGAATAGTAATATTATTTTGTTTACTCCAGGGCACATATGCCATCTTTCTTTCTTGAACAAAGACATTTTTGTGGCCAACATAATGAAAATCCAACTTCATATTTTATTTACAACATACCTGTCACCCAGTAAGACACATAGTAAAGGAGAAGGTGAATTTTCTCCAGTCTCTCATGGTTGGTGCTGTTGTTTATTTGTTAGTTTGCTTTTTTTAAAGATCCTCCATTAGGTGTCCAATGCCACAAAGCAGTTGGCAGAACAGAGACTGCCCTTACGCACTAACAGTTTCAGCTCTTATGACACTGAAATTGTTTTCCCTCATCTTGCCATGTAAAGATCCATATTGTGACCCTTGTCCCAGTGCCAAAGCATTCCTTGACATCAGCAAAAGAGAATATGATGGCAGCAGTTCTTAGGACATTAGAAGTGGCAACTTCAATAGCATCAATTTCATGAGAGCAGTGGACTGTGCTAAGGCAATTCTTGCCATCGTACCAACCCATTGTTGTTCCTAAAAACTGATGGATGCAGACTCTGTTACTAAATGCCATGTGGAGTGCTGACTGGGTGCACTAAACTTGTATGGTGAAAAAGTTTTCTGATTCTTTCTAAAGAATTCTTTGTGACACATTTCTTCACAGGGGGACATCAACTATTCATTTACAGCACTTGACATTATTAAACACTGCTTTACTGAATCACCAAGTTCTGCAATGATGATTTACCTGATGAGTTCATATTCATTAAAGAGTTATAGCTCCAGGTCACTCTGAGGTTTCAGGTTTAGAATTATGATGAGTCTTAATCAATAGTTTGGACTCTAATCAAGGGGTTTTAAGATAAGTCTTGTCATTGTAATAATTCATTCTCCAATTAACAGTCAGATCCACTCACATCTCCCAGTCTCTTCAATGCATATTCAAATAGGACATTTTGATAGGGGAGTACTCAAATGTCAATTTGCCTTAATAATCTGATAATGTAACACAATTAGTGTATGAAATACATCTACTATATTTTCATCCTAGTTAATGATGTTATTTGATCATGCAATCAAAAATCTTACTTCAGTGTCTATGTGCAAGGGAGCAAGGATGAGCATGGTGTTGAAAGGAGAAGAAAGAGGGACAAAAAAGACTGATGAGAGAAAGGAGGTGATAGCTCAGTGGTTTGAGCATTGGCCTGCTAAGCCCAGGGTTGTGAATTCAATCCTTGAGGGGGCCATTTAGGGAATCTGTTTAGGGATTGCTCCTGTTTTGAGCAGGGGGTTGGACTAGATGACCTCCTGAGGTCCCTTCCAACCCTGATATTCTATGATCCTATAAGGAGGGACTAAAGAATGAATCATAGAACTGGAAAGGACCTTGAGAGGTCTTCTAGTCCAATTCCCTGCACTCCTTGCAGGAACATGACAACCTTTGGGGGAGGGATAGCTCAGTGGTTTGAGCATTGGCCTGCTAAACCCAGGGTTGTGAGTTCAATCCTTGAGGGGGCCACTTGGGAATCTGGGGCAAAATCAGTACTTGGTCCTGCTAGTGAAGGCAGGGGGCTGGACTCGATGACCTTTCAAGGTCCCTTCCAGTTCTAGGAGATGGGATATCTCCATTATTATATTATATTATATTTATCTCTAAATTTTCTGATTTTTTTTAGATTAACACTTTTGGCATCTGATCCCTCTTTGCCACCCCCTGTATGTCATTATATCACTTGTCCCAGGTCCCAGTCTAGCAAAACATGTAAACACATGCTTAAATTTAAGCATGTGAGTACTCCCATTGAAGTCAATGGAGTTATTCACATGCTTAAAGTTAAGTACATGTTTTAATGCATTGCTAGACTGAGGCCTTTTTGATAACAAAGGATCATTTCTGCAAAAAGGTTATCTTCATATGTGTTGGTACAATGGCTAGCACAATGGTCTCTCACTGTGATTGAAATATTTGAGTATTACTGTTATGTCAATATTAATACTAACAATGGATGTGCTAGTTATTCCTAATGTCTTTTTAATCATTTATTGTAAATTACAATAAGTATTCCTCTTTAAAAGTCAGATATGATATCCACAGTCAAATGCTTCCTTTCTATAACATAAAAAATAGAAAAAATCATCAGAACAACTCAACGTTGGGGTATCCAAGTGATATCAGATTACTAAAGCTTTCAATGCAACGCTTTAGAAGTGAACCTCAGAAATAGTAAACATCACATACTGTATTTCTAAGTGGAGATATAACAAGTGAGGATTTCCTTGCTGTTAAAGGGAAAGGGATGACAAACTCTTCAGATTGTTTGGCAAGGTAATTTCTATCCACAAACTCTAAAAGAGAATCTTGATTTCTCTGCATTGCTTTTGTTACTGTTGATTTTAAGTACATACAGTTGTCCATAGCTGTATGGAAACATTAGTTCTTTCTCAACTGCTTACTCATGATTACAGTTTTAATTTCACTGCAGTCCACTTGAAACCTTCATCTTGATATGTTTAGCACTTACACCTTTATCATAAAGTTAGGTTATGAGGCCAAACATATGTGAGATGTGTAAATCAACACTGAACACATATCAATGCTCTCACTAGTTCATATGTCAGTCACCACCAAGGAAGCCAACACTGAATTAGTTACTCATGCTTTTATTTTCATTGCAGATTTAAACACATTGCACTTAAAGTATTCAGTTCTAAATGTTTAGCGCTCCTATGTGAGTTACTTGAATATGAAGTAAGAGACATGCTTGCATTGTTGGAGCTGAGCTGCTACTAATAGTTGGCTCTCCAGAGAAATGACTAGCCCAGAGTTGTGTGCCTTTCCTTATTTAAATAACAAAACTGAGATTTGGGGGGGGGGGGGGGGGAAGGAGGAGAAAAAGAGGGTAGGGAGTTTAAAGTCAGGATAGAGCCGCACAACTGGTTTCCAAAATAAGCACTAATTTTATTACATTAAAATGTTAGATACATATTTTTATATATCAGCACCAAATTGTGTTTTCAGAAAAGTTAAAAATAAATCTATTTGGTAGTAAAAAGCAGTTTAAAATTACTCCTTTTTTACATTATTTAAAAAAGGATTATTAGACTTGCAGGACTCATCCCTCAGCTATGGCTAAGCTTTGCTCAGCACAGCTGAGATGATGGAAGGGAGAGAGGATGAGCAAACACAGCTCTAAACCACCAATGCAAATTAGGGTAGCGTTAAGCTGCACTGTCTACAACTAGAGCCCTGAAAATCCGCCGGTATCCGCTTTGTATTCATGGATATCCTCAGACCATTTTTGAGGATCACAGCGCAGATGCGGATACAAAATTTGTATCCGCACAGGGCTCTGCAGCACACACTCACCCCTGAACGGAGTGGCTGTCACCCAGCCTGCAGGCTCCAGTTCAGCTCTCTGAATCACACAACAGCATGCTGGGCATTCTGGGACTTGTAGTCCCCACCTTGCTCAGAGGGAGGAGGTAAACTACACTCTCAGAAGGGAGTGAGCCAAGTGCCATTTTGAAGTTGGGGTTGTTCTTTAAATGAGCAGGCAGCAATGGTTGCATGCATTAGAGCCACCACAACTGCATAGGGGGTGTCTGAGCCCCCCATGGGGAAGGTGGCGCTGCATAGAATGACCCAAAAGGAGCTTCCCTGGTGCTGATATTGGAAGTGATCACAACCTTGTGATGCTAAATTTTTGGCTGCAGCTAAGGAAAATCATCAGGCCAATGTTCACCAGAACCAAGTTTGACTTAGAAAGACTCAGAGACCGAAACATTGCAGAGTCATTCCAACTAATAATCGACAGAAAATTTGCCCCGCTGCTTTCTCTAGAGGAAAACGTAGAAACAATGATCAACAATTTCAATGCTGTAATGAATGAGACAGCAATGAACATCCTTGGGAAACACTGTAAGAAGACAAAACCATGGGTCACAAATGAAATACTACAAATGTGTGATTTTGGAAGAGAACTTAAGAGAGAGAAGAACAGCACTGAGGGAGCTGATAAATACAGAGTGATTGGCAAAAAGATCAAGAAAGGAAAGAAGGTGGCCAAGAAGATATGGATTGAAAAACAATGCTCTAACATTGAAGAGTCTTATCAATAATAAAAATAGCAAACGAGCCTTCCAGATTGTAAAAGAGCTGACGAAGGCAAGATGGACCAAAGCTAATGCAATTCAAGACAAAAAAGGGAACAGTCTTAGAGAAGAAAGGGACATCATCAATAGGTGGACAAACTATTTGCAATGATCTATACAACCACCAGACAAATGGAGATGCTAGTGTCTTAGACAGTCCAGATTCAACAGAGGAGGATGACTTTCCAATACTATGTGAAGAAGCGGAGACAGTTGTGAAATCACTCAAGAACGGAAAGTGTACAGGTATTGAAAACATCCCAGCTGAACTGATGAAATTTGGAGGAGAAATAGTAATGGATGTACTCACCAAGATTTGCAACAAGATCTGGAAGACTGGTGAGCGGCCCTCCATGTAGACACAGTCACTAATGATCACTCTGCCAAAGAAAGGCAACCTGCAATTGTGTCAAAACTACTGGACCATAAGCTTAATTAGCCATCCCAGCAAAATGATGTTGAAAGTCATATTGAACAGATTGAAGCCACAAGCAGAGAATATCATCGCTGAAGAACAGGCTGGCTTTCGTGCTGGAGGAAACATCACAGAACAGATTTCCAACTTTTGTGTTCTATGTGAGAAGTATTTACAACACCAGCAGGACATCTACCACGTCTTTGTTGACTTCAAGAAGGCGTTTGATCGAAGCTCTCTGGGCAACCATGAAGAAGAACAATGTTGGTCATAAGCTTATTCTTACCATTAAACAACTGTATGCCAGGGCCACCAGTGCAGTTCTGGTCAATGGCACAATAGGAGAGAGGTTTTGCACCACTGTTGGGAGTCTAGCAAAGCTGCCTTCTTTCGCCCACACTGTTCATCATCTACTTGGAGCACATAATGACTGATGCCCTAGAAGATTACATATGCACAGTCAGCAGTGGGGGCGAACAATCTCAAATCTTTGGTTCGCCGTTGACATTGATGGCCTGGAAGGCAGCGAAGATGAGCTTGTCAACCTTGTGAAACGATTGGATGAAACCTACGCAAAATATGGCATGGAAATCAGTGCAGAGAAAACCAAGCTGATGACAAACAAATGTGATGGGATCAGCTCACATATCACTGTCAGTGGACAAGAGCTGGAGAGAGTGAAACAGTTCAAGTATTTGAGGGCAATCATCACTGATGAAGGATCCAAGGCAGAAATTCGGGCAAGAACTGCACAAACAGCAGCAGCAGTGGCGAAGCTAAAGCCAATTTGGAGGAATAAGAACATCTCCCTGGAATCCAAACTGAAACTGCTGCACCCATTGGTCATCTCCATTTTTCTGTATGTGTGCAAGACATGGACCCTTACGGCAGAACTTGAACAGAAAATACAGGTAGTAGAGATGAGATACTTCCGTAAAATCCTGGGCATCTCCTACTTCGACCATGTCATTAATGAAGTGGTCCACAACATCATCACCCAGTGCGCTGGGTCATATGAAGACCTCCTGACGACCGTGAAGAAGCTCAAGCTGAAGGGGTACGGCCATGTAACAAGATCATCTGGCCTATCCAAGATCATCCTCCAAGGGTAGACCGAAGAAGAGATGGATTGACAACATAAAAGCACGGACAGGAATGGACTTCACAGAGACTCAAGCACTGACACAAAATCGTCAGCGGTGGAGACAACTGGTTGATTGCTCATCAATGAAGGTTATGGGAGTGATGATGATGATGAGGCACAGCCAGAGCACATGCTGCTCTGGCTATGTCCCCTCCCTACTGGCCACACCAGCAATACAGCCCTATGTCAGGGACTGAGGCAGTTCTAAGCCAATGACAAACTCCCACACACACTGAGGAAATTTGGTTAAGCTACCTTTACAGGCCCTTTGTGCTGCCAGAATAGTAGGGTCACACTCAGTCTTATCCTTTCTTCCACTTGCTAAATAGCTGAATTGTTATACTTTAGGTCCACAGAACTCTAGACTAAAATTCAGACATAAAAATCTAATCTGTCTTCATTTACAGGAAAAGAAGCCAAGAAAGGATGCTCTCTCTATAACACAACCAGTTTATAGCACTTCACCTACCTAGCCAAAAAAACTGATAATTTCATTGCCTGGGCTGGCTCCCCAGCACAAGCCACTGCTTATGCTTACAATGGCCAGAGCTTGTCCATTAATCATATAATATAACTACTTGAAATATAATACATATGCTATAATATATGAGGTATGGAGAGCATTTTCTATAGATTAATGATCAGAAAAGATAAGCTGATGAGTAAAATGTGGCAAAAAGACATTAACATTAGCTGAACATATAGATTTTTAAAATAGTTTGTCTTTGTCCCTCCTGCCTTTTTTTTTCTTTCCTAATCATCAATGTGTAATCATAAAGACTTCTGAAATCTAGAATTCTCATAACATCATCGTCTGCTAGATCCTGACAGTTAATCTTCCAGAGTATCTGCAACATTCTCTTTTCTTCTGCGTACTTGGGGAGAAGGTGGATTGTGATAGGTCAGATAAAATGGAGGAAAGTTTTGAACATTATTGATTGGTAGGCAATTATTAGGGCAGTCTATCATATTACATTGAAATTACTAATTATATTTAATTATTATGTATTTTGATTTTTGTGAAAGACCTCAGAGCATTAGATGGGCATTTATTATGCTATAAAAATAAAAGGTTCCTGATGTCTCTGATGTCAATTTTAGTGCTTTGTATGCATATTGAGCTTTTCTGGAGAATTAATGCTTGGTATATTAACCAATTAGACCACAGAAATTGTTCCATTCACTTTAAAGTACATTTTATTCAAAATGCCCTTGAAAGCATCTATACACATCTTGACTGTTCCTTCCTATGTACTCTTTAATCCTTGCCAATGAAATTAGTCTCTATTGATTTCCTAATTCCCTAACAAAACTGTCAAAATAGAAAAGATAAATGAAAATACTATTGACCTCAATTCTGTACACTCTCTGCTCCTCTTTCCGTATATGGCAGCTTTATTTATGATTGTTTTAACATTAGAGGTATCAGTCTGTCTAAAGCAAAACTTGAGTATATCAGTATCTTTTCTTTCTTATGGTGAATGCTGATTTTTCTACTCTGTTTCCTTGTTAGAGAGGTGAATAAAAAAAAGCCAGATTGTACTCAACAGAACAGCCCACTAAGAGGATATTTCATGTGTGGATTTTCCCCTTTTCACATGGAATAGGAGTGAGGGCCAACCTCTCAGGATCAGATCTCTCCATCAAGTCCAGGTTCCACAAGTAGAGAATTGGCAAGGCCAGAAGTCCACACCCCTGTCCCAGTGCCTAGTGATTTTTTGTAAATAAATAATCAAATAAACAGGGCCGCCCGGGGGTGGGGGGGGGGGGGCAAGTGGGGCAATTTGCCCCGGGCCCCACAGGGCCCCCCGAGAATATAGCATTCTATAGTATTGCAACTTTTTTTTATGGAAGGGGCCCCCGAAATTGCTTTGCCCCAGGCCCCCTGAATCCTCTGGGAAGCCCTGCAAATAAATAATGTAGCTACAAGCATCATTAACGTTTTTGTGGCCTTAATTGAGCTAGGATCCCTGGGGAAGCTGCAAGCTGGGGAAGCCCTGGCACTGGTTTGCCTCATTTGAGCCAGAAGGTTCCAGAGCCAGCCTGGAGTCACAGCTCCTATGTGTGAATGGCCCTGTGTCTCCCTCCAGGGTACTGCAGGGTCTGGGGCTTCAAATGCTTTCCTGTTTATATGATGTCAATTCCCAATCCCAAGGGAACAACTCAAGGAAAATTCTGCTACAGAACTTCACAGAAAATTCCTCACCCTAGTTCCTGTTTGTAGGTTCTTCCATGGGAGGATATGTGATCTGGCCTATAGTCATATTGTTTGATAGTGCATAATCACATGCTTTTTTTTTTTTTCATTATTCATTTATTTTTGACATTTTATTTGTATGTTCATTTTAGGATAGAAGGGAGTGTTGACAATTAATATGATTTAACTTCATTTTGGAATATTTCTCATTGTTCTGTAAATAGTAGGGCATTCCCAGTGGTGCTTTTCTTCCCTATTATATTAGCAAAAGGAACAAGATTCACACTTGTAGATTGGCTTTCTGATTTCCTTTTAATTAAGATAATTCTCCATTAATCAGGAAACCCAGGAGATGACTTTGGATTTTACTTGCAGGTCATATACCCTATTAAAAATCTGAGGAAAGGAAGTTTCATCAAAAAAATGTTTAAATGACTTCATCATTTTTAGAATTATTAATTCATGACACAAATAGCTTACAGTGCCAACCTTAAAACTTCCCATCATTAGAGAATATAAAGAAAGGGACAGATAACAGCATTAAAAGTACAATATCATTATATTAAAAATTGATAGTACATCCTCTCCTTGAAAATTACTTTCAGTTTTGTTCACCACATCTAAAAAAGACAAAGCAAAACTGTAAGAGGTGAGAGAAGAGCAATAAAAATACTTGGAGGTGAGAGAAGAGACTGAAAGGACTAGCACTAATTTGTATGAAATTCTGCAAGATAAAAAAAAATGTATAGTATATGGGTCAGTCAGACATTAAATGAAACTGACTAGAAACAAAAGTGAAACTCACTTGACAGTTTTCTTGTTCAAGGTAATTGAAATTCAGAAGTGAACTAACAGTGCAGACTATGAAAAATAAATTACATTTTAATTTCTTTCAACTTATATTGAATAGGAACTAATACTTTAAATTATTAATGGTTCTTTTCTTTGATACACTACAGAACATTACAAAATCTCTCATTTGTGTTGTTGATCATTTTTATCCAGAATCATCATATCCTTACCAATTACTTGTAGCCCAAGCAGATCCTCAAAGAGCTGGGACATGATGCTTTGGTACACCTCAGATGCCGAGACAATCCCAAAAAGGAAGTTTCTTAAAAATACATCTCCCAAAAGATGCTATAGAATTTATATAATGACATTGAATTTTATCATCTAGTCAAATTCTGCTTTCATTCTTTTCTCAGTGCTAACTGGACTTTAGGTGAATGTATTTTTGTGCCATGCAGAGATTAACATTAATGTGATGTATTACATATTCCATTCCATTAAACACCTGCATTCCATTCAGTAGACAAATTATACACATTGGATCAACTGTAGTTGCAGACCACCTTTCAAACTACATACACGGAACTTTCTGTTCCCTTATTTCAAACTCTACTGTGTAGTATCTGACCTTGTACCAACATATCAGTGCGGCTTTGCCTTAGGGGCTCATTTGGGACCTGCTATATGAAGCAAGCTTAGTTTTTCAATTTTAACACAAGGCAGGTGCTGCTCTCTTTCAATATGTATGCTGTGATTATGTTGCACTCAATTTCAGTACCTGAAATTCACTTTGTTTATTTAGCTCCAATATCACAAACCAGTCTCACTCCTTATATGTCACCCAATGTGACCAAAACCCTCCATCAAACAGGCCTTAAGACTTCAGCTTTACATTCAGTTACTTACGCCCCTGCTTCAGGCATCAATTACCAAGATTCAATGAAGGAGAAAGGAGAAAAGGAGGAGAGCCAAAGAAAAACACACTGGCATAAATGCAAAGCACCAAAAATGGAAAGAAAAGGAGCAGCAACCTATACACAACAGCCTAAGAGAATCTGCCGAACAGAAACAAATAAATACATCAAACCATACAATTGGGACGTGGAGTTAAAATGGAGAGGGTCCTAACAACAAGAGAAGAGAGACACCTAATAGTTAAAGAAAAATGAGTTTAACACACCTTAAGTAATTGAAAGAACAGCTTTAATATTATAAGCCAGGAATTCTCAAACTTTGTCACAATGTGTTTCAGGGTATGTCTACACTGCAGCTGGAAGCATGCCTCCCAGTCTGGCTAGACAGACCTGTGCTAGCTCAGCTCGAGCTAATGCACTAAAAATAGCACTGACATTGCTGTGGCAGCTGCCTGGCTTAGCCACCTGAGCTTGGAACCACCCAACCTCCTGGGTCCGAGCTCAGGTGGCTAATCCAAGCCCCCAGCTGTGCCACACTGTCCAAACTGACAGGTTTCAGAGTAGCAGCCGTGTTAGTCTGTATCCGCAAAAAGAACAGGAGTACTTGTGGCACCTTAGAAAGCTTATGCTTTAATAAATTTGTTAGTCTCTAAGGTGCCACAAGTAGTCCTGTTCTTTTTACTGTCCAAACTGCTATTTTTAGCACACTAGCTCAAGCCAAGCTTGCATAAGACTGTCTACCGAGGCTGGGAGGTTTGTGCCCAGCTGCAGCATAGAAATACCCTACAGAAAGAATTGTTATATCATCTAGTCAGACATGTGGATCACTATACAGAGATTGTCTCATAGACTACCTCCCCACCCATTCATGGGCATGCAGATCAACTCCCTTTTGCAATTGCACAGAACATCTCCCTTCGCATTCAGGATCATATTACATCCCTGGGCCAACACAACTATTACTCTACATGGAAAGTGATCATAAAGAACTGTTTAATGTGCATTTAGTTTCTTTTAATACAGCTGCTGGAAATAAGTAGGAGGAGCCAGAACAATGTGATCACGTAGCTCTCTGTGGAATGCCAACACGTACTCATTGATCACAGTTTCAGAACCTCTCTTACAAGAGGACTGAATAATCCAATCAAAAGAAAAACACAGGAAATATGAAAGAGCTACAGCATTCCATTTTCCTAACAAGGAAAAACACACAGTAACCCAAGAATACAAAAAAAAAAATCACTTCAATATGAGCTAAGTAGTTTCCTGCATCTCTCCTGCAGAATCCAAGGACAGGAAAAGAGACACTCTCATTCACAGAAATATAACCTTTCAGTCACCCAGCATTCAGTCAGCTGAGTCAAGGAGAAGAATCCTAGTTTCAGAAGAAATTGAAGGGAGATGGATCTCCCTACTAAGTGAATGTTTATAGATATATATACATACACATACCCCAAATGAAAACTTATCTCATTGTTTTCAAAGATACTGCAAATTTAAGGACAAAAGCCCAGAGGTAAGTCAAAAACATGAAGACCTGGAAAAAGGGTTTGAATCTGGGGGGAGTATGGGCTGTTAGAGCAGGGATAAGGGAGAAACAAGAGAGAATATGGGGGGCGGGGAAATCAGTATGTTAGATGTCTGCATACTAATATGAGAAGTATGGGGAATAAGCAGGAAGAATGTGAAATGTGAGTTAATAAATACAACTAGGGTGACCAGACAGCAAGTGTGAAAAATCGGGACGGGGGTGGGGGGTAATAGGAGCCTATATAAGAAAAAGACCCAGAAATCGGAACTGTCCCTATAAAATTGGGACATCTGGTCACCCTAAATACAACCATGGCAAACTCACAAAGAGTTGGTATAATACACATGACTGGAATATTGGTATAAAAAGGTACAGCTTGCTCAGGAAGGACAGGCAAGCATAGGTGCTGGAACTAGGGGTGCAGGGGGTGCTACAGCACCCCCTGGCTTGACATGGTTTCCATTATGTACAGGGTTTACAGTTTGGTTCAATGGTTCTCAGCACCCCCACTATTGAAATTGTTCCAGCATCCATGCAGGCAGGGAAAAATGGAAGGAGGTGTTGCCTTATATATTAAAATGTGTACACTTGGACTAAGTTTGAGATGGAAATAGGAGACAGACTTGTTGAAAGTCTCTGGATAAGGATAAAAGGGGTTAAAAACAAGGGTGATGTCATGGTAGGGGTCTACTACAGACCACCTAACCAGGAATAAGAGGTGAATGAGGCTTTTTTTAAACAACTAACAAAATTACCCATAGCACAGGACTTGGTGGTGATGGGGGACTACAACTACTCATACATCTGTTGGGAAAATAACACAGCAGGGCACAGATTATCCAACAAGTTCTTGGAATGTATTGGAGACAATTTTTTATTTCAGAAGGTGGAGAAAGCTACTCCAGGAGAGGCTGTTCTAGATTTGATTTTGACAAATAGGGAGGAACTGGTTGAGAATTTGAAAGTGGAAGGCAGCTTAGGAAAAAATGCTCATGAAATGGTAGAGTTCATTATTCTAAGGAATGGTAGGAGGGGACACAGCACAATAAAGATAATGGATTTCAAGAAGGCAGACTTTAGCAAACTCAGGGAGTTGATTGGCAAGATCCCATGGGAAGCAAGTCTAAGAGGAAAAACAGTTCAAGAGAGTTGGCAGTTTTTCAAAGAGACATCATTGAGGGCAAAAGAACAAACTATCCCACTGCATAGAAAAGATAGGAAGTGTGACAAAAGATCACCCTGGCTTAACCAGGAGATCTTCAATGATCTGAAACTCAAAAAAAAAGTCCTACAAAAAGTGGAAACTAGGTCAAATTCCAAAGGATGAATATAAAGAAATAACACAAGTATTTAGGGACAAAATTAGAAAGGCCAAGGCACAAAGTGAGATTAAACTAGCTAGAGCAGGGGTGGGCAAATTTTTTGGCCCAAGAGCCACATCCGGGAATAGAAATTGTATGGTGGGCCATGAATGCTCAAAAATTGGGGCTAGGGTGTGGGAGGGGGTACAGGCTCTGGGGTGGGGCTGGGGATGAAAGGTGCAGGAGAATGCTCCAGACTGGGATTGAGGGGTTTGCAGATCGGGAGGGGCATCAGGGCTGGGGGCAGGGAGTTGGGGCACAGGGAGAGGCTCAGGGGATGCAAGCTCCAAGCGGCACTTACTTCAAGTGGCTCCAGAAGCAGTGCCTTGTCCCTTCTTCGACTCCTACATGGAGGAGCGGCCAGGCAGCTCAGCTCGCAGCCCCATCTACAGGCACTAGGGTGACCAGATGTCCCGATTTTATAGGGACAGTCCCGATTTCCCAACTATCAGGATGGTTAAGCACTGGAATAAATTGCCTAGGAAGGTTGTGGAATCTCCATCATTGGAAATTTTTAAGAGCAGGTTAGACAAACACCTTTCAGGGATGGTCTACATAAGTGGTTCCCAAACTTATTCCGCCACTTGTGCAGGGAAAGACCCTGGTGGGCCAGGCCGGTTTGTTTACCTGCCGCGTCCGCAGGTTCGGCCGATCGCGGCTTCCAGTGGCCACAGTTCACTGCTCCAGGCCAATGGGAGCTGCTGGAAGCAGCAGCCAGTATGTCCATTGGCCCGTGCCACTTCCAGCAGCTCCCATTGGCCTGGAGCAGTGAACCGCAGCCACTGGGAGCCGTGATCGGCCGAACCTGCGGACACGGCAGATAAACAAACCGGCCCGGCGCACCAGAGGCTTTCCCTGCACAAACAGCGGAACAAGTTTGGGAACCACTGGTCTAGATAATACTGAGTCCTGCCATTAGTGCAGGGGATTGGACTAAAAGACCACTCAAGGTCTCTTCCAGTCCTATGATATTATGATGACTCCTAGATCAGCCCCTAACTTAATCTCTACAGGCAATTTAAGTTGTCCCTCACACTGCTTTTTCACTATACTCCTGAATAAATCTTTGCTCATTCCTAATCCTCCCTTTTTTCTCATATAATTCCTCCATGCTCTTATCAATGAAAGAATCCTCCACTTCCACTGACTTCAATAGGAGTGTTGCCACTTGCAGCCTCTGACTCTTGGCATCCTAATAGTTCACTTTTGGAGATGCATTTTCAAACATTTCATAAATATGCCAATAAAATACTTCCTACAAATTAATAAGAATTGAGAGAAACAGCAATAACCGCCCCCTCCCCCGGGAAACCCTAAAAGCAGTCTTCAGGGGTAAAATAATTACCTTAATTTTAGGGTGAGGAAAAAGCAAGACAGAAAATGACACAATCAGAAGAAGTTCTAGAACCTCAAGAGTACAAAAGACATGTAAACACATTAAATGAAAAACCAGCCCATATGATGACCAGGACGGGCAGGACCAGGATGGGCAGTCTGACCTAGTGAGGGGCCAGGCCAAGTCAGATAGCAGGAGATCAGAGTCTGAGACAGGCCAGAGGGTGAGTCAGGCATAATGAATCAGCCAGGGTCAGGTTACTAGGAGGTCAGAGTCAGGCAGTAGGAACAGGTAACACAAGGAAAGCAGTCCTAAGCAGGGAAAACTGAGTTTCACGGACAGCCTCCTGGTCCTGCACTTAGTTTAAATACAAGCAGGGAACCAATCAGGACCCTCAGATTTCTGCCAATCAGAGCACAGGACCGGTGTCCTCTGTCAGAGTTCAGATTCTAGTTATGGTGACTGTTAGAATGTCACTGGGTGGCAGGTCAGAATTTACTGGTTCCTAAGTGCCCTGTGAACCAGGGTTCAAGATCCAGTCTCTGGCAGACCAGTTGTGCCAATATGTATTGAAAAACTTATTATGAATATAGAAGTAGCTCAAGTACACTACTAGCATTCTAGCCTAAAAAACAGGAATCCCCTACAGCAATATCTACAATATGTTCCATCCAATACAGATTTAAATATCCAACAATGAAGAAGAAATAATCACAGCCTTCATAAATGGTACAGGAACTTTTCACCAAATAGTTAGGAAGAACCTAATCCCACTTTCAAAACTCAGAATTGCTTGAAAACATCCAAGCTCAATAATCTTACTTAATACCAGGTGGCAGCTCTCACAAAGCCATTAGAAACAGAAGGTTTAGGAGGCATCATACCCCTTAGAAACAAAAACCTCCTAATGAGACAGACTCTTTCACAAATTCCATGAAACAAATGTGTAATAAAACTTACAAGAATCACTCTCATAAATTCAAATGTCAAGCTACCTCCTTCAAACCTCAAAACAGCAATCACCAAAACATTACCCAAAGACAAGGGTTTTCTCCAAATACATTTCTTCCAGAACCATCTCCTTTTTTTGGTGAAGATTTTATTGTCTGTACCAAATAAAATATACTAACCTCACTAATTAATTATTTCAGATACCTAGGTCATCCTGCTTCATAAAAGGAAGTCCCGGCTCAAATAACCAAAGAAGGATTTCAGATAATATTCTCCAAAACTACAAACTCTGCAGATGGCTTTCTGCCCTGGCACTGCTGGATACAGAGAAAGCTTTTGACAGGGTGAAGTGGACATACCTTTTCTAGCTGATGAAGCACCTGTGATTCAACTATAAAGTCACAATGAGGATTTAAAGCTTTACATTTGTCCCTCTCTGCAAGGGCATATGCATGTTTCTTCAAGTCTACAGCAGGAAGGACTGAAGAAAAAAATAGGGAGAAACTCAGCAATGAAGTAGGCAGAGAAAGTACCTTTAGGGATAATACAATACCACTTTCTTTAGTATAATAACATTCATTTTTCAGCATTAGGACAGTTACTCTTTTTTCAATTCTTTGTCATTGTCACAGATTCACAGAGTTTAAGATCAGACGAGTCCATTATATCATCTAGTATGACCTCCCGTATATCACACACCACTACATTTCACCCAGTTACCCTTGTATTGATACCAATCACTTGTGACATGACACGGTGTCAAAAGTAAACTAATTTTGAACAGTCATAAATAAAAGAAAAGAAAAAGGCCAAAGTTCAACCCTCTATGACACTTTCAGTTTATTAAGCTATGGAATGGATTAAGTGGAATCGGCACTTCACCAGATTTCATAAGAGTGGCAAAGTACAAGTAAGCTCAATCATTTATGAAAGGAGGAGTAAAGATGAAAACATTCATTAATCAATCAATTGCCTCCACTGAGAATAGAGGTAAGATAAATATTATTCTTTAAAAAGTTTGATTTCAACTTTTTTTCAGAGTATGTACTATGGAAATCCCTGTACTGTATCCAGAAAGATACCAGTCTTTCATTTATATACTAAATAGAACCGGGCAAAAATCTTCTGTCAAAAAAATTGATTTTCGATTTTTGGGGGGAGGGGCGTACTCACAGAAAAAGTTTTCCATTTTCTGACCAGCTCTATTGCTCGCTAGAAATTTTTCACAAAAATGAAATTGCAAGAAAAATGGGTGGAGGTCACTAATTTTCCCCCAAAAATGTATCAGTCACCTCTAACATTTAGGTGAGAACCTGAGTAAGCGCATCAAAGGCTTATGAGAAATGCTGAGAAACTTATATGGGAGGCCATAGAACCATCTCTCCCAATCAGAATGCAAATTCTCGTACATCTACTTGATTACAAGAACTACACCAACTACTTGTGCAATTACGAGAAAATAATATTGCACCAGATAAAAAACAAATGCTATGTTTATTCTTTTCTAGGATTATATTGTACTATATTTACATACACCTCTACCCTGATATAATGCTGTCCTTGGGAGCCAAAAAATCTTCCTGCATTATACGTGAAACCGCGTTATATTGAACTTGCTTTGATCAGCCGGAGCATGCAGCCCCGCCCTCTGGAGCACTGCTTTACCGCCTTATATCTGAATTCGTGTTATATTGGGTCGTGTTATATTGGGGTAGAGGTATATATGTTAGCCTGTGTACTCACCTGTAAATACCCTATAAAATATAGGTGAAAAATAAAATAAACTAGTTGACAGTGTCCATTTAATGTATAAGACAATAGTCCTACCTTGAAGTACTTGAATACATAAAACCCTGATCCTGCACTGGATCCTCTAGTATGGACTTCTGGGCCCACATGAAATCTCATCATCTTTGTTGGACCAGGACTACATATAGATTTCGATTATGGCTGGGTATATTATTCTTCAATTCTTACCAGATCAGAGGGAGTTCGAATTCATCCAGCTAGCAGATGTTTTGTGTTGGTATAGTGGCTATTCATGAGCACATATAATAGGTATCAGAGGAGTTGTTACCAAAATGATTCTAATAAAATTACAAACTGTCAGCTTTTTACTATTTAGCTCCTATGCGTCTAGATATATTCCAATTTGCTTTAGTTTTCTAGAATGAAATGAGAAAAATTGATGACAAAGAGATAACAATTAATCGAGATGACACCATATTAACTGAGGATACTAAAGCATTAAAAAATCAAACTGATGATTTAGCAACATGCAAATTGTCTGATTGGCAATCATTGCTGAAGGTACAGTATATTGTTTTTTGCAAATGCAGAAGAATCTTGGGAATGGAATGGATTACTTGGAACTAGGCACCTGAAAAATCCATTTAAAAGACAATTATTTGAGTAATGGATAAAGTAGTGAATACTAGATACCAGTAGATGTAGAGGAAAGAAGCCAAGAGTGGGAGGGAGCCAGGCAGTAGGACAGACAGTGGAGTGGAGGTCTCTAGGGCTAGAGAAGGGAAGTAGGGGTAATAACCTTCTTCTGGCAGCCATGCTAGCCAAGATCCTGGTAACTGAATTGATTTTTAAGAATGAGATTTTTATGAACAAGAAGCTAGAATTGCTGAATTCATTTACAAAGTGACATTGACCTTATATGATTCTTATTGGAGTCCTCTCCACAGTAGATCCTAGCTCATTACATTCCTAATAAGCCTATCAGACAACAACCCTATGTAGTGTCTGCGGATAAAGCTAGAAGACATATTGAGATTTTCAAAGGCTAGTTTTCAAAGACCTCAGAGTAAGCATGCAATTAGGGACTCAGATATGCAAAGGTTTACGGGGGATGGGGGAAACTGTTTTAAAAAGTGCAATGGGAGAACCTTATGCAACTAGAGATAACTACATTTTCACATGCATTGGGTCTCCAATTCCTTAAAATAAACATATGCTCATTACATTTAAGAATAAAATTTGTGTCCTGTGCTGAAAATCATTTGCATTCTTTCACAGATAGTCATGCTCTAGATTTGCTCACTTAAAATTGTTCTCTTGTTTGGACATCATATGGTAATGTGCAACCAACTGAAATCGTGACGGAGTATTTTGAAGGTGTAGCTGCATGTTTTGTGCAACTATTTCAGGAGCATCTTTTGAAAATTTTAGCCATAGGGGACTTTTACCTGTCCAGATAAAACTCTTTCTGTCTTGAAATAAAGGTGTATTTTAATACCAGAGAAAGAACCGGTTGGAAGAAGATTTCTGACCTGACAGTTCTGCAGGTTGACAGGCAGAGGCAGAACTGACCATCATGAATCACGACATGTAGGCATACCCATAATGATGTTTTGAGTGGTAACATTTTAGCAATAATATTTGGTTCTCTTTTTATATTATTGTTCTGCCAAATGCACCCCCCTCCCAAAAAATGTTTGGAGAAATTTCTTGTGGAAACGTTTGTCTTGCTACTGTGTCAGAGTGATAACATTTGTGTTACCGAGTTAGCCACGCTGCAGGTAACATGGCAGGAATCATAAAGATAATTTTAGCAAAATTGGGGAGGAGGGATAGCTCAGTGGTTTGAGCATTGACCTGGTAAAGCCAGGGTTGTGAGTTCAATCCTTGAGGGGGCCACTTAGAGATCTGGGGCAAAATCAGTATTGGTCCTGCTAGTGAAGGCAGGGGGCTGGACTTAATGACCTTTCAAGGTCCCTTCTAGGAGATAGGATTTATTTAATTGCTTCACTAGACTGAGATTTTGCGCATGTTCTGCACTTGAATTTGTCTTCATAGTTTTCCATGAGAGGGTGACTCACATGGATTCTGGCAGGGAGTGGTTTTACTCTGCCTCTGAAACAACCAACCACTCTACACTCTACTAAAAGATGTAGGGTCCAGCAGATTTGCCCCTCAACAATGCTGTGAACCTTGTCAGCAACAAACAAACTATTCCCAGTGAAATAAAGTATATTTATATTTTATATATAATATAAGTATTTACTTACAAAAATGTTGTTAAACTGTAATTAAGATTGTGTAACCCACACACCTCCTAGGTGTGGTGTTCTGTCCCATCTAGTGGCACTGAGACCACTTAGAGAGAGAGAGATTAATGAGTTTGCTCTACGGCCCAAGCTAACAACTATATGGCTTTTAGCTCATACGATAGAGGCTGATGCATTTGGTTCCAGAGGCCCAAATTCAATCCCACCTGCTGATGACAGGGGTCTCCCGGCATTACAATTGCCCTTGCAATCTTCTGGAAGGTGGGACTTCAAAACACCAAACTCAGATATTAGAAAACCAGCATCATAGGACATTTTTCAGTTTACATCTCATTAGGTTAGGTACCATGAAAAGAGCAAAATCATAATAAGTATTTAGTAAATTAAGCGTGCTTTAAATCTATTACTGCCTACATTTTATTGCATTTATCTGGAAAACATCCACAGCTCTGTATATGGGTTGGAGGAAATGACTAAAGAATATTACTTTTGATAGGAAGACTTGGGTCAAAAATACTGCTGTTCCTATAGGTAATGTAACACACAATGTAGAATTTAAAATGAAAACTATCCTATGAGGCTTGTTGTGTGTAAACAAGTCTTGCACTGCAACTTAATTAACAGTCTTTTAATGTTTGTACTGGCCTAAAGACAAGTTAATAACAGTCTTAAATCAGTTAAATGATTGACATTCCTTGGCTTTTTAACTAGTAATAAAGTATGTGAAACATCCACATCTTGATAACAGTCTCAAGACTTCAATGGAGTCAGGATTTCACACAATATTTCTGGCTGAATCCAGTATCTTGCTTTCCGAAATACTAAAGTTGAGTGTTCAATTTTTGCAGAAAGTTATGCTGGAATACACAGCACCTCACCAGAGACTAAATTATTAATTTTAAAGATTATCTGCAGCATTTAATTTAAACTCTCCACACCTTCCTATAAGCACCCACCAGCAGCCCCACAGATCAGCACCTCCCCCTACCATCCTTCTCTCCTCCCACCTGCTGGTGATGAGCTGATCAGTGGCATGCAGGAGGCGCTGGTGGTAGTGGGAGGAGTAGAGGCAGGAAGAGGCAGGGGAAGGGACAGGAAGAGGCATGATGGAGGCAGAACAGGGGTGGGAAGAGGCGGGGCAGGGGTGGAGTCTTGGGGAAGGGGTGGAGTGGGGGCAGGGCCTGGGGCAGATCGGGGGTCGAGCACCCCCTAGGAACTGTGGAAGTCAGTGCCTATGCTGGCCATGATCTAAAGTGTTTCCTGGCATATAGAATTTGCTGATGTGGGTAAGAGGCAAATTGCCTGAGCTTCCTAAAGTTCTCTGTACTTTTATTTTTGAATTGCCATACTCCGATCTGAAGAAACTCTACATTCCAGTGCTTGTTTATGGATGGTATGATGCATGCTCAGGGCTGGATTAACACAAGGCTTTAGGGGCCAAGGCCTCAGGCTAAGAGGGCCCCCTCAAAAATAAATCCATAATTATATACAATTTAGTGGTCACCAACCCGTTGATCGTGATCAACTGGTTGATCCTGAAGCCTCTGCCAGTTGACTGTGATCTCCAGGCTGCTAAAAGTCTAGCGATGCAGCAGGGCCTGCCTGCCATAACCCCACACCGCTCCCGGAAGCAGACAGTTGCTGGCAAGTCTCTGCGGCCCCTGGCGGGGGGAGAGGCGGCTTTGCATGCTGCCTCCGCCCCCAGCACCATCCCCACAACTCCCATTGGCCAGGAACCAGCCATTGAGAGCGGCAGGGGTAGCACTTGGCGATGCTGCCAAACAGCTGTGGCTGGTGAGTGCTGAGCAGCCACTCTTTTTTTTCCCATGGGTGTTCCAGCCCTGAAGCACCCCTGGAATCGGCGCCTATGTATAGTTGCAAATATGGCAACTGAATGGTTGAATTGAATGTACACTCACTTCTTCTGTAGTGAGTGTACATTGAGAATCTTTGGATCTGCTGAAGTCACCCTGCAGACATCCTCCTCTTCATTGGTAATCTCTATGTCCTCAATCACTGCATGTACTGCTGCTTTATTTTTCTTCGGGTAGCTATGGCATTAGGACATGAAATGGTTCTGTTTCTCACACATCTTGCACTGTTGCCCACAGGCTGGGCATTTTTCTTTTGGCCTTCCATGCTGCTGGACAATGATGATTGTATTCTCAATTGGTCTTTCTCTGTCCTGCCTCCTGGGTACCTTTAGCTTGACCCCATATAATACAAGGTGGAACAGATTGTTTAGCATAAGTAGTTAATTCATATTTCAACAGATCATTCAAGGAGAAGTGGCCCATTAACATCCTTCCTATCATAGGGAGGAAAGGAGAGGCGAAGTAGCTGAGGAGGAGGGGGTTTGCTAGAGGAGAGCCTTATAATAAGCCAGGGCCAGACTTAGGGAAAATGGTGCCTTGGATGAACTTGTATTTTGGTGTCCTTTCTTTGAATTTGAAAACAGCAGGGTGGGGTGCAGGGAGCGAGGACCAGCTTCTGGTCCCAGAGCCCAGCTGGACTGCATGGGGAGGAGTTTCTGAGCCCACCTAGCAGGAGGAGAGCGGGTGCGTGGCCACTGCCCATGCCTGCAGGGAGAGGGGATCCAAGGGCTGGCCCCGCTGCTTCCACAGGGATGAGCCCTGCTGCCTGTGGCTCACCACCAGGCTTGCAGCTCTGGAAGGCATCACCCGCCTCCTGCCTGATTGGTCAGGGGCTCCAGCCCCGGGCTTGCCTGCACTCACCCCACTCCAGCAGCCCAGGCACGCAGCTTCTGGCACTCAGATGGCGCCCACCGCCCTCCGACTGCGGTGCCCTGGATGGTTGCCCATGTCACACACCTGTAAGGCCTGCCCTGTAATAAACCATAAATCCAGTGTGTCTATTCAGTCCATGATTTTTAGTGTCTAGCAAATTTATGAATTTAAGCTCCCAGGCTCCTCTTTTGAAAGTGTTACAACAATCTATCACACACTAACAACCCTTCCGCCCCCCACCACCAGCAGCTGTTTTCCACACACATCCCTTCCCTCCCTGTGACTGAAGGGGTCTTAACAGGCCACTTCACCTTGAATGGTCCCTTGAAATATGTATTAATTGCTTATGCTAAACAATCACCTTGTATTTAGCTGTGACACTCTGAATAAGTTTCCCAGACTGGAAGAAGAGCTCTGTTTAAACTTGAAAGCTTGTCTCTCTCACCAACAGAAGTTGGTCCAATAACAGATTTAAAATTTTTATTAAAGTTAATGTTTAAAATTAAATATACACAAGTTAAGAGGGAAGGTACTGTACATCTGGGGTCAGGCTTGAGCTATGAGGGATTACAGGTATCGGTTGCAAGGATGAAGAGATACATACATATCACATAACCAGCATAGACCCAGACCTCACTTACCCACCTTGTCTCTCTAGCTGCCACCATGTTTCATGTACTGTGTACTGGGAAATAGCATGAGAAGACTCCTGGCTTGTAAAACTAAAAATTACATAGTTTTAATACTTATCATTATTTCCTTTGTCTTTGTATTGTGCTTGGCCTGGCATGACAGTGACTCTAGGCCCAAAGGTCTGATCCTTCAAACATCTGTTAACATGAATTGTCCAGCTGACTTTAATGGAACTACTAACGCCAGATCCTTATGTAAGAAGCATTTACAGGATCAGGCCCTAATTGTTTACCTCAGGTCAGATTTTTGACTGGCCCTTAAATGTTCTGTAGAAGGGAGCCATACAAGGAGTCTTCTGGGAGGGGCTCAGGGCAGGGGCAGAGGGTTGAGGTGTGGGGGTGAGGGCTGCGGGTGGGGCCGGAAATGAGGGGTTCAGGGTGTTGGAGGGGGTCAGAGCTCTGGGCTGGGGCCGGGGATGAGGAGTTTGGGGTGCAGGAAGGGGCTCCAGGTTTTGGGGGAGGCTCAGAGCTGGGGCAGGAGGTTGGGGTGCAGGAGGGGGTCAGGGCTCTGGGCTGGGAGTTCAGGCTCTGGGGTGGGGCCGGGGATGAGGGGTTTGGGTGCAGGAAGAGGCTCCGGGTTTGGGGGCGGGCTCAGGGCTGGTGCAGGGGATTGGGGCACGGGGTTGGAGTGTGGGATTACCTAGGGCAACTCCCGGTCAGTGGCACAGCGGGGGTGCAGAGGCAGGCTTCCTGCCTGTCCTGGCACCGCGGACTGCCCTGCGCCCCGGAAGCAGCCAACAGCAGGTGTGGCTCCTGGGCAGAGGCACGCAAGCAGCTCTGCGTGGCTCTTGCCTGCAGGCACCGCCCCCGCCCACAAGCTCCCATTGGCCGGGAACTTAGGGTGACCGGATGTCCCGATAAAATCAGGACCGTCCTGATATTCAGTCGTTTGTCCCACGTCCCGACGGATGTATTTGGCTTTTGTTTGTTTTGTTTTGTTTTTGCTTCGGCGGCGCTTTGGACCTGCTCCCCTATGTGTCCCGATATTTTGTTCATGTAATCTGGTCACCCTACAGGAACTGGCCAATGGGACTGCGGAGCCAATGCTTGGGGTGAGGGCAGCGCGTGTGCCTAGGAGCCAAATCTGTTGCTGGCTGCTGCCAGGGCGCTGTGCAGTGTTGAAACAGGTAGGGACTAGCCTGCCTTAGACGGGCAGCACCACTGACGGGACTTTTAATGGCCCAGTCAGTGGTGCAGACCAGAGCCACCGCGACCCAGTCCCTTCCATTCCGCAAGCCAGTTCTGGGTCACGAGCCACGGTTTGAAAACCACTGAACTAGAAAATATAGCTTAGATGAACCTACAAATAGGTAGTTGCACAAGTGGCTCAGAGAGTAGTTATCAATGGTTCACAATCGATCTGGAAGGGCATATCACGTAGGGTCCTGTGTGGATCTGTCATGGGTCTGATTCTATTCAATATCTTCATTAATTATTTAGATAATGGCATAAAGAGTACACTTATAAAGTTTGCAAATGATACCAAGCTGGGAGGGATTGCGAACACTTTGGAGAACAGAATTAGAATTCAGAATGATCTTCACAAATTGGAGAAATAATCTGAAATAAATAGGATGAAATTCAATGAAGACAAATGCCGAATACTACATTTAGGAAGGAATAATGAATTACACAAACACGAAATTTGACTGCCTAGGAAGGATTACTGCAGAAAAAGACCAGGAGGCCATAGCAGATCAGAAACTAAATATGAGTCAAAAATGTAATACTGTTGCAAAAAAGCAAACATCATTCTGGGATGTAGTAGCAGGAGTGTTGTAAACATGATATAAGAAGTAATTTTTCCACTCTACTAATAAGGCCTCAACTGAAGTACTGTGTCCCCACACTTTGGGAAAGATGTGAACAAATTAGAGAAAGTCCAGAGGAGAGCAACAAAAATGATCAAAGGTCCAGAAAACATGACCTATGAGGAAAAATTGAAAACACTGGTTTTGTTTAGTCTGGAGAAGAGAAGACTGAGGGGGGACATGACAACCATCTTCAAGTATATAAAAGGTTGTTTTAAAGAGAAGGGTGATAAATTGTTCTCTTTAACCACTGAGGGCAGAACAAGAAGCAATAAACTTAAACCACAGCAAAGGAGATTAGATTAGATTAGACATTAGGAAAAACTTCCTGTCATGGTAGTTAAGCACTGGAAGAAATTACGTAGGGAGGTTGTGGAATCTCCATCACTGGAGTTTTTAAGAACAGGTTAGACAAACATCAGACAGTGATGGTCTGGATAATATTTAGGCCTGCCTCAGTGCAGGGGACTGGACTAGAAGACCTCCTGAGATCCCTTCCAGTTCTACATTTCCATGATTCTAGGATTTCTAGGCTATTCAGAGGGTGAAGGCACCAAATACCAGCAGCAGTATTAATTAATGCTCCCTCTCCTATAAACCCCCTCTTCTATCGTAGTGTTGGACATTGTGGAACACTCACACCATGTAATCATGCTGATTGTTCCTTTGTTGTCATGATTTTTTTCCTGCCAACATGTCTGTTTCAAACTTAGCATGGGATTGGAAGTTGGAGGACTGGATTCTCTTCCCAACTCTAGCGGCACCTTTCTGTTGTAACAACTCACTTTATGCCAGTGATTAGCCCATCCATAAAATGAAGATAGTGCTTACCGACTTTCGTAAAGTGCTTTCAGATCAGCTGAGGACAATTGGTGTCTATGTGCAAAGTACTATTATTGTTTTAATAATGGCTAATGGCTCCTTGTTAGAGAGCTGTATTGATTTCTATTGAAATCACTAAACGTTTGTTTTTACTATGTCCTATTAAGTTTTAGGAGGCATTTCAGAGAGAGAGAGAGAGAGAGTTACAGATAATCTGTCCCCTTCACCACCCCCCCCACACGCTTGACAAAAAAATGTCCAAAACCCAATATGAATTAATTTTAGTGGATTGGGATAGCAATTTTAGTGGATTGGGTGGTCTGTAACCCACAGCCATTTCAATATCTCCAAGACCTTGACACAAATATTGTAGCTAATATCTTAATGAAAAAAGAGTTTCACCACTATATGATTGCGTTGTCATGTTCATGTAGTGCAACCTTCCTCACTGATATCTAGAAAATAGGTAGTCTCTCTTCTGATAACTGGAAATAGTGGTAGGGGTATATAAGGTGTCTTCAACTGACCAACACTGACCTAAACCAAATTAAAAAGAAACCAGATCTACAGAGCTTTAACACAACTCAAAATAAAAATTAATATTTTTATGGAGTTCCCCCAGCAACTCTGGAAATAAACTGCTATTCTAAAAATGGAAAGAGTTTTGCATTTATTAGAGTGCTCTGTCTACAAGGTAGCAAATGTGTGTACTTGTTTGGAAATGCTTGTTTCCCTGAGGAAAAATAATTCCAATTGTTTTTAATATGAAGTTGATAGATTATCAAGTATTTATTGCATGTAAATTCTTTCTAACAAGACATAAAAGTATGATTTGGGCAAATAAAACGTAACATCTTGAATTTCTTTTACTCATTATCTGACTGAAATGATTTTTATTTAGTTTATTTATATTGCTTCAAGTTCAATGAGCAATGTGGTCAAAATGAATGAAAGAAGAGAAAACATTGACTTATGCAGGCCTGAAATGTTCATTTATGACGCTAGAAAAAGAAGGCAGTCATCAAGGATATGTAGTATTGTGTGGAAAGCACTGGATTAGCATCCATAATACTGGGGTTCAGTTCCTAATTCCACTGCAAACTTCCTATCTGACCCTGGGCAAGTCAATTAATCTCTCTGTGCCTCAGCTCCCCATCCATAAAATGGGGGAAATACACCTTTCCTCTCACCTTGTGTCTCTTTGGACTATAAGATTTTCAGGGCAGGCACGGTCTCCCGTTATGTGTTTTTAGAGTGCCCAGCACAATGGGGTCCCAATCTCAGTTGGGGCCTTTAGGAGAGGAAAGATGCTCCATTGGTTGAGGTACTAGCCTAGAATTTAGGAGTCTGGGGTTTAAGTCTACCACAAAGATTCAAAAGTTACCTTTTGCAAGTTACTTAGTCTCTTTGTGTGTTAGTTCTGGAAAAATGGAGCTAAGAGGATTACTTTACCTCAAGATGGTGGTATGAGTGTAAATACGTTATAGACTATGAAGTGCTCAGATACTATGGTGATGGGGCCCTATCAGTACCTAAGATAGACAGATACTGTAATACAAATAAAGATGATAATGGGAGTTTCTATGTGTGGACTGAAGGCCAAATAAGGCCCTTTGTATAATTTCAAAAAATGTATACATGTGCCAGGATATCTCACTGCGAACATATGCTGATGTTTTAGCTTAATAGAGTAAGGATGTATACAATCCAAAAGGAACTACAAAATTTGAGATGAAAAAGCACCTAAGCAGTGGTGTGTTTTGGGTCCTATAGAAATTAGTTTTTTCATCAAAACTTAAGCATAACTCGTACCACTGACATTAGAACAAGGCACCTGGTACACTTTCCAAACAAATGCACGTTTTCTCTAAATTTAAAAAAGTTATTTAGAGAAGCACGAGCAAAAACAATGAGTAGCCACTGAATGTTGGTAAGAATGAGGAAGGAATGTTGCTGAAATGTGAAATGAGAAGTTGAGTTATATATCCTCGTTTACTGTAGCTTTACAAAATATATATAGGCCAGAAACTCTGATTGTTTCTTGAATGATTCTTGTACTTCTTGGTTAGCACTGGTCATAGATTTGAAATACAAATTTTATTTTTAACTACATATTTAGAAACTAGGGAGGTGCCC
This sequence comes from Malaclemys terrapin pileata, assembly GCF_027887155.1. Classification (NCBI taxonomy): domain Eukaryota; kingdom Metazoa; phylum Chordata; order Testudines; family Emydidae; genus Malaclemys; species Malaclemys terrapin. Next base: position 135,382,835 of record NC_071507.1, read on the forward strand.
TAGAAGTTCCATAGTTAAGATTGCATTATGAACCTCTCACCCCACTTCAACTCACCTACCTGCCCATGCTCCCACCTGCTGGGAGCTGAACCTGCCAGGGCAGGGCTACATGAAGGAGTTCAACTGAGAAGTGAGAGGGGATTTCACTAGCTCAGCAATGAACCACATTCCTAGCCCCACAACCACGCTCCTGCCAGATTTTGTGTAAGCTAGAGCCAGGGAGGCTCCAGCTCTCCCCAGAACATGGCCTCCCTTTGGCCCTGAGCAGATATCTCTTATAGAGACAAGGTGAGGCAATACACTTTTATTGAACCAAATTCTGTTGGTGAGAGAGACAATCTTTCAAGGTACACTGAGCTCTTCTTCAGGTCTGTGTAGCTCTGGGTAGTTTGAAAGCTTATCTCTTCCACCAGCAGAAGATTGTCCAGTAAAAAATATTGCCTCACCCCTCTTGTCTCTCTCATGTCCTGGGACCAACACAGCTACTGCAACATTGCACACATCTTCTTATACTCCCTTTCCTCTTACCACCTCCATCCAAACACCCTCAGCAGCACATCTTCCAAGTCATAGCTAAGCAGAGACTTTTTATGGGATAGTATAATAACTTAATTTTTTTTTCTCCACTGGAAATTCTATACTGGAATTTAATCATATTGAGAGTCTCTGCTTAGCTTGGTATTAGGTTGGAAAGTTATGCTATATGTGTTCTCCTCCATTCCTTCCTCCCCTTCAGTTCCAAGCCCCTTCCACCAAACCCCATTCCCTCTGCTAGAGCCACACACCAAATTCCCACCAAATATCTTGAGCCAGACATCCTCAGTCCATAACCAGAATACAGCCTGCACCCTAGAATATCTACATCCCTCCACACCCCATGAACCAAACACCTTACCCCGTCAAGGTTTAGCTTATCTCCCACCCTCCTGACCAGATCCCTGACACACCCCTCCCAGCTATAACACAGCCAAAAGCAGCCTGTAATTTATACCCTACACCACAGTACACAGTTTACACAGAAAGCTCACAGCCCTGATACTCCCACCCAATCTCTTCAGCCAGTCTCCCACATCCCCTCTATCCAGATCCCTGCATCTCCCATTGCCCTCCAATATATAGCCCACATTCTTCTCCTGTCAGCTAACCCCCTACCCCACTCCAGTGCTCCCAACCCTACCAGAGACCTACATTTTACTCCCCAGCAGCTCCTTGCACTTTCAGGTGTCCCCATCATAGCGCTGGGTTACTCCCCCTCAGTCTCTTTCAGAACCCTGCTACCCCACCATAACCACTCCCCTCTCAATACCCTCAGCCACCACTCCTTCTGGAAGAAAAATCCCCATTCCCCAGCCAGTCTCTTGTACAGACAGCTGGCTACAGTCTGCTTCTCCCTCAACCCTACCTTACCAGAATCCAGCACCCCCCAACCAGAGCCTACATCCCCTCTGTGCATGCACCCACTGGAGCTTTGAAACCTCCTATGGCCAGACTCTCCCCATCAAAAAAAAAATCACACTCACCACAGCCTGCACTCCTTTGAGGGGGAGTGCTGGGCAGGGAAAGTGGAGACACTAGGGAACGTTCGAGAAAAATATAAGGGGGTCAAAACCTGCTGTTCTCCTATTCCCCCATTCTCTCCCCCTCATACCCGCTAATGCTGATTCCTCAGTACCCCTGCCCAACACTACCCCCACATTTTTAAAAAGAAAAAGGAAATGTCACAAAACGCTATGGAGTCTGTCAGTGTTTTTAGGTATTAAAAAGGCTAGGCATTAAAGTATGTGAGCTGAGGTTCGTCGGGATGCTAATGCTGCCTTTTCTGGTGGTTTCCTTGGGCTTTAGTGATAGTGCCGTGCAGGAGGCTGAACTCACCATTGGAGTACCCCCTTCTGGCTAGCCCTGGCATAGACGCTCTTTGCACTCTAGATCCCCCTATTGATGGTCATTCTGGTCTGCCTCTTCTTGCATCTTGGCCCTCCAGCCAGGTCAAAGTTTAGTCTCACCCGTTCTGGAATAACATTGTAAGTCCAGCAAATAACAGTCTCAATGTCCTTATAAAAGGTCTTCAGGACCAACTTTGTGTCCTATAGTCTTCATGCCTCTTCCCTCAGGGCTTTCAGCTGCCCTTATCCCCTTCTCGGGAGCTTCACACTTTTCCAGGAGCTGGTGGGGGAACCCAGGACCCCCAGCTATGCTGGGTTTCAGTCCAGAGACCCTGTAACCAGTTGCTATGATCTGCTCCACCAGACTCCTTGCTGCTGCCTCCATGGACCTCTTACTGCCAGTCACAACCTTCACATCAGGCTCCTGCAAGCAAGTGCCCTACAGTGTTCCACTGTCCAGGTCCTCCGCCTGTGAATCCTATGCCTGCTGTATTCCTCCAGGATCTCCCCTTGCTTTCAGGTTCAACCTCTCCTGGCTTCTTACAGACTCTACCTCATGGCCTCCCACTGGAGTCTAATCTGCTCCTTTTAGTTCCCACAGGAACCTCCTGCTCTTTTCAGCCTCCATCACAACTTCCCTCAAACTTCAGTTCAACACCTCCCCAGCCCAGGTTTCTCTCTACCTTTAGCCCAAGAGAGGAAACTCCCTGCTACTCTCACCTGGGTCTCCTCCCCGACGCTCCTTCCCACTACCTGGGTCTCCTTCATTTATGAAGGCCCAACTGATCCTCAAATAGGTTTGATCTCCATTTATGCCAACCACCCCTCCCAGTGCCTTCCAGTAGCTGAACTGGGCTCAGGCTCCCAATGACCCTGGTTAACCTCATCACATGCTGATATGAAATATACTTGAGTATTATTATTATTATTATTTATATTACCATTGCACCTAGGACCCTTAGTCATGGACCTGAACCCCACTGTGCTAGGCACTGTAAAAAAGTCAGTCCAAGAAGACGATCCCTGCCCCAAAGAGCTTACAATGTATGTATAAAACAAGAGACAAAAGACAGATACTGACAGACAAATGGGGTAATACGAGGAAACAATGAAACAATATTGGTCATCATGATATGCAGTGGTCTCAATACACCAGCAGCCTAACTATTATCAAGTTTTTTGTAGGTACCCTAGCAAAGGAAAGTTTTAACAAATGATTTGAAGGAAGACAATGAGGTAGCTTTGTGGATCTTTATGGAGCGCTCCTCCCAAGCAGAGGGGGACATGGTACTTGTTTGAAAATTTAGCAAGTGGACAAGAGAGGTTGGAATCATGGGAGCAGGGCATCAACATCTCAATAGTGAATGACAGAAGGTACTAGGAGTGGAGATAGGCTATTAAGGGCCTTGAAAATCAAGACAGGTAGCTCATAATTGATATGACAAAGAAGAAGGAGCCAGTGGAGGGATGCAAAGAGAGGGGTGACATAGTCAGACTCTTCAGTTAACGAAGTTTTTGTGTGCTATTAAATATTCTTACTCTGTTTTATTCTGGCCTACTATAAAATATGTATAAGAGTCATAAAGATTTCATAGATTTATATTTTTATGGGCACATTATGTTTGAGCTCATATGGTCTATTAAATCTTGCTTGACTTGGCGATGATTCTTTGTTATTTGTAATAAGAATATTTATCAGTGTTGTGTTTTAAAGTACACACTGTCTTCGGCTTGGATAGACACTATTTTAAATCTAAATAAATATTGGATTAACTATATGGAATTTTACTGTATATTTGAATTTATTTACTCTGTTTTCCCAAGCAACTCTAGTAAAATATTGGGAAGCATAAATATGATCCCATCTGTGATTTCCACCAGGTATCCTGATTATAATTGTTCTATACATATGTACCTTTTGGTGGAGATCCAATTTCTTTGGAACACAAATCACCATCAATGTTCAATTTCTTTTTCACTCTGAATATTTTAGTTCCTTTTAGTTGCCCCTTACTCTCAACTTATCAAGCAAAAACAATAATTCTGAAGTGAGGCATTCTGGCACATGTACTTGAATATAATTTCTGAAACTATATTAGGCTCAGTCCTTACAGTCCTGCTACATGCAATATTTCTCTGATTTCAACGGGATCTATGCACATGAAAAGCTTCAGGCCCAAATTAAGAGAAGGCTTTCAGAGGTGCATAAACCACCATTCCTCTTCACAGATTTTTACTCATAATGCTCCTTGAACTTGGAGCAATATAAACAAGATCAGAAAATATCACCCATTTGAATGCATTATGACTACAATCTTCTGATCTTGTCATTAGTATTAAAATGTTATTGAATGTCCTTTATGTAGTTGTCATGTCCTAGAGGCCAGATTAAGGCAATCCTGGGCCCTAGACACATGACTATGCCCCCTCAACTTTGCCCCCACTTGGAGAGACCGGTGGCATGGGGTCCTCCCTTCCCAAAGAAGCAGGAACATAGGTACAGAACCCCATTGTGTTCTGCAGAAGTATTATCAGGCCCCCCCCCTCCTCAGGAGTACATGAGGTCCCCTCAACCTCCTGAGAGACTGGGTGGAAGCAGGCTTATCACTCCCGAGTATATACCTCACAACTGGAGTGCATACGTCTGGTGGGTGGGATGGATCCACTGTACTCTTCTGCATCTACAACATAGAGTCCTCTGCTGGAGTGTTGTTGGTAGGGTGGGTCATTGGGTTAACATCACATTGAGATGCCTTGAGTATCACTCAGAGCTCTTTCACGGTGTATGCCTGAGCTGGCAAACCTCACTGCATCAGTTATACCAGGTCACATTTCCAAGCTTTCCTTCAAAAGACAAGGTCTAGGAAACTAACTTTCTTTAAATTAAAACTTAGAATTTGTCTGTGTGGAGAAACTGACCAGCAGAACTAGACTGGTCAGTTGACCAGTGACTCTACCCTGGAATAAAATGATTTTATTCTGATATAATTATTCTTCTGCAGAACTGGTGAATTTTCCCACAATTTCTGCAGTTAGGATTTTGTGTTTCCTCAGCAACTGTTGAAAGTAAAAGGCACAATCCTGCAAACACTTAGGTCCTGATCCACAAAGAGATTTAGGTCTTGCAACACCTAACTTTTAGGCATCTAGAAAATCAGTGAAACAGTGGGATCCACAAAGGCTGAGTTAAGTGCCCAGACTCCCTATATAATTTAGAATGCAACCCACAAAAGCCAGAACACTAGGTGGGGAGCTGCTTAAACTAGCTAATAGGAGATGCCAAGGAGAGTGGTGGTTCCTAAGCCTGACCACTCTCACAAAGATAGTTGGCTAAGCCTAGGAGGCACCTACCTCTGCTAGTGATCCACAACTGGGAACCCCTCTCCTGGAGTCAGGCAGCTTAGTCATTACTTGTACGAATGAATTAAGCACCTGCCACATCCCATGCAAAATGATGCCATTTTAGCCCACTGGTTAGAGCACTCACCTGGGAGATCTGGATTCAATTTCCTCCTCAGGCAGAGCACGAGAAAGAATTTAGATGGGTAATACCCATCTTTCAGCAGAGTGCTCTAACCACTGAGCAATGGGACACTGTGATGTGAGGCTCCCTCACTCTCTTCTGTTGAAATTGTTCCACTGTGTATAAATACTTTAAAAGTCATTGGGCCAGGAAGAGGGATGAGAGAGGGAGTGAGAGAATGACTCTATAGTCAAGTAGTTAGGGCACCCACCCTGGGAGGTAGGAGACCCAGGCTCTAGCTCCCCGGTCCAAGGACTCCAGAAACCAAGAGTGAGGCAGCAGAGCGCATGCTCGGAAGCACAAACTTAGGCACTAAGGGAACTTTTACTCTGAAAACTTAGGTGCTGAGTGAGTGAAGGAGCCTACAGGTTTCAGCAGGAGTTACATGGATTATAGTGGAAACTAAAACTGAGTTTTAGGCATCTAAAGCCCAGATTTAGGTGCCTAAGTTCCTTTGTGGATCCGGGACATAGTGCCTACTATTGGCTGTAGCAAATAGATCTATGTCTGCTATACGCAGTAGCCTTAGGTAGTTGTTAGGTTATTTCAGGATCAAACCCTAAAATGATTCAGGGAACCCTACTATCAGCTGTTGAAGGGACAAACTGAATTCTGAACTTAGGGCTTGGCAAGAAAGTAAAGAAGAATCTGATTTTCAAATATTTTGTTTTAAATTCTAGATGTACTTAAAATTATTAAGCCTTTGTCTATATTTGAGAACTAATTTGAAATCTTTGATAGTTTTTTATATCTATATTAAACTTGGTAGTCATCATTAAAAATCCTAGCACCCAACTTGCAAACACTTAAGCATGTAAGTAAATTTACTCTCCCGAGTATTGTCTCTGAAGTCAGGAATACATATTAATCAGTGTTAAAATCAACACTCTCAGCTCCAAATAAGATACTGAGATTTTAAAAATGACAAACGTGCCCAGTGAGTTATTTCCAATTAAAATTTTATAAGACACTTTTAGCACAAATTCACAGTGGCCAACCTGATCAGTGCCTGAATATGACAAAAAAGTTATGGTGATTCTTAACTTTTTCTCAACTTCCTTTATCATCACAAACCAGCAATGTGAGATGTAAGGATATGATGTAACCATGCATACTCCCCTAAGTTAAATCACCGAGCCTTACATAATACAAGGTCAGTGATCAATACAGAAAGGGAGGATTGGCACTCTGAGCCACAACAGCACTTTTAGAGTTGGTATTTTTTAAGTGAATAACATGCAGTTTTCTAAATCAACATGCATTCCAAAATATGTATATACTATAGATTCTGAAGATTGAAAAAAATGTCACTGCAGCCATGCTGTTAATTGGTAAGTGCTCTCAAAGTTAATACATATAACAAAACAGTTACTTGTTAAACCATAATAGCTTGATTTAGTTGCAAACTTCTGGGTTCAACATCAACTATAAAATCATTAAAATATATTTAATCACTCTGTTCTCCTATACATTGTTGCTATCTGATGTGTAAATTACTGTCTCCTTTTCACAACAAAGTTTATTTTAAAAACTATATATAAAAAAATGATGGGGAAAAACTGTCAGTCACAAACTGCCAAAAGCAAGGAAATTCAAAGTTTAACTTAACTCTTTTAACTTGCTCCCCTGAACCTAAGTATTGCTGCACATATTGTAACATACTATCACGTGTTATTTTTAAGCCTCCTAAGCACAATGAATGAGAAAGGAACATAGTTTCAGCATTAAATTTGAACTCCCCTGCTTTTGTTAGTATGTGTCACAACCTTAACATTATCTCAACGGTAGACTTTTATCTGTGAATATCTAAGTCCTGTCTGGTGGAAAACTAATTACTGAGCCACTGAGAGCTTCATAATGTCCTGCATTTAAGTCCTGAACATCATACATAATGCATAGGAAGCAGTCTCTGCACTCTGATTACAGAACACTGTCATTAAGTGAGCAAATTAAAGATGTGAATAATTCACTGGCTGAGCTTATTGTCAGTGCTGCATTGTGAAATTAGAATTTCTAATAAGTACTGCAATTTTTAACCCAATTAACACAGAGAACATCTTGAGTTTGATTAGTACAATAAAAAATATTACCTTATTCTTTTGCTGCACAACAGCCAAATTAAATACTATACTTAATTATGCAGCATTCATTGCGTCTCTGTTAAAATAAAAACCCACTATACTTTAATAAGAGTTCTAGTATTTGGGATGCAATCGAAAAAGACAGCACATGCATCTGTAGCTCAATATCTTATTGCAAAGTTGTTGTTGTTGTTTTAAGACTTTGCAGATCAGTTTTAGCACCAGCTGTAAACCATGATGTCACTCCTGAAGTCTGCTTTGGAAACAAATATCGAACAAACAGCACAGAAATAATTGACAAAGTAATCCTTCCAAACGGACTACGAATATGTTATACATTAACTTTTTTTCTGGGTTTCTTTAAACACAGATAAAACACATTTTTGCCTCTTATTGGTTTAAAATTTAAAATATATCCAGTTTTAAAAGAAAGTTCAGGAAACGTGATTACTAAAACAAGATTCTTACCTCGGATCCCTATTTGGCACAGGATAGATTACATTATCTCCTTTCATCCTCGAAGGGAGCCAGGGAGAGAAGTCCAACTGAACATGCAGCATGTTGATCCTCCCCACGCACGGCGCCTGCTGCCATGTTAAATAAAGAAAATGATCATTTAGGCTGCAGCTTTTGTCTCCGAATATTTTCTCACGTTGCTTTTTAATGTCAAGGACCCCAGAAACCCGGTCACGTCTGGCAGTGGCCACCGCTGGCTGCAGCTGCAGCAATGTGATCTCCCCCAACCCTGTTTATTTCCAGCTCCTTTTCCAGCTCCATCCTGGGGAAGTTTAACCACCGAGCCCGAGTGAAAAAATGGCATTGCAATAATGAGCTTTTTTCCCAAAGACTGTGACTGCAGCAACCACCTTGCATCTTTGTCTGGATATTTGAGCCTGTGCGTTTGAGAGAAATAAAAAAATAAAGGTGCCCTGAAAATCAGACAGACACAGTGTAGAGAGAGAAAGAGAGAGAAAACAGAGAGACTGAGAGAGGGAAAGGGGGCTGTCAGTGCAGATAAATCTGCATATGGAAATCAGGGTTATCCTGGGTACAGTTTTATTTAACCATGATGTACTGTTTTTTTAATTAGGCAGGAATTTAGAGAAGGAAAAAGAGAGATTCTTGTAAACCCAAGAGTAAAAGTAGCTTTCTAGTCACCACAGAGGCTTTCACAGCAATAACCCCACCAGCTGTAGCAGCAACAGCAGAACTTTTTTATAACTTTCAGGTTGGGAACAAAAGTTTCGTGCACTTCTAGTAATTTATGTAGAAAAGCCAGAAAGAGTGTTTTGTAATTACCAAAATCAAGACAATCCATAATAATACAATAATTATATAAATGAATAATCGGTTATAGGCAGCACAATGTTAACCTTAATAAAGCTGTGTCACGCACAGAGCTTAGAGGGTTTTAAGGCTTTCACAGAGGGCACCATAATGACTGAGTAATCAAGAGTTTTCAATTCATAACAATGGCAGGATCCGACCTGGATGTTGTATTTATCAGGCACTTTTGTGCTTATTGGCTGAGAACTTGTGTTCCTTCCATGCACTGGTGTATTGGCAGAGAGGAGTGGGCAGCCGAAGGGGGGGCTGATAGGAATACAGAAGGGACAGGAGGTTAATTTTGGCTGGCATGGGAAAGGGTTGGGGACTCTTGTGCAGACTATTGGCTTGTGAGAAAGGTGGATTGGGTGGAAGGATTTGGGTGGTAACATGAGAAGGAGTAACAGGAGAAGACCTGCAGGTTAGTAGGGATCTATGGCAGGAGGCACTAGTTTGGCTGGGAGAAGAATGAGAATGATAAGAGTGATACACTGAAATGTAAGGGGAGGGGAGGGAGGAATGGGCATTTGGGAAAAATGGGAAATGTGTGAGGGAGGGGGAGGGAGATGGCTGATGGGGAACGGGAGGAGAGTGGGTGAATGGCAGAGAATATTGGTTCCTGGCAAGGCAGCTATCATGGAAATGTACATAGAATGGATGGTGAGTGAAAATGGGTGGAGGGTGGCTGGTAAGAGAATGGGGTTTTGGCAGGTAACGTGTAGGAGGGGAGCTTAGGTGCAATTGGTGGGGGCAACAGTGTGTGTGGTGGTAGTTCAGGGACGGATCGGTGGGAAGCAGAATTTAAATGGGCGTCTGTCAGCACAAAACGGGAGGTTGGCTGGGTGGGAATGAGGAGCTGTCTAAATGGGAGACTGAGGGAATATGATGGGCAGTTGGCAAGGAATTTGGGGTTGGATGGATGGGAGAGAAATGAGTGGGGTCACAGGAAGGAAACTGTGGCAGGTATTGTGGGAAATGACTAGGAAGGATGTGGTTGGATCCGTGAAAGGAAATGTAGTGTATGTGTGTGTGTGTGTGTGCCTAAAAGGGAATATACAGGTGGCTGGCAGAAATGATAGGCAGCTGGCAGGGAGTGGGGTGTGTGACCAGGAGGGGGAAAGGTGGACAGCAAGGAATGCGGGGATTTGAATGGGTAGCTGGCAGGGAATGTGTGTGTGGCTGATAGAGAACTTGTGAAAGGTGCCTGGAAGAGGGAGATAGGCAGGGAGGGTGACAAGGAATGGCTGCCATGAGTGTGTGGGATGGGTAGGGCTTAAATTCTCATAGAGTATTTTCCAGAGCCCCCCATGTCTCAACATGCTATAAAATCTCCAGGAAATTTACATGTGCTCCACTCCAGACAGCTCCGGCTGAATATAAGCCCTGGGCATACAGGAGATGCTTGGGTGGCTGGCTGTCAGGAAAAGTGGGAGGTTGCTGAGAGAGGTTGCTGATGAGAGCCTGGCCCAGAATGTGTGGTGGGGCTGATATGGAATAAGGAACCTGAGGGTGTGTGTAGCACAGCCTGATGGATGAATGAGTGCAGGAAAGGTGAAGGATAGCTGGGAGAGGGTAGTCTGAAATACAGGTGGTGGCTGGGAGGAAATGTGTGAATGCTGACTGCTAGGCAGATGCGTGCGGATGACTGGCTGATTGGGGCATTGGCTAGTGGGGAGTAGCACAGAGCCCTATGGCAGGAACGACAGGGCAGAATGCTGAGGGGGTTACTGGTGAGGAGTGGTGCAAAGGCCTGGGGTGGAGCTGGTGTTAAGGCGTGGTGTGTGTGGGTGTGTGAATGGCACAGAGCCCTGGGGTGGGGTGACTGAGGCCAATGGTACAGACCCCCGAGGTGGAAGCAATGCTGGAGAGGTGGCTGGGGCGGATGGTGCAGAGCCCTGGGGTGGTAGAGGCAATGCTAGTGAGGGGGAGGAGGGCAATGCTGTGGGGGAAGGGTGCAGAACCCTGAGGAGCAATGCTGTGAGGGTGGCTGGGGGCAGGGCGTTGGATGTAGCTAGGGGTATGTGGCAGAGCCCAGAAGGGTGACGGGGGGATGGAGCAGAGGGCTGGGGGGGAAATGGAGCACTGCTCAGGAGAGGGCAGCCTGCCCGTCCGGAAAGCAGCGTGCGTTGGGCGGGGGTGGCTCGCATGGCTGTCTCCCTTGCAGGCGGCACACAGGCAGCGGCCCGGTAATTTGCAGATGGCCCCTGCCAGGGGTTTGTCTCTTTCAGTCTGGCGGGCCGCAGGCGGAAGCGAGGTTGGGAGAGCGCGAGCGCCTCTGGAGACAGAGTGGGCGGAGTCACACAGGGGCCTTGTCCAATGAGCAGGGAGCGTGGCCGGAGATCCTGCCTTCGAGCACGCGCAGTAGCTGGATAGTTGTTGTGCGCGGGACGTACGGAAAAGTATCGGGGTTCGAACGGAGAAGAAACCAGAATCCCGAGACACGTAGGTAGCGCGTGCCCTGTGCCGAGGGCCCAGCGCGTGCACCTGACCCCGGGGCTCGCACCTTCCCCGGCGCGTGCTCCTCCCCGCGCGCCGCTCTCCTTCTCTCGCCCTGTGCCCGATTGTCCCTTCCGTGTACACCAAGTGCCTAGTGGGGACCCTCAGGGCATGACCTGCAGTGACTGCACCAACCTGGGTTGTCCCCAGCGCCCTCCCTTCTGCCCCCTGTATGGCCTACAGTGACTGCAACACCATGGGTGATCCACGGCACCCTCTCCACTGCATAGCCTACAGTGACTGCAGCGGTTGTCCCCAGCCCCCTCCCCTCTGGCCCCTGCATAGCCTGCACTGACTGCCTTTGTACCCAGCCTGGGTTATCCCCAATGCACTCCCAGCTGCCCAGTGCATGGCTTCCACCGACTGCTTCTGTGCCCAGCATTTGTTATCCTCAGTGCACTCCCCTCTGCCCAGTGCCTAGGATATATTTTCTGTAGTGCGCTTTTCTCTGCCCAGTGTGTGGCTTCAAGTGACTGCATCCTTTACCCAGCATGTATTATTGCAAGTGCATGTGCTTTATGTGAAGTGTGTGTGTGTGGCCCTAGTTTGTATGCCCCATCAGGGTTTGAGAAAGCCCCATAGAAATAATGATTAGGAAGCTTTCTCTGGCAAGTGTGAGCACCCAACTTAACAAGCTCTTATGGTGGTGACGAAAACCTTTCAAATGTGACCTGATGCAATGTCGTATTGCCTGTCTCTGCAGCCAGACAAATTCCTAGGAAGCGGTAATGGAAGTCTTGTGTCTGTTGCACTGGGGCTATTCAGCACCCTCTTATTATGACCCATTTTGGTGTTACTCATGTCAGTTACGTTCATTTGACTGGAAAACCAATAAGCAGCAGAATGGGAGAAGGACTCCAAGATGTTGGGGCGGAGGGTAAGTTAGGCAAGAGAAACTGGTTTCCAACAGTCAGAAAGTAATGATCGGAGGAAGGAAGAAAGTGGTTCCTTTTGTCTTTGTGCAGAGGTGTAGGGAGGAGAAACTTCCAATTTATCATATACATAGCAGCTAGATTCTGATACAAAAGATATGTGCCCTCTGCATGGTGGTCGGAATTGCCGCATGTTTTTCGGCAGCTGGGGCTACTCTCCTTCCTAAGACATTGACCCTAACATCATCTTTTTTTATTGTCCTCTTGTTTGCATCTCTGGCACTAGATATCTGATTTTTTTTTTCAAATGCTTACTGTAACAACCTAAATAAGAGAGAGTAGTTTTGCATTTTAAAGGAGGTATTTCTTCACTAAGAGCTTGCAAGGAAAGTTAGTAAAATCTCAAATCAGCCATTGATTCAAATGTTCAGCAATACTGCAGGTGGGAAATGCACAGAATTGTATATGGATGGTAACTATGAAGATCCGTCCCTAATCCATCTCTGGAGTTAAATTAAAATGTGCTGTCCAGAAGTCATTGCCCTTTTTCTCCTTAAGGGATTCCTTCTGTGATCAGTTCCTACTGTATTTATAGTCAGGGTTAGTTCAGGAGTGTATGAAGTGATCCCTTTAATTTGGGTCAGCCTATTAAGCTGTACGTCTATGTTTACTGTCATTTGCAAAATTACAATGAATATGCTTAATAATTCATGGGGAAGTTCAAAACCAGGCATAAAAGGTTGAAGATATGCTTAAGCAATGAATATTTGATGATATTGACTTGAGACTAAACAATACTGCAGAGTTAGTTATATCATGTAAAACATTACTAAGAAGTATCAGCAACCAAACTGAAACCATGGTTGAACTTAGAATAGACATAATTATGGTAGAGCTCTATAACCTGCACTTTCAGGTTACTGTTTAAAACATTAATTTTCTGTTGTTTTTTTAAAGTCAGTTACAAAGTTTTCTTTTAGACATATGCCCTTGTTTAGTGAACATTAGTCTTCTTGCTTTTGTTCTCTCCCTTTTCACTTTCAGACTTTTTGGTAAACAGATTTTAAATACAAGCTTTCTTGCAGCCTTAGCTGAATCCGAATTAATCATATGGTAATTTTACTCACTTTATCAACATGCGAGTTACATAGTTGCATAATTAATATTGGAGCAGTGATTCAGTCTGCAGATTTATTGCTATTTAGCATGCACTTTAGCTGCAATGCTCTTTTATTGTAGGTCATGGATAACAGGGGAGTCTTTAACTCAATTAAACACTTTTTTCATTCAGTAGGGAAAATGTAGCTACAAGAAACCCATTTTCAGAAAACTAAGTTTTATTTGGTTTTTAAAATATATTTTCAGGAAAAAGTGTGAACAATGGATGATGACTTCACTATTTCCCTCACACCCCCATACTTCACTGAAAGCTTAGAGATGGCTATGGAAGTGGAAAAGGAGAACTCCAGCCCCCCTTGTTTTTCCTGTGCTTTAGACAATCGAGATGGAGGGAGAAACTTTTCTGTAGAGTCTCATCTAGCAAGTGGGTCTCTTAAGAGGTATGTTTATATTGAATATAAAGTATGTTATACTTTTGGAATGTTTCAGTTGCTTCTTTGTGTCCCTCATACAAGCCTGCCACTCATACCAGGGAAGAAGAGTGGTTTTATGATTAAAATACTCAGGTTTTTGAGTTTATGATTAAAATATTCAATTCCTAGCTCTGCCACAGACTTCTTGTGTGGCCTTGGGCAAATCGCTTCATCTTTATTTTCCCATCTATTCCCCATTTGTAAAATGAGGATGATAATTTCTTTCTCTGCCTTGTCTAGTTAGACTGTAAGTTCTTAGGAACACTGATCAAGGTATTCAGTACCTAGAACAACTGGGCTGCTTGGCACAATGGTAATACAAATAATAATCATACTATCCTAGGCTGTGATTGGCTCACATCTCATAAATAAATAGTGTTTTGGTCCTCACCTAGAAGTATATAGGTGTTGCAGGAAGTAGCACTGGTAATTTAGTAGGTGCTGCCTTTCCCTCTGAGTACTGAACTATGTAGCCAAACATAGTGTCACTATGTTTTCTTTACAGTTAAACTAGAAATGCTGTTTCTTGCTTTTCTTTAAGCTGTGTGCAGTAATGATGCAGAATCGACAATAGGTGGCTGAGGTAAACCCTGAAGTCTGTAGAGCACTTGAGTGTTAAGATCAAATTATTTTCTTGGTCTAGAGTTAGAGTAATTTATTATGAAACCACAAACTATGTGGATGTGATTATTTCAGCTGTTGAAGGTTATGTTCTGTATCTATGTCCAAAGGGTTACTTATAAGTACTAGTAAGTCCACATGGAAGAATAAATGCTCATTCTAGAGATAATTATTAGACATGCTGGACCATTCAGGTGGATCAGTATTTCAACTGTGACATACATTGCAGTGGAGCGCTTTAGGTAATGTAGCAGTCTCCTTCGTCGTATTAAAAACAAACTGTATATCGTGCCTCAAGCAGGCTCCGCTGTAAGGGTGAAAGATGCTTTAGAATGATGGGCTAGTTTTTCTTTGTGTCTAAAATTTATTGTAGTTTATGACAGAGAGATGCTTTTATGCTGTTGGAGCTAGGAGCTATATTTTATATGCTAGATATTGTATCCTTATAAAAGGTTTAACAGCCTTTCCTTAGAGAACATTGTTGGAACTTCCGGTCTATAGCATGTACACTACAGATATATTGATAAAATAACACTGATACACAAGTCATCTGTAAGTACTGTATCCTTTATAATATAGAAGAATCTGTGAATGGTGCTTGCTTTCTTTTTCAGGCTTTTGCTGAGACTGGATCCTTCTCCAACTGACTATGAAGAAGATACAGTGGAAATATTTGGCTTTCATTGGGTTACTGAAATTGCGTTAGTTGAGTCCTGTAGACTTCTCTTCGGTTTACTTAGGTATGATATTCTTATTACCTCATTGGCCCATTTCCAAGATTTAATTATACTGTGTTGCTTAATAAACTTCGGGGGTTTCTACATATGAAAGCCATAGACAAAATATCTTAAAGTGTAGTAAACATGATATTATGTGAGCAGTGCAATCCAGTGAGTGGCAGGTGACTTACTGGTAGAGTAACTAAAATTGATGAACTATACACTAGTGAACTATGCATTAGAATTGGGGAGTAATGTGACTGGATGTTGAATTTTGAAGCAGCATGGCGCATGAGAAGAAATATATGTATTGCAACAATTTTATGCTTAATTCATAATGTACAGTAATACTTGTCTAGTTTCAGAGTCCATCCCTAAACTGTATCAGGTTTTGCTTTAATTAAATAGACTAAATGAACTTTTTTGTATGTGCACATAAACAAACGTGGATGCTATAAATCAAATACTGTAAATGTTGGACGAGGCATTTTCTTCACTTGTTTGGATTAGGATAGTGTCAGCAATCTCTTTGGATACAGTTACTCTGTATTTGACTTATTCAGTGCACATGTTTAATCTGGTCAGTGCAAACATACAGATCATTGATAATCCTCTTTGCTACTGTTAATCCTCAGGATGTAAAGCACATGGAGGGTGGACTGGTTTTTTTGTATGATACTTCAAACATCTGTCATACATCCCATCACTCCTTTGATTACAGTGAATTCTACTGTACCTTGAGGGTATGACCATGGGCATGTCATGGAACATGTCATTAATAGGGTCTGGTCTTTGTAACATAATGGCACAGATCCTGAAAAATGGGGGAGAAATGATTTTTAAAAAATACATTGGCTCTGCTTCTTTGATATAAGCTTTGACTTCACTGTGGGTTTTTTCCCCACATAGAAAAAAAGATGGCAGGATAGCTCGTTAATGGTTTTGATTAGTTAATTGAATTTCTGTGTATCCCTTTTCAGCATTCTATCTGATTCATTTTGTGCCAAAAATTGATCCTGTTTGGTCACAGGAGTGTTTTCTATCCATGTAACTGATCTTCCTAACCCCTCACAAAGCCCTGCTCTCTAGACTCAGATTATCTTGTAGGATGGTAGGGAGGCACTAAGCACATTAATTGCCATCACTGGTGTCATTCTCTAGACTCCAATTGTCATATATAGCAATCAGGCTGGTGGAGTCACAGAGTTCGCCCTGGGGAAAGCAGCAGGGCTAGGTGGCCTTCTAAGGCTGCTTCTGATGGGGAAGCATTTCTTCAGCATAGAATAGAGCTTGTGTGGCATCTGAGCCCACAAGGTATGCATAGCTTTAGCTAACTCTTCACCTACAGAGGCAGTTTTGTAGGGAATGGGGCTCTAATATGTGAACTCTGCTTAGCCAGTTATTTTCACGAATAACATTTGCTTAAAATTGTATTCTGTATGTTTACTGTGCGCATAAAAAAATTGAATGTATCTTTCAAATGAGATATAAAACTGAGTTCCTGAATATTTGTGGCCAGGAAACTTCCTCTTGAGCTTTTTATAAGAATACAGTCATTAAACACTGGTGTCCTGGCCCAAATCCAATTTTGGTAATTACATTTTGCTAGA
This sequence comes from Malaclemys terrapin pileata, assembly GCF_027887155.1. Lineage (NCBI taxonomy): Eukaryota > Metazoa > Chordata > Testudines > Emydidae > Malaclemys > Malaclemys terrapin. The sequence continues at coordinate 135,399,558 of NC_071507.1, forward strand.
TACATTACCCTTGTGTTTAGTGTTGGATATGGCTGTGTTCATTCCATCCTGCCCTAAAGATTTGTTTAGTGGTAAGGTGATTCCAAATTCCACACCAAAGATTATTTCAGTTGTGGGTGAAGTGAACCTTGTACGGATTTTGTAGCTGAAGTGTAAAGCATTTATCTTTTTGGATGAAATATACTCTATTTATCAAGGCAATATAATTATTCTTTATTTCTGTTCGTTGATGTCTCCACCAACTCCCAATTAGAATCTCTCTCACTCTCTTTACATTTTCCCAAACAGCGGTCTTTATCTCTCCCAATACCATTTGTTCTCCTTCACCAATACTCCATTGCTTTCTTTTTTTGTGACCTTAGGCTATGTCTACACTACAGACCTTACAGTGGCGCAGCTGTACCACTGCACCTGCACCTCTTTAAGGTCTCCTGTGTAGCTGCTTTATGCAGGAGGGAGAGAGCTCTCCCACCAGCATAATTAAAACAGCTACCACCGCTTGTTGGGTGTATTTCGGTGGGACTTTTGTCAGTGAAACTTATGTCAGTCACGGTGTGTGTTTGTTTTTATTTCCCCCCCCCCCCCCCCCCACATCCCTGACCGACAAAAGTTTTGCCATCAAAACTGCTAGTGTAGACAAAGCCTGAGTCTAATTGACTCCTCTCCTCCGCTTCCGCCCCCCTGGGCTCACTCCTTCTCTGAACTATATTGATTTAATGATTTCTTTTTTAAACTATTACTTTATATTTGACTCCTATGCTTCCTGCTCTCTCCACTTATCTAACTTTCAACTTTGGTACTCCTCTATGTTGAAATCACCAAGTGCTTCCATCTTTTCCCATACAATGGTTGTGGTTGAAAAAACTTATCCAGTGTCTAATAGAGTTTGTAGTGTGGATGAGATATAGCTGGCTGAAGCTCAACCCAAATGACTGAAGTGGCTTTTGTACAATGTGGGGAAAGAATGGTGGAACTTATTTTGGTGTCTCCACTTGTAGGAGTATTCTCAACTCTCCTTGTACAGGCTTCCAACTGGGGCTTATTGGATCCTTGCAGGATAGCTGGAGATTTCATAGGGTTTTTAAAATTTGCGCTTGACAAAAAGGATGCAGCCTTTTCTTTCATGACCTCACCATGGTTATGTATGCCTTTCTCACATCCAAATTACTGCCATACACTCTACATGGGGGCTACACTTGAAAGCAATCTGAAAATTACAGTTAGTGCAGAATGTAGCGGCATTATTATTAGTTGGCACTTCCTGTTGGGTTACGTTGCACCTGTGTGCTGTGATTTGCTGTGGCTGTCAAACACATTTCTAAGTGAAGTTGTTGGCTTTCACCTACAAAAACCATGAATTATTGAGCTCTTCCTACCTTAGAGACAATCTCCCCTTACCCAATACTGTGGCTGTTACTATTAATTAAAGTACCCCAAATTAGTAATAGTCATCACCCTACTTTATATAATGAGGGGGCTGCTGGCTGGGCAATCAATCTCCATGGGGGTCTTCTATTCTGTAAATCATTTCTGCCCCACTTGTTTACCAGAGCTTGGAATTGGTGGCCTTAAGTGTGGGCTGCATGACTTGTCTGTTCTCCCAAATTTATATTGGGGCAAGATGGGGGTGTTGAGGAGTGTTTGGGGATAGATGATAAGAGGAGAGTCTGTTGAACTGACTTTTGTAGTTGTTTACTTTTGGACACAAATTAAGAGACTGACTAGTACATTTTATGAATCTAAATAAATCACTTAAGCTACACCTTGCTTATCTCTTGTCTGATCCTTTTTTTGGCTTTCTCTTATCTGACTTCTCTAGTTTGTTAGAAATGCTGCTAAAGTCGTCTTCTGCCACTCCATTCATGTATTTTCCCCCAAAATCCCTTCAGTAGATTGTCTTTTTCCATATCAAATTCTTCACTTTCAGAATCCTGCCCAGTCTTGCCCCTCCTACAACTCTATTCTCATGTCTGCCTGCTCCAGCCCTATACACTTCTTGCTTTAGCCATTATTTTTTCTTGGTGCCCTCCCTGCCATGCTTGGAACAGCATTGCATTTTCCTTATGATGATCCCTCCTATTTGATGTCTCTGTAGCCTCTCCTGAGTGACCTGGTGCCCAGTTTATGCTCTTGTAAGCTTTTGTAGGAAGAGACTGTTTCTTATTTCGTGTTTTGAAAAACATTCTATACATTTACAGCACTATAAAATAAATGTTTGTGAAATATCCTTTAACTCTATAATACATAGTTTTGTGGTATCTTTTTAATTAGGCAACACATACACAAATTGGAAAACCTAGTACAGATGAGTTCATCAGACTTTGGTAAGTTTGACATATTTCCATTTATATTGGGGTGGAAGATGGTCTTTTTATTATATGGGTGTAAAGAGTCTAGCACAACAGGGCTTGATTCCTGATTGGGGCTTCTAGGTGCTACTACAATACAAACATTAATAATATGTATTAGCGTAAGCCTGCAATTTCTTAATATCTCTGGCTGTATATATTTCTGACATTATTGCTGTGGTAGGCTAAAGTGAGTGGGAAGAAAGATGTCTGCTGTTCTTAGCAGAAGTGTCGTGACTCACTTCAGTACCAGCCTAACTATATGTTGATTATCTAGGAAATGCCTAGGGTGAAATCTCGGCCCCCTTGAAGGCCATGGGATTTTTGTCATTGACTTCAACAAGGCCAGGATTTCACCCATAGTGCAGGGCTTGGTGAACTGTTAATTCTTTGAATTAAAAATAAAAAGTTAATTCAAGCTCACAATGATTTTAGTTATTAAGATAGCATTTTTCCGTATCCTCCTGGCTTATATATAAACAAGCTGTTATATTTGCTTAGTTTAGAAATTATTTATGGACTTCATTTGTCCTTGCAACAGAATTGATGAAATGGCAGCGCTACAAAACAGTTAATTTGAATTAAATACTAAGGCATGAGAAGTACGTTTCTGAAGGATTATTGCAGCCTTAGGCTTATTGTGAGTTTGAAGGCCAAATTACTTCAGCGAGTTGAGAACTGAAGTAATTGCTCAGAAATACGCTCCCTATGGTATCCTGTTGCTACTTGGAAATGCTTGTTATAAAGGCACAAATAAATATCTGCTCTTTTTGTTTGAGATTCTTATAATGGTGTTAATTTAATTGATGATCCAACCAATCAGCTGTTCCATTATAGTTGTAGGTCTGAGCTTGTCGTCTTGCTTCTTTTATAAACATCTAGTTTCAAGGGCTAGTTGATTTGTCATAAAAGTCTAGTTTTGGCTGAGATTTTACCTTTAAGGTCTCAGCCTGGAAAGGATTTTATTTTAAATTCCAGTTAATCTTCTATATGTTGTTTATGGACCAAGAAAAAGTAATTTATTTTTTAAATTTAAGCTTCTATTTGAGGCTCTTTACTTTATCTTGTTCACTTTGTCAGATATCAAGGTAGCAACATATAATAAAGTAAAATAGTTAACAAAATAGTACAGAAATGTTTGCCAAAAATCAAATGTAGGAGCCATACTATGTCTTCTTTAGGTGAGGCGCCATGTACTTCTGGGCAGACTTAGCCTAAATTCTGTGGCACTATTGCTGCTATTTCCTCTTCCAGTGAGTCATATGTAACTTCTGTAACGTTACCTGCTTCTGGAAAAACCTTAATAACTTCATGCAACTGCTAATGCACTTCCTTCTTTTACAGTCTTTGGTATAATAATGCTTTCATTCATGTAAGAAATACATGCTGTTGAAGTTCCAGGGTTGACTGAAGACATGGTTCCGTTCAGGCCCTGAGGTGCATGCAGTCTGTAAGAGACACACACGAAACAAATGTTTGTAAAGCATTTGGGTGTCCTTTGTTCAAAGATATCATAAATATTATTGTTACCAGACCTAATGCTAGAAAATGGAGCAAAGTCTGAGTAAAAGCAAACCATTTGCTCTCCTGAAAATAATTGCAAAGCTGAGGGATTAAATCCTCTGCCCCAGTTGCCCAGAGTGCACATGCAACTAGGCCACAGCCACTAAATACAGAGTATTTGAGGGAGGAATGGGCCAAACCTGCTTCTTCCATCATCCCCCAAATTTGGTTTGGGCCCTGTGGATGGGTTGTACATGAACACCAGGCCAACCCATATTACCCTCCATTTCTCCCTCTACTCCCAGTAGGCTTTGGAGAGTCACTGCAGAAATCTCTGAGGTGTGACGGGTGTGTGCAGATCCTTTTTCCCTTTTACGTTTTTGTGTTTCATATTTCAAGTCACTTACAAAATGTTTTACTGTAATGGGAGTACTCACCTCTTGAGTGCGTCCTAGCAGATGGGTTTGGTACTGCAGTCTCTCGCACTCTGCTCTCCCTCCAGACTGCCAATCAACACTGGTGGATCTTCAGTGGCTCGGCCCTCCAACCAAGTCACAACATCCAAATGAACCTCTTCTAGGATAATAGAGAGTCCAATAAATGAACAGTCCTGTTGTCCTCACTAGTGTCTTCAGCCTGTGCTCTGGGCCCATTTAATTCAGTCTTGTTCGGGCTCTCAAATAACTCCTGTCCCCTTCTTGGGGTTTATGCGACTATGGCTGGTGGGGGAATCCAGGCCTGCTCACTACTCTGGATTCCAACCCATGGACATTATAAACAGCAGCTGCACCCTGCTTGATTTTCAGTTCGTTGGTGCTTCATCTCTGGGCCTGTTCCTACCTGGCCCCTTTTAGTTTCACTCTTATATCAGGGTTAATGTTCTTGGGTCCTCTCTCTCTCTCTCTCTCTCTCTCTCTATGCAAACCTAGCTTAAGCAAACACAGCAAGAACTAAACTCTAGCTATCCCCCATACACCTTTGACGAGAAAAGCACTCCCTTCCTCACCCCTCTGGTCCTAGCGAGGAACTGACATGCTGAAACCCTGCAGCTCCCTGCTGGGCTTCGATTGCATGCTTCTGTGAGGTCTCTTTAGGCATTCCTGGAGAACTCACTTTCATTGCTCCTTTCCTGTCATTTTGCTGCTTCGTGGGGAGGGGTGTAGTAGGACTTTTGGGCCTCCCGTAGGGAGCTGCATAGGCCAGGTACACCCCATCACATACTTCAGTTACAGTGTCAAACAAAATTAACAATATTTAACAGCATGTTGCATATTAATTGTACCTGTTTATATCATTCCCCTTTCCCCTTCTTTCAAATGATATAAATGCAACTGTAACATGATATATGTATATTTAATCATTCATATTAATTTTTAAAACCTTTATTGGGAAGCTGACTATTTTCCAGGGATGAAGAGGAAGCTAGGAAATATGGAAAGTTAGAGGTGGGATGGGGAATGTAAGTCAGTTATTGTCCTACGTGTATGCCCTTCTTGACTATTTATTGTTCCTGTAAGTACAAGATTATTGTGTTCATATAAAAATATCTTGATTACTTCAGTATTTCTGTTGTATTGTTTTCCTATCTAAAGTAGACCAATACTTTTATTTGTTTTTATCCCTTTTTTGACAATATCAATAAGTAATAATCTCCTCCTGCCTCGATCATTGCAAATAATTTTCATTACTGGAGCTCAATATTTAATTTAAACAACTTCCCCATTTAGGTCTTATGTCAATGTCCAAGTATCTAATTTTATTATCCACTACTTTTGTTGAGCATTTGTAATCTTTTAAGAATCTTTTGGATGCAAGACATAGTATTAAAGGCTTGTCTACACTTGAAATGCTGCAGCTGTGCTGCTGTAGTGCTTCAGTGTGGACACTACCTACACCAACGGGAGGGGTGGTTCTGTTGGTGTAATTAACGCAAGAGGTAGTAGCTAGGTCAATGTAAGAGTTCCTCCATCAACCTAGTGCTGTCTACACTGGTGGTGGGGTTGGTTTAACTATGCTACTAAAGGAGGTGGATTTTTCATACCCTTGAGTGGTGTATTTAAACCAACTTCATTTTCTAGTGTAGACTAGGCTTTAGAGTAGTTTAGGCTGTACCCCAATTCCTGACCAAAAGCTTCAATTATTTATTTTATACTAGCCAATTTTTATTTATAACTTGCATAACAAGCATAAGGTCATCAGCATATAATGAAACTGTTTTCTATTCTATCTATACACTTATTCCTTGAACATGTGTCCCTGAAATTTTGGGCTAGTGCTTTGATAATTAAATCACGTAAGAAGGGTGTAAGGGACGTCCCCTCTCATTCTGTGTAATGGTATTGGCTCAGTATTTTCCCCCAGGTGCATGTCATAGGATTTTTATAGATTGTTTTGTTCCACTTCTGCAAGTGTCCCTCAAAACCATATTTCTCTAACATTCTGAATAGAAATATGCATTCTATTGAGACTGTTCATAGTTAGAATGTAGACCTCTTTAGTGCTTCTGGAGTGCTGTACCACATATAAAAGTTTTCTTCTTCTTGCTTGCTGCTTCTTTGTGCTTGCTCGTGTCAATTCTATTCTAGTTGTGTGTGCTCTCACGTGCACGGTTGTTGGAGATTTTTGCTTTAGCAGTATCCATAGGGCCAGCTGGCCCACCCCTTGAGTGCCGCACTCGTGTGTCTGTATATCAGGCACCACCAGCTTTCAGTTCCTTCTTACTGCCCGTGGTGGTTAGTCGGAGCGCCTTTCCTTGCATAGCAAGGGCTAGCGGCTTCATTTCTTCTGACTTCAAGCCTTAGGGTCTTGTAAATAGTTGTTTATAGTAGTTAGTGTTAAGTAGCTGTTAAACATAGTTAGAAGTTAGAGTCCCAGCGGGGACTTTGCCCCAGGTGGGCCATGCTCCAGTCTCCGGGGTTTAAGCCCTGCACAGACTGTAACAGGCATATGCCTGTAAGTGATCCTCGCAGCAGCTGCCTCAAGTGCGTATTTGTAAAAATCTTTGACTCAGGACTCAGAAAGAGCGGGATATTCATTTGTGAGCGCTCCTTATGGAGGCTGCCCTTCATCTGGCTTCCGAGTTGTCCCGCCAAGACTCGCCTAGTACCTAGGCCTCGGTGCGCAGCGCACCCCCGTCACCAGTGCCCAGAAAGAAAATGAAGAAGCACAGTTCTGCAAAAAAGGCCATGGGGCATTGGCCAAAGGACCCAGTTCGGGCTGCCCAGCCACTCCAGAGCCATGTGGACATGCCTCCTTGGTCGGGGCCCTTAGCCCCTTAAAGGATCCACGACTGACTCCCGGGAGTGGTAGGGGACCCAAACTTCTGGCAGCATTGACGCTTTTCTAAGTTTCCCTGCCGTCGAGAGAGTGGAGGCCTCCACAGCGGTGGCACTACGTGCACCGCAGGAAGTGGCAAAGGCTCCCTACGAGGGCAAGCCAGCCTCTAAGACCCCTCAGGGGGCAATGGAGCGCCGCCGATCTCCCGGGCCAAGGCAGTGCTCTCCATCTTTGCACCGCAGATCTCCGGCATTGCAGCCCAGATCTCTGTATTACTGGCACCGTTTGCCCTCATGTCAGTCGTCCTCTAGGCATAGATCTTGGTCGCCTGCCCCGTGGGAGCGTTTCCTATCACGATTCTGGTCCCCCTGGCCCTGGTCCCCTGGATACTGGCACCAATCTTCCCACTCCAAACACCAGTCTCTGGCAGCGACGGTCAGCAGGCAGACTCAGACATCAACGGCCCTGCCGTGGTCCCCGGAAGGGGATTCCTCTGGCACGGAAGGGTAGTTTAGCCTCTTGCCAAGACCCCACCAGCGTGACTGGGCACCTGAGGCCGCATCGACATCTATGGCACTGCCTTGGCGGCATGGCCAGTGGTCAGCAGAGTGGCCTTATTGGAGTGTGTGGGGCATGCTGGTGATGATGATGCCCCTTTTGCACCGCTCATCTGCCACCACATCGGAACAACAGCTGTCTGCACCGGCAGCACCGGGCTCAGTACATGATACGCACTCGAAGGTCTGGGTAGAGGAGGCAGTGTGCCCACCCCATAGTGTACCTAGGAATTTGTCTGATGATGGTGTTTTTCCATTCTTCCATCTCTTCTTATTAAAACTAATCCATAACAATGTTTGCTTACATCTTCACAGATTCTAAAGTTGTGCTTTTCTGTTTTTTAATCTACTGTGTCAGGGAAGATAATGTGAATGATTCCCACTGTACTGAACTATGTATGGCATTTTCTCTTTCTTTTTACCTTTAACTGGACCGTGTTTTGTGATAGTTTGTGTGGAGGATACTTAGCAGGGAAAAATTGTAATATAACATTTTATTTACAGTTGAACGATATTGTTTAAACAGAATTGCTCTTAGAACTTATTGTGAAATATTTTTATCACTACAGTGTCATTAGTATTATAAAGATTTCTTTTGAAAGAAGTGATTTATGCCTCTGACTCGTTAATTTTCTGTTTTCAGGTCAGGCTGCAAATCTACACTCTGAAGCAGGCAACATCAGACATCAGTGTATTGCATTTCTGCATTATGTGAAGGTGTTCATCTTCAGGTGAGATGACATACACAATTTCAATAACTAGTTAACTTATTGTGTGTAATTAGTTTTGAATAACCATCTGTTATGCACCCTTAAATTATATATTGATGTGCTGTTCATTCAGATACCTGGAATCACACAGAACAGAGGATGACGGGCTACTTCATCCATATGAAGAACTGGAAGTCCAGCTCCCTTCAGTGCTGGTTGAGGAGCTTCATGCCTTGACCTTACATATTGGACATCTGTATGAACTCCCAAGTAGTATCCTGGGAGCATTTACCATTCAACATCAGGCAAAGGTTTGGCTTATCTTTTTAATACATCATACAACAGTCCAGATTTGACTCTTACAAATTATGATGAATAAAAGTTAGTTTTATTTAAAAAATGGGAATGCATCTCATGCACTTATTAGTTAAGTGTCATCCTATATTGCTCAAACAGTTATTTTTTGACATTGGGTGTATTAGACCTTGCATTTTCTTTGTACAGTATTTCCCTTTTAGAATCCTTATTGGCATTATGCAAATAAAATGTAATTTATATTTAGAGGTGAATAAATAGGCTTGATCAATCGGCTTGTCATAGTGCTATTATTTGTTTTTCAAAAATTAATTGTGTTTATCCATGATGACAATGGGAACTCTCGAGTTCCCAACTAGAAGAGGCACTTTTATAAAGACAAATTCTGAAACTTGTCTAAAACAGGAAAAGAGCATCTTTGTGCAGGAGAAAACTGCAATAACTCCATTTCCCTTTTGGGGGGGAGGGATAGTTCAGTGGTTTGAGCATTGGCCTGCTAAACCCAGGGTTTTGAGTTTAATCCTTGAGGGGGCCATTTAGGGATTTGGGGCAAAAATCTGTCTGGAGATTGGTCCTGCTTTGAGCAGGGGGTTGGACTAGATGACCTCCTGAGGACCCTTCCAACCCTGATATTCTATGAACATTTAATAGACTAGAGCAGTATACAGTTGTAAGATTTTTCCATTTGGGGTAGGGAATATTTTTATTTTATTTTGTTTAAAAGGGATTCCATGATTAGAGCGCTATACAAATCATTACGATGAAGGAAAATACCTATGGTAAGGAGTGACATTTTGATTCCTGCCATTCAGTCTGTTTGGGTCAAGGACTGATGAAGAACTGATGTTCTCTGTCTCTAGGGATGGATGCGTTACACTTTGAGTAGCTCTGAGGTCTCAGAGGTTAAAATGGTTAGGGCTCTGAATAAAAAAGTTGATCCTTATTATGGTCCATTTACCAGTTCTCTGCTGTCTAATAATGTGTGTGCTAGAAGGGCACATAGGGATTTGATGGTGCTTCACCTGTTAACCTTGAACTAAGATGTTTTGGTTAGTTGGATTGTGGGTTAGATTAAAGATTTTGTGAACCTGCTCTAAACAGAAGAGTAAGTGTGTGAGGAAGAACATTTTCTCTTTCACTTTGGAACGTATTATTTAATGCGATACTTGCCATCAGTGGGACTCCACATGGTCATAGGAGTCTGCCTGTCCCCGTGGTTCTTAGGATAGGATCCAGGCTTTGCTTAGGAAATATGAAATTAGAAAAAAAAATTGTCTTTTATCACAGCTGTTTCCTCCATCGTGGCATTTACTGCATCTCCACTTGGATATCCATTGGCTAGTGCTGGAAATTCTTCATGTCCTAGGCGAGAAGATGCTGCGTAAGTCCGTCTGTTTATGGTACATGTTTGTGCTTTGCATATTTTTAGTGATTTAGTTTCCGCCCCCCCAGGTTATATATGTTTCTGATCTGAAGTTGTCCAAATTATTTTACTTTCTTTGGGGATTAGTTTCTGCATTTACTTTATTTTTTTTTTCTTTTTAATTGCTATTAGATACATTGGCTAAAATCAAGAGTGGCGAGGGCAGATTATTTCCAAGTTTTCCCACATGCTTTGGCTAACGCATCTCAATCTGGATGTACAGTACAGTTACTAATCCGGGGTTGATCCTGTCCTAATGAAGGTTGACAATTACATCAAATTGTATTGTGGATTTGTGCTACTGGGATTAGACTGAGCCATCAAATTATTTTCTCTTGAAACTTCAAATGACTCAAGTTTAATTTAAAAAAATACACTTCTGAATGTTGCTTGCAAAAAATCAAAAGATGATGAACAGCACACAATAATTTGATGTGAATGGGGTGGAAAGGGTATCCAGGGATGGCTGATACAGATTTGAAGAGAATGGTCAAGACCATAGAGAAACTCGTTGATGTTCTGTTGAGGCCGTGATTTTAAAAGAGGACACTTCCTCATCAGTTCCAAGCAACATGTCTGTGCTTCATTTATGAGAATTCTTGAGGAGATTTTGTGATTGATTTAAAAAAAAAAATCCACATTTTTGTGCACAGGCGACCACTGAGGAGGTATTGGGAGAAGAGAGAGACCTTGGCCAAAGGAGTGTGTGAAAATATAGTGAGAAAAGGGCAAACCAATATGTGTGTGTGGGGGGTTTTAGTGGCTTTACAGGGCAAGGAGTACACTGAAACTAGTAAGCTGTTTATGGTAGCAACTAAAGTAAAAGGTCAGGGAATGCAGTCGAGGAGAACAGCTTCAAAGCAATTCAGCTTGCTAGAGAAAAATGGTTGAAATACGAAGGAGGGCAATATGAGTTGCATAGTGAGGATTATTTATGTATTATTCATTTGTATGTCAGCCAAGTCAAGCACAAAAAATAATTCTATAGTACTATTTCTTTCCCCTTTCTATAAGTGTTGTGTCACATTGCATTGAAATCCACTTTAGTATAGAGCTTCTAAATAATGGTCCAATACTGGTACATATGTGAATTACAAAAATTGTAGTCATCTAGACATTGAGGTATATGAGAGCCAGCTCCTCTTTTAGTAATTCATTTGCTGTTGTTGGGGTGGAGTGAAGGAGGCCAACAAGACTTCCTTTTAAGTTTCCATTCATAATACAGTGTTATGGAAAGGCAGATATATACTTGTCCAAGAACTACAGTAACATTTAACTGCCATGTACAAGTTGGAGTAATAATAAATATATTTGACATTCATATATCACTTTACGTTAACTAATCTCCACAACTTCCCATAAGAAAGATATACTAAAACATATAAGGGGCTGATTCTGCCACCTTTACTCACGTTGAGTAAAATCTTACTCCATGTGGGATCCCATTGACCTTTCAGCTGAAATTCAACTTGACCTAAATAGGACCCAATAAGGTGTTGATCAACATGAGAAAAGGTGGCAGAATTTCGCCCATAGCTAATACATTATATAATTGTACAAAATGTATTATAGTAGGATGTCGCATAATAAAGAGTTTTCAGCAAAAACAGTTATAAAGTATATGTTCACTTGAATTCAATAAGCGTAACTTTGATATTAGCTGCCCTCAAGCAATGAATTTCTAAACATTTATATCACTTGCTTTTGTTTTTTTTCATGTGTACAAAAAATTTTAGACACTTGATTGCTCAGTTACTTGAGACCCAATGCAGCTGCTATTTAAATTAATAACAAAATGCCTCATTATGTCACTAAGAGCAGTACTCATGCTTGGTCACTTATCTACAGTGTTGTGAGTCCTCCAAAATATTCATCTTTGATTTTGTTCAGCAGTTTAGTTATGGATTCCGTATCCAAAAAAAAATCTTGTATTCCTGTGCGAATTCTGCACTACTGTGCACATGCATAATTAATGACCCATACATATTTTAATTTTTTGCGCAGAAAAAAGCTTCTGCTGAAATGTTGCTGCAGTTCTGCCTTGTGCCCACCAGAGGGCGCAGTGGCGCAAGAACAGCAGCGGCTCCCAGCCAGCAAGGGAAGAGAGGGAGCCTGTAGTGCCTTCTTTGTAGTGCCTGTCAGGCCAGATCAGGAGATAGGGGCTATGGGTTGACCGACAGCATGGGGTGCTGGGGGGAGGTGAGAGTGTCAGACAGGGGCTCATAAGGGCTAGTGCAGGAGGATAGACTGGGGTTGGGGTTGAATGGGAGTGGAGACAAAGGACCACGGGGGAGGTGCAGGGCCACATGGTGATGGAGGGGGTGTAGAGCTACATAAAGACAGAGGGTGGCTGGGTGGAGGCACACAGAGACAAATGGGGACAGGCAAGAGGGTACAGGGACACAGACAGGGGAGTAGCTGAGTGGGGGCACAGAGCCACATGGGGAGGGGGGAGGGATGCAGGGCCACATAGGGATGGGGGGAGTGGGTGTCCGAGTGGGGGTGGAGGGACACATGGGGATGGGCAGATGTGCCTGACTGAATGGGAGAGGCTAGGGGTCTGCATGGGGAAAACTCCCTAACAATCCCTCCCTGCCCCGCAAAAAAAACCTGTTCCATACTTTTCCCACCCATACCCAACAACCCTCCAAGTTCACACCCAGGTTTCTTCCCAGCAATTTACCTCCATCTCCCTCAGCTCCTCTGTTATCCCAGAATCCCCCCAAGTCTTTGCACTGTTTCTGATGGGCGTGGGAAATACGGTTCTGTATTGTAGTTTAAAGGAATTATTACTCAGAGTCCTGTATTAATATGCCTCGTAAGGAATCTATTTGTCCAAAAAAAAAAAAAAGACATTTTCTGAATCTTTTTTGTTGTCTGTCTTGTTACAGACAAACTTGCTGACTGGTATTTTGAAATAAATGACCCAAAATAATTGAAACTGGTGTGATTAACTCCTCACTTAACATTGTCCCGGTTAACGTTGTTTTGTTGTTACGTTGCTGATCTATTAGGGAACAAGCTCGTTTAAAGTTGTGCAATGCTCCCTTATAACGTCGTTTGGCAGCTGCCTGCTTTGTCCACTGCTTGCAGGATTCTCTGGAAGAGCAGCCCCTCCTTGTGGGGATTAGAACCAAGGGGGGCCATCAGCTCACCTAAATGAGCTCGGCAGCTGCCCAGCAGCAGTTCAGCTGTCCCTCCCCCCACTGCCGTGCTGCTCCTGCCCTGCCCTCTGCCTTTGAGCTGCTCCCCATCTTTTTAACCTCTCCTCTTATGGAAACTGTTCCATATACCTAATAATTCTGTTAACTTTTTCCTGCTTGCTGGGGGAAGAGGGAGAGAGGGGTGTTGATATCAGGATGTCCCCCTGTTCCTGCCCCTCCTCCCCCGCTCTGTACCCCCTCTCCACAAAGTGGAGGAGGGGACAGAAGGTGTGGGGGGGAGCTTGCTGGAAGCTGTTGCTTCCTGTCTGAACTGGCTCATCTGCTTAAAAGGGCAACGTACTTGAAGTGGGGTCAGTGACCTTAAAGGGGAAATGCACGTCTCTCTCAGGGCAGGTCTTCACTATGGGGGGGGTTGATTTAAGATACGCAAATTCAGCTATGCGAATAGCGTAGCTGAATTCGACGTATCGGAGCCGACTTACCCTGCTGTGAGGACGGCGGCAAAATCGACCTCCGCGGCTCCCTGTCGACGGCGCTTACTCCTACCTCCGCTGGTGGAGTAAACGCGTCGATTCGGGGATTGATTGTCGTGTCCCGACGAGACACGATAATTCGATCCCCGAGAGATCGATTTCTAACCGCCGATTCAGGCGGGTAGTGTAGACCTAGCCTCACTCATGCATGCACCTCCCAGCACTTTCGAAATTCAGCCTCTGCAGCCGTGCATGTGCTGTCAGGAGGAGGGATAGCGTGAGCTCATCATCATGTTCAGTTTTTGCAGGGAAGTGTTTGCAGCTACTGTCCTGCATCTATTGTGTTTCCTTCCTCCATGCTGCCTTGTAGAGTGTGAGGCTACATTAACAACAGCGTATTAACCCTTGAGGGCTCAGCCAAATGCTAGTTCATCATTTAGCAGCACAGCATTCCCTGGGAAATATTTCACCCTCTTACTCCACCACCTCAACCAAGCTTCACAATCATTCAATGCTGTGTACAATATTAAACTGTTCGTTTAAAATTGTTTAAAACTTATACTGTATATGCATATAATGTTTTTTGTCTGGCAAAAAAAATTTCCCTGGAACCTACTCCCCCTCCCCCATTTACATTAATTCTTTTGGGGAAATTGGATTCACTTAACATCGTTTCACATGAAGTGGCATTTTTCAGGAACAAATCTACAACATTAAGCAAGGAGTTACCGTACTTCCTTTTGTTTGTTTTAAACCTGCTGTCTATTAATTTCACTGGCTGACCTCTAGTTCTTGTGTTATGTGAGCGACTAAATAACATTTCCTTATTCATTTTCTCCACACCAGTCAAGACATCTGTCCTATCCCTTCTTAGTTGTCTCTTTTCCAAACTGAAAAGTCCCAGTCTTTTTAACCTCTCCTCTTATGGAAGCTGTTCCATACACCTAATAATTTTTGATGCCCATCTCTGTACCTTTTCCAATTCCAATATATCTTTTTTGAGATGGGGCGACCACATCTGCTCGCAGTATTCAGGATGTGGGCGTACCATGGATTTATATAGAGGTAATATGATATTTTCTGTCATATTATCTATCCATTTCTTAATGATCCCCAACATTCTGTTAACTTTTTTGACTGTCAATGCACATTGAGCGGATGTTTTCAGAGAACTATCCACAATGACTCCAAGATCTTTCTTGACAGCTAATTTAGACCCCATCATTTTGTACGTATAGTTGGGATTATGTTTTCCAATATGCATTACTTCGCATTTATCAACATTGAATTTCATTTGCCATTTTGTTGCCCACTCACTCAGTTTTGAGAGATCCTTTTGGGGGAGGGATAGCTCAGTGGCTTGAGCATTGGCCTGCTAAACCCAGGGTTGTGAGTTCAATCCTTGAGGGGGCCACTTGGGGATCTGGGGCAAAATAAGTACTTGGTCCTGCTAGTGAAGGCAGGGGGCTGGACTCGGTGACCTGTCAAGGTCCCTTCCAGTTGTAGGAGATGGAATATCTCCATTAATTATTATAATTATTATTATTTTGTAGCTTTTTGCAGTCTGCCTGGGACTTAACTATCTTGATTAGTTTTGTATCATCTGCAAATTTTGCCACCTCACTGTTTGTTTTCCCAGTTCATTTATGGATATGTTGAACAATAGTAGTCCCAGGACAGACCCCTGGAGGACATCACTATTTACCTCTCTCTATTGTGAAAACTGGCCATTTATTGCTACCCTTTGTTTCCTATCTTTTAACTTATTACTGATCCATGGGAAGACCTTCCCATGAAGCTTACTTTGCTTAAGAGCCTTTGGTGAGGGACTTTGTCAAAGGCTTTCTGAAAGTCTAAGAACACTTTATTGATTGGATCACATGTTTGTTGACCCCCTCAAAGAATTCTAATAGAGAGGTGAGGCACGATTTCTCTTCACAAAAAGCCATCTTGACTCTTTCCCAGCAAATCGTGTTCATCTATATGTCTGATAATTCTGTTCTTTACTTTTGTTTCAACCAGTTTACCTGGTGCTGAAGTTAGGCTTACTGACCTGTAATTGCCGGGATAGCCTCTGGAGCCTTTTTAAAAAATCGGCATCACGTTAGTTATCCTCCAGTCGTCTGGTATAGAAGATGATTTAAGAAATAGGTTACATACCACAGTTAATAGTTCCTCAGTTTCATATTTGAGTAACTTCAGAACTCTTGGGTGAATACCATCTGGTCCTGGTGAGTTATTACTGTACAATTTATCAGTTTGTTCCTAAACCTTCTGTAATGACACCTCAATCTGGGATGGTTCCTCAGATTTGTCACACAGAGGCATTTGTTACTGAGAAGAATTTGCAAATGAAGAAACCTTTACTGCAATGTAGTGACTGCAGGGATTATGCCAGCAAAGTAACTATATAATGCCAACCATTCTATTGTCAATCAGAATAATATCAAACTTTTATGAAATGGAGAAGACGACAGGATTAATTTGGAATGGGAAAACTTTCCTCAAGTAATTTTTCTGCTTGTAAGCAAAAATGATACTCCTCTCAGAATTGCTTGTTGACGCAAATACAGTGAATAGAAATCGTTGTCTTTGTTTCCATAGAATCAAGCCCAAGTATTAAGGAGATCTGATCTTTTGTTGTGTTTTAGGACAAATTGTGTACGCTCACCAATTCATGAACCTAACCGGAGAAAATTTAACCAATATCAGTTTATTTGAAGCACACTGTGGAAACCTCTTCTGTGATTTGATAAGCTTGTCAATCAACAAATATACCAAGGTATTATTATTTTATTTCTTTTATGCAGAAAGCATCTGAAAGCCCCAATCACAATCAGGGCTGCTTTGTGCTAGGTGCTGTACAGATGCATAGGAAAACATAGTCCCCTGTTATTGGTGTTTTAAAATTTTGCCTTTGGTTTAATATTCCCAATTTTTAAAGCGTGTTATTTGTTAGAAACTCATACTGTGTTGTATTTATTCATGACCATCTGGCAATTGATTGGGAGAGTAATTTTGAAATGCACTGTGTACAGAACTGAAGTGTGTGCCACATTTAATAAGTTCAGTGTGGTGGGTTTCATGCCAAACATGAGCTATAGATGCAGAAAATATCTTTCCAAACTCTCTCAAAAGGAACAAAAAGAGAGTGACTAAAACCTTGGCAGTAAGCTAACTAGGCACTTACTTACAATGTCATATTACAGTTTATATTTACACCACTCCTATTTCAACAACTTCAGCTTTCCGTTACAGCTTCTTTACGTTTGTCAAGGGAAACTTTGGGTAGACAGACAAACAAACGCTAGTTGTGTTCAAGTTAGTATGCTAAAAATAGCAGTATAGCCAAGGTAGCAGCAGCTCACACTTGCCACCTGAGTACAAACTGGCCCGGACCTTTTGGATGTGTGCTTAGGCAGCTAGCTCATGTTACCCCGGCTACACTGCTATTTTTATCGCACTAGTTGATCAGAGCTAGTGCTTTTCTCTATACCCGAGCAGCATGCTCCAAGCTGCAGTGTAATGTACCCTTTTTGTGTAACCTCTTTATTTTATTTTTTTAAAGATTGGTGCGCTGACTTTTCTTCACAACCTCCTATCATTAGCAGATCTAAACTAGGAAGTCTAATTGCTGTATATACCAGCCAGTAGAGTAATCTCACATTCTTCTTTGATATGTTGTCACTGTGGATTCCGCTCTAGGTGCACACACACATCTCTGTTTCTCTATTCAGAGTATGAGAAACTGAAAGGTAACTCACCACAAGACTGCTTTACATATTAAACATCAGTCAGAAGAGAATTTCTTTAAACAACAAGTAATGATCAGATAACACACATGACTCAAAATGTGCTCTTTGGAGCATGTTAAAATAATGTCTTACCGCAGGACTACCAAAATGCTGCTATGTGAAATATTGTAGGGACATTGAGGCATTTTAACATACTCCCATGAATAAAAACTATCTTCACATGAACAAATTCTATTCTGTTAGCATTACACATAACCATTAAGGGATTTGCATGTTAAAAATAATAAATATTAAATCATTTGGAAGCTTTTTCTTCTCTTCCCAGGAACATCAAGTGAATCTAATCAATCATTTTCTCTCTCTTTCACTAATAGACAATGAATTGGTATTTAGTGCTGTTTCTTTTCATTAGTACTTAGATCATCCCTTTCACTTATTAAATATTTTTTGAAAAATCATTTGAAACTGGTTCAGTAAAAGCTTAAAAGTAATGCTGCTTCTACTGTACATTGGTAGATAATGGTTCCTTTGCTGTGTGCTTGATTTATTTTAGATGTTAATGGAATAGTGCATTGTGCTTCACAAGAATCCTCTGTAATTGTGTATAAATTCTAAATTGTTGCAACAAAGAATGGAAATATTAGTATGTAAAATGCAACTTCAAATACCCTGCTACTCTGTGAGTGAATGGACTTCATATTTTCTTCACCAGGTTAGACCATCGGAGGCTCTAACTAGTCACCACTACCCCTGTAGCTGCATTAAGGAATTATGGGTTCTGCTTATTCATCTGTTGGACCACAGAAATAAAGGGTCTCATACAGAGGTAAGTGGGAACATTGCTGCATGAACAGCATGAGGAAAATATAAGAAAGTGTTTATATCCAAAATATTCAAATAGTGATTGGTCAATTACCAAATTAAGCACCAGATTGTGCCATGAATGCACTAGTTCACATCCAACGTGATGCAGAGTTGCACTGCCCTATCAGGAGCTTTAGGAGAGATTATGCTCCCTGACATACAAGAGACAAATGTGCCAGCTATGCCAACTTAGCCCCCATGCTTGAGAGTTCATTGTGTCCTGGTTCGAGCTTTGTCACTGGTAGCTTTCTTGTGGCCCAGGGCACTGATAGGGAGCAGTCCCTGTTTTCAGAAAAGAAAGGCAATAGAGGCTGGGAGGGGAACCACAAGAGAAGGGAAGTAGTCCTTGCATAAGTGACACACACACACACACACACACACCCCACCCACCATTAGGTTTGCATGGCAAGGCCCAGCTATAATCTTTCCCTGAATATTTATTACTAGAAAAACTCTTTTGAAAGCTGCCAATCTTCATAAAAATCCAAAGCGCTGTTCATCTTTCAAATGGGTTTGTGCACTGCAGTAATGCATATTTAGTCTGTATATCATCAAACAGCTTCATGGTAGAGTATTCAGACTTTTTAATGTGAGCAGACAAAAAAGTCTCTGGTGAAATTTTTTTTTTGGTTAATTATTTGTGCTACAGGAGCATCTACAAGTCAGTCAGAATCAGAGTGCCATTGTGCTAGGTGCTGTACAAATGCTGAGTATAACAAAGTCTATGCCCTGAAGATCTTATAATCTAATTAGACAAGACAGACAAAAGGTGGTTGAACAGGAGTGTTGTTCACATTTTTAGAAATGGTACATGTGCATGATTTGGGTAAAGGAATGGAGAGTATTCTTAACATTTGAGGATGACACCAAGCTGGCAGGGTTTGCAAGCACTTTAGAGCACAGAATTAGAATTCAAAATGACCTTGACAAATAGATATGAATTCAGCAAACTGTAATTCAGGCAAGACAAGTAAAAAGTACTTCACTTAGAAAGGAAAAATCAAATGCACAACTACAAAATAGAGAATTACTGGCCAGCTGGGGGTTATAGTGGATCACAAATTGAGTATGAGTCATCAATGTGTTGCAGTTACGAAAAAGGCGAATATCATTCTGAGGTATATTAAAAGGAGCGTTGTATTTAAGACAAGAGAGGTAATTGTCCCACTTTACTCAACACTGGTGAGGCTCAGCTGGAGTACTATGCCCAGTTGTGAGTGCCCCACTTTAGAAAAGATGTGTACAAATTGGAGAGCGTCCAGAGGAGAGCAACGAAAATGATAAAAGATTTAGAAAACCTGACCTACCCTGTATGAGGAAAGGTAAAAAAAAAAACCTGGGCAAGTTTAGTTTTGAGAAAAGAAGATGGGGGGGACCTGATAAGTCTTCAAATAATAGAGGACAATGATCAATTATTCTCCATGTCCACTAAAGGTAGGACAAGAAGTAATGGGCTTAATCTGCAGCAAGGGAGATTTAGGTCAGATATTAGGAAAAGTTTCTAACTATAAGGGCAGTAAAGCTCTGGAATAGGCTTCCAAGGAAAGTTGTTGAATCTCCATCACTAGAGGTTTTAAGAATGGGTTAGACAAACACCTGTCAGGGATGGTCTAAGCTTACTTGCTATGGCCTCAGCTCAGTAGGCTTGTCTTGATGATTTCTTGAGGTCCCTGCCAGCCCTATAGTTCTATGATTAAGTGTCTTGCCCAAGGTCACAAAGGAAGTCTGTGATGGAACAAGAAATTGAATGTGAGATTTCCACTTCTCAGGCTAATGTGCTAACCACTGGACAATTCTTCGTTCCCATTGTGCTGGGCTGTGGCAGAGCTGGAGACTATAAAAAGATCTGAGTCCCCATCCAGTGCCTTTAACACAAGATCATAATAAATATAAAAATGTCAGGCTAGCTCCTTTAATTAAAATAAATAAATAAATAAATGTCTAGACCTTGTTCTCTCTTACTGGATCTCTCCCTAGCTAATATTTCATATAATTATTTATCTGCTATATGAGGTGCAGGTAAACTGTTACCCATTTTGAGAACTAGGTTGTGTCTAAAGTTCCTGTTCCATTTGATATATTTTGTATATTCTGAGACACTTTTTTTTTTTAAGAATATTTTCATAAACTGTTTTTCACTATGAGGGTTAAATAATTCAGTTTTTCTTTTGTTAGACAAGTCAACTACAGTCTACACCAGTGCAAGATTATTCTGTTTTCTTCATTCTTTTGACGATGGTAGAATACACCATCTTCTAGACCCCTGCTCTATGTGCTTTTGAGCTAGCCTGTAAAAATTCTAGGGGAATGTTCTCCCAGGATGACCAATGGTCATCCTTTTACTGCCCTTGTTTTCCATTTGCCTTCTGAAGAATAAAATCCTAAAATGGCTCTAGGTTTTCCCTGGTGCCACTTAACTTTGTTATTCAGTATTTTTTTCATGACTATCAGCTTGTTTTTTCCTTTAATACCAAAAGCACAATCTTAAGAAGTAAACAGGATAGTATTGAGAGGAATCCCTTTAACATAGACTTAGGTTATTATTTAATCTACTCTACAAAGTCATTTAACACAGCTCTGGTTGGCTCTCTCTGTTCTCTGCAGTCTTTTTGGAGCTGGGTGAATAAACTACTAAAGAAGGTCTTTGAAAGACCCAGTACTGCAGAAGGGATGTCTGTTTCTGAGCCAGTGCAGTGCAAAGATCCATTAAGTTTTAGCTGGTGGATTATTACTCATCTGGCATCACTTTACCAGTTTGACCGTAACGGAAATGTAGAGGAAAAGGTAGGTTTGTATTTTCTAATATTTTAACATTTTATTTAGACCAGTAATCTCATACAGGTATTTGGTGGTGGGGTAGTAACGTTACAGTAATTTTTGATGTCTACATTACAAAGTTCCTTTAAAGGTTCGTGATTTTAAGGTATACTGTTTACAATCTATTCCATGAGCCCTGAGCATATGGATCTAAAAAACAGATTCAGTCAGTAAACCAAGTAAGGGGACTAGAAAGTCCTGCTAGTTAGCAGTTCATGTACTTATTGCTGTAGCATATGTTTTAAGACTGTCTGCCTTCAGCATAATTGCTTCATTGAGTTCACTGCTTCAATAACCGAACATATTAGAATGATTATCTGCATTGGATGCTAGCGTCATGTAGGTTTTCTATTCTTTAAATGAGGTGTAAAGCTGAAGCATTGACTGCACTCAGTTGTTAATGCCACTTGTCATAAGAGTTAAGGGTGTTAATGTTGGTGCTCTCACTGAATTCCAGTCTGGCTAATGACATTCTGCCTATGTAATTTCCCTTGCAGTTTAAATTGCATTAATATTTTTCTTAATTTCCTGTTCTAAACTGTTATGTAGTGTTGCTTTGTACTATTAAATAAACTGCATATTATTAAGATTGCTTGACACTTCCCATTAGAAGATCCTGTTTTCAATTATGTATGACTTTTTACCAAACTTTACCCATTTGGGCTGAAATTTCCCGTGCCAGATGTCTGCCGCAGGATGAGTTTTTTTTGTTTTTTTGAGAAATTTCACTAAAACAATTAAGCTGTTTCTGAGCATGAGGCTAGGAAAAAATATGTTGTTTTGCAATAATACAAAACAATTGGCAGCCTTTTCTTTGGAGAACTCTAGTGCCCTGGTGCTTTGGAGCAGGGGCTTGAAATTTGGCAGTTTGTGTTCGGAGAATGCCTTTTGTTGTCCCTGTAAAAATCCACCTGCATTTGGCCAGCATATGCTCAGTGGAGTCTTTTAAGGCTATAGCAGGTAAAATCTCTGAAGAATCTGTGCCCACTGGTTATGGTCCTGGTGCTGATCAGACTGTGCATGCCCACAGAGCAACTGAGCATGCTCCCTCCAGCCCAGGGCTATAAAGGTGGAATTGCACTTTCCCTGTAATGGTTGCTCCCAGCTGCCTTGGGCAGGAGTGGAACTGAAAGCAGGGAGCCTTTCATTCCTCTGCTTTCAGTGACCCCACTCCTGAAATCCAGACAGCATGAGGGAGGAAGCCATCTGGCTCCAATGCAAAGGGATTGGGAAGATGGGGTAGAATGGATTCGGATAAGGAATTTGGAGGGCGAAATTGGAAGTGGAAGCTGGCAGGCAGGGAGTGGGGAGGAGAGGGAAATTAGGACTGGTAATTGTGGGGAGACTGGGACAAGCAGCCAGTGGAAGACTGGGATTGGCTGGGCAAGGAGACTGGGACAAAGAGGCCTGTCTAATGTTGGTCCACATAGAAGATAAAAACCTACTACTGCTATCAGTTACCTCAAATGGCAGAGGTCTGTGCAGTGGTTCTAAAAGTTCCAACTCTGCTGGTGAACCATATGGGTGTCAATATGATGCCACATGATAGAATTTCTATTTTTTTTTTTCAGATTGTATTTTTAAAACCTAGGAAATTACATAAACACAAATTATGTTAAAGGAACATTGAAGTTACAAAACCAAGCAAACAAAAGAGGTGGTTGTCTTTAGAATCCCAGCTTCATTTGTTGTAAAAATCGGAAGGTGTGCAGTGAATGAGGCAGTGTATTTCATGAAGAGCAAGAATGTTCTCCTGGTTAGGGCAGTGGAATGCTGCCCTAGAGAATTGGATGCTATCCATGTCTCTCCCACAGAGTTCCTGTGTGATGTTAAGCAAGTCATTTAAACTTTTCACAAGGGGCTGCTAATTGTGTACTCCTTACTTTCTGAGTGCCCAATTGAGACCAAGGGCTCTGATTTACAGAAAAGTGCTCATCATTCGCAGCTGAAGTCAATGGGAGCTGTGCTTGGACCATATTGAGTAGTATATAATGTTAAGTACTCTGAAAAATCAGGTCCCAGGTGTCTCAAATTGGATACTTTTGACCTTTGGACCTTAATCTCACTGTGCCATCTATAAAATGGGTATATCTTCCTTCCCCAAATCTCACTGAGTTGTTGTGAAAATAATTGAATTTGTTTGTGAAGCACTCAGATGGCATAGTGATAAGTGGCACAGAAAAGCCCATGAGATAATTAATAATTCTGTCTTCAGAGTTGGGTTTGAATAGTGCAGTAAATAAGGCATGGGACCACATGTGGAACAGTGAGGAGATAACTAAATAATGAATAGCTGCTCATTAAGAAAGCACCATCCATTCTGTACACTGAATTCCTGTGGAAAATATAGTACAGTAGAACCTCAAAGATATGAACACCAGAGTTATAGACTGACCGGTCAACCGGACACCAAGTGAGACCGGAAGCAACCAGTCATACAGCAGCAGAGACCAGAGGGGGGAAAAAAGAAGCAAATATTGTATTGTGCCTGTTTTGCATCTTAAAAGTAGGCACATCTGGGCGGGCTGCCTGTCGCCACCTCCCTACCCCATGCGCAGGGCAGCCACTTACAGCAAGACGCTGGGACTACCAGCCCAAGGCAGCCAGAGCCAGCCAGCAGCGCAGGAGCAGCGCTTCACACACACCCCCCTCCGCCCCTGCCGGGAGGGGGATGCACTGATTTTCCCCCCACCCCCTCCATCCCTGGAAGGGGGACACACTGTTTTCTCTCACACCCACACCCACCCTTATGCCCTTACCGGGAGGGGGACAAGTTTGCAAAATCATGCCAGGGCTCAGTAGGCAGTTCAACTGCTGCTAAAGCCTGGCTTGGAGTGTCAGCTGCTGGTTGGATCTGGAGCCTGAACTGTGCTTTCTTCAGTGTTACAAACATTTCAGAGTTACGGATAACCTCCATTCCTGAGGTTTCTGTAACTCTGAGGTTCTACAGTGTGCAATTGTTATGGTTCCAAGGTGAACTGTAGCTTTGACTTGTTACTCAGTCTTTCCTTGTGCACACCTTTTAAATGACAGACTCATGCCTTTACCTCTCAGGGGGGAATCAATTCACCTCATGCTGAGGGCTTGTCTACTTAAACACTATAGCGGCACAGCTGTGCCACTGTAGCACTGTCACAAATATAGAAGAAAGAGTAGCATAAAATCCCTCCTTGGCAGCTGTACTGAATTGCCTTACTTGTAAGGGGTTAAACAGTTCAAATAACCTAGTTGGCACCTGACCAGAAGGACCAATGAGGAAAGAAGATACTTCCAAATCTGGGGGGGAAGGATTTGTTTGTTGCTCTTTGTTTTTTCCCTCTCCGGACAGAGAGACAAGCCAAACAGATACAACTCCTCCTGAAAATATACCTGGAATAATCCATCTAAAAATCACAGAAATTGTAAGTAGGGGAAGGAAATGCATTAGCTTGTGAATTTTTCCTGTGCTACAGAGGTAGTTTTATTCCTGTTTTTGAAACTGTGAAGCTGAGCCTAGAGGGGGAGCCTCTGTGTTTTAAATCTTTTTATTACCCTGTAAAGTTACCTTCCATCCTGATTTTGCTGGTGTGATTCTTTTACTTTTTTCTTTATTATAAAGTTTTTCTTTTAAGAACCTGATTTGATTTTCAGTGTCCTGAAGACAAAGGGTCTGGTTTGTGCTCATGTTGCTAAGGCAATTGGTTGGTATATTATTCTCAAGCCTCCCCAGGAAAGGGGATGAAGGTGCTTGGGGGGATATTTTGGGGAACATAGGGATTCCAAGTGACTCTTCCCTGAATTTTTGTGTAAATCACTTGGTGGTGGCAGCAATACCGTCCAAGGACAAGGAAATGAATTTATGCCTTGGGGAAGTTTTAACCTAATCTGGTAGAATTATAAGATTAGGGGGTCTTTCATGCAGGTGCCCACATGTACCCCAGAGTTCAGCATGGGGAAGGGGATCCCTGGCATTGTCTACACCAATGGGAGGGGTTCTCCTGTTGACATAGGTAATCCACCTTGCCAAGAGGCAGTAGCTAGGTTGACGGATGAATTCTTCCATTGACCTAGCACTGTCTACACTGTGAGGTTGGCTTTTTCACACCCCTGAGTGATGTAGCTATGGTGATGTAAGTTCCCAGTATAGGCTGGTCTATATATATATATATGGGCTATAGGCCTGGTCTACACTAAAAAAATTATTTTGGTTTAACTCCATTAGTCAGCTGTGTGAAGCACCCACATTCCTGAGTGGTGGTGTTAAGCCAGCTTAAGTCCCCATGCAGACAGTGCTAGGTCGATGGAAGAATTTAAGGTCAAAAAGTCAAAGGTGGACTTCCGGCAGTGGATTCACTTATTGTCCACTAATCATTAGCAATTCTCTGCCTTCCTGCAGAGGAGTAACCCCTCAGAACTGAATTAATGCTTTGTACCTGTGAAGCAGACAACTGATAGTATCCAAATAGAGCTACTCACAATGTTTGTTTGTTTGTTTTTAATCTGGCATCTCCCACATTCTTCACATTGATCATGTAATTAATCTAATTAAAGATTATCATCATGCAGATGTAAAAGTGGGGCAAGTTTAAGCTTCCACAAGCAACCTTAATTCTCAGACTTCCTAACTTTTGAGTGCTTGACTTGGTAACCTTAATATTCTTTTACAGTAGTTTTTGTAGGTAACTCGCTTCCCGGCTCTTTGAGCTCTGGTCAAGCTCTCTGAGCTGTGGTCCAAGTGTAGTATCTATTCTGTGTTCCTGTCTTATGTGTAATGCCTGAGATGAATATAAATCTTTCTTACTTATTAAATCATTAAAGTAATGAAAGGTTCAGTCAAAATTATAATACTCCTAGAAGATTCTAAAATATTCAGTCTGCTCTCAAGGACAGATGCATTGAGGTCTTCCTAAACCACTATGCAAAAATCAAGTGCTCAAACCTTTGCCTCATGAATTGAATTGTCTTGATTTACTGTTGAATAACCCCTGTGCTCTCTCCCACAGACCAGCTCCTGAAATAATGATGATTGTTTCCAGACCCTAAAGGGAGCTGTGTCTAATCTTTGGCCAAAGGGGAGGAATACATGCTTTGGGTTTGCAAACTGGGAAAGATATTTAGAGAGAGAGAAGATCTTAGTTCATCTCACTGCCTCACTTTGACTGTGACACTTGTTAATAACAAGGCTGGAAGAAGCCCAAGAAAATATACCTAAATTTCCTTCTCTGCCAAAATGTCTTCAACATGAGGATACTCTGGTCGTATCACCCTTCCCATCTCTCCTTTATCCTAACTGCATCCGTTGACTGATCCTACATTTTGGATAACCTCCACTTTCCCAAGCACCCCATACCCTTTGTCTCCTTCAAAATTGTCCTTAAATCCTACTTCTCCTGTGGAGCCTTCCTTTGTTATTTTTTATTATTTGTATTTTGGTAGTGTCCAGTAGAGCTGGCCAGGAAACATTGTTCTTGTCCCAAAAGTGTGGTGGTTTTTTTTTTTTTTTTTTTTTTTTTTTTTTGAGATTTCCAAAAAATGTCCTACCCCAAATTGCGACAAAAATTCAAAATCTCAAATTTTTGCAAACAGAAAATCGGACAAATAATTTGGATCAGGTCAATTGAAACATTTCATTTCAATAATTTGTAAAAATGTTGTTTATATTTTGTCTTTTTAATTTTTTTTAAACTAAAAATTAAATTTCAAACCCAAGTCATTTGGAATTGAAAACGAGAACTTTTTCATTTTGAAAATGTCAAAACATCCTTTTTTGACAATCTGAAACGTTTTTAAAAAAAGTTTCAAAATGGGAAGTTTGTCAAAACTGCCTCTTTTCTGCAATTACTGTTTAACTTTGAATTTCCATCCAAAATTAATAGTATAGTAAATAGGAAGTGCATCATTGACCATTTTCTAACCTGATGAAAAATTAAGAAACTGAGTATGTGTAAATTAAGCTATATACTTGCTTAAATAAATATGTATAGATACACTACATTGTATCTTCTTAGTAAGCAAAAAGGAGGACCAAATTTATTCTATAGGCTAATATTTAATTGCAGATCAACATGTTTTAACAAGTACAAGTCAATGAGAATCAACTTTTCTGTAGGAAAATAACTATAAAATAGAAATGCAAACCATGACTGAAACTGATGGTTTCAATCAAGTTTTCCTGCTTGCTGATTGAAATCGTGATTAAAATGGGCGATTTAAATCAATCCACCCAGTTGGGCGCCAGGGCTCCCAGGTTCCAGAGTAGGACCCCCGAGAGCCCCGGCTTAAGCTGGGGGTTATCAGGGCTTCCGGGTTCCCTGCTGAGGAGTCAGGAGCCAAGCCCAGCTTGAACTGGAATACTCAGGGCTGCCAGTCTCTCTGGCTGTGCAGCAGGGAGCCTGGAGATCTCTTGCCCTGGGGCAGTTTGCATGGTAGAGTGTCCAAGAGCTGTGGACCCTGGAAGTCCTGGGATCCCTGATTCTGAGGCAGCGCTGCCCTGGAGCCATGGACCTTGGAAGCCTGAGCCCCGCAACAACCCGCAGGTGAGCTGGCAGGAAACCAGGCAGGTTTGCAATGGACCCCTGCCTGTGTTTTATTGGAAGTTCATTGAAACATGAAGTTCATGTTTCTGTGAAACATTTCAGTGTTGACAAGTCAGCATCTTCTGGTGAAAATCTGTTTTGTAGGAAAATTCTCAACTAGCTTGCACTCCGAGGCGCATAAAACCAAAATTTTATTTTCCAATTTTCTCTGCTTGGTGTTCAAAATAACACCAGAGTCTAAAATATAAGAGCCAAATATGAAGTGGAAAATATTAATATTTATATTTAATATAATATAAAAAGCCTTTAAAATTAAACTTATCTTTGTTCCAGTGCAGAAATATCCTACTAGGTCTATTGCTTCTCTGCTACTTCAGGCACCACATTTACTGTCCTCATTCCTAAGCAGGTCACCTGCCTTAATATATGCCCATTTTACCTACTCTTCTTCCTAACAGAATGACATCTCCCTTTACCTTTCAAAATGGGAGTATTTTTGCTCTTTGCTGTTCCTTTCTGTTCTGTGTTCATTTGTCCTTGTCCTCCTCTCCTGCAGGCCATCCTTTTTTCACCTCTGACCTCTAGTATTAATTTGTGAAGAACCAGTACCACCACCTCCATCATATTCCTTTGAATATTTTTTTTGTCATGCAAAAGTGTGATATCTGCTAAACTCTCAAATGGTACTAGTGTTGAAAAGTAGACGGCAGTATATCTTTTTACATGAGTTAGTATTTAAAATTCTCTTAGCTGGGATAGGCACTGAACTGAACCATAGTTATGTGAAGCAGGAGAGGAGAGTTATTTTTTTATTACATTTGGAAATCCTAATCATAGGTCCATTATGCCGGACTCTGTGCAAATTTATAAAGGACGTCTGCTCCAAAGAGTTTAAAATTTAGATAAAGACAGGATTCAACAGAGGAGTGAAGAGGAGAAAAGTAATGGGAAAATAAGGTTACAGAGATCCTCTATGTGGATATTGTAGCACAGATAAATGAAGTAAGAGATTATCAGGGCTTTAAGTAATCAAGTTTGTGGTAGAAATCTATATGTACATTTTTATTGGCAGATGTTCTTGGTTATAAAAACATGTCTCTTCTTCCACACCTTACATAACCAGATGTTTAAACAGCTTTACTGTCTTTAGTTTAAACTTTTTTTTCCACTTAATACTTCTGCTTTGTAGAAGTGATCTGAATGCCTATTTGAAACAACTATCAAATTTGTCAGACATGAAGGTGATGAATTATGATCCTTGTTTGATTTACCCTACAATCTTTTGAGCTGGACTTTGTCTAAGCAACAGATTATATCCTGGACCAAGTTGGTACTGACTGACATTTATTAGCATTAAACAGCTGTTTGACCTAAGTAAAATGAGTTAGTGAAAGATTTGCAAAGAAAGCCAAGAATGAGTCTGTACTTTGCTTCCCTCCTTTCCATTTTAGAGGGCTGCTGATCTTTTTGTTACTTTTGAGAAACTGTAATACAGAGTTATTACACGTGGAAACTGTCACTAGAGGGATTGATGTACAAATGGCATAAACGTTTTGTTTCTTTACTAATTTTTGGTGACTGAGAGCTATGCATAGGAATAAAATACAATCTCCTGACAAGGTTAGAGTAACACTTATGCTATAAAGACAGAAATAGAGACACATTTTTTAAATTTTATTTTTGAGAGTGCAAATAGTCTAAAGTGGGAGGAAATATCAATTGCATACATAAATGCAAAGGGACTCTTTTAAACAAACTATTGCAAAATGCTTTCAGGAAGTGGAAATTTTCAGGAAATCTCTTGTACTCTTGTTTTTATGTTTTACAATATTATATAATGTCTACTCTAAAAAATAGATATTTAACATTGACAACCATTCCTTTCCAGAAACAAGTAGAATCCAATTGGAATTTTGTGGAAGAACTGCTGAAAAGGTCCACTGATGCTCAAGTAAGTACGGGGAGGAATAAAGAATAGTGGTTGAGGTGATTTTTGAGAAGCATGCAGCACATGAAGCAAAGTATCTAACCAACAAGTTTGTCTTTGGAATTTAGTTTCTTTATTTTGATTGTATGAACATCTTTGATGTAGCTGAACTAAGACAGTGTACAGTTGGCTTCTTGTTAGCGACTACACTTATTTTAAAGTGGTTGTGCTTGATGTTAAATTGTCAGATAAAGGGAAAAGATAATTATCCTGGAAGTGCATGTGGCTACTTTGACGAGATGTATTCAGAATAAGAGCTGGATGCTTAGAAAATGTAAACCGTACACTGAATGTAAGGCTATCAAGTTGAGGAGACATGATGGGAGAGATAGTCATTGCATTGAAAATTCAGCTATATCCTCATCACAGCAGGAAGGTGACTTGCCTTGCTGAGCAATTTGTCTTACAGGCTTGAATCAAACTCTTCCTGATAAGGTTCTAGTTTCTGAGCACTCATTTCATACCTTATCATTTTTCTTTCTGCAGAGCTGTTAATGCATTGCTTCATGGCCCAGAGGTCAGAATTGACCTCCTTTTTAAAGAGCTTTTAAATATGCTGTTCTTCACATTTTTAAATATGTTACATTGCAGCTCGGTATATGTCTTCTTAAGTTGTGTGGTACAAACAGTAATTTCTGTAACGACAACAGCTACAAAAATAATTGTGTGTGCGTAAGACTACCTACATACTAAGCAATAAGAATAAACCTGCTGATTATTTCCCTTTTGATACCAGTTGAGAGAAAAACATGTTGAAATATGATACGGTTGAAAGAGGAAGATGGTTTTTCATTTGGGCCTTCTCTACACTATGGCTGAAAGCCATGATAAAGGGCGCAGTGTTTCTCACAAATACAATTGTTGCTAGCACAGCTCTAATGTAGTTCTCCTGACCATTGAAAAGAAAGATAAATATATTTTAATGGCGCTAGAAATTATGCTGTAGACTATAGTCAGGCAGTGCTGCAAAGTTTTGCTTGAACAACTCTCAGAGGGAGGGGAAAAAAAAAACAATGGACTACATTGCTTAGAGAAGGCAGGGTATCAACAACCACATTTGTATTTAAAAACAGTTACTATTAGCACAGTTTAAACAATGTTGGAGAGAGGTCCTAGAGTATGATAACATGGCTGCTGAATGAAGACCAATCTCATCTAAGAGGACTCTTTTTTGTTAATTGTATCCTACTGTGAAAATCTATTAGACCTGTACCTTTGTTTTAACATCTGTCCGAGGCATGTGTGCAGGGTTCGAATGTACGGTCTAGATTTTGTTTAAACACTTGAATATGTAAATGTAGTCAATATAAAAATGGGTCATATGTTGTAAAAATTGACTTTCACATTGACAAAGGAAATTTATCTTCAAACCTTAATTTAAATTGCAAACTGTATTTCAATTCATGTTAGCATCTGCGGTTTTAATCTGTAATCCTGCTAGCTATGAGAAAGTTATTTTCATGTACCTGTTTTTGTTTAGAGAAGTCATTTGTTAGAATATTAGACTAACTATCTCTTATTTTCATGGTTTATTGAACATTTCAAAGTGTGCGTAACTGCATCCATATCAAGGGTGTAGTACAATATGTACATTATAGATGTATCAAGGATTTTAAACAGAGAAACTAGAGAAATTTGCGATGGGGACCATTTGTTACCCCCTGCCTGAAAGGACCATGTCCAAGGCATGTTACCTTTGGGTAACCTGCCTTAGCTCCAAGGCTTTCTGAATGTAATTTTCAGTATAGATACATAACTTCTTACATTTTTATCCATACATATATTTCACAATGATTATTATGACCTGTGGGCTACTGGCTTTTACACGCCACACTTTGGTGAGCTATTGTGCATATAGCTGACCCCAGAGATCCCTATAAATCCCTGTGACCCCTGTGCAAGTTTGCATCAAGTGGACTCTGGGTCACAGTTGGTAACTCCTGCCGGACAACGGAAAAGACATACCCATCCTTCTGAGAACTACAATAGCAACTGCAAAAGAATAATCTTTAAGAACTCGATAGAGTTGAACCAATCATCTGTTGGCAGTACAGAGATAAGCAGTGATGAGATCCTATTCATGTAGTACATATATCGGGGAGGTTGGCCATTATTATTATTTAATATTTATATTCCTTCAGGGCTCATATCAGCCTGGTGGTCCCCAGGTAGTTAGTGCTGTATTAATGCCAAAGAAGACATGCTCCCCACTATCAAGAGTTTATAATCTAAGGAGACGAGTGACATATGAAAGATGGGGGGAGATGTTTAGGTAGTACTATCATTTTGATTATATCTGGTGTTGAACCCCTCATAAGTTCTGATTATATCCAGCAGCACAGGAGTTCATATTAAACAAAAAAAAGTAATCCTAAACGGAGAGTGCATGATACCCAATAATATATAAAGTCTGAGGACTGTTTCATGTTACATTTGAGATAAAATCTACAATGTATATCTTGTAGTAGAAGTCTGCTCTAATGTAATATTGGACACTGGGATAATGAAGGTCTGAAATCAAAGAAGAGCTCAATGTTGTTTTTTGTTGAATTTTTAAGCTAGGTCCCAGATATTATCCTGTGGGCAAAAATATGGCTCTAAGAATGGACACTATTAATTTTCTTCTTATAGTTTTGGTATAACAAGTCTTGCAACTTGGTTGGTGTCTAGAGAAACTAATACGTTGGCCTGTTGTAATTCTTATATGCAAGATACCCACTTTCACTCTCCTTTAGACAGAGGAGACACTGGAAACTGTTATGGTTGAAGAATCTTAGTTTTCAGATTAGATTTATTCTCAGGGTCTTCTTTTATGGAGATTATTGATTAATGTGTAAAATTATATTAAATGTAAAAACAAAAATTGGGAAGTCCTCAGCTGTAGTATATTCTTATACTTAATAAATTCACGAAGTATTTTCTCCAAAATTTTTTATGTTGGGCTCATTGAAGTAGAATGCAAACATTTGTGGGGGTTTTCACATGCTTCCATATATAAATTGTAGAGAATATCCTTTTTCCAGATTTACAAATGAAAATTCTGCCTCACCCTTTAATTTATTTTAGAAATATGCTATTTTGTAAAGTTTGAGAGTCTGCCAGGTGACCATGCACCCTATATTCATTGCACATAGGAAGAGAGGGCAGAGAGAATTTGAGTCTATTGCAAATGATTTCTTTGATTGCCCACACTATTCTGATAAAATGTGGCAAATAATATTTTTCCCCAGGGATGTATTGATTCAGG
Organism: Malaclemys terrapin pileata; assembly: GCF_027887155.1. Lineage (NCBI taxonomy): Eukaryota > Metazoa > Chordata > Testudines > Emydidae > Malaclemys > Malaclemys terrapin. The sequence continues at coordinate 135,432,512 of NC_071507.1, forward strand.
GAGTCAAGTGTGACTTAATGTGTTTTAATCTGCATAGCTACTTTAGCATCACAGGTTGAAATGGGGCTGGTCTGAAGCCCAAGAAAAACAACTAGCTACTTGAGCTACGCATTCTATGCAATGCAAGGACTGGCAGTGGGACTGGAATTGGAGGAAATAACTCCATGACCTTTATCTGTGGGATGGGCAGGCATTTCTGTTCTTCCCCAGCAAGATATTTCAAAGCTTCAGATAGTAAGGCGAGTCCTGGATTCATAGAATCATAGAAGATTAGGGTTGGAAGGGACCTCAGGAGATCTAGTCCAATCCCCTGCTCAAAGTAGGACCAATCCCAACTAAATCATCCCAGCCAGGGCTATGTCAAGCCGGGCCTTCAAAATCTGTAAGGATGGAGATTCCACCACCTCCCTAGGTAACCCCTTCCAGTGCTTCACCACCCTCCTGGTGAAATAGTTTTTCCTAGTATCCAACCTAGATCTCCTCCACTGCAACTTGAGACCATTGCTTCTTGTTCTGTCATCTGCCTCCACTGAGAACAGCCGAGCTCCATCCTCTTTTGGAACTCCCCCTTCAGGGAGGTACTCTTTTATTGCTCCTTTCTCTCCCCCTCGCCCCCCCCCCCCCCCATAACTCCTTTAATTATTCTTAATATTGCATGAGTTTGGTCACTTAGAAATATGCAGTGGAATCCTCGAGTAGTGACATCCCTACATGTCTAGAACAATTTCACTGTAATCTCACAATGACCAGCATTTCAGGCTGGACTTGCCAATGTGTTAAAAACAATTTTTGATTTTTCTCTGTCTTTACTATGGCCAACATCTGGGTGGAATCTTGGGAGTGGTAAATGAACAGAATGCTCCCTTCTTTGCAACAGAGCTAGCAAGGATATTGAAACCTCACAGGTGCCATAGTGGCAGTGGCAAGCCCCCAATCTTCTCATGCACATGGTTCTTCTGCGGACATGCTGCAGAGAGGGAAGTGCCTCCTGTTTGGAGCAGCAGTAACATATGCTGCAAAATGTCATTAAGTTATTGGCAATGGCAAGAGTAACATTACTTTTAGATTAGCTGTTCCCTGGCTGCTGCTCATCAGCAGTAGCTAGGCCACCCATCACTTTGTCACATTACTCAATGGAAGCTCAATGGGGCAAGGTCAGGCCTGATGGCTATAAGAGGGTCCAGGAAGGCCAGTAGGTTAGCCCTAGAATGTTAAAGGCTCTTTTTCTACAAGCTGAGAAGGGGTTACCTCAGGTCAATTAGGGACCCCTGAATCCAATTAAGGACTGCCTGAGCCCTTTAAAAATCTTTCCTCTGGAGAGAGAAAAGGAGAGAGAGACAAGCCAAGCTGCTGCCAGGCTAGTGGCAGCAGGGAAATAAGCTTCTCCAGGATGAGAGTTGTGCTTCTTCCCATAAGGGAAACATCCAAACCTGAGTGCATGCTAGGGGAAGGACTGACACCCTGGGGAAAACAACAGGACAACACCCTGCCCCAGTGAGGAGGCAGGGAAAGGTATCCCCCTTTGGTTTTGAGTTTGAGAGACTGTTTCCTTTTTGTTTGGTGGAGGATCACCCCTTAGGCCGAACCCGAGGCCTACCCTGAAAATACGGCCAAAGAAACACAGAAGGAGGAAGGCAAATACTGCTCAGAGTGGGGCTGATTTACCCCAGGCCCGCCACCACCAGAGGGGGAAGTGCTAAGTCTGGCAAGACGAAGGAGGTGCCTCGCCACAGTAAGCTATGCATAACTTGGGCATGTGCTATTGGAGGGTGCTACTGTGCCTCTCACATTCCTTGTAGTCCCTGCCCCATGTACCGTCTTTTGAGGTTTCTGCACCATGCTAAGCGTATGGCCCTATAAACCCGGTTTCGCTATATGTGAGTTTACTGTATCTAAATACAACTAAGAATGTGCACCATAACCTACAATTGTAGTTTAACAGCTAACTGCTTTCTTGTAGAGTATTACTGGGTGACAATGCCGGTATTGCATCACCTTCCTCAACATTGCGGTCAGTTTAAACAGTGAAACACTACAGACAACTATGTACAAGAAGCCACGGATCACTACATCTACCTTCATAGATCCAGTAATCACCAAGAAATCTGTTAGCTACAGCGAGGCATGGAGAGCTTGCCTAAACTTAAAATGCTTCAGCAGCACAGTTGCATCACCGTAGGGCTTTGGTGTAGGCACTACCGATGCCAATGGGAGGTATTCTCCTGTCGGCATAGGGATTCCACCTCCCTGAGAGGGGGTTGCTAGGTCAACAGAAGAATTTTTACATCGACCTAGCACTGTCTACACAGGGGCTTAGATTGGTTTAACTACATGGCTCAGGGGTGTGGATTTTTCACACCCCTGACACACGTAGTTAAACTGACCTAATTTTCTAGTGTAGAGCAGGCCTTAACTACCACAGAATATGCTCCGAGGAGAAAGTTTGGGATAAACACCTTAACACACTTAAAACCGCCTTCTTCAAACAAGGACACTCCACCAGAAAAGTGGATTGTGTCATGGAGTGGGCTACCCAAATACCCTGAGAGAACCTACTTCATTACAGAAATAAAATCCCCTTCGACCGCACATCCTTAGTGGTTACCCCCCACACACACACTAGAACTCATATGGGAATATTCTCAAACAACTACAACCCATACTCGATGGGAACCCCACCCTGAAAGAAATCTTTCCTGAAGCCACTCTTCTGGCCTTCAAAGAACCACCCCAGCCTCTCCAACCTCATCATCAGAAGCAAACTCCCCACAGACCAACACTAGTCAATGTGACACCAGACCCTGCCAGAGCAACAGATGCAAAAACTGCAGACATATCTGCAGTGCTACAGTGATCAACACCCTCCACAGCACACCTTTCAAGATCCATGGATCCTATACATGCCTATCACAAAATGTTGGGTGCACCTCATCCAGTGCACTGAATGCCCCGTTAACAACTATGTGGGTGAAGACAGACACAATCACTATTATCTTGAATGAACTCTCATAGAAAAATGAGAAAAGACAAAAATATATCACCTGTGGGTGAACACTTTTTTCACAAAACAACAATTCTACATCTGACTTCTCAGTTCTCATTCTCAAAGGAAATCTGCACAACACCTTCAAAAGAGAAGCCTGGGAGCTTAAATTCATAACTTTACTAGACACTAAAAATCTTGGACTGAATAGAGATGCTGGATTTATGGCTTATTACAACAATCTGTAACCCACTAACATCATTCTGGCCCTCTCCCCCTCTGGCTCCCTTTTTTCTCTCTCCCTTCCTTTCCTCCTTGTGACTGGAGAGGTGTTAATGGGCCATTTCACCTTGAATGGCCCCTTGAACTATGTGTTAACTACTTATGCTAAACAATCTGTTCCACCTTGTTTTTAGCTGTAATACTCTGAATACATTCCCAGACCTGAAGACAAGCTGTGTAAGCTCAAAAGTGTCTCTTTCACCAACAGAAGCTAGTCTAATAAAGGATATTACCTCACTCGCCTTGTCTCTCTGCCAATGCCTGCATTTGTCAGATATTATTTTCTAGCTCACTGCTCATAATAGTGGATACTTTTACTCAAAAGTATATAACTAGAAATAATATTTATAGAAGAAGATTGTCAGCAGTCTGGAAGTTATTTGTAATCTAAATGGGTTTTTTTAATTAACATATTATTTTATTATTATAAGGCTGCTGTATTAGAGGAACAGATACGAATGCATCTTCAGTGCTGTTTGACTCTGTGTAGCTTCTGGGACTTGAATCTACCTACTGTCACCATACTCTGGGAGTATTACAGCAAGAATCTGGTTAGTAAATGCATATGTGAAAAATGAGAGTTACAAGTGTGCCCCCTCCCATCTGAGAAATTACTTTATGCTCTGAACTACTTGAAATAGCAGTCACATTTGTGAAAAAGTTCTAATCGGTTTTAGCTCAACGTGGGTTGAAATGTCCCAGAAATTGCTACCATGTAACAAAAAAATATTCTTGAACATCTCAATTTCTAGATATTGCACATGTCATGGGGAAGTTTGGGGATGTGTTAACCTCCATTATCATTTGTGCTCAGAGCTGAGAAAAGTGAGATTTCCTAAAGAAGTTCTGTACACAGTGACAGTGCGTTTTGTTCTGGGTGGCAGGGGTGATATGAAGATGACCTTTTGTTGTTTGTATGAAGGAATTTACATAGTTATTTAGCACTTAACATTCTTTTCTGCTTTTACTTTGTCTTCCAGAATAGTTCCTTCACCATTCCGTGGCTTGGTCTGAAGGGTCTAGCAAGTGTTAGTAAAACTCCTTTGTCTATGCTTGAATTGGTGAAAAACTGCTGTTCTGACCAGCAGAGCCCTGACCTGTATAAGTCCAGCAACAGTTACCTAATTTTTCTCTGTATTTTGGCACAAACAATGAAAGAAGCAATGGAGAGCAATGTAACCCATCCTTGGAAACAAATTAAAGGAAGGTATAGTAATCTTTTAACTTGGCAGGTGCCATATACCAGTAGTTCCAATAATATCCTTTTCTTTCTTTTTATAGCCATTTCAACTTTTCCATTTTTAAGTTTTTCCTTTTTTGTGAGGTTTTAGTTTGTTACTTTGTGAGTTTTGAAATATGGCAATAGCCATAAAGGAATAATTAGGCTGTGTACAAAGACATATGAAAAATAGTTAACTGAAACATTAGTTTTTCTAATTTAATATAGGTGTGTGATTAACTTGTGTAATCAGGCGCAGACTCTCCCCTGCGGCGCCTCCTGTTGGTCATCTCAGGAATTAGCTTGCCAGCCTCCAGAGCGCCCTCTGCAGGCCAGGTGTCCCGCCTGTCTTTGGCCCCCGTGTCCCTCCCAGACCCCGGTGCCCTTGACTTAGGTGCTGCCCCCCTGGCAGTACCCCACTCTTTCTCTCTGGGTCTCCCCACCCAGGGGAACCCCCACCCCTTCTCCCAATGTTGCCTCAGTCATGGCTACTGCCAGTCACCATCTAGCCCCCACACCCTGGGGCAGACTGCAGTCTATCAGCCAATCAGCACCGGCAACAAGGGGTTTGGACTGGCTGCCTTTACCTACCCTCAGGCTGCCCCTCTGCAACCCCAATACCTATATGGCCTAGGACCAGACCCTGCAGCCTGGGGAGTTGCACTGGCCTAGGGCTTCCCCACCCTCAAGGCCTTTCTCCAGCCCTGCTTCACTCTAGGTCCCCAGGTGAGCTCCCTGCAGGCAGGCTTGTCTCCCTCTCTCCTGTCAGAGGGAGACTCCTATGCGCTGGCTACCCTGGCCTTCTTATAAGGCTGAGTGGCTCAGTGTGGGGGCGTGGCCCCAGCTGCAGCCACTTCCCCAATCAGCTGGGGTTTTTGCTCCCTTTTACCCAGCCCCTTGCCCTCTGCAGGGCTTTTCCAACTCCTTCAGGGCTGGAGCGGGTAATCACCCCGCTACAACTTGCAATCTTGTATTTTAAGAAGAATAACAACTTCTGCTTCTGCTGATCAGTGAATGCGCTATAACTTTTCAAATGACTTGCATTTACAATGGTTTAACCTCTAAACAAGTAGATTTTCACTTCAGACCACAAATAAATTGATTAGTATTGTTATTGGATGTAGCAAACTATTAGATTAAGTTCTGGGTGTTTTTGCAATATCTTTATTAAGATTTTATTGGACTACAGTACATTTATTACCAGAAAGGAAAGTGTATTGTGATAAACAAGGTAAAAGTTATACATATCACATTTCTGTGTTTCTCTTGTTATACTCAAAAAAGTTAAGGTTTTTAAAAAATGCTCACACGACCAAGTCTGCTGAATCAGTGTCTTGTTTTATTTAGCAATTTTAATTAATTTGCTTTATTGAAAAGAAACTATACTTAATATTTCTCTTATTTTAACTTGCTTTTTAATTCCTTAATTTAAGAGGGGGAATAATAATAGATAATCAATATCATGTGCAAGTCTGCTCAACCAGCATTCATCATTTCTACCTTGAATAAGTCAATTATACAAGTAACAAAATTTTAACAGCCTACAGCTATGATTTTGGGATGAACTCTGTTTTCGGCAGCTAACCAAGCATTAATTGGTGCATGAAAAACATAAATGCCTGTCAGTAGTAATTTACTACTAAACAACATTAATGGGATTTGCTACAATTTTTGGTGGCTAGATTTTAAAACCTCAACACCATTTCTAACTATTTTTCCAGGTGAAAGGATAGGAGGAAATTAGTGTTTATGGAAGTTAACTATTATGCGTAGAACGGGTCGTAAATGGAGGGTGAAGAGTATACCATATTTTTTAACGCCAAACAGTAAAAATTTGGACAAACCATGCTGAGTCCTTTGTTCCCTCATATCTTAAGAAAAATATTTAAAATATGGTAAAATTTATTTAGAGTTCAGTCTAACAGTCTCCACGTTAAAGGGCACCTATGTGAAAGCTTGGGATATGCAAAGTAGCAGCACTTCTTCTTGCTACACTTGACCACCAGTTATATGACCAATGCAGCTTAAAGCCCCCCATCACACTTTCCCACTAAATAGAAATTGCACTCTCAAGTGCCTCTGCCCTCTGTCAGTGTCCTCTCAAACAGGAAGGGCGTTGCAGTTTACACAAATAAGTGTGTTTGGGCCATTCCAGATTGTTGGGGAAAGGGGGCGAGCATTCTGAAGAAAAAAGGTGGTCAATAGGGAATGCTGTGTCAACAGCGCCCGAACCCACCTCTTTTATCACAAGGGGGATGAAGCACAAAGGTCTTATCACAGCTGTGGCAGTATAGCATAGGAGAAGAGGTATTTTTTCATGTACGGTGTTCTCAAGCCATTGTGAGCTTTATAAGTCAAAACAGACTTCTTAAACTCCACCTGAAAACCAGTGAGCATCCATTGCGGAACCTGGAGCACTAGTAACACATGCTGCAACTGAGAGGCCCCACTTAATATTCAGGTTGATGGTGATGTGTTCAGTTCTGAAAGGGGGAAAGGTATGAAGGAAACCATCTGAGCCAAAGCTTTGTTCCAGTAGTACTGGCTAATCTAATCTTTCTGCTAGAGGTGAGACGCTTGCATCAACAGTAGTTGACATGGGGAGAAAGGTTAGGTTTCACCGTGGGTTGGAAATCCCTTGGCATGCACCCTGGATTGGGAAAAAGAAGGGAAGGAATTAGCTTGTTCCAGGTTAAAACAGGTTAAAAGGATGGGGGAGAGAAGAGAAATTTAAAAATAGAGAAGAATTGCTTAAAGTAAGTGTGTGGAGCTAGAGTAAAGGTGTAAAATGGGACTAGTACAGCTCTTCAAGGAGATGGAAAGAAATATGCTTTAACATAATTTAAACTTTTTTGTATTTTTTTTTTTTTTATTTTGTAGAATTTATTCCAAGTTCCATCAGAAAAGAATGCGAGAGCTGACAGAGGTGGGGCTGCAGAACTTCTTTAATCTTTTCCTTGTGTTAGCGGCTGTTGCAGAGACAGAGGACATTGCAAGCCGGGTGTTGGATCTCCTGGATTTTCTTAGCCCAACCTCCACCAGCACGTCTCAGAGAGCTCTAATTTGGAGAGGCTACTTTGCCTTCCTTTTGATGTATATTGAGAAGAACATGGACATCAACGTTCTAGCTGAGAAACTTTCACATGCTTTCTGTGAAAAGGCAAAGGAGTTTTTGGTCACCAAGAATGATCACACACACAAACAAAATCTCTGGACACCACTCTCCACTTACATTGATGGTGTTCAAGAAGTGTTTGAGACCAGCTGCTACTTGAACCTTTCCCAGGAAAAGTTATTGAATGATGGATTTAGTATGCTGCTCCCGGCTTGTCGAGGAACTGAACTCAACATGGTCCTAAACTTCCTGCAGGTGGTTCTGTCCAGGCTCAGGTAAGTTATTCAGATAAATCATGAACACAGACTGGTATCTTGCTTTGTTTTTGTCACTAAATTGTAGTCGTTGAACCAATAAGAGGTGAAGCCATTTTAGATTTGGTATTGGTGAGTAATGAGGACCTCATAGAAGAACTGGTTGTAGGGGACAACCTTGGTTCAAGTGATCGTAAGCTAATGCAGTTTAAACTAAATAGAAGGATAATCAAAAATAGATCTGCAACTAGGGTTCTTGATTTCTAAAGGACTAACTTAAAAAAATTAAGGGAATTAGTTAGGGAAGTGGACTGGGCCAAAGAACTCAAGGATCTGAATGTGGAGGATGCTTGGAATTTAAGTCAAAGCTGCAGAAACTATCTGAAGGTTGCATCCCAAGCCAGGGGAAAAAATTCATAGGGAAGGGTTGCAGACCAACCTGGATGAGTAAGCATCTCAACCAGGTGATTAAGAGAAAGCAGAAGGCCTACAAGGAATGGAAGATGGGATAGATCAGCAAGGAAAACTACCTCTTGGAGGTGAGAAGGTGTAAGGATTAAGTGAGAACTGCCAAAAGTCAAGCAGAGTTGGACCTTGCAAAGGGAATTTCTATAGGGAAAGGTTCTATAGTCAGATAAACAAAAAGAAAACAAGGAAAGAAGAAGTGGGACCACTAACCTCTGAGGGTGGGGTAGAGTTTAAAGATAATCTAGGCATGGCCTAACACCTAAACAAATACTTTGCCTCTATTTTTAATCAGTCTAATGAAGAGCTTAGAGGTAGTGGCAGGGTGGCTAATGGGAATGAGGATATGGAGGTAAAAATGACCACATCTGAGGTGAAAGTCAAACTCAAACAGCTTAATGGGACTAAATTGGGAGATCCAGATAATCTCTATCCAAGAATATTAAAGGAACTGGCAAATGAAATTGCAAGCTTAATAGCAAGGATTTTTAATGAATCTGTAAATTCGGAGGTTGCACCCTATGACTGGAGAATTGCTAATATGGTTCCTATTTTTAAGGAAGGGGAAAAAGGGGATCCTGGAAACTACGGGCATGTTAGTTTGACCTCAACTGTATGCAAGGTCTTGGAATAAATTTTGAAAGAGAAAATAGTTAAGGACATAGAGGTGAGCAATAAGTGAGGCCTGGTCCACACTAACCCCCCACTTCGAACTAAGATACGCAACTTCAGCTACGTGAATAACGTAGCTGAAGTCGAAGTACCTTAGTTCGAATTTACCACGGGTCCAGACGCGGCAGGCAGGCTCCCTCGTCGACTCCGCGTACTCCTCTCGCGGAGCAGGAGTACTGGTGTCGACGACGAGCACTTCCAGGATCGATCCCAGAAGATCGATTGCTTACCGCCGGACCCGGAGGTAAGAATAGACCTACCCTGAGATAAAATACAACATGGTTTTACAACAGGTAGATCGTGCCAGACCAGCTTGATCTCCTTCTTTGAGAAGACAACTGATTTTTTTTTTTTTTTTTTTTGAGAACTAATCTACTTGGATTTCAGTAAGGCATTTGATATGATTCGACGTGGGAAATTATTAGTTACATTGGAGAAGATGGGAATTACTATGAGAATTGAAAGATAGATAAGAACTGGTTAAAGGGGAGACTACAACGGGTCATACTGAGAGGTGAACTGTCAGGCTGGAGGGAGGTTACTAATGGAGTTCCTCAGGGATTGATCTTGGGATCGATCTTATTTAACATTTTTATTACCAACATTGGCACAAAAAGTTGAGAGTATGCTAATAAAATTTGTGGACGACACAAAGTTTGGTCATATTGCCAATACAGAGGAGGACCAGAATATCATACAAGATGATCTGGATGATCTTGCAAACTGGAGTAATAGGAAAGGTATGAAATTTAATATTGCAAAATGCAAGGTCATGCATTTAGGGCCTAACAACAAGATTTTTTTCTATAAGCTGGGAACATACGAGTTGGAAGTGACAAAGGAAGAGAAAGACCTGGGTGTATTTGTTGATAACAGGATGACTATGAGCCACTAATGTGATGCGGCTGTGAAAAAGGCTAATGCAGTCCTAGGATGCATCAGGAGAGGTATTTCCAGTAGAGACAGGGAAGTATTAGTACTATTATACAAGGCACTGGTGAGACCTCATCTGGAATACTTTGTGCAATTCTGGTCTCCCATGTTTAAGAAAGATTAATTTAAACTGTTACGGGTGCTGAGAAGGGCTACTAGGATCATCCAAGGAATGGAAAACCTACTTTATGAGAGGAGATTCAAAGAGCTTGGCTTGTTTAGCATAACCTGCAGTTATCCCTACTAATCCATCCCTCCTAGGAGCACTGGTAGCTTTCCAAAGCCATCAAACAGCAAAATAGACAAACTGAAAACCAGAATCTCCTCAGCTGTGGGGAACAATCCTGACCTGGCAGAGGGGAGGTGGAAAATGTGACCAAAGATGATTGCTCTCTATAAATACATTAGAGGGATAAATACCAGGGAGGGAGAGGAATTATTTAAGTTAAGCACCTGTCAAGGCTGGATCCCCTGCATGAAAACTTCTAAGCTTAACTACCAGCTTAGCTCTGGTTCGGCTGCCACCATTTCAATGGATTCCATTCCTGGGAAACCTTGAAAAACCTTCACCAAATCCCTGGTGAATACAAATCCAACCCCCTTGGATCTAAAACAAGGAGAAATTAACCATTCCCCTCCTTCCTCCCACCAACTCCTGGTGAATCAAGATCCAAACCCCTTGGATCTTGAACAAGGAAAAATCAATCAGGTTCTTAAAAAGAAGGTTTTTAATTAAAGAAAAAGGTAAAAATCATCTCTGTAAAATCAGTATGGAAATTAACCTTACAGGGTAATCAAACTTAAAGAGCTCAGAGGACTCCCCTCTAGTCTTAGGTTCAAAGTACAGCAAACAAAGATAAACACTCTGGTAAAAGGTACATTTACAAGTTGAGAAAACAAAGGAAAACTAACACGCCTTGCCTGGCTATTTACTTACAAGTTTGAAATAGGAGAGACTTGTTTAGAAAGATGTGGAGAACCTGGATTGATGTCTGGTCCCTCTCAGTCCCGAGAACGAACACACTCCCAAACAAAGAACACAAACAGCCTTCCCCCCCCAAGATTTGAAAGTATCTTGTCCCCTTATTGGTCCTTTAGGTCAGATGCCAGCCAGGTTACCTGAGCTTCTTAACCCTTTACAGAGAAAAGGATTTTGGAGTCTCTGGCCAGGAGGGATTTTATAATACTGTACACAGGACAGCTATTACCCTTCCCTTTATAGTTATGACAGCAGCAATGTCAGCACAAAAACAAATGGATATAAATGGGCCATCAACAAATTTAGGCTTGAAATTCAGATGACGGTTTCTAACTATCAGAGGAGTGAAATTGTGGAACAGCCTTCCAAGGGGAGCAGTGGGAGCACAAAACCTAACTGGTTTCAAGACTGAGCTAGATAAGTTTATGGAGGAAATGGTACAATGAGTCTGCCTACAATGGCATTTGGCTGATCTGCAACTACTAACAGCAAATATCTCCAATGGCTAGTGATGGGACGCTAGTTGGGGAGGGCTCCTGACTTAATACAGAAAATTCTTTCCCACGTGTTTGGCTGGTGGGTCTTGCCCACATGCTCAGGGTCTAACTGATCACCATATTTGGGGTTGGGAAGGAATTTCCCCCCCGGGTCAGATCAGCAGATTTGCCTTTCTCTACAGCATGGGGCACGGGTCACTTGATGGATTCAATTAGCGTTAATGGTGGATTCTCTACAACTTGAAGGTTTTAAATCATGATCTGAGGATTTCAGTAACTCAGCCAGAGGTTAGGGGTCTATAACAAGACTGGGTGGGTGAGGTTCTGTGGCCTGCAATGTGCAGGAGGTCATACTAGATGATTGTGGTGTTCCCTGCTGGCCTTAAAGTCTATGAGTCTATAATGTATTCACTTCTCTGTCAAACAGAACAAAACTGAAGAGGTGACTCTGCAGGATTGTGAATTACATTTTAAATTCTGAATTTCAATCCACAAATCTCTCTGTTCAGAAAATCTTTCTCTGCTGTTTCAATCCTGAGGTGTGAGATCCCAGATATCTCTCTTTGCTATGAATTGATGCCACTGTAGGCCAAATTATTTATTTTCCATTTTCTTGGACAGCATTGTGAGCAAAACTGAAGTTCTCTGGGTTTTGGCCTCTTTTAAAATTATAATCAGTATTCAATTAGTAACATTTAATTATATATTGCACACTCTGCTCTAATTTTCCGGTCATATTTTTTCACCTACGCATTCATGCAACAGTGCACCAGGTAAGTACCTAGTTAGAAATAAAACACAGAAAATGGAGGCAAGAAGTGTCTGATGGAAAGAAGGAAATCCTATTTTATCACTAAATAATCAATTTTGCTTTGATTTATTGGTGTAGTTTCCAACATCCAAATTGCCCTTCCTGCAATAAACATTTATGTCTACTAATTCACTTTGGAGGTAGTCCTGCAGTTTAAAGCCAAAACTGCTTTAGGAGGGCTGAAAAAACATTTCCCCCATAATTCCACTGCAAGCCATAATAAGACAGTTATTGATCTGCCACTACATGAGACCTTTGAGCTTGAGATTTGTGGAGGAGGGGCAGTGAGAAATGCACATTATGAATAGTGAGAAAAAATTGACCTGCATGTAAGATCTCTGTTTAGCTGGGGTACTTTGTTACTGTCTAGATAGTTTGCCTGCAGCTGTCAATAGCTTATAAATCCAAAGTCAACTGCTTTTCAGGCAGCCTTTGAAAAAAGATAAAGTGCAGCTGATTTATTAGAAAGGTTTTCTCATTTCTGTTCAACTGAGTTTATATATTGGAATACATTAGAGACTTCAAAAATATTGTGTATATTAACCAAAAGAGAAAACTACCCTCTGTGAGGAAGGTGAACCTCTTATTCCCACTTTGCCTTGGCCAATCTGGCAATGGGAGAAAATCCTTCCCAGTCCCTGAGAAAGGAGTGGCTAGTGCAGTGCCCCCAGCGGATCCTGACCAAACCTGGTCTTTCACCAGGCCATTTCCAAGGCTGGGAGGGTGGGTGCTGCTCCACTTGGTCTGGATATGAGAGAGGGCTTTTCCCTCATGGCTTACCCCCCTACCTACTCTCCCCACCCTTCTAGTCAGGTCACCTGGGGAGATGCGTCCTCTACCTCTTAAAGAGGTATACGCCTTCCCCTGGCAAGCCAGACAACTGCCTCCATGCTTAAGGTGTGGAACAGTCATTCTTCAGGCAATCTCATGGAAATCATTGGAGTACTTGAGGAATAAGGTACTTCTCAACATAAGAAAGGATATCAGTGTCTTGCCCCCAGTCCTCCTGTGCTTCAGTTTCTCCATATGTAAAATGGGGTTGATGGTACCTACTTAGCTACTTTAATGTTTGTAAATCATTTTGATATCCTCAGGTGGAAGGTGCAAGAGATATGTAAAATATTGATGGAGCTTCTCTCCTATGCTAATAGGTGCTCTAAAAATAAATAAGGTAGATTAACACCCTTCCATTCATGGAAGGAAAATAACATTAAAAACTAAATGGTAATTACTTAGCTCAGTCTGAATACTATACCACTATATTTCTTTGCATCTCTGTGTGCCAAGCAGAGGTTAACCAGATTGATGATACTCATTCTTGGCTGCATCTCTGACTTTGAAAAGAATGAAATGACTCACTGTAGCAATCGCTCCTGTTTTAAAATCCAGGTGGGAATAAGATAGCAGACCTTGCATAAATGTAATTTTTCTGTACACTGTACTGTGTAATAGTTTTATAACTGTATGACAGAGAATTTACAGGTAGGAAGGAAGTGAGATCACTGATTAAAGAGAGAAGCGGCTCCCTCTAGGCTGTTAGGAAATAATAACTTCATATGCCACTTTCTGCTAACCCAAGATGATGGCTCACAGGAGCATTCTTTATTGCTGATTAAGTAACATTATGAAAATAGTGACTTGGTTATGTTAAGCAAATGTCTCACTATTTAAAGCTTAGAATGTCAAATAGTTTTAGCAATCCCCTTAACTTATCTCATTGCATTTCTGGAATCACATTTCTGGTTTCCCAATTACTTTTATTTGAGGTTATTGTAAAACTGGCAATCGTTCATTTGCAGAGTGGGATGTAGCCAAAAGTTGTGCTTTAATTATAGCCATTCATGCTGCTGTGGTTAAGGGTCTGTCAGCATTTCCATTATAAACCTTTATTTTCAAGGGTTTGTATCATAGCTATGAAAATTTGCTCTAGGCTGAAACTTGTATAGAAGGTCCTGTAAGAGTGCTCATTTTCTTTTTTTCTTAAATAGGAGTTGGAAAGCAGATACTCCTTTTTTTTCACTGCTGCCTCTAATCTTTTTATTTTTTTTATTTTTTTTTTTAAATGAAGCTTTTAAGGCTTTTCCATATTGTGCTGTCCACTAGAAAAGTAATAGGAACACTAGAGTTTCCTGTCTATGTGTGGAAGATAGTATTAAAGTGGCAGGCTCTTCCACATAATTCAATATTTTCTTCTTCTATCTTTTTTTGGGTTTAAGAATAGTAAATATTATGAGTAGTGTGTGTGTGGAGGGGGAATGGCTATGTTTTTGTTAGTAATTAACTTTTGATCAGTGGTGATTAGGATGCCCAAGCAGAATACTTGTTAGTACAGCACTTAGCACAAAGGGGTCCTAGTCCATGAGTGCATCTCACAGAACAAGAACTTGGTACTGATTGTGGGATGGGATTGTGAGGCTGTAATTAATATAGGTTAAAAAAAAAAGTAGAGTACGTTAAATTAAAAATGTGCTGATGAAGTCGTCTTGTATTTATTTGGGGTATTCCATACCTAACACAAGCTTTAGAGAGACAAGGTTGGTGAGGTAATATCTTCTATTGGACCAGCTTCTGTTGGTGAAAGAGACTTGCTTTTGAGATTCACTGAGCTCTTCTTCAGGTCACAAACCTTTTTCCCTTTTTTTTTCACAACACTGTCAACATGTTTAAACCCTGCCAAAATATCCTTTTTCCTTAATAAAAAAAAAAAAAAAAAGTAAATCCCATGCAGCATGCATATTTATATTCATAATGGTGCCCACCAGCTCAACACATCCAAGTGCCCTGCATCATTGAAAAAAAAAAATTAACGAGGAAATAGTCTGACAGGATCTGACAGAATTCCATTCCCTGCTGTTAAAATAAAGAACAGGGTGAGTTAGAGGCCTAAAATTTACTGAACTTGTGCTCTGGTGTCCACGCACAAGGAACACATTCTGGTGGCAGAAGCCCTCCACTGACATATGTAGTAGAAGAATTTTAAATATTTTAATATTTCTTTATTTGATAAAATTTAATCTCCTTGGTCAAAATGCATCACTTTAGGGTGAGCATTGTATTCTCATTATCTCATCTTTGTGTTTTACTTTGTGCCTCATGTAACAACTGAGATGTGTGTTTATGATACAACAGTGCTTGTCCTATCGTAATACAAATGCTGAATTCTAATACTCTTTGCTTAGAATAAGAGACTGTTGCTACTGATTCCCAAGGTAGATTTGAGAATAATCACTAACCAAATAAAATAATATGTAATCCACATGATTCTTTATAATTTTACATGATTTGAAAATGTGTATGCCAATTTCTAGTGCTCTGGTAGGGTAGCAGGAATCAGAAATGTTACAGAAAATCTCAGTGCACAAATTTCATAGGCTAGTTTAGTATGGCACTGTAATCTCTTGCACATATATGTACAGTTGTCCCGTTGCCACAACTATTTGGTGTCACTGGTAGATGCCTTGTCAATATCCTAGATACCGTATAACCTGTGTAAACTTGAATCACGATTTCCACTAATCTCTCACAGGACGGGTTTTCGTTTGCCTGGCTTTGGACTGGAGGGCAGCCAATATTCCCATTGGCAACACCACTTCCCAGGCTAGTGCCACTTGTTTTTCAGGCAGCACTGGGCCCTTATAGGATGGATTGAGACTTTCACCACCACAGCCATACCCTGCCCAGCAGACTTTTGTCTGTTGTGGGATTGGTGACCTGGTTTATACCATAAAAAGTTAGCTTAAACTGGGATGAATCTTGGCTTGTATATTATTAAGGAGACAGGGTAAAAATAGAATGCTGTCATCATGGCAACTTGACGATGCACAAGATTAGAAACTTCGGCTCCCATTTTACCTCACACCATATACTGATCCCATTGTCACCATCCTCCTTTGTTCTGTCCATTCTTTTTTTGTCTCTGTTCGTGTGTGTGTGTATGTATGTATGTATATTCTCTCCCCCACCCTCCTACTCTCCCCTGCTTCTCTTCCTAATAGCTCTGGTACTCCTCACCTTTCCCACACTCATTAGAAGGCTGCATTATGCTGAGAGTGCCCGCTGCCAGACAAAGCAGTACTAAAATATGGAACCAGAGAAGTGCAGGGTGGAGGAACTGCTGCCTGAGTCTGCAGCCCTGTACAGATGAAATGCTTATGCAGCCACCTTCATTGTGTGCCACAACAGGAGCAGGAAGGGGAGGTGGGTGGCTTTCAAGGAGTCATGTGCTGTTTTGCTAACCATGAGTCATCACTTTTGCTCCCTTTGAGTTTGTGTGTGGGTTGATCTGGGTCCTGTGGCTTAACCTACCCACATTGAACTCTCTGCCTGAGTCCCCCTGTGCTAGTAGGAAAAACTCTGAGGTAGAGGATAACAAAACAAACTAGTGTGATCCAACAGAATATGGAAAAATGGTGGAGAGATTTACACTGTAACGTACTATTTTGTTTTTGGGATATTAGTATTTTTTGGAGGTTTAAGCCAAATTCTGACTATTTTTTTTTTTTTTTAAAAAGGTGTGTGGGGAAAAAAAACAGTGCATACAGATCAAGTAATTCATAGAATATCAAGATTGGAAGGGACCTCAGGAGGTCATCTAGTCCAATCTCCTGCTCAAAGCCAGACCAATCCCCAGACAGATTTTTGCCCCAGAGCCCTAAGGGGCTCCCTCAAGGATTGAGCTCATAACCCTGAGTTTAGCAGGCCAATGCTCAAACCACTGAGCTATCCCTCCCCCACATTGTGTGCACACATTTCTGCATGCATACAAAAAAGCAGGTCTTGGGTATGAGCCTTTGTTACTCCCTTCAGAATGTAAGCCCTAAAAGTTATTTGAACTTGAGAGAAAGGGCTAACCTTGTGATTAAAGCACAGGATTGGAATGCAGGAGATGTGGGGTCAGCGTCCAGCTCTGCCAAACATCCTGTGTGACCTTGAAAAAATCATTTTAATATCTCTCTGTGCCTCCGTTACCTATGTGGAAAATGGAAATAGCAATCCTTCCTTGGTCTGTCATGCTTTTTAGAGTGTAAACTCTTCGGGGCAAAGGCTGCCCTTTACTGTGTGTTTGTATAGTGCATGTAGCATAACGGGCCCACGATATCAAATGTGCTACTGCAATACATAACAATAACCAACTGGTGTATGACTGCAGGTGTGTAGTTTGTAGACACAAAAGATGGTGAAGCCACACAGCAGAACTGAGGGTATGAAAGGTAATGTTCTCATTCTTTTATTAACTTTTGCCAGTGGCTAAAAAAAAAATCCTAGTGTTTCTGCAGTTAGCTGATTGTAGTCATTCAAATCTCAGTTATTTTTATTAACTGACAAGAAGGAAAATCCTCAGAGCACTGGGATTGAACAAGTTTATATTTTGGAAATTAGAGCGTGTCTAAAAGGTGTGTTGTTTCTAAATTGTTTCTAATAAATGTTTAGCAGATTGCTCTGGAAACACTGGGTGTAGGTAAGTTATCCATAGCTAATTTCAATGTCAGTATGCTACTTCAAGGCGTGGCTCTGGTTATTAAAAATGAATTTCATTTGTCACTCTTTTTGCTTTGCCTGGGCTTGAAGTCGTTTCAGGTGTTTTATTAGGGTTACCATACGTCCGGATTTTCCCGGACATGTCCGGCTTTTGGGGGCTCAAATCCCCGTCCGGGGGGAAATCCCCAAAAGCCGGGCATGTCCGGGAAAATCAGGAGGGAGGGAGGGCTCGGCCGGGGCCTCTTTGGCCGGGCCGGTGCGGGGCCGGGCCGGGGTCGCGGGGCCGGGCGGGGAGCAGGGGGCGCGGTGCCGGGGGCCGGGCCGCTGGGGGGTGCGCCGGGCCGCGGAGCCGGTCCGGGGTCGCGCCGGGCCGCGGAGCCGGGCCGCTGGGGGGTGCGCCGGGCCGGGCCGCTGGGGGGTGCGCCGGGCCGGGGGGGTGCGCCGAGCCGGGAGCCGCGGGGTGCGCTGAGCCGGGGGGCCGGTCTGGAAGCCGGTCCGGGGTCGCGGGGCCTGGGGGTGCGCCGGGCTGCGGGGGTGCGCCGAGCCGCGGAGCCGCGGGGGTGCGCCGAGCCGGGGGGCCGGTCCGGGAGCCGGTCCGGGGTCGCGGGGCCTGGGGGTGCGCCGGGCTGCGGGGGTGCGCCGAGCTGCGGAGCCGCGGGGGTGCGCTGAGCCTGGGGGCCGGTTCGGGAGCCGGTCCGGGGTCGCGGGGCCGGGGGGTGCGCCGGGCCGCCAGGGGCCGGCCGGCAGTGCTGGGCGGGCCGGGTGTGGTCGGCCGGGGCCGGCCGGCACCCCAGGGCCCGAGCCGACCCAGGCTGGAGCCGCGGGGGGGCCAGCCTAGGCCGCACCTCCCCCCCCCCCCCTTTACCTGCTTCAGGCTTCCCGCGAATTAAATGTTCGCGGGAAGCAGGGGAGGGGGCGGAGACTTTGGGGAGGGGGCGGAGTTGGGGCGGGGGCATGGGCGGGGCTGGGGGCGGGGCCGGGGTCCCCTGGAGTGTCCTCCATTTGGAGGCACAAAATATGGTAACCCTAGTTTTATGTGTGAGTTGTTATGAGTGAAACATTTTGACTCCAAAATAAAATTGCATACTTAGATCTGCCCTCTTGTGTTGTGCTCCTCAAAGATAACTCTGGTGCAAGCTGAAGTTTCGATTGAATGTCTTTAGCTCTCAGAATAATTATACAAATGAATGAAATAAGGTACAGAATATAATATTGCTTAAGAGTGTGGAAGCAGAGAGAGGGGATGCATTGCATCCCCTTCCTGTCAGTTCTTTCTCTTCTTCCACAACAGATTCATATAGTGCATTGCAGCTATATACCCACTGTTTGGTATATGGAAAATCCTTGTTTTTAACTCTTGTTTTATCTAGCTTTGCTTTAGGATCTCATAAGTATTTATTTCCAATATTTAGCATCCATCTTCTGAATGAGTAGATGAAGATCATGAGAGAGCTACTGCTTAAAATCAAGTTCATATTAGCTAGCTTTTAGTGCAGTAATGGAAGAGCATCTTCCTTGGAATTATTTTTAAAATAAACTGAAAAGATTGCTGGGGTCAGAGAATCTGTTAGAGTTGCTTTTCCCAGCTGCTGATTGTTGATAGCCAAGTAATGCCAACGATGGTAAATATTTGAAGTGAAGGAAAATCAGATGTATTGTCTAACATTAATTATGAAAATATGCTTCTCTTTACCAAGTGCTACAAATTCAAAAAGCCTTCATCCTTCATCCGATCCATTCACTTTCTCTAGTAAAAACTAATTCATAGAAGCTTGTGTGTAGCCTACAGGTCAGCAATACAAGACTTACGGTAGTGAAAGAATAAAATCCAGCAAATGCATTTTCTTAAAATAAAAAAAAAAAAAAAAAAAAAAAAAAACCACGCAAAATCATTTTCAGGTGCCCTGAGCATCTGCTGCTTAGGACCCAATAGTTGTTTAGAAAAGTATGTACTCCTTGGAGAACATCAATGCAGATTTATTTTCTGGTTGAAGCGTTTCACTTTTGAACCTGTATTTTCCGCAAATGAACTTTTCTTTGTCTTCTCCCTTTTTCATTCTTTGCAGATAGTATGGAAAAAAGCTTTTTTTTTTTTTTTTTTTTTTTAAAGATTCTTTTTTGTTGGGGTTGTTAAACAAAGAACTATTTTTGCTAATAAAAATATTAAATGCAAGTAGCATTTAAATCTCTTAATTTTGATTGTTTCTTCTTTACCTTACAAGATATATATTTCTTCTCTCTTTAGGATATCCCTTGTCAGATTTAAGGCTTATTTAAAATGAAAAGAAAGCTGAAGCAATTTTCTTTATTCCATTTCAGTCTCCTAAGGCCTATTTCCCCCTGGTGAGCTCATAGCAACAGGGGGGTTTAAGGGAATTCAGCTTTCTGCAAATTAATGTCTCACATCATGAAAATTCAGGACTTTTTTTTTTTTTATATCTTGAAAAGTAATACAGTGAGTGCGAGTATTATTTCTTGCCAGCGGGTGGAAGATGAATGATTTTGTCACAGTTTTACTGCTTGATGAGCAGTGTCCTGAGGGTCAGGCTTAAGTCTGTGTCACTATGCTGCTCATTACTCTTGAGCTAAATAAGGGCTGATTGGATCTAAATTGCCTAGCACATGGGCCACAGATGAGCTCAGTGAGTAGGGGATGACCTGCTATTCAGGCTGGGAGTAACCCTGGTGTGCAAATGCTGCATTAGAACACCGTGGGAGAATGAGAGGCTACCGACCGCTGCCAGCAAAAGAAATCGAAATGTAAAAACTCTTTGATGCTGCAGTGTTAGAATTTGAAATGTAGGAAGTGACAGGTTGATGGTACTTATCAGCTTTGACTGGATTAGAGAACAGTGTCATCTTGCTTATATAATGACAGAAGAATGAAGCTAGCTCCTAACTACTCTGCAGTGCTGAGCCACTGCTGCCAGAATCAATGCTGCCTTCTACTGGTAGTTTTGATCGAGGGTTAGAAGAAGGGTTGAAAAGCCGTGAAGATATTCCTAAACTTTTTAACATCCCAAAATAGTAAGGGGGTATGTATTCTCATGTGTAGATGTGTGTATTCATGTATGTAACAAAGATTTGATAGATAAAATAGTGAACACTTATTTTTGGACAGCAGCTCTCAAGTTCTGTAACTTGAGAATACGCACATCTACAGCACTGAGCTTTACCCTTCACTTGCTATAAAATACTTCCCTCATATTCTTTTCTGCACCCCCCCCCCCAATCTCTTTGGAAGGATGTCATCTCTGGAGAGAAATACTAATTTGCATCTGCATGTTTAAAGAAAACTTGACCTTTTAAAAGAGTAGAAAAAGCTGCACAAACACAAAAGAGCAAATGAACTTGCTTGTCTGTTAATGGAGGAAAAGTGACTAGCAGGCAAACAACCCACAAAGAGAGCTGAGTGAAACAAGGGTTTTAACTTCACACAATTGTGAATGATTGTCAACGGTTCAAAAAGGATTTTTTTTTTCTCGCATTGTTTTTTTGGAGATTAGTAGAGGAGGATGCAAACTTGTCTTTCCACTTCCTTCATTTTCTGCCAATCTGTACCAGCATCAGTTACTTAAAACCCTGTTTCAGAGTAACAGCCGTGTTAGTCTGTATCCGCAAAAAGAAGAACAGGAGTACTTGTGGCACCTTAGAGACTAACAAATTTATTAGAGCATAAGCTTTCGTGGACTACAGCCCACTTCTTCGGATGCATATAGAATGGAACATATAATGAGGAGATATATATACACACATACAGAGAGCATAAACAGGTGGGAGTTGTCTTACTAACTCTGAGAGGCCAATTAATTAAGAGAAAAAAAAAAAAAAAAAAACTTTTGAAGTGATAATCAAGCTAGCCGAGTACAGACAGTGTGATAAGAAGTGTGAGAGTACTTACAAGGGGAGATAGTCAACGTTTGTAATGGCTCAGCCATTCCCAGTCCTTATTCAAACCGGAGTTGATTGTGTCTAGTTTGCATATCAATTCTAGCTCTGCAGTCTCTCTTTGGAGTCTGTTTTTGAAGTTTTTCTGTTGTAATATAGCCACCCGCAGGTCTGTCACTGAATGACCAGACAGGTTAAAGTGTTCTCCCACTGGTTTTTGAGTATTTTGATTCCTGATGTCAGATTTGTGTCCATTAATTCTTTTGCGTAGAGACTGTCCGGTTTGGCCAATGTACATGGCAGAGGGGCATTGCTGGCACATGATGGCATAGATCACATTGGTAGATGTGCAGGTGAACGAGCCCCTGATGGAATGGCTGATGTGATTAGGTCCTATGATGATGTCACTTGAATAGATATGTGGACAGAGTTGGCATCGGGGTTTGTTACAAGGATAGGTTCCTGGGTTAGTGGTTTTGTTCAGTGATGTGTGGTTGCTGGTGAGTATTTGCTTTAGGTTGGGGGGTTGTCTGTAAGCGAGGACAGGTCTGTCTCCCAAGATCTGTGAGAGTAAAGGATCATCTTTCAGGATAGGTTGTAGATCTCTGATGATGCGCTGGAGAGGTTTTAGTTGGGGGCTGAAGGTGACAGCTAGTGGTGTTCTGTTATTTTCTTTGTTGGGCCTGTCTTGTAGGAGGTGACTTCTGGGTACTCGTCTGGCTCTGTCAATCTGTTTTTTCACTTCAGCAGGTGGGTATTGTAGTTTTAAGAATGCTTGATAGAGATCTTGTAGGTGCTTGTCTCTATCCGAGGGATTGGAGCAAATGCGGTTATATCTTAGAGCTTGGCTGTAGACAATGGATCGTGTGGTGTGTCCTGGATGGAAGCTGGAGGCATGTAGGTAAGTGTAGCGGTCAGTAGGTTTCCGGTATAGGGTGGTATTGATGTGACCATCGCTTATTAGCACAGTAGTGTCCAGGAAATGGACCGCTTGTGTGGATTGATCTAGGCTGAGGTTGATGGTGGGATGGAAATTATTGAAATCATGGTGAAATTCCTCAAGGGCTTCTTTTCCATGGGTCCAGATGATGAAGATGTCATCAATGTAGCGCAAGTAGAGTAGGGGCGTTAGGGGACGAGAGCTAAGGAAGCGTTGTTCTAAGTCAGCCATAAAAATGTTGGCATATTGTGGGGCCATGCGGGTACCCATAGCAGTGCCGCTGACTTGAAGGTATATATTGTCCCCAAATGTGAAATAGTTGTGGGTGAGGACAAAATCACAAAGTTCAGCCACCAGGTTAGCTGTGACATTATCAGGGATACTGTTCCTGATAGCTTGTAGTCCATCTTTGTGTGGAATATTGGTGTAGAGGGCTTCTACGTCCATAGTGGCCAGGATGGTGTTTTCTGGAAGATCACCGATGGATTGTAGTTTCCTCAGGAAGTCAGTGGTGTCTCGAAGATAGCTGGGAGTGCTGGTAGCGTAGGGTCTTAGGACAGAGTCTACATAACCAGACAAGCCTGATGTTAGGGTGCCAATGCCTGAGATGATGGGGCGTCCAGGATATCCAGGTTTATGGATCTTGGGTAGCAAATAGAATACCCCTGGTCGGGGTTCTAGGCATGTGTCTGTACGGATTTGTTCCTGTGCTTTGTCAGGGAGTTTTTTTAGCAGATGGTGTAGTTTCTTTAGGTAATCCTCAGTGGGATCAGAGGATAATGGCCTGTAGAATGTGGTGTTAGAGAGCTGTCTAGCAGCCTCCTGGTCATATTCCAATTTATTCATGATGACGACAGCACCTCCTTTGTCAGCCTTTTTGATTATGATGTCAGGGTTGTTTCTGAGGCTGTAGATGGCGTTGTGTTCAGCATGGCTGAGGTTATGTGGCAAGTGATGTTGCTTTTCCACAATTTCAGCCTTTGCACGTCGACGGAAGCAATCTATGTAGAAATCCTCTGATCCCACTGAGGATTACCTAAAGAAACTACACCATCTGCTAAAAAAACTCCCTGACAAAGCACAGGAACAAATCCGTACAGACACATGCCTAGAACCCCGACCAGGGGTATTCTATTTGCTACCCAAGATCCATAAACCTGGATATCCTGGACGCCCCATCATCTCAGGCATTGGCACCCTAACATCAGGCTTGTCTGGTTATGTAGACTCTGTCCTAAGACCCTACGCTACCAGCACTCCCAGCTATCTTCGAGACACCACTGACTTCCTGAGGAAACTACAATCCATCGGTGATCTTCCAGAAAACACCATCCTGGCCACTATGGACGTAGAAGCCCTCTACACCAATATTCCACACAAAGATGGACTACAAGCTATCAGGAACAGTATCCCTGATAATGTCACAGCTAACCTGGTGGCTGAACTTTGTGATTTTGTCCTCACCCACAACTATTTCACATTTGGGGACAATATATACCTTCAAGTCAGCGGCACTGCTATGGGTACCCGCATGGCCCCACAATATGCCAACATTTTTATGGCTGACTTAGAACAACGCTTCCTTAGCTCTCGTCCCCTAACGCCCCTACTCTACTTGCGCTACATTGATGACATCTTCATCATCTGGACCCATGGAAAAGAAGCCCTTGAGGAATTTCACCATGATTTCAATAATTTCCATCCCACCATCAACCTCAGCCTAGATCAATCCACACAAGCGGTCCATTTCCTGGACACTACTGTGCTAATAAGCGATGGTCACATCAATACCACCCTATACCGGAAACCTACTGACCGCTACACTTACCTACATGCCTCCAGCTTCCATCCAGGACACACCACACGATCCATTGTCTACAGCCAAGCTCTAAGATATAACCGCATTTGCTCCAATCCCTCGGATAGAGACAAGCACCTACAAGATCTCTATCAAGCATTCTTAAAACTACAATACCCACCTGCTGAAGTGAAAAAACAGATTGACAGAGCCAGACGAGTACCCAGAAGTCACCTCCTACAAGACAGGCCCAACAAAGAAAATAACAGAACACCACTAGCTGTCACCTTCAGCCCCCAACTAAAACCTCTCCAGCGCATCATCAGAGATCTACAACCTATCCTGAAAGATGATCCTTTACTCTCACAGATCTTGGGAGACAGACCTGTCCTCGCTTACAGACAACCCCCCAACCTAAAGCAAATACTCACCAGCAACCACACATCACTGAACAAAACCACTAACCCAGGAACCTATCCTTGTAACAAACCCCGATGCCAACTCTGTCCACATATCTATTCAAGTGACATCATCATAGGACCTAATCACATCAGCCATTCCATCAGGGGCTCGTTCACCTGCACATCTACCAATGTGATCTATGCCATCATGTGCCAGCAATGCCCCTCTGCCATGTACATTGGCCAAACCGGACAGTCTCTACGCAAAAGAATTAATGGACACAAATCTGACATCAGGAATCAAAATACTCAAAAACCAGTGGGAGAACACTTTAACCTGTCTGGTCATTCAGTGACAGACCTGCGGGTGGCTATATTACAACAGAAAAACTTCAAAAACAGACTCCAAAGAGAGACTGCAGAGCTAGAATTGATATGCAAACTAGACACAATCAACTCCGGTTTGAATAAGGACTGGGAATGGCTGAGCCATTACAAACGTTGACTATCTCCCCTTGTAAGTACTCTCACACTTCTTATCACACTGTCTGTACTCGGCTAGCTTGATTATCACTTCAAAAGTTTTTTTTTTTTTTTTTTTTTTTTTTTCTCTTAATTAATTGGCCTCTCAGAGTTAGTAAGACAACTCCCACCTGTTTATGCTCTCTGTATGTGTGTATATATATCTCCTCATTATATGTTCCATTCTATATGCATCCGAAGAAGTGGGCTGTAGTCCACGAAAGCTTATGCTCTAATAAATTTGTTAGTCTCTAAGGTGCCACAAGTACTCCTGTTCTTCTTTTTAAAACCCTGTACTACTGGCATTGACCTCCCTCACCTCTAACTCCTATGACAAAAGCTGCCTTACTCAGAAAAGTAATTTGGTTGGATCATGAATCCTGTGGACTAGATGATGTGAAGCAGAAATATGAATTAAATCTCTCTCTTCATATATGTACTGCTTATATGTATGCTACCTGTGGATATACCTTCTGGCTTTCCTCCCTTGGGATGCTGCTGCTTGCATTGAAATATCCTCTGAAGAGTTCTGGGACATTAAGCAGCTTGCAGCATTAGTCTATTAATTTCTGTTCACCTTAAATAATAATAATCAGAAAAACAAAAAATAGTGCCAGAAGCCTAGCATGCATGAGCAAACCTACAACAAACCAGTGTGAGTCCATGTGTTTGAGAGGGAAAATTGTGATAAGGAACCATTTAACTTGAAGCTTCTGAGCTACGTGAAAACTAGGGCTATCAAGCAATTAAAAAAAATTAATCGTGCTGTTAAACAACAATAGAATACCATTAATTATAAATATTTGTGGATGTTTACTACATTTTCAAATATAGTAATTTAAATTATAACACAATACAAAGTGTACAGTGCTCACTTTATATTTATTTTTTATTACAAATATTTGCACTGTAAAAAACAATTTTTTTTCAATTCATCTCATACAAGTACTGTACTACAATCTCTATCATGAAAGTTGAACTTACACATGTAGAATTATCTGTAAAAAAAAAAAAAACAAAACCTGCATTCAAAAATAAAACCGTGTAAAACTTTAGAGCCTACGAGTCCACTCAGTCCTACTTCTTGGTTACAATTTGCAGGAGATAATGCTGCCGGCTTCTTGTTTACAATGTCACCTGAAAGTGAGAGCAGACATTCACATGACACTGTTGTAGCTGGCGTTGCAAGATATTTATGTGCCAGATGCGCTAAAGATTCATATGTCCCTTTATGCTTCAACCACCATGTCATAACTATAAAGGGAAGGGTAACAGCTGTCCTGTGTACAGTACTATAAAATCCCTCCTGACCAGAGACTCCAAAATCCTTTGCCCTGTAAAGGGTTAAGAAGCTCAGGTAACCTGGCTGGCATCTGACCCAAAGAACCAATAAGGGGACAAAATACTTTCAAATCTTGGGGGGCGGGGGGGGGGGGAAGGCTTTTGTTTGTGCTCTTTGTTTGGGAGTCGTTCGCTCTTGGGACTGAGAGGGACCAGACATCAATCCAGGTTCTCCCCATCTTTCTAAACAAGTCTCTCATATTTCAAACTTGTAAGTAAAAAGCCAGGCAAGGCGTCTTAGTTTTACTTTGTTTTCTCAACTTGTACCTTTTACTAGAGTGTTTATCTTTGTTTGCTATACTTTGAACCTGAGGCTAGAGGGAGGTCCTCTGAGCTCTTTAAGTTTGATTACCCTGTAAAGTTATTTTCCATACTAATTTTACAGAGATAATTTTTACCTTTTTCTTTAATTAAAAGCCTTCTTTTTAAGAACCTGATTGATTTTTCCTTGTTTTTAGATCCAAGGGGGTTGGATCTGTATTCACCAGGAGTTGGTGAAAGGAAGGAGGGGGAATGGTTAATTTCTCCTTGTTTTAGATCCAAGGGGGTTGGATCTGTATTCACCAGGAGTTGGTGAAAGGAAGGAGGGGGCATGGTTAATTTCTCCTTGTTTTAAGATCCAAGGGGTTTGGATCTGTATTCACCAGGGAATTGGTGAAGGTCTCTCAAGGCTACCCAGGGAAGGGAATTAGCTTTGGGATGGTGGCAGCGGACCAGACCTAAGCTGGTAGTTAAGCTTAGAAGTTTTCATGCAGGCCCCTACATTTGTACCCTAAAGTTCAAAGTGGGGAAGCAGCCTTGACACACCATTCCAGAGGACTTGCATCCATGCTGATGATGGGTTCCGCTCGATAACAAGCGGACTGATGCATGTTCATTTTTATCATCTGACTCAGATGCCACCAGCAGAAGGTTGATTTTCCTTTTTGGTGGTTTGGGTTCTGTAGTTTCTGCATCAGAGTGTTGCTCTTTTAAGACTTTTAAAAGCATGCTCCACACCTCGTCCCTCTCAAATTTTGGACGGTACTCCAGATTCTTAAACCTTGGGTCGAGTGCTGTAGCTATTTTTAGAAATCTCGCATCAGTACCTTCTTTGTGTTTTGTCAAATCTGCTGTGAAAGTGTTCAAAAATGAACATGTGCTGGGTCATCATCTGAGATTGCATAACATGAAATATATGCAGAATGCAGGTAAAACAGAGCAGGAGACATACAATTCTCCCCCCAAGGAGTACAGTCACAAATGTAATTGACGCATTATTTTTTTAACAAGCATCATCAGCATGGAAGCATGTCCTCTGGAATGGTGGCCAAAGCATGAAGGGGCATATCAATGTTTAGCGTATCTGGTATGTCAATACCTTGCAATGCCAGCTACAAAAGTCCTGTGCGAATGCCTGTTCTCACTTTCAGGTGACGTTGTAAATAAGAAGCAGATCGCAGTATCTCCCATCAATGTAAACAAACTTGTTTGTCTTAGCAATTGGCAGAATAAGAAAGGCCGTACCAGGTCAGACCAAAGGTCCATCTAGCCCAGTATCCTGTCTACCGACAGTGGCCAATGCCAGGTGTCCCAGAGGGAGTGAACCTAACAGGCAATGATCAAGTGATCTCTCTCCTGCCATCCATCTCCACCCTCTGACAGACAGAGGCCAGGGACACCATTCTTTACCTGTCCTGGCTAATAGCCATCAATGGACTTAACCACCATGAATTTATCCAGTTCTCTTTTAAACTCTGTTATAGTCCTAGCCTTCACAACCTCCTAGGTAAGGAGTCCCAGAAGTTGACTGTGTGCTGCGTGAAGAACTTCCTTTTATTTGTTTTAAACCTGCTGCCTATTAATTTCATTTGATGACCCCAAGTTCTTGTATTATGGGAATAAGTAAATAACTTTTCCTTATCCACTTTCTCCACATCACTCATGATTTTATATACCTCTATCATATCCCCCCTGAGTCTCCTCTTTTCCAAGCTGAAGAGTCCTAGCCTCTTTAATCGCTCCTCATATGGGACCCTCTCCAAAACCCTAATAATTTTAGTTGCCCTTTTCTGAACCTTTTCTAGTGCCAGTATATCTTTTTTGAGTTGAGGAGACCACATCTGTACGCAGTATTCGAGATGAGGGTGTACCATCGATTTATATAAGGGCAATAATATATTCTCAGTCTTATTCTCTATCCCCTTTTTAATGATTCCTAACATCCTGTTTGCTTTTTTGACCACCTCTGCACACTGCGTGGACATTTTCAGAGAACTATCCACGATGACTCCAAGATTTTTTTCCTGACTTGTTGTAGCTAAATTAGCCCCCATCATATTGTATGTATAGTTGGGGTTGTTTTTTCCAATGTGCATTACTTTACATTTATCCACATTGAATTTAATTTGCCATTTTGTTGCCCAATCACTTAGTTTTGTGAGATCTTTTTGAAGTTCTTCACAGTGCTTTGGTCTTAACTATCTTGAGCAGTTTAGTATCATCTGCAAACTTTGCCACCTCACTGTTTACCCCTTTCTCCAGATCATTTATAAATAAGTTGAATAGGATCGGTCCGAGGACTGACCCTTGGGGAACACCACTAGTTACCCCTCTCCATTCTGAGAATTTACCATTAATTCCTAACCTTTGTTCCCTGTCTTTTAACCAGTTCTCAATCCATAAAAGGACCTTCCCTTTTATCCCATGGCAGCTTAATTTACATAAGAGCCTTTGATGAGGGACCTTGTCAAAGGCTTTCTGGAAATCTAAGTACACTATCTCCACTGGATCCCCCTTGTCCACATGTTCGTTGACCCCTTCAAAGAATTCTAATAGATTAGTAAGACACGATTTCCCTTTACAGAAACCATGTTGACTATTGCTCAATAGTTTGTTTTTCTATGTGTCGAACAATTTTATTCTTAACTATTGTTTCGACTAATTTGCCTGGTACAGATGTTAGACTTACCGGTCTGTAATTGCCGGGATCACCTCTAGAGCCCTTTTTAAATATTGGCGTTACATTAGCTAACTTCCAGTCATTGGGTACAGAAGCTGATTTAAAGGACAGGTTACAAACAAAGTTAACAGTTCTGCAACTTCATATTTGAGTTCTTTCAGAACTCTTGGGTGAATGCCATCTGGTCCCAGTGACTTGTTAATGTTAAGTTTATCAATTAATTCCAAAACCTCCTCTCGTGACACTTCAATCCGTGACAGTTCCTCAGATTTGTCACCTATAAAAGCCAGCTCAGATTTGGGAATCTCCCTAACATCCTCAGCTGTGAAGACTGAAGCAAAGAATCCATTTAGTTTCTCTGCAATGACTTTATTGTCTTTAAGGACTGAGTGGACTTGTAGGCTCTAAAGTTTTACCCGGTGTGGTTTTTGAGTGCAGTTATGTAACCAAAAAAAATCTGCATTTGTAAGTTACACTTCCACGATAAAGAGATTGCACTTCAGTACTTGCATGAGGTGAATTCAAAAATACTATTTCTTTTATCATTTTTACAGTGCATGTATTTGTAATAAAAAATAATATAAAGTGAGCACTGTGCACTTTGTATTCTGTGTTGTAATTGAAATCAATATTGAAAATATAGAAAAACATTCAAAAATATTTAATACATTTCAATTGGTATTCTATTGTTATAAGTGCAGTTAATCACGATTAATTTTTTTGATTTAATCGCGTGAGTTAACTGTGATTAATTGACAGCCCTAGTGAAAACATGTTCTTAAAATTATAAAAAGGATGACAAGACTGCTCTTTATTTATGCTAAATGTTTTACTTTAAGAACATAAGAACGGCCATACTGGGGCAGACCAAAGGTCCATCTAGTCCAGTATCCTGTCTTCTGACAGTGGCCAATGCCAGGTGCCCCAGAGGGACTGAACAGAACAGGTAATCATCAGGTGATCCATCCTGTCACCCATTCCCAGCTTCTGGCAAACAGAAGCTAGGGGCACCATCCCTGTCCATCCTGGCTAATAGCCTCCATGAACTTATCTAGTTCTTTTTTAAATCCTGTTATAGTCTTGGCCTTCGCAACATCCTCTTACAAGGAGTTCCACAGGTTGACTGTGCATTGTGTAAAAAAATTCTTCCTTTTGTTTGTTTGAAATCTGCTGCCTATTAATTTCATTTGGTGCCCCTTAGTTGTTGTGTTATGAGAACAAATAAATGACGCTCTTATTTACTTTCTCCACACCAGTCATGATTTTAAAGACCTCTATCATATCCCCCCTTAGTTGCCTCTTTTCCAAGCTGAAAAGTCCTGGATTTATTAATCTCTCCTCATATGGCAGCCATTCCATACCTCTAATAATTTTTGTTGCCCTTTCCTGAAACTTTTCCAATTTCAATATATTTTTTTGAGATGGGGCGACCACATCTGCACGCAGTATTCCAGATGTGGGCATACCATGGATTTATATAGAGGCAATATGATACTTTCTGTCTTATTATCTATCCCTTTCTTAATGATTCCCAACATTCTGTTAGCTTTTTTGACTGCCGCTGCATATTGAGTGGATGTTTTCAGAGAACTATCCACAATGACTCCAAGATTTCTTTCTTGAGTGGTAACAGCTAATTTAGACCCCATCATTTTGTATGTATCGTTGGGATTATGTTTTCCAGTGTGCATTACTTTGCATTTATCAACATTGAATTTCATCTGCCATTTGTTGCCAAGTCACCCAGTTATGAGAGATCCTTTTGTAGCTCTTCGGAGTCTGCCTGGGACTTGACTATCTTGAGTAGTTTTGTATCATCTGAAAATTTTGCCACTTCACTGTTTACCCCCTTTTCCCTGATCATTTATGAATATGTTGAATAGGAATAGGTACAGTATAGACCCGTAGGGGACATCACTGTTTACCTCTCTCCATTCTGAAAACTGATAATTTATTCCTATCCTTTGTTTCCTATCTTAACCAGTTACCAATCCATAAGAGGACCTTGCCTGTTATCCCATGATAGTTTAGCTCACTTAAGAGCCTTTGGTGAAGGACCTTGTTAAAGGCTTTCTCAAAATCTAAGAACACTATATCCACTGGATCCCCCTTTTCCACATGCTTGTTGACCCCCTCAAAGAATTCTAGTAGATTGGTGAGGTATGATTTCCCTTTACAAAAACCATGTTGCCTCTTCCCCAACAAATTATGTTCATCTATGTGCATGACAATTTTGTTCTTTACTATAGTTTCAACCAGTTTTCCCGGTACTGAAATCAGGCTTACCAGCCGGTAATTGCCGGGATCACCTGTGGAGCCCTTTTTAAAAATTGGCATCACATTAGCTATCTTCCAGTCATTTGGTACAAAAGCTGATTTAAAGGTTACAGACTACAGTTAGTAGTTCTGCAATTTCACATTTGAGTTCCTTCAGAACTCTTGGGTAAATACCAGCTGGTCCTGGTGACTTATTACTGTTTAGTTTATCAGTTTGTTCCAAAACCTTCTCTAATGACATCTCAATCTGGGACAGTTCCTCAGATTTGTCACCTAAAAAGAATGGCTCGGGTTTGGAAATCTCCCTCACATCCTCAGCCATAAAGACCGATGAAAGTAATTCATTGTGTTTCTCTGCAATGGCCTTATACTTTGTCTCATTTAGGATTAAAAACTATTTTGTAATGACTAGTTTTAACAGATGAAAATGTGTATGTTATAGTATTCTAAAAGTTGTATTGAAATGTAGTTTTAGCAGTACACACTTGATGAAGTGTCTACTGCTACAATATGCAGTGTTCTTGTATGTATTCCTATTTTGTACTAATGGGTACTTTGAGATTCTGGCCATTGAGCAGCAAAGGTGCTCCATGTGCAATAGGCTACCCGTATCTGGACCTGATATTTACAGAAAAGAAGCCTTAGTGAAGTGGGAAATTAATTCATGTATGTGAAGAGAATATACCTGAGACTGGAATTTGATTTATAAAATGTTTTAACTTCTGCTTTATATCTGGCAGTAAAGTTTGTGTGTGTAAGTTATTTACATAGCTTTTTCTTAGGTTCCATGAAGTGTGAAAAGTGGTGTGTGCTATATATACAACCAAGGAGGTATTATTGGAGAGCACTTTCTGTGTTATATGTATTTTTCTGTGTAGGTCTTAAAATCTTAATGAGAAACAGCTTTTAAAATACCAGGTTAGGGCTTTTCTGTGGAATGCTAATGTAGTCAGGGTGCAAGAATTTTTATGATCATACTGTGTAATCCTGCTTGGCATAAGTTATGACCAAGAGAGGTAAAAATGCCATATATAGCTTGGTCCCTGTCTAACCTAAAGTCTTTTCTATGGGAGAAAAATGTACCAATATACCAATGTAACTGAATCTGTGTGTGTGTGTGTGTGTATCTATCTATCTATCTATCTATCTATCTTTTATGTCTATTCAGCTTAAGTCTGTAACAGATTTATATAAGGCACTCTTAAATAAGGGTGTTCATTCAAGGGGATTGAACAGTTGAATAAATTAGTTTCCAGACTGGTACAGCTTTCTCATGTAGACAAGGCCCAAAGCTCCTACTATCGCTAACACCAGTAGAAGTGCAATGGTGGGAGATTTCAAGGAAAATGCCAGTGTAGACAAAGCCTTGTCCATATTCATAGAACGGAATCTGTTCTTGGGGGAAATGAATTTCTATTCCATTTAATGTAGGGGTGCTTACATGGGGAGTTTTTGCTACCACTGATTCCTTTACACAAGAGGTGAAACACTGGCAGCACTAGTATAAACAGGGTTCTAGGCAGCTGCTCATAGTCTAAGCTCAGAGCAGATCTACACAACAGAGTGCTTGTAATGCCATCGACTTCTGACGCCTTGGTGTCACGAGTGCTCCTGCTTTTGCTGTCACACTGGTCTACAACTTTTGAGAAGTCGTCTGCTTTAGAGATAAAATGTGCTATTTATTATGTATTTTGATGTGCTGAATTCAAATATGACAATTAAAACAACTGATGGCTACTGTTTCTAAGATATTTAAGTTTTTACATTTTATGTCTATGTATATTGTGTAGATAGTAGAGTTTTAATCATAAACTGTAAACCTAGGTCTTTTCATATGTTTATGGTTGCTTTACATGATAATATTTCACCTGCCCTGTTTATGTAACACTTTAAAAATCAGCAAAAGAGTTATATAAATAAAATGTATTATGAAACAAAAGGCAAAAAACTATTATGTACATAGTTTAGTCCTATTCAGTGTCTACTCGGCACTTCTTGGCTTGTCTCTTGTATTCATTAAATGGAGCATCTTTTGTCACTGTCCAGCAATAGTCTGCAAGCATTGATGGGCTCCATTTGCCCTGATAGCGTTTCTCCATTGTTGCAATGTCCTGCTGAAATCGCTCGCCGTGCTCGTCGCTCACTGCTCTGCAGTTTGGTGGAAAAAAATCTAGATGAGAGTGCAAAAAATGTATCTTTAGTGACATGTTGCAACCAAGGCTTTTGTATGCCTTGAGGAGGTTTTCCACCAACAACCTGTAGTTGTCTGCCTTGTTGTTTCCCAGAAAATTTATTGCCACTAACTGGAAGGCTTTCCATGCTGTCTTTTCCTTGCCACGCAGTGCATGGTCAAATGCATCATCTCGAAGAAGTTCACGAATCCGAGAACCAACAAAGACACCTTCCTTTATCTTAGCTTCACTTAACCTTGGAAATTTTCCACGGAGATACTTGAAAGCTGCTTGTGTTTTGTCAATGGCCTTGACAAAGTTCTTCATCAGACCCAGCTTGATGTGTAAGGGTGGTAACAAAATCTTCCTTGATTCAACAAATGGTGGATGCTGAACACTTTTCCTCCCAGGCTCCAATGACTGTCGGAGTGGCCAATCTTTCTTGATGTAGTGGGAATCTCTTGCACGACTATCCCATTCACAGAGAAAACAGCAGTACTTTGTGTATCCAGTCTGCAGACCAAGCAAGAGAGCAACAACCTTCAAATCGCCACAAAGCTGCCACTCTTGTTGGTCATAGTTTATGCACCTCAAAAGTTGTTTCATGTTGTCATAGGTTTCCTTCATATGGACTGCATGACCAACTGGAATTGATGGCAAAACATTGCCATTATGCAGTAAAGCAGCTTTAAGACTCGTCTTTGATGAATCAATGAACAGTCTCCACTCATCCGGATCGTGAGCGATGTTGAGGGCTGCCATCACGCCATCGATGTTGTTCCAGGCTACAAGATCACCTTCCATGAAGAAGAATGGGACAAGATCCTTTTGACGGTCACGGAACATGGAAACCCTAACATCACCTGCCAGGAGATTCCACTGCTGTAGTCTGGATCCCAACAGCTCTGCCTTACTCTTGGGTAGTTCCAAATCCCTGACAAGGTCATTCAGTTCACCTTGTGTTAGGAGGTGTGGTTCAGAGGAGGAGGATGGGAAAAAATGTGGATCCTGTGACATTGATGGTTCAGGACCAGAAGTTTCATCCTCTTCCTCGTCTGACTCAAGTGAGAATGATTCTGGTGCATCAGGAACCGGCAGTCCTTCTCTGTGGGGTACTGGGCGTATAGCTGATGGAATGTTTGGATAATGCACAGTCCACTTTTTCTTCTTTGACACACCTTTCCCAACTGGAGGCACCATGCAGAAGTAACAATTGCTGGTATGATCTATTGGCTCTCTCCAAATCATTGGCACTGCAAAAGGCATAGATTTCCTTTTCCTGTTCAACCACTGGTAAAGATTTGTTGCACAAGTGTTGCAGCATATGTGTGGGGCCCACCTCTTGTCCTGATCTCCAATTTTGCAGCCAAAATAAAGGTGATAGGCTTTCTTAACCATAGTGGTTATACTGCGCTTTTGTGATGCAAAAGTCACTTCACCACAAACGTAGCAGAAGTTATCTGCACTGTTCACACAAGTACGAGGCATCTCTGCTCACTTTGGCTAAACAGAAATGTGTCCCTTTGCAAAATCAAACACTGACAAATAAGAGAGCACGACACTGTATGATTTCTAGAGCTGATATAGGGCAATTTGTTCAGCAGAGTGATGTAAGCTTCGTTATGATTGCATCATCCATGACTTCTAGGAATAACATGATGCAATTCATATCATGTATGATGCAATACCAGCTTCAGATTGCATCATTCATTGTTTTGCCTAAAAATTAAGTACTGTCCAAACCCAGTCAGAGATTTATTCATAGATCCAGTCAAAGATGTATTTTAGTCATTTCTGGTTTAAATTGAGATCCCTTCCCTTTATAACTCACTTATCCTCCGCCATTCCCAAGTCCAGGGTCGTATATACTGACCCAATAGCATATCTTGAAAACTAGAGCCAATCAACAATTTTAAGCATCATTTTCGTTCTCAGTGACCCAGAATTAGTAAAGTTTGAGTACATTTATTTCAGAAGCATTTTGACTGTAGAGCAGTGTCACCAGTAGTAGGTATGATGGGAAATTCTAGAGATGTAAGCCTAGTATGGAAGGGCATCACATCTTCTCAGATGGTAACATGAAGAGAGGAGGATGCCTTCAGCAATGTGTACTTTTGCACAATTCTCATGTTGCGAGGTTCCCTTTCCAATATTGTTTTGAGAAGGAGCAAGTAGGGAGGGAAAAAAGATTTTGTTTTATTTAGTTCTCTAACAGACTGAAAGTGCTGCCTATTCTCCTCTTACTTTTTCACAGCCAGAAGGTCTTGCTTATCTCTAATCGGGGTTAATTAAAGCCCTAGGGCAGTGCTGAGACCCTGCCAATGGCTAGAAGGTACAAACATAATCAAGACTACAGCGCCTCACTATAGGGAATGGAGAGGTAACCATGAGCCAGACACAGAATCTGATAATACAACTCTTGGTAATTCTCTTTAACTTATATGAGTGAACTTTTATCAAATCGTTTTACACATGTAGTAATTTTCATGATTTTAGCACAATGGAATGGATTCTTCAACTTAGAGAGGGTGCCTGGAAATTTATGTTATGAAATAGCACCTTTTAGTTTTCATTCATTCATTCATTCATTCATTGATTTATGTGTGTATAAATAAAAACTGAAGAGTGTGTGTGTGTTTGTATATCATAGAATCATAGAATCATAGTTCCATGTTTGCCAGTATACCAGTTCTCTCATTGTTTTTATTTCTTATTGCAGTTATGAAAAGTCAGCAAAGCAAGCAAGAGCAAATATTTGCCTCGTTGCCCTTAACAAATATGTCTCATTGCCCTTTACCTTCTTGACCTGAAATACTTTAATTGATGTTTGCAGTTGTTTCAGAAATATACATGTTGTATAAAAAATAAGAAATTTTTATGAAAATTATTTTGGAGCTACTGTATAGGAATAGAATTGTGCTCAGTCACACTGCAACAGTAAATTTACAGTCTCTTTTGCAATGGCTCGACATGTGTTTGGTTGTGTTTTATGTTTTGGTGCAGGGATGGGAGTCAGATTGTTTCTCATAAAATAATCAACTTTAGCACAGCCGTGATCATCTGATTGTCAAAGGGACATTGAACATATTTAGAAAATGTAAGGAATTTTCAGTGTAGTTATTAGACACTGGGGCAATGTGACCCTGGTTTAGATACCAGGGAGTGTTGGTTAATTGATGTTAAGATAATCAAAGTTGTATTATCTATTATTTCAGAATACAAAGCTATTGCTGCCAAAATTCAAATAAATAAATAAATAAAAAGCATAATAGAGAATCTTCAGCTAGCACTCTTGCACCCCCTTGCTGTATTAAATTACTGTTGTCAAGATTATACGGATTCAGCAATAATATATATTGACTGTAAATTGTCCACATTTGATGCTGCAGTGAAACATGCCATATATTTTTACTCTGATTCTTTATTTCTTAAAGGCATCTATCTGTTTTTCTAAGACACCAAAAATTACTAGCTTTTTAAAATTAACTCAAATCAAAAATTGAGGGTTGTTTTTTTTTACTGTAGCAAAGAAAGGAAGGAAACCCCCTCCCCCTTCTGTATCGGAACCCTTTGATGTATGTACAGTAGCAACATTATGACAGAAAATGTAGTTGATGCAGTCCCCCTTGAGCGTCATTGTCTCCTGTAAGATTAGAACATGAGGACAGAACACAGAATTTCATTTCAGTAGAGTTTATGAAAGGGTTTCCACTATATTGCGATGATACTAAACGCCTGGAATTTCTAACGTCTCAAGCCACCCTTTGGAAGATGTGAAGATTAAGAACACCCTGGCTAATATCTTTTACTGAAGTTTCTCTCTCTTTAAACAGGGTAATTTCTGAAAAGTCTTTAGCAGTCCTATCTCCATGTAAATTAATATTGTAAATTGTGCAGCTAGTGAGGATGGAGGGAGTGGTGGGGTGGGAGAATTAAAATCATTCCAATAAATGGTTTAATTTATGCCTCAGCAGTTAAGCGTGCTCCTGGTTAACAGAAATACCCTTCAGCTACACAGGATTTTGGAGGGTTGGAGGGCACTCATTTGCACATAAATAGCCATTAACTGATAAATTCCCAGAGGTCTCCTGTTGCATGCTAGTGATTCTGACCTACTTAGCTAGCTTAAATTTGTTTTACAGAATTATTATAATTCCATCCTTGGTACTTAAACTTTCTGATTAATGCATGCCTCACAATACAATTAAAGTATAATTACACAGTTTTACAGTTTGCTATCATGGTGTTATTATTATTACAAAGAGCTGGATTTTGCAAATATTAGAAGAATTAGGGTTCCAGTACCCATCACTTTGCTGTTATTAAATGATTATGGGACCCCTTTATGTCTGAAGAGTGAATTGGAGAAAGGTGAGTCATTAACTAACAAGCACATTAAGGTTTTGCAAGTGAGTGAACAAGAGATGTATGGTTGTTTCTGTTATACATCCATAGTTGATAGGTGCAAAGACCTTTGCTCGCCTTATTTTTAGCTGTCCCTGAAATACACTAGAAAAACTTCAGCTTAGTTTCAAAAGTAATTCTGTGCTAAATGTCTGTGATTTGTAACTCTATTGCTGTAAATAATTAACTAGTGTTAAACATTAGAGGTTATTAGGAGTATTTGCTATAGGAACAGTTACTTTGGTATTCTCATAGAAAGCACTAATGGACAGATACTGAGGTACAATTAATCGGAACAGATCATAGGTCAGGTGTGAAAAGCTGTCATAAAGTATAATTAGGCAGGCCAAAAAAGACTTGAAGAGCAACTAGCAAAAGCTAATACAAAAACTGATAGCAAATTTTTTTTTAAGTACATCAGGAGGAACAATCAGTAGGGCCATTGGATAATCGAGGTGCTAAAGGAGCACTCAAGTAAGACAAGGCCATTGAAGAGAAGCTAAATAAATTCATTGCATTCGTCTTCACTGCAGAAGATGTGAGAGATTTCTGTACTTCACGCACGATTTTTAGGTGACAGATCTGAGGAACTGTCCCAGATTGAGGTGTCAGTAGAGGAGGCTTTGGAACAAATTGATAAATTAAACAGTAATAAGTCACCAGGAGCAGATGGTATTCACCCAAGAGTTCTGAAGGAACTCAGATATGCTATTGCAGAACTGCCAAATGTGGTATGTAACCTAGCAATGAAATCAGCTTCTGTAGCAGAGGACTAGTGGATAGCTAGTGTGATGCCGATCTTTTTTTAAGGCTCCAAAGGTGATCCTGGCAGTTACATGCTGGTAAGCCTAACTTCAGTACCAGGCCAATTGATTGAAACCATAGTAAAGAACAGAATTATCAGCTCCATAGATGAACACAATATTTTGGAAAAGAATCAACACATCTTTTGTAAAAGGAAATTATGCCTCACAAGTCTATTAGACTTCTTTGAGGGTGAAAGAAAACATGTGGACAAGGGTGATCCAGTGGCTATAGTGTACTTGGACTTTCAAAAGCCTTTGACAGGATCCCTCACCAAAGGCTCTTAAGCAAACTAAGCAATTATAGGATAAGAGGGGAGGTCAGTAAAGATCAGTAACTGGTTAAAAGATAGAAAACAAAGGGTAGGAATTAACTGTTAGTTTTCACAATGGAGAGAGGTAAATAGCAGGATTCCCCAAGGATCTTGTCGGAGAAAAACTGAGTTCTCACTATTTGTTTTGGTACAGCAAGTCAGACACTTTATTAACTCTCACATGTGCAGAGGGAGAGCAAACAGGTCTCTCCCTGATAACTAATTACAGCAAGCATTTATACCTTTCATTACAAAAATAATGAGGGACAGCAGCATTTTTGTTTATACATAGGCCATCTTGATATCTCATTTCCTCAGTTGTTTTGACTCTTGCCAACATACAATTATTTTCTATACCTTATCTACCCAAGGTCTTCTACACTTTATCTATGCTGAGGTCATCATAACTTCTTACACAGCTCTTTCTCACCCGCCTCACACAATCCTCGCTTCTACAAATCTCGCGTTATCAGGGTTACAGTTAGCCTGACTCTTGCTAACAAACGTCATGCATTACAGTTCCCTTCTGTCAGTTCTTTTCTCTGCTTCCACAACCCCCCCTTTTGTACTTCTAGTACAACAAACATTCTCAAATCTCTATTTGCATCAAGTCCTGGACTTCTGATTCTAAATCAGATGCTTCAACCTTAGGGGTTTTGATTGGATGCAATGACAATGCATGATTAGCATGAACATGAAAGGTATTACTATTATTACGTCTTTTACAACAACAATAACATAATCCTAAACTAACTAATAACAATACAAGCAATAACATTCCCATAGCAATACTATAATGGGGTTGTTGTACAGCCTTTGTCATAAAGCACAATACATCATATTTAATACATAAGGTAGCTACTCTATAAGCAGTGTGAAAGGCATACTTTTCTACTTGATATACATTTTGAAGCATGTGAATTTGCCCTTGTACCTCAGAGATTTTCTGAATCTCAGGTAACAATGAAAGCAAATTTTGAAATCTATCAGATAGTAAGCTAGTCCAATTAAAGGGTATCTGGAACCTAAGGGCTACTTGAAAAACTCTATCTGCAGGCCAATAAATGATATGATTGCCTGCAGTGGTAGTGAGATTAAAATGTATGTCTTGCAATGTAGTGGCTTTAACATACACACAGCTATCATTAGCTTAAAAAAATAAGTGTCCTGTCAGGGTAGTTCCTTGTCCCCTACCCTCCCAGCAAATGTAGTCATGAAGAGTAACAACTTCTCCTGGCTTCAGTTTACGGATACACTGAAGCTGTGGGGGTTGTAACGGCCAAAATGTCCATTGACTCCCTAACCCCACCCAAATGTCAGATGTAATCCCAGGAGCACTGACTAAAAATCGATTGGGCATACCAGGAGGTCTAATTTCCCAGATGTCTCTGTGAATTACCCAATCCCACATGCATCCTCCCCATGGACCCGGCAGGATTCGGTATGTGGGAGCCCACACCCCCTGAACCGGTCCATATGCTTGGAAGGAGCACTGAGAACGTCCACACTTCCACCCAGAAAGTTTCCAAGTATGTCTCCATGGCCACAGATCAGATGGTACTCCTGATGTGTCTGTAAGGGCAGTGGGCCAAGCCTGATGCTCTAGATCATTCCGAATGGCCATTAGCTGGTCATTCAGGAAATCCTGAATTTCTGAGCATGCTAGATCCCACTGCAATGCCTTCCCAGCCTCAGTGATATTCAATACCATCTCTGTCAGCAACTTCTGGGTCATTGAACTAAGGGCAGAAATAACATGTAACTCACCAACTCCAGCCTGTACCTGGGTTAGTTGTGCTCCAGAAACAAGGCCTATGGCCTTCTCTAGTTGGCCCAATTTCTCATCATGTTCCTGGTTCTTAAAAATATTCCAGACTGCTACTGCATTATTGGCCCCATCCCACAGGGATCCGGTCAAGTCTCTCTTCTTTCTAGAAGAAATAACCCAAGCCCTCTGTTGTGCTAATCTAATGGCAGCCCCCTGTGAGCAATTTGGGTATGTAGAGGTAATCTGGAAACTGGATAAGGGTAATGAAAATTTAACAGTCCCTAGTGTAGTGTTAATCACAGTTCATTGATATCCTAATACATTTCTTTTTCCTGCTGTCCAGAAGACACAGCAGAGCTAGAAGGAGAAATAGGCTTATCAGTCGGAGAGTCCTCCCGAGGTGGAGGGGTCTTTTTACAGTGAGAAGCATGGGTCCAGGCAGGTAGTCCTTGGCACTTCATAGTGGTGGTGGTTAACAGGACTTGGAAAGGGCCTTTCCAGTGTGGAGCCAAAGCAGTCTTTCGTTGATAGACTTTACGTAGACTCAGTCTCCTTGTTTCAATGAATGGCAGGGCTGCTAGGGTCTTTGGGTAGCACTTCTTTTATCTGTGAGAAAAGAAACCTAACACATTTCATTAATGCCTGGCAGTGTTTTTCAGATCTCATAGTTGCTTGGGCACATTCAGGCCCCCCTTTTCTTGGCTATCAGCCAAGTCTTAGCTGTGGGCAGTGTCCTTGGATGGTGCCAGCATCTTATCTTTGGACTGAGCTTGCTAGCTATTTTTTCTCAGTTAACTCATTCTGTTCTTTTTCCTTCTCCCCTTCTTGGCTTCTTTTAACCTACAAAGGAAACTTCCACTCTTCACTTATACACCTTTTCCCAACAATGAACACATACACATTGCCATTATACAGTACATTAGTCTTATTATTCAATGTATGCCATGTACACCCTTCCAGTAAAATAACTTTATTACAGAGCTTTGGACCAACAAACCAGGACAAGCACACCCACTTTTGAGGAGTCCACTCAGTACAACCTCAGGTGTCCAATAGCTTTCCTCCCTCCCCAGCCCTCTGGCTAGAAATCTGAGGTAGCCAGAAAGATCCCATGGGCAATATGGGGAGTGGGTTAACCTTCCATGTCCTTGCTTCCAAAGACTGTTGGTATGCAAATTTTAACAACAATTT
Organism: Malaclemys terrapin pileata; assembly: GCF_027887155.1. NCBI lineage: Eukaryota > Metazoa > Chordata > Testudines > Emydidae > Malaclemys > Malaclemys terrapin. Next base: position 135,474,959 of record NC_071507.1, read on the forward strand.
TTTTCAATTAAAAAAAAAATCTGGCCAATGAAGTTTTTTTTTTTTCTTACTTAAGCAACTGTATTACACTTTAGTATATCACATTTTCCTGATTTATCCAAACACTTTTTGTATTCCAAGTTGAATAAAACAAGTATCTGCTTTTTTTGATTTAACCCTTCTATTTAATTTTGAACTAGACTGTCTTATGAAAATATTAAACCCAACAATTCTGGCCACAAGACAAACACCACAAGACAGGACAAAGAACACAAAAATAATTCCTATTGTACCAGTAAATGCATGGTACATTGAATGCTGTTCAGCTGGCATCCGTTTTCTCTGATGATCTGAAAGACAAAAGAACAGAGGTCTACCCCTTCTGGGTAGTCAGTCATTGCTTAAAATATTTCCTTTATATACACACATACTCTTGTTGATTTTAGACAAAACAGAGGAATTACCCCATATTTCTTTGTATTTGTTTCATAGGCAGCCCAGGTTTCAGTGGCTTCTACCTTATTAGTTAGAAAATTGCATTAATATAGATGCTTTCTGGCTTGCTTCCAGATCCAAAGCTATCCACAGCTTAAAAATTCTTATGTAAAAAGTCACAATTAACTTTCCCAGACTTTTGATTGCCTTTTACTTCTAACTCCTGCTTTCAAACACCCAGTGATCTGAAAGAGACAACACAACCTATATTGGTAGGTTTGCATTTCTTTTACCTCTGCTACAATATACACTGCACATGTTCTGGGGAAAATGCACATCCTCTCCACAATTCAATTTCCACAACACTAGCCACATCAATTTCTACACAAGGTGTAACTGTTTCTTTTGTGCTTACAAAATCTCCATGCACCCCTAGTAAAGTGACAGTTCGACCACACAGAGCCAGGGGCACTGTCCTTCTCTCTCTTTTTACCAGATCTTTTATCTGCTATTTTGTTACCCAAAAACAAATTCAAATCTTTATTCTTTCCTGAACACCGGGTAAAGGCCATTTACTTAACATATAATCCAAAGGGCTATCCTTAGAGAGTTTTACCAGAGACCCACCCATCTGCCTGCTGATACTCTAACAGAGAATTACACAGAACAGAGGGAATTATGGCCTAATAGGATCCTATTACAGGAATTTCTACTAATACTGACCGCTACAGGGGACGGGACAGAAGGATCCCAATTCAACCTCAGAGCTTCATTGCACGCGATGGCTTCCACTTTGAGGAATTACAAATGAGAGGCTCAGTTCCGTCCACACACCTAACACCTAAATGTATAAGACAGAAATTCATTAACCGGAGTTGCCAGTAACTGTCACCAAAATATCAGGTCCACCTAGCTGAGAGCCAATAACAGCCAGACAGGGATAAGGAAGAGTTGCTTTATTCAGCAGAAGAAAGGAGAGCCTTGCACCTTGGTACAAAGACTCTGTCTTACACACATTTTACCATTTCAATTATTATCCTGGGAATTTGAAATCCCCATGCTTATAATTACTTACTCCTTTCCTTCCACTATGCCCTCAAAGTTTCCAACCTGTTCTCCAATCTCTCTATCTATTGCCTGCCCGCTTGGGCCCGATCCTGCTTTTCTCGCTGAACCGTCCCTTCCATGGGCACCAGCTTTTTCACTACCAATTTAGATAGGAGGGTGGGCTTCTCAACTAGCCCCCACCCTTCCTGGTCTCTTCTCTTTATCTTCTTACTCACAAGGCTACCCAAGTCCTCCCCCGTGAGGCTTGCCACTTGGGCAAAACGCATTGCCCATTGGCATTTAACTATTCAATTTTCTCTTGTGGCAAACACACTGCTCTTACAGCATATGCAAACACAAATGGTTAAATTCTGACAAGTCCCTGAAGGACCGGTACTTGCTTAGCCAGTGCTTCCTTTTCTGCCTGGAAGTCCTGTCTCAAGGCTTGCAACTTGCCCTGGGCGTAGGTTTGAGTTGCTGCCTGGTTCATGATCTATGCTCTTAATTGCTCAATTCTAGTTATCAAGTACACAACTCTTCCCTTTTCTCCAACTTCTCTGTTGCCCAGTCCTGCTACGACTGGGGTAGATCCACCTGACACCCTTCCCGGTCAGCCGGGGTGGAAAGAGGAATGCTAAATCCCTCTCCGGTTCTCAGACTTACTGCGGCTGAGAGTAGGCACACTTTCATACTCACACACGTACGTCCAGACTGGCCACGTCTGTGTATAACGTTCAGAGAAGGTGCTGTGCAATCTCCAACTTGCTTCCTCTCTTGGGAGAGCAGTTCTTTTACACCCTGAGGTTTCCTGGGGCGTCTTTTCAGTGATTCCAGTCCAGGCCGGCTGCCTGTGGCTTCTTCAGCTTCCCCAAACCACGCCAGCTCCAGGGTCGCAAAGGCAGACTGTTGGATCTCACTGGACAGTTAAGCTTTGCAAATGTAATCTCAGCACTTTAACTTGTATTGCCTTTGGTTTGACTATGTCTATATTTTTTCACAGTCAGCTGGGGCCGAAAGCAGTTTTTCTTTATACTTAGTCTGGTCTGCATTGATTCTTGACCTTGAACGCAGATTAACTTTCTCTTTATCTCTGGACCAAGCTGAATTTCAAATTAACCCGTTCCTTTCCTCAATAGACAAATTGCTCCCATTGTGTGTCAGAGGCTTTTTGGTGATTAAAAGCTCCTCTGAGATGTATGATCTTATCTAGATTGAAGGTACCTTCTAGTGGGCATTGTTTAGATGAATTTTTCACGCGTGTAATGATTCCAATTCTCTAAATACCTGCAGGTTTTAGTACCATAATGTACGTACATGAAATAAGCTGGGGTACCCTTAGTGGGTGAGAGGGAATCCTTAGACTGTCCCCCACCCATTTTCCAATCACACACACAGGGAGGAGGATGCCCTGTCCGCGCTAGCGGCACATAAACTAAGGATCTCTCCCTACAGGGTATTCACACAGGAGAGACTAACGAGGATGGCCACGACCCTCCTACACCTCCCTTCAGCAAAGAGCGTCGGCTAGTCTCAGAGAGACGGCGCCGCTTACTCTGTTGCATCCAGTGAGATGATCAGACTGTCAGTGGCTCACACGGAGAGGAAAAGGGGAGGGAAGATGGGTTCACACACTCCTAGACCCAGGTAGCCTCCTCGCCGGACGATGCCAGGACGAGTTAGCCCACCGTGGGTCGGATCTCCTAAAAGATCCTCTAGTTACCGGGCTTGCATTAGAGTAGTTCTGGTCACGAGCCAAAAGACTTCGCAGAGTACTCTGGGCGTCTTCCGGTAACACTCAGTTCACACTGGTGTACACACACACACAGACCACACACACACCAAGGCCTTATACCAGGTACTACTCCTGAGTACCTCCAGGTACTATTCCCAAGTACCTCGATGCATCACTTGAGGCGGTAAAAACCCCTCTTGAGGCGGTAACAACCCCTCAACACAGGTGCAAACCTTATGCACCTAGCATATGCATACAGGGGGCGGCAAACAATTCCCCTATTACGCCGCTCAGCATCTGACCTTGCTGCACAGTCAATAAGTTCGGATGGCGTGAGCCCAACAGGGGCAGACGGCCCCACGGACAGTCCTCCTCCGACACCCCAATAGAGATTTCAAAAGGTCTCCTACCTCTATTGTGGCGCCATGGGGTTCGAAGGGGAACGATCCGTAGCAGCTGCCGGTGCCTCTGCGGGCGTTGCCATCCCGGACGAGCCCCCAAATTGTCGGAGAAAAACTGAGTTCTCACTATTTGTTTTGGTACAGCAAGTCAGACACTTTATTAACTCTCACATGTGCAGAGGGAGAGCAAACAGGTCTCTCCCTGATAACTAATTACAGCAAGCATTTATACCTTTCATTACAAAAATAATGAGGGACAGCAGCATTTTTGTTTATACATAGGCCATCTTGATATCTCATTTCCTCAGTTGTTTTGACTCTTGCCAACATACAATTATTTTCTATACCTTATCTACCCAAGGTCTTCTACACTTTATCTATGCTGAGGTCATCATAACTTCTTACACAGCTCTTTCTCACCCGCCTCACACAATCCTCGCTTCTACAAATCTCGCGTTATCAGGGTTACAGTTAGCCTGACTCTTGCTAACAAACGTCATGCATTACAGTTCCCTTCTGTCAGTTCTTTTCTCTGCTTCCACAATCTGTACTAGACTTTTCTGTTCAATATATTCATAAATGATCAGGAAAAAGGGGGTAAACAGTAAGGTGGAAAAGTTTACAAGCAATGCAAAGTTATTCAAGATAGTTAAGTCCGAAGCAGACTGTGAGTGTTACAAAGGGATCTCACAAAATTGGGTGATTGGGCAACAAAATGGCAGATGAAATTTAATGTTGATAAATGCAAAGTAAGGCACATTGGAAAACATACTCCCAACTATACATACAAAACAATGGAGTCTAAATTAGGTGTTAGTTCTCAAGGTAGAGATGTTGGAGACATCATGGATAGTTCTATGAAAACATCTGCTCAATGTGTAGTGGCAATCAAAAAAGCTAAGAGAATGTTAGCAAGCATTAGGAAAGAGGTAGATAATAAGCCAGAATATATCATAATGCCACTATATAAATTCATGGTACTCCCATACCTTGAATACTTTGTGCAGTTCTGGTCTCCCCATATCAAAAGAGATATATTAGAATTAGAAAAAGTACAGAAAACGGCAACAAAAATGTTTATAGATATGGAACAGTTTCCATAGGAGGGGAGATTCAGAACACTGGGATGGTTCAGCTTAGAAAAGAGACGACTGAGGGGGAGATATGATAGAGGTTTATAAAATCATGAATAGCGTGGAGAAAGTAAATAAGGAAGTGTTATTTACCTCTTCACGTAACACAAGAACCAGAGCTCACCCAAAGAAATTAATGGGAAGCAGCCTGTGGAACTGGTTGCTGGGGATATTGTAAATGCCAAAAGCATAACTGGGTTGAAAAAAAAATTAGATAAATTCATGGAGGATAGGTCCATCAATGGCCATTAGCCAAGATGGTCAGGGATGCAACCCCATGCTCTGGGTGTTCCTAAACCTCTGACTGTCAGAAGTGGGGACTGGACAACGGGATGGAACATTCGTTTAATTGCCCTTTTCTGTTTATTCCCTCTGAAGAATCTGGCACCGACCACTGTCAGAAGACAGGCTACTGGGCTACATGGACCATTGGTCTACCCTTTATGGCCGTTCTTATGTCCATAAAGCTAATTTCTGAGCAGTAGTGCTGGAACTAGGGATGCTGGGGGTGCTGCTGCAACTCTGGTTTGAGGTAGTAATAACAAACACCAAATCCATGGTTTCCATCATTAGCACCCCCACTATAAAAATTGTTCCAGCACACCTGCTTTTGAACTTCCATAATCCCTGTGCTGGTCTGGGTATGGCCAGTCCTCCTGCACTGGGTTACATCAGTGTGAGGGCTTATCTAATTTTGTGAGGGCTGCAAAAAGCCACAAAAGGCAAAAATCCTCAATTTTTAGTACAGAGTAGAGGACTGCCTGACCTGCTTCCCTTTTTGCTGATGACACCCCTTTTCCCTGTTACACCTGTGGCTGGAAGGAGTGACATTAACAGTCCCTATGCCAACTCTGCATGAGCTGAGTATCACCTTTGTGCTGAGTGATTTGCCTTGGGTCCTTTATGATTGTGTTTGGGGCCAGTTTATGTCAACAGTGCAGTGCAAAGGGACTTCACCAGAAGAATCTCACTCTGCATGTTTACATTTTAAAAGGTAGTACTTGGGAAGAGGACTTTTTTTCAGTCCTATCCTAATTGTTCCCTACTCTGACCTCGTTTCGAAATTATATTTGCTCTTCCTTTTATGTGTATATTTAAGTTTCTTACATAATGAGCTTCATCGTGATGAAATTTATCATCTGCTCCACTTTCTGAATGATTCTTTTAGCCTGCTGCTCTAAAGCTTGTGAGTTTAAAAATAAAGAATTTTAGCTAATAGTTGCAAAGAGCAAAATTCCAAAGAGTGAATAGAAATAAAGACTACTGATCTATAGTTTGGGTTTTTGATCATTTTGAGAGGAAGAGAAGTTAAAAGTACCTGTTGCTTTTGTGGGTTTGTGCTCTTGAATAGAGCCCTGTAAATCCATATATATCCCCTTTATATCCGCAGATATCCTCATCCACGGATGTGGATATCCGCTGACAATTTTGTGGATTGAATGCGGATACAAATTTTATATCCATGCAGGGCTATACTCATGAATAAAATAAAACCAATAACCAGCCCTATACTTATGAAGTTGTGCTATACAGCACCTTATTGATGGAAAGAATTCTTATTTTTAATTCCTGGCAACACACATGGTGCAAGGTAGGTAGAAACCTTTTCTCTCTGTAACTCCTTTAATTTTAGTCAATTTATTATGAAGCTAGTACAGTGATATAATCTCTGCAGGGCCGGCTCCAGGCACCAGCTTGTCAAGCAGGTGCTTGGGGCGGCCACTCTGGAGAGGGGCGGCACGTCCAGCTATTCGGCGGTATACGGTCCCTCACTCCAGCACGGAGCGAAGGACCTCCCGAATTGCCACTGCAGATCGCGATCGCGGCTTTTTTTTTTTTTTTTTGGCTGGTTGGGGTGGCCAAAACCCTGGAGCCGGCCCTGAATCTCTGCTTCCACTATTATCTGCTGTCACTGAGTCCAGAAAGCACATGCCACCTGAGGCATGTTGTGCATACGCTAAGAAGTGTTACTGATGCATGCAAACATTTGAGCTGGTAGCCAGCAATTACAGCCAGAAGAATTTAGTATATTTCAGTGCTTCCTACTTGAATATATGGGAGTTGGTTTTATTCCTTGTCTTTAAAAAAAATAACTTGTAGAAGTGATTTAAATCACTTTCATGCTATGGCACAGCAAAAATGCAAAGGCACTGCCAGAAAGCAATGGTCAGCTATAACAGCTGTTTTGCAAAGTTGGCTAGCAACAACTACTTCTCTATAAAGAGAAAACAGTCCTCCTGTAATAATAAGGCTAATTAATTCAGAAACCCATTGATTGTCCTGGCTCTGGTTAGATTACGTGCAGACTTGCTTCAAGTAGAGGAATTTAGGAAATGTTTGCCGTATCCAGCAAGCAGGGCTGCTATAATACAGCTGCCTCCTCAGTGGTTTGCTTTGATCCTGTGGAATGAAAGGACAGGAGGATCAGCTCAGGTCTAAATGAGATTACAGCTGGTTCGGCAGCTTATCTGGTCTAATGCCAACTAGTGTGGCTTTGCACGTCCTAAGGGGTTTACAACAGAAACTGTTTATTGAGTATCATCGGTTTACTCAACACAAGCAGGCTAATCCTTCCCAGCCTCAGCATGTTGTAGGATTGTGCATGAGCCAAACCAAAGGCTGTGTAGCCAGGGCCTCTAGAGCCCTTTGTCTCGCTTCATATTGATTTTTTACCTGAGTTAAAGACAGTAAAAATAAAACCAATAACCAGCCCTATTGTGAGCAAAAGGTTAATCTGACCTAAAATCTTACAAAAGCATCTGTTAACCCTAGAAGGGATGGCCAGCCTTTCTTTGACTTTCCACTCAAGGGATTTTCTAGTTTTGAATTTTGAAGAACAAGATAAGAAAAACAGCTTAAACATTTAAGTCTGTATGTCTTGCAAGATCTTTTAAATCTTGTTTAGCAGCTGTAGAGCAAAAAGCTTTGCACTTTAAATATTGGACAAAGTTGTTTTAGAATAGCAGCCCTTATTCCACTGCATCCTATTGCAAAGCAAATTTAGTAGCGTGCTGTAGACAAATGAAATGTAGTAGGTCAAAGGATGCTGAGTACGGAAAAAGAAAGTCAGAGGCAGATGAGAGGAATGCACTGGTTTTTACTGGTGCCAGTTATGTATTGCTTCAGTATGCCACCAGATGAAATTTCAATCAGCAGTTTCCTCCTGGAACAAGCAGGGCCGGCTCCAGGGTTTTGGCCGCCCCAAGCAGCCAAAAAAATAAAAAAAGCCGCGATCGCGATCTGCGGCGTCAATTCGGCGGGCGGTCCTTTGCTCCCAGCGGGAGTGAGGGACCCTCCGCCGAATTGCCGCTGAACACCTGGACGTGCCGCCCCTCTCCGGAGCGGTCGCCCCAAGCACCTGCTTGCCAGGCTGGTGCCTGGAGCCGGCCCTGGGAACAAGCGATGAAGTGGGGGAAAATCACTGCAAATTCATCATCTTAAAGAAACCCCCCTTCCCCGCCTCCCCCCCATTGGAAGACACATGCATATTGTGTGTTACAGATTTTTAAAAAGGTATTTCCTGTGTGGGGAGAACCTCTCTGGAAGTGTGTGCCATATTACTGATGAGGAAAAATTTAAGTAGAGCAGAAATGATAAGCTAAACACTAGGAAATTCTGCGTAGCAGTAAGAACATCTAAACATTAGAACAAGCTGCCAAGGGAAGTTATTGAATTGCTATCACCAGAGATCTGCAGGGCTAGACTAGATACCAGTATATTAGAGGGGGTTTAGGAATAATTAAATCAGTCCTGCCACGACACAGTGGGATGGATTAGGGGATACACTTATCAAATATATAAGGGAGGCATAATAAATGTTTCTAAGTGCATTAAGCACTGAGGAAAAGAAAAAATAATAAAGAGTTGAGCTTTAAATGACTATTTTCTATATACTTCACTTAACTGGAAGTGAACATGTATTGTAAACTATGTGTAAGCAAAAAGGTTACCATGGAGACATTGTGACTCTCGTGTGTGGTGGACTAAAATGATATTTATCTTAAACATGAAGCTTCTCCAATATTTAAACCTAATGGACAAGATGTGTACAAGTTGAAACTGTAATATTTATCCAATCTCTTCTATTTTATCAAAACTGGTTCTAAAGCAATAGGTTGAACTCGTATAGTAATAAATTTTTAGCGCGTTTGGAGATAAAAGCTATTGTTGGTGATTGCTTAAACTCTCTTTGTTCAATCATCTGAATGGTGCAAATCAAAGCATTTTGTCAGACTGTGAGAAGTTGCGCCTAGATATTGCTTCCCACACATGCAGGTCACCAAATAAATTACGTTCATGGTTTTACAGCATTGCTGGTGCTGGAAGTTAAATTGATGCCCAGTGGTGGAACTCGTAAAACTCTTTCTTGTTAACACAACCAGGCAGAGTCGACACTGTAGATGGTGGCTTTGATCTAATAAACTATTGGTTCTAACAGTGATTTTTACTGTGTTTCAGAGGTGATGATGGTAAAAGTTTAGCAAGCCTAGAGTTTTTCCTGAACGACAGAAAATTGGCTCTACTGTCTGTATGGGGAACAATTCAGATGTTGGGAACAATCTGAGTAGGGGTATTTTGTGCCTAATGTAATCTTACTCACTAAAAAGACTTATTACATGAGCAAAATCCTTTAATACAGTAGCTGTCTCACTCCATAAAGAATAAAACTGATTTACCAGGAAAGTTGCAATATCTTGCTTGCTGAAAATTTGGAAACAAGATCCCTAGTTATCGTGTATTCAAGTTTTGTATCTTCTGACATCCATCTATTTTATCTCCCTATTTAGGAATATCTCATAGGATTTTTTTCTCTCCTCTTTCATTGTTTGCTCTGGTGTGTGTTCCAATCTCGTAATGAATAGGAATAGCAGTCAGGGAAGACTGTCACAGATTGCCTTGTATGCAGATGATGTTCTGCTGTTCTGGCTAGCACAATGGATTTCATCCCTCCTTACCAGATATTAAACTATGAGTTACTATTCTGTATACAAAATTGAATATAGATAAGTTTGAGCTATTTTTAGTGTCTTTTCCTTCAAGTCTTCCCACACCACCCTGCAGATTAAAATTGTGGGGATTAAAATATTTGGGAAATAAAATTGGGCCAAAGATGTCTTCAGAGGTTGTTAGCAAGAGTCCATTAGAGCAGTGGTTCTCAAACTTTTGTACTAGTGACCCCTTTCACATAGCAAGCCTCTGAGTGTGACCCCCCCCTTATAAATGAACACTTTTTTATATATTTAACACTATTATAAATGCTGGAGGCAAAGCGGGGTTTGGGGTGGAGGCTGACAGCTCGCAACCCCCCACCATGTAATAATCTTGCGACCCTCTGAGGGGTCCCGAACCCCAGTTTGAGAACTCCTGCATTAGAGCGTCTTAAAATTTTTAAGCAACAGTTTTACATCAAAAAATCCCAGAAGTATTTAATGAAAAATGGACTTTTTTTTGAGCATTTTCATGGCATTTTTAATTAGAACTTTAGTCAAAATAAAAAAATACTGAAACTATTATGTAATGTTTTATTCACTGATTTGTTAATATATTTTGATTTGTAAAATGTTGTGAAAAAAATAGAAAAAATTAAAAATGAGCCTGTTTCAAACCCTGTGAAATGGAAACAATTTAGAAATATTGAATTTTTTGTTATGAATTAAAAAAAACGGGTCAGCTCTAGATTCCATCAACTTGAAATTGAGTCAATATTTTTAAAAAATATGGGTTTAAAAAAGTAAGTATTTCAGGTACTGTATAGTTCTGCCTGAAAATTATATTTTCCACTTTTATAATCTTCCTCTTTCCTGTTGCTGTTTGAAAGATCTGTGATCCTGAAGGGTGTTGGGTGCTCTGGCTTGATCTAGCAAATCACTTAAGCACATACTATAGTGATTGATCCTGCTCCCATTCACGTCAATGGTAAAACCCCTATTGACTTGAATGGTGCAGGATGAAGCCCTAAATGTTTGTCTGGATTAGGAAAAATTGCTCAGTACTTTGCAGGATGGAACACAGATTGGCTGGTTTCTTGTAGGCATTGTGGCAAAGTGAGTCTTGAGAGGAGGTTTTGGCAGGAGGCAAGGTAAGCCTTACAGATCAGGTAATACTGAAGAGAGACACTTTCTCTTATTGAACAATATAAGTAACTATCCCAGGTCTGTAAATTGTGAAAGTGCTTAGATTAAGGAACAAAGAGCTAACCAATGTTCTGTAACTCTGAATGTTTTCCTTCTCCATACCCCCATGTTTTACGGGGGTGTGGGGTGGGGTGGGTTTCTAATATTGTGTATATCTTCATTTCACCTTTTGAGGAAAATAAATTTGTTGGGTGTTCTGTGTTGGTTTTTAAAGTATTAGTGAACACACACAATATTGTCACAGGGCTTGTTCACATGGGAGATTAATGCGCAGTATGGGGGTGTGATTTCTAAGGGGCACCAGTGTGTGGTACATTAATTAGTCCCTGTAGCCCCTGCTGGTGTGCACTAAATGTTCCCTAGTGCACTTTAATGTAGTACTTTTTCAAACTGCACTATCTTAAAGCGCACTAGGGAACATTTAGTGCACACCAGCAGGGGCTACAGGGACCAGTTAGTGCACGCACATTAGTGTGCCTTAGAAATCACATCACCGTAGTGCCTTACTGTGCTGGTGGTGGTTTTGATTGTTATGGTCAGCCTGACTACCTGAGAGCCATTGGAGAGCTGCCATGGAAAATATGAGGGACATACATGTGAACATATATGGGACTGAACATGTGGCTGCCAGCAGGATACACCTGAAAGATAGGTGGGTTCAGTTCTGAATGATACCCTGCCCATCAGGCACCCACCTTTTCTACAACCTATTACTTTCTCCTCAGAGAACCACAGAAGGCTATCTCCCGAGGTGCAGAACTACTTAGTGTCTCTCATGATCAAGGATCCATACAATAGACAAGAAAGTGTAGGACTTGTGGAGAAAGATTTGTCTATTCACCCCTCCATATCCAGAATGGGCAAAACAGGCTGTAGCACCCTGGTTGTCACCTTAGTTATATCCAGAAGTTGTGTGGAGGATTAACAAACTGAACTCTGCCATCCTGAATACCTGGATGGCACACCCTGGTATGGACTTGGTGGTGCTTGCCCAAGGCAAACCAACTAATGATCCTTTAAACAGGGACATGGACAGAGTAGTTATCTCCACAAACACCAGTTATGGCTCTTTATAATTTGACCTTTCCCAATTCAGTGTGTCCCCCATACTTTCCATCGCAGCTCTCCAATGGCTCTCAGGTAGTCAGGCTGACCAGAACAATCAAAACCATCACCAACACCTGCAAAAGATTGATCCTAACATATTTAGGTAAAATCTGTCTTACTGCTGTGCATATCCTAAATTAGACTGCAAGCTGACTTCTCTTGGGACTTAGTCGTGGCATGCAGAGCTGTCTGGATATCTCCATGAGAAGGGTACCTATCCTCTGACCTCAGACTCTTGGCTTGTCTTTCTGAGGGCTCCATGCTTTTGAAAGAAGTGCTAGATTTCTACCTAATGGAGGTTTTAGAGACGAAAACAAGTCTGCCAGCATCTCAGTTTTCATCGTGTTTTTCAAACAAAGGGAAGCCACATTTCTGTAGTCATACTTCTCCAGTGGAGTACAGGCCAACTGTATATCACCACATACGTTGTACAATCATTTGTTGTGACTAATCAGCTACAATTTGAATAGGGAATGTTTTCTATTTATTTCTTACTACATAGGCGGCTGCATTTTATAAATGGGGGGGGGGGAGTTGATCCAACTGAATATTTTAAAAATGTCATTGAACTTGGAAAGCTTTTCTTTAAAAGGGTATCACTGTTTGAGGGCTTTTTGATTTTATGTTAAAATGGGAGATATCAATGCAATGTAGTAATAATAGTAATGTAATTACTTGTGAAAGCAATATGCAAGTAAAAAAATTGAGATTTCTTAACATTTAAATTGCTTCTGATTATTAAAAGGGGGAAAAATAACGAAAGACCCACTTCTGCAACTGTGGATATTGTAATTATGTATTGATACAAGTTATTGATGTGTAGATTGATTTTTCCTTTTAATTGCTGAGAACCTGTATCATATATACTGATGCACATATTCCAGTAAGGTAATTTAGTGAGAAAATATTACTATAGCTGCATTGTATTTGCCAGTACAAAGTTCCTGTAAGTTGAACCTTGGTTACAGCCTTGGAACTAGTTCTGGAAAAAAATGGGTATAGTCAAATCTCACAAATAGTTAAATGGTTTAGGATATTTGTACCTTCAACCAGCTTTGTTTAATTTTCATAATTTGTTGAATATGTTTAAGCAGTGAACATGTCTTTGAGTATAAAGCATTTCTGTATTGATATTATTTAACTTAGATAGGTGACCCTGGGCTGAATTTAAATGAGAAATTTGGATACCCATAGGCCTTCTTCCAATGGCTTGATAGGAGGAGATAAGGATTTTTAATACACTTAATTACTCTGCTTGTATAAAATGTCATATTAGAGGTTTATTATCTGTTGGGTCTGTTGTGTCAGTGGCCACTAAAAACAGGAGTATACTATACTCTTCTATTGAGATCAGAACAGTTATACGATCTATTAAAAAAATTATAGTAGTACCATTTGGATCCATGCTGTGTTCAGGGAGAGTACCTAAGGCGCTTCCACTGAGAGATTAACTCATCTGTCGGGAGACCTGAAGTGTTCTGTTAGCTTTTTATTTCAGTAGTGCAAATATTTTTACAATTAAGAAAAATTGAATGCGTAACCTGCATTAGAGAATAGATGGGGCAAAATTCCCACCATAGCCTCTAACTTTGTCTCCACGTTTGCATGTGGAAAACTGAGGTTGGCCTAAGGGTACTTTTTAAAAAAGCACTCCACAGGCTGTGACTTACAAAGAGGTTGTCACAATTGACAGGCATAAAATATGGCGCGCGCGCGCTCTCTCTCTCTCTAAATCAAGGATTTGCAACATGGCTAAAATCCTAGCTTTTCATGTTGGCAACTTGTTTTCCAACCCAGAGTGCTGCAGTGGTTCAGGTCTGTGCTCCTGAGCTTTATGCCATCTGCTTGCCTGCCAGCTCCATTCTTGTGAGCTGGCAGGTTATTGAAACTTGGAAGAATCCTATGCTACTTGAAAGTAGGACTCTTCCAAGTTTTAGTACACTGACAGCCCACAATAATGAAGCTAGTGGAGCAGACAACTCATTTGGCTTGTACGATGTGCACACCTTTAAATTGAACCACATCAGTTGTCTTGATCATGTCCATTTAAAGGCATAAAATCCAAAATTTAAAACATCTCAGTCTATCCCGCCCATCACACTGTTGTGCCTGGGTATTGCAGAAGCCTCTGATGAATACGTGCTGTAACACAGTGTCGTCTGTAATTATGGGGTACAGCCCTTTCTGATATAGAATGCCTGTGCAGAAATGGGTGAGTTATAGAAGCATTTAACAAAAACTGGCCTGCTCTTATGAGTGTTTTCCCCTCCCACATTTTCCCCTTCCCTCCTTTTTCTAGTAAACATTTCAGCGTGCAGTTTATTTTTGATTATTGAAGCAGACAAAACTGTCGGAAGAACACCGAAACATGTTGTAATAAATACTAAGCTAATGGAGGAGCATTAATGTCTGTACAAGCAGAACTGAAAAAATAATGATAAAATATTATGTCTGCATTACAGCACTACGGTAGAGATGCTATCATTATAGCTCAGGCAACACTGACAGATTCATTATAAGCCCCTCTTTTCAAGCATTTCTAACTTTCTGAAGGGGAAAAAAATATTTTGGGGCTGCAGTTTCTCATGCTACTATCTTGAAATCCAACTTTTTATTTCCTTAAAGGCTTGGTAAAATTCTGTGTGGTTGTTTTTGAGTTATCAGAGCATGGAAAACCCGTTTCTCACATATTAAGAAACTTTTTAGATGCTTTGTTTATATTTGGAGAACTCAAAACCAGCTTAATTTTTGAACTTCTGACTTCCTGAGAGATTAGTTCTTATTTGTATTATGGTAGCAGCTGAAGGCTGCAATCAGGATCAGAGTCCCATTGTGGTAGGTGCTGTACAATCAGATAAGATAAGAGTATACCATGCCCCAAACAGCATACAATCTGAACAGTATATATAGGTAAACACACACAAATACAAACATTTATACTGTGCTCATTGCTGTGGTAGGGACAAGCACTTTTGATGTGTTTGGAGAAATTTCACTAGATATAGTGAATTTAGTCTGTGAAAATTGTTGAACGTTTGTCCATATGCACATTCACTGATGGTGCACATGCGTCTCATGTGCTAGAGATTGGAGTCTTTTGGCCAGCAGTATCTGTAGAGTACACATGTACTCTTCAGACTTCATGCACCTCTGCAAGGGGGTATGTGAGTGAGATGCACCTGTTGCCATTCAGTTCCTGTCTCTGCCTCACAACTTTGGGATTGAGCCCAACAGTCTTGAGAGACTGTCAGCCTACTTTATAGCTTATTTAACAGATTTTTACCTTTAGTCTTGTAACATAATTAGTAGTTTTAGTACTTTGTTAGCTAACCGCCTTCAGTTGTTAGAATTTAATGGTTGATATGGTGCCATCCTGTTCACCTGGGTTTAAATGCTGCCCGTCTTGCGAGGGAGCTATCTCAGCATCAGGTGGACATTCGAAGTGCCTCTGTTGTCTGGGATAATTGCATGTTCTCAGTAAATGTGCAATCTGCATGTCCTTCTGCTCCTGAGCTAGGAAGGCCAGGAAGGCCGACCTTCAGGTCTTCCTGATGGCCAAGTCAATGAAATCGACTTCCAAGCTAGGCTACTAGACCCCTCCTTTTGAGCCACAGAGTGCACGTGAGGGTTTTTTGAGAACCCCAACTTGAATCATGACTACGATGACAGTGTTGTCCTCAGATAGATCTTAGGAGGCTAGAAGTTCCAGGACAGGTGGTCCACTAGGGTTTTCTATAAGAAGACCTCCCTGTGGCACTAAACAGCATCTGACACATCATGGCCCAGAACAGTTCCCGCTGAACATCAGTCTCATACTAGTTCCAGCTGTACAGCATCAAAACACCTGGTACTGAAAACTGGAACGTTGGGAAAAACCCCAGCACCAACTACTTCAAGGGCCCTGGCACCAGCCATTCCGGCACTGGAACAAAGTTAGTTGGGGCAGTGCATAATCACTGTGGTGGAGATTGCTATGCCACTTCGACACAACCTGGATCCTGTGCAGCCATCCGTGACGCCCCACATGGTACCATTTAGATATTTGACAACAATGGACCTGCAGATTCACCCAGAGCCTCAATCTTCTTTGCTGTTGACTTCAGCACTGCAGTTGGCACCAACAATATCTAGTAGCAAGGCACCATCCTCCCCTAACTCACGGCACTGACCGTGGGTCTGAGCTATGCATTCTCTTTGGATTCATCTTCAGAATTGGAGGATGAAAAGATTTTACTACAGCAACATACTTATTCACTCAGACTGTTATTGCAGCCTTTGACATTTTATATAGGATCCACATACTCCTCACGAGAGAGATATTGAGTCCCACAGAATCTGGCTCATGGTTCTCTATCCTCTGACCACCAGGCTGTTACCCACCAATGTCCATGTGGTCTTGCTGAGGTCCCTGGTTGACTCAGAGCAACTTTGGACCCAGGGAAAACACCACCACCAGAAGGCTGCTTCTTCTACAGAACTATGTACCCAGAGACTACAGCAGCCTCTCTTGGTTCCTGCACAATCACAAACAGAGGAGAAAGTAATGAGAGAGCAATGAGGGATCGGCAACCTTTGGCATGTGGTCCGCCATGGTGGCCCCCAGTGGGCCGGGCTGGTTTGTTTACCTGCTGCGTCCGCAGGTTCAGCTGATCGCAGCTCCCACGGGCCGCGGTTCACCGCTCCAGGCCAATGGGGGCTGTGGGAAGTGGCGCGGGCTGAGGGATGTACTGGCTGCCGCTTCCCGCGGTCCCCATTGGCCTGGGATGGCGAACCGCGGCCAGTGGGAGCTGTGATCGGTTGAACCTGTGGACGCAGCAGGTAAATAAACCGGGCCAGCCCGCCAGGGGGCTTACCCTGGCAAGCCGCGTGCGAAAGGTTGCCATCCCTGCATTGGAGGCTGCATTGCTGGCCTGGAGAATCCTTTCCTCTTAATTTCCCAGTGAGGTCATAGTGCCACTGCGACCCCTCAAATGGATGATTATCAGAGCATCCAGGAACTACTAAAAAGGATGGTTGATGCCCTTCAAATCCATATTGAGGAGCTGCAAGATCAGACACACAAACACATAGATTCCAAAGCCAGAAAGGACCATTGTGATCATCTACTCTGAGCTCCTCTATAACACAGGCCACAGAATTTTCCCCAAAATAATTCCTAGAGCCTGTCTTTTTTCAGAAGAACATCCAATCTTGATTTAAAAATTTGTTAGTGATGAAGAATCCAGCCTGACCCTTGCTAAATTTTTCCAGTGGTTAATTACGCACTGCCAATAATTTTGTCATCTTTCTAGTCTGAATTTCTCTGGCTTCATTTTCTAGCCATTGAATTGTGTTATACCTTTCTCTTTGTTAAGCTAAATAGATTGAGATCCTTGAATCTATCACTGTGACAGCTTTTCTACCCCCTTCATCATTCTTGTGGCTCTTTTCTGATCCTTCTCCAATTTATCAACATACTTTTTTAATTGTGGGCACCAGAACTGGACCACAGTATTCCAGCAAAAGTCACACCAGAGCCAAATACAAAGGAAAAATAACCTTCCTATTCCTACTCAGGATTCCCTTGCTTATGCATCCCAGGTTGCATTATCCCTTTTGGCCACAGCATTGCACTGGGAGTTCACGTTCAGCTGATTATCCACCACAACCTCCCATCTGTCACTGCTTCCAAGATAGAGTCCCCACATCTATAATTATGGCCTGCAATTCTTGTTCCTAGATATATATGTTTACATATCACCATGTTAAAACACTCATTGTTTGCTTGTGCCCAGTTTACCAAGTGATCCAGATCACTCTGAATCAGGGACCTATCTTCTTCATTATTTGCCACTCCCGCCTTTTTATGTCATCTGTAAACTTTATCAGTGATGATTTTATGTTTTCTTTCTGACATACTCCAACCCTCCCAATTAACTATATGGATCCTGCCGGTACCCTGTGGCAGACACCTGCCTTGGCACCAAGTATTTCTTTGTATGGCAAATAAAAAATATCAGGTGTCTCCTAAGGATGCAGAATTCTTCTACCGTTGTGGTCACACCAGTGAACAAAAAGGAAAAACAACTCCAATCCATACCAAAAGAGAGAGAGCAAAAGAGACTAGATTTATTCAGGCAGAGCTTACAGATCTGCATAGCCAATTATCAGGCCATATTAGCCTGGATTCGTGAGAGACTGTTTGCTTTTGCAGGCAGACTTCCCAATGACACTCATTAGAACTTCATGTCACTAGTCAGTGAAGGCCAGAACAAATCTCCAAGCAGTGCTGAATGCAGCAGATATGGCTGCCAGAACAATGGCAATGGCTGTAGTCAGGCGTGGGCCATTGTGGCTTCAGGGATCAGGTTTCCCCAGGGAAGTCTAGACACAGTGGAGGACTTGCCCTTTGAAGGAGTCTATTGTTTATCTCTGAAGCTGATGAGTCTCTACACACTCTGAAAAAGGACTCATGAGCCACCTTGCATTCCCTCAGAGCCCACAAGCCAGCTTCTAAAAGGAAGTAAATGAAACAGCAGTATCCCTCACAGAAACCAATCCAGCCATTCTTTTACATCAAAGGTATTTGGAACCACCCAGGAAATGACAGTGTTTCCACAGGAGAAGACTGCCCACTACTCTGCCACAAACTTCCCAGTCTTCCTTGTCCCAGAAGCATGTATTTTGATGTGACAGCCAAGGTTGTGTCCTGCCTCCATTGAGTCCAGAAATAGATGATATCTTCGGAAATCGTTTAGCTCACTTCAGGCACACTTGGTCTCTTATCACCAGCAACCAATGGTCCATGGATGCTTACTCCTTATCCCCTTTCCCTGTCCCTTTTCATGAGGATCTGTGTCAAGAGATTCTCATGCTTCTTTCTCAGAACAATAGAAGAGGTCCTTCCACCTTAGAGAGGATTTCTAAAGCAACTGTTTCCTAATTCTGAAGAAAAAAAGAGGTTGACAACCCACCCTAGCCTTGCAGAACGTCTGTACTTTCATTTGCAAATTAAAATTCTAGATGATCACCTTCAGATTGATAACCCTGACTCTGAAGTCAGGAGACTGGTTTGCATCTCTTGACCTTCAGAATGCATACTTCTGCTTTTCCATCATTTTGTCACACAGGAAGTATCTGAGATGTACGGTGGAACAGGACCACTACCAATACTGGGTGCTACCATTTGGACTCTCTACAGCACCAAAGGTATTCACCAAAATGCTATCAGTAGTGGCAGCTCACTTGAGAAGACACAGTATCAGCATATACCCTTACCTGGACAGTTGTCTGGTGTGGGGAAAATCTGATCAGATCTCAGAAGCTGTGCATGTTATGCTTGACCTTTTCATGAGGTTAGATCCTAGATTCCTCCACATCCAAGGCTTATCTCCCTCAGGACAGATTCATCTCCCTAATTATTCAGCTAGAAAAAACGCAAACACTGATGTGAGGTAATGCTGCACCCTTCTAGGTCATAAGGTCTCCTGTATGTTCATAGAGTGGCACGCCAGACTTCACCTCCAATTCTTGTACATTGGTTGAAGTTTGTCTTCACACCTTCCAAATGTCACTTGGACATGCCCCTCATCATCCCACCCTTTGTCCTATCCTCCCTGAGATGATGGAAGGAGGGGTCCCATTCAGAGCATCTCTACCTTCAAAGATGATAGTCACGGATGCATTCTTACAAAGATGGGGTGTCCATATGGATGAACAAATAACACAGGCCTATGGCCCACTTGAGAGAGGAGAATTCACATCAGTGCCTGAAACTTGGAAGACCTGCAAATCCTTTCTCCATTGGATATCAGGACAGTCGGGCCAAATAATGGCCGACAACATGACCACCATGTTTTACATCAACAAACAAGGTGAGATCAGGTCCTCCTCACTCTTCCAGGAATCAATCAAACTCTGGAACTGGCACATCATCCATCGAATATACCTAGCGGCAATACATTTACCTGGATTGCAGAACACACTAGTAGTGGACAATCTTACCAGGTGTTTTCTCTTAAACAGTGAGTAGGATACTTGCAGACATCTTCATGGGCTGGAACAATCCCACAATAGACCTCTTTGCCACTCAACACAAGTGTCTGACATCCTGCTCAAAAGGAGGGTTGATTCTGAGATCCATAGTGGAATTTTCTATACCTGTTGTGTCTAACTGATCTGATAGGCAATTAGATGCCTATATTAGGGTTCCATGCTCAAGTGAATTTCAAAGGGGTGTGCTCTGCATGTGCTAGGAAATTTTTGTTCTTAAGGAATAGGCATACCTAAATTTGTAGCAAAAAGAACAGGAGTACTTGTGGCACCTTAGAGACTAACAAATTTATTAGAGCATAAGCTTTCGTGGACTATGCATCCGAAGAAGTGGGCTGTAGTCCACGAAAGCTTATGCTCTAATAAATTTGTTAGTCTCTAAGGTGCCACAAGTACTCCTGTTCTTTTTGCGGATACAGACTAACACGGCTGCTACTCTGAAACCTAAATTTCTAGGTATTGTATGTGTAACCAATGGTATAGGTGTCTAGGTGGGACTTACAGGTGGGATCCAAAAAGCTTTCTGTATACCATTTTTTTTTATGCTTGTTTTTTAAGACCTCCTTCCTATTGAAAGGTATACAGCTTGCAGAGCAGCTATGAAGACTTGCTTGTAGCTGCTGCCTTGAATTTCTGTCTCTTACTCCTGGGCGAATTCTGCGCTACTGCACATGTGCATAATTAACAAGCCCCTCAGATTTCTAATTTTTTGCACAGAAAAAAGCTTCTGTCAAAATGTTGCTGCAGTTCTGCCTTTTGCCTACCAGAGGGTGCTGTGATGCAAGAACAGCAGCAGCCCCTAGCAGAAAATAACTTCTGCAGTTCTGCCTTTTGCCCACCCAAGGCACTGTGGGGATAGAACAAAGCTGCAGCTTACGGCCAGCTAAGGAAGAGAGAGCCTGCCTTCTTCACAGCACCTGTGGCCAGGTCAGGAGATAGGAGCTAGGGGGAGACAGACAGCATAGGATGCTAGGTGGGGGGTCAAACAGGGGCTCATAAGGGCTAGTGGGGGAGGACAAACTGGGGCAGGGGGTGAAAGGGAGTGGAGGCACAGGGCTATTGGGGAGGGAGGTGCAGAGACACATGGGGACAGGGATAGGAGGTGCAGAGCTACATAGGGACAGGGGAGTAGCTGGGTGAGGGCACAGACATTGATGCTGGGAACTAGGCGTGCTGGGGGTGCTACCGCACCCCCTTGCTTGAAGTGGTTTCCATTATATATACGGTTTACAGTTTGATTCAATGGCTCTTAGCACCCCCACTATGAAAATTGTTCCAGCATCCCTCAGCACAGAGAAACATGGGAACGGGGGGAAGGGGTACAGGGACATAGGGACAGGGGAGTGGCTGGGTGAGGGCACAGAGACACATGGGGGCGGGCAGATGTGCCTGACTGAATGGGAGAGGCTAGGGGTCAGCCAGGGTCTGCATGGGGGAAGCTCCCTAACAAGCCCTCCTTCCCCCCTCTCCCCCCCCAAAAAACCTGTTCCATACTTTTCCCACCCATACCCAACAACCCTCCAAGTTCACACCCAGGTTCCTTCCCAGCAATTACTTCCTTCTCCCTGAGCTCCTCCATTACCCCTGACTCCCCCAAGCCTTTGTACTGCTTCTGCAGGAGTGCGGGAAATACGATTCTGTATTGTAGTTTAAATGCATTATTACTCAGAGTTCTGTATTAATATCCCTAGTAAGGAATCTATTTGTCAAAAAAACATTCCTAGATCTTTTTTTGTCATCTGAATTGTTACAGACATACTTGCTGACAGGTATTTTGAAATAAATGACCAAAAATAATTGAAACTGGTGTGATTATATTGTGTTATTTTGATAAATAAATTTTGCAGAATTTTAAAATATTGTGCACAGTTTTTTGTTTTTTTTTCCAGAATTTTTAATGTTTTGGTCCAGAATTCCACCAGGAGTAATCTCTGAAGGGGTTGGTTGTCTTTCTTTTTATTTTTTTAAGGGAAAAATCCAAGACAAGCATGAGCAATATAACAAAAGATGTAGATGATTTTAGAGGTCATTTCAGAGTCCAGTGGAGGGTGTCTTCATTTGAAAATATTTGTCTTTGTTGTATGCTGAATGAAAACATAGCCACTGAAGTAGACTTAAATCATTCGGCCAAAAATAAGGAACTTTTGTGACTTCTGTAGACGACTTGTTCATGATCCAAGCTTTGTAAGAAGCAACAATTCTTAAAGAAAAAAGTGCATAGGCGTGTTGATGTTTGTGATGTTTGAAAAAGGTAAAAGTGGATGAATAATCTTAACTAAATTCTAGAATACTGTTGAGTGATCAGATCCGTTATCTCAGTGAATGGAATTTATAGACTATCCCTTCTAACAAAGATCTTAGAATTTTGCTCTTGTTATAAATGCGATACCGTACAAGCTTCAAGTGCATTGTTATCAAAGGTTGTGTATATAATATGATTATGCAGCCAAGATTTTTGTGGCTGCATAAATTGCTGAATGATTGCCCTTTGTTTTGAATTTGCCATGTAATTGTACTCCAGAATCTACATTTTCTTTTTTTTTTTAAGGCACTTGCCTCATCCATATCAATGGATTGTTAACACTGATGCTCAAGGATGCTACTTTAAATAATGCCAACTTTGACAAATATTTCACTCCTGGTCATTTAGCGGAAACATCAGAGTAATGCTCTTTTCCACCATTGTTGATGTAGTGGCAGATTTTCTGGCAGGGTGCAGAGGAGAAAACCTAATAGCTGCCCTTCCCACACACTTCCAGATTTGAAGTCCCTTCTGCCCATGCCCAAAAGAGGCAGTGTAAAGCCTCTTCCCCCAAATCAAAACTCCTCAATTCACACAGGAGCCAAAAATTCAGAACCAGCTCCCCCAGTTTTCTGAGTCCAGGTATCAAAAGACTAAACTGCCCCCCCAACTCCTGTCATAAAATCTCAGCTTTCCTCCAACAACTTCTGTGATGCAGTTATTTGTCAATACTGATATTGAAAACCAAAGATTTGGACCAATGTAAAATACATTGAATTTGCTATCAAAGCGACTGAATAAGAGATAGTGTAGTGATTATACTGTACTGGGGGCACTGAGGGGAAGAAGATTTGGAGCAGGAGAGGGGGAGTGCTTCATTATTTAGGCCTACTGTGCCTCATAGGACACAAGGCCTCTATTATTACCCATACAAAGCTGTCAGTCTTGCTGTAGTGATGCTTTGTTTCATTTGACTGCTTCTGGCCTTTTTTGAAAGAACTGATATTAGTATTTGAAATTCTAAGCATCGAGGACATTTATTGCCTTAAAAATACAGATGTCTCTCAACCCAGTCTTTCTAGTTTTGTCCAAGGATGCTGGTTCTACCCTTATTTATTTATTTATTTATTTATTTAAACCCCTCAACCTAAAAAGATTACTGGGCAGTTTTTGAGCAACATTTCCTGGATTTCATTCAGATTACGGAATGTATTGTACACTCTGCTTCTGTAAGCGCAGCAGTAGGCCTTGGCTGGAGAGTGCAGAACGTAGGTTGTGCTGCCCACACACACAAAGCAGGAACTGTGTGGTGGGGGAGCCACAGAGAATGGTGGTTTCTTTTCTCCAGCCCTGTGGGATATTTGTATGTTCATGCTGACCTTGTCAGCAATATCTAAACCACCTTTTCCCCCCTCCAATGCTGGTATGCCCCTCTCTATTTGCGGGGAATTGGGTCCCTGTCAGCATGGTTTCTAGGGCTGTGATACAGTACTGAAAGAGCAGAGAGGGCTAGATACCATGCAGAAGCACAAGTCATGTGTAGATACAGTTGGGCTCCCTAGTTTCCCTTGTATCTACATGGATCCTGGAGGAAAGTGCTAGTTTTGGTGGCAGATCTTCTGTTTCTTCCTCAGCATGTACCTAATACAGGATTAACCAGGTTGTTACCTTTAACATATCTCAATGCCTAGTCCAAGTCCTTGATCTTCCCCAGTAGAAACCAGGTAAAGGCAGGGTTGGTTTTAATATTTGTTTGTAAGGAAGTATTGATTTTAGGTCATTTAAAACTGCTGTATACACCTTTACTCAGCTGTTAAATATCTCCTTAGCATTCCTGTGAACGTGAATGATTATTTTTCTTCCTAAAAAAATCTCATTCCTCTTACTGATTTAGACTATTTCAAGCCTGGGGCTTGTGGGAGGGAGCCTATTTCAGAGCTGAGGACCTTTCACAAAGAATGCTCTACCTCTGGTCCCATTTCTTTTAAATCAAGAGGGATACGACACAAATGTCTCTGCTGATCACATCCAAACAGCAAGGCAGCCTCTCAAGTTGCAGGGTCCCAAGCCTTTATAGATCAAAATAAACACTACATTCAGCCAGTATGCAGCCAGGGCAGATCATGGAGCACTGGAGACATGCACCTCCATTTAATAGGCAATCTGTGGCATTCTGCACCTGTTTAAATTTCTGGATTGACCCAAAGTATAGCCCTAATTAGAGTGCATTGCAGTAATCTAGTCTGGAGGGGACAAAGACACAGATCCTGGTGGCAAGGGCCAAACCTGAAAGAAATGGCTGCAATCTCCTGTCCAGGCACAAACAGTAAAAAGTGTTCCTGAACACTGCTGCTATAGGATTATCCAGCACAACCTCCAGGCTGCGAACAGGAGTAACAAATGTCCCTGGCTTTTTTAAAGCCAGATTTTGTCGGTTAGTAAACAGAAAAACACCTTGTTTTAGCGAAAATACAAAATTCATTACAAAAACAAAAGAAAAACCCAAGCTTTTATTGACTGTTGTAATGAGATGGCGAATGGTTCCAGAAACTATTAGGACAGTTTTACCTATGGCAAACAGAACGTATATGATCTCAGCAGTGGAGCAGGTTTCTAGTGAGCACATTTGTCGAGACCGCTAAATGAAAAGCGTGGCTGTGTTTATCAATATTGTTATTGCAATAAATGGGTTTGTTTATTGGTGGAGGTGGCTGACTGAACTTTGACTCTAGCACAGGGGTTCTCAAACGTTTGTATTGGTGACCCCTTTCACATAGCAAGCCTCTGAGTGCAACCCCGCATCCCCCGTCATAAAAACACTTTTTTATATATTTAACACCATTATAAATGCTGGAAGCAAAGCAGGGCTTGGGGTGGAAGCTGACAACTTGCATCCCCCATGTAATAACCTTGTGATCCCCTGAGGGGTCCCGACCCCCAGTTTGAAAACCCCTGCTAGCACATATTGAGGCCCCATTGACTCTAAGCATTTACCTCATTGCAAGTGTTTGTTTAGGTCACTATGAATAAACATAAACACAGATTTGTGCATGTTGCCCTTCTCCTGACACAGCGATATATTACCTTACTTTGGAAGTCTGAACATCCTTCCATTAGGCATAGATGGCTAAAGGAGATGCAAACACTCTTTCTTTGGGGAGGCAATTTGGAGGAGTAGAGAAGGACTTTGGACCAATCAGTAGGTTCGTACAGATGTGAGTAAGGACAGAATTTGGTTCTTGTTATTTTATTTGCTGTACTAAAAGGAATTCTCCCTCCCTTTATTAAAACAAATGGAACCATTCAGATTTTTTGAGCCATTAATTTCTTTTATTTTTTTAACTCAGTCTGTTAGCCCTTTGCCCTTTATCTGCTCAGAGTTAACTCAGCCATATTGTTATAAACCCAAATTGTTAAATACTTGTTTTTTTAACTTGTATTTCTGTTGTTGCTGTACCTGTTGTGTGTGTCAGAGAAAATCCCAAAGAAGCACCTTTTTATGCATGTTAACTTAGAGATTATTTCTTTAAATGGATTACTCAACTGTTATACTGAATAGAATATTCATCTTCTAAGCGTTTTTTTACAAGCATTGATTAGTCTTCATAGCATCCTTTGAAAGTGGAGATAAATATTACCACCCCAATACCATGGATCAGATACCCTTTGTGAACTTCAGTAAGTTACTTGTCTAAGGCAACAGAGGGATTAAATGCTAGAGGTGAGCTTAGAATTCAGGAATTTCTGGCTCCCACTCGTGTGTGGACCATGATCCTCTCAACAAAATATTTGATGCCTTATACTACATTACACAACCTATATTATGTGTGTTAAGTGTAACCAATCAACATTCACTAAATTCCCTGTGTATATCCCATTGAAACTAATAGCTGCCTGCGGATAGCCATAAGGTATCTGTTACCTTTGATACCTAGTATGCTTTGTTTTAAAATTATCTGCTTGGGAGAATTTTTGGATACTAATTTGTTATAATGATAAACACTTCTAATACCAACCATACTAAGAGTAGGCCTTGCTGCCTGTCTGCTCTTTATTTAAAATTATTCCATTCCAGATGTCCTAATGAGTGTCATGAGTTGTATAATTCTTTCACATTTCCTAGTGGGGAACTTTATATATATATATATATATATATATATATATTTAGGATGAGCATAGAATAAAAACCTAGGAAGCCAGAGAGAGGAGTTTTGTGCAACATTTGCTACTGTGACTGTCTAATTTTTTTTCTTATGTTATAGTCTACAAACATTAGTGTTAAAGCAAGTCTCCCTGCCTTCACTCTATGCTATTATCTTATAAATATCTTGACTCTGACTTTACAGTGCTGTTTATAGAATTTAATAAAGCAAATGTAATAATGCTGCCTGTGCTTTAATGCACAATCTCAATTGAGTTGACCAGAAGATAAATAGGAACAGGAATGATAGTGTGTTCCTGCAGATTGTTTTTAATAAGCATGTTATTTAGTTGATCAGCCCACTGCAGTAATGCCTCCTATCCTAGTCTACCAGACAAATTTATTAATGCTGCCCCCCCCCCCACCATTTCTCTGAGAACATTGATTCCCTGCAGACATACCTCTATTAAACCTCTAGAAAGTCACAACTTCCAAATTAGATTAAGTAGCAGGAATGGTACTAGAAGAATCAAAGAAAATTGAGTGCATTATTGAATTTATGCCACATTGTCTCACGAAGAGATGGGAGTTGTGTGATAGTTGTAACTTTTGTCCTTACTGTACTAACAAAGCTATGGGCACTGCTGTCAAACCTAATTGTCTACAATGCATCAGGAAAACATGAATCTTTGCTCTTATCCAACCATGCATCTACTGAGGTTTCCCAAATTAAAAAGTAAACTTTAATACTAAGTCTTGCAATTAAGAAAAGGCATTTTTCATTATTTACTCTTTTTCTGTACAGACCCAGCACTTACACTGTTACAGACAATTTAAAAAAATAAAGTGCCTGGCTATGGATTGTAAGCAAGGCTCACTTGTCTTGCCAACAGTTGCAAAATGCAAACGTTCATTTTAAAGCGGCCTATTTCTCATTTTGATCTGACATATTAAAAAGCATATAATTAATGGTTGACATTAGTAATTAACATTAACTTTATGGTGCTTAATATGCCATCATTCATCCATCAAATAACTAGTATGCATAATGTCTTGCATAAAGGTTTTAATTATACAAAATGATCCTTCAGTTCTCAGACTATACAGTTTAAAGAAACTGTGAAAAAATCTGTTTTTTCATTTATTGCATGTTAATGTTGTTTTTGTTTCTCCCTAGGAGTGTGCACAAACGTATGATCCAGGGACCTCAGCTAGGGAAAACGGGCCCAAACACACAACTTCCATTAGTGGCTAAAGAGCACCACCTTGCTGTTGCCAGTGCTCTCTGGAGAAATTTTTTCCCCTTCTTGAAAAGCCAAAGGATGTCACAGACACTGCCTCCTCCACAGCTTGCAGATACAGCTGCAGGTCAGCACTGACGCTCCTTTTTTCTATTGCCTCCTTTGCTATTTCCCTGGATGCAAACTTTTATTCATTTTGAGGTTTTGGCATATTCCTGCTTATGTGTAGTAGCTCAAATCTACCTAAATGTAGAGACGAAGCTCTGTGATAATGGTGGTAAATATTTTGACAACAACAAAAAAATGAACTGCTGTCTCTGTCGATAGGATGCAGATCTATAATACTGGAGTGCTTTGAATCTATAGGACTCTTTGATTTTTGGCATCACTGACAGCTTAAATTATATTTGTAATGTTTGCTGTAATCTAAATAAGGATAATGATTTATGGTTCATTACATTATATCTAAAATCTATTCTATTGCTTTACATGAAAGTTTGTTCTCATCTTGTCTTTTTCAGTATTGCTAATGGTTTAACATAATTCACATTTTGATATCATGTTTTGACATCTATGTAGATATTTTTTAAAAGGTACATTTCATTATCACTTTTTGTAGCATTTTTCCTTTCAGATACGTTCTGACATTACATTGGACTGTTCTGACTGGTCATTTTGTATTGGAAGCTGTTGGGTTGCTAGAATTTTATCTTGCAAATACCACTGCGAATCCAGACAGATGGATAGTGTATCAGTGAATAGTAAGAATGCTGGATCAGATCCTGGGCTTCCCTGGAGCTACACTGATTTGTGGCAGCTGAGGATCTGGCTCAATAAAAATGCAGTATTATTTTTGCTGAAATTTTAATATAATACTATGTTTCAGTTTGAGGGGGCTGATCTCTAGCTATGATGATGTCCTGAATCTAAAAAGTCCAGATTGAAATGGAGTCTTTTTTTTTTTTTTTCACCTTCATGTGAATTAAGAACTACATTTATAAGCTTCAAGGACTAGGTCAGTAACGGAAATGCTAAGAGACCCTTGAACTGGAGCAGTGCTGTCATAGTTGAGAGAGAATGGTAATGAGAGAGACTATTGTGAAAGGATAATGGTCTCTCACCACTGAGGCATTTATAGAAAATGGCAATACAAAACCAAAGCAAAATCCATTCTCCTTCTATTTTCTTGTTTTTCTTCTTCTTCGTCATCGTCATCTTCATAGAATGAAATAGTGAGAGAACCAACCTCTATTAGAAATCTGCTTAGAGTGCTGTAGATATAATTGTAACTTGTGTTATGCACTGATATAGGGGAGCAATGTGGAAGAATGCAACTCCTTACCCCACTGCGCGGGCTACTTGCATTGAAGGTTGCAACACATGGGAGAGCGAGCAGCCTCCACAGCACTGCTACTCCCCCTCCTATTCAAGTGAGTGGGGAGTGGACATCCAGGGACAGGAAGTGGCAGCTTTAACCATGCTGCCCCCTTCCCCTCTCTCTCAGAGTATACTGGTGTTGGAAAACCATTAAAACAACTAAATATCAAGGCCCCTAAAATGGAATCACCCCTCAGGATGCATTCGCAGGAACATTTCTAATGAAGTTTCTTTGTAACGATTTACAAATAAATCTGAGCTTTGAATGAAGATATGTGGACATTAAAGAATCCTAATGTTTTCTGTATCTCCCCTCTCTTTCTAATAGATTAAAGGTAGCACAGAATAACATATACTGACTTGTAACATTGAAATATAAAATGAAGAATTGTTAATGGTAAGATTAAGAGCTTTGATAGCTATATTTTAATGACTTGTAATTATGTGCAGTGAATGAGTACAGATGAGGTATCTCTTAAGCCAAGGTTTTGGTGGTATGAGTGTAGTTTTGCCAATTTTTCTTTTACATAGAATTTCTAATCTGCTTAAAATGTTATTGCCAGCAGAACAGAATCAACGTGTTGTTATATTGGGAGTTGTAAGTAGTAGATACACAAACAAGTACTGATAAATAAAAACACAGAAACAAAAAAGACACAGGGCAAGATGACACAAAACAACATCACCCAGAAACTGCAAAACCAGCAGGAAAAATACCGAAGTTCGGTAACTGAAGCTTGCACATGCGTAATGTACTCGGTTACCTAAAATCCATAAGGTTCATGTGCTTAAAGCCAATTGGATAAAGATTAAGGACTCTGTAGTGTAGAAATGTATAAAAGATTAAGCAAACATGGACCCACACTGGACCAGAAACTGAAGAAAAGGGCTGAAGGACCAGACCAAGGGATCAGAGTAGGTGAAACTATCATGGAAGGTGGAAGAACCTCCCAGTGCTCCAGAATGTGGCAACTTGAGCCTATTTACCAACTCTGTCTCATCTGTTGTTATCTGGATGGCATAAATGTATGTCCAGACACTGAGCCCTGGTCTACACTATGCATTTAGGTCGAATTTAGCAACGTTAGATCAATTTAACCCTGCACCCGTCCACACGACGAAGCCATTTTTGTCGATTTAAAAGACTCTTAAAATCGATTTCTGTACTCCCCGACGAGTGGATTAGTGCTGAAATTGACCTTGCTGAGTCAAATTTGGGGTAGTGTGGACGCAATTCGATGGTATTGGCCTCCGGGAGCTATCCCAGAGTGCTCCATTGTGACTGCTCTGGACAGCACTCTCAACTCAGATGCACTGGCCAGGTAGACAGGAAAAGCCCCGCAAACTTTTGAATATCATTTCCTGTTTGGCCAGCATGGCGACCTCAGAAGTGACTGTGCAGATCTCATCAGCAGAGATGACCATGGAGTCCCAGAATCGCAAAAGAGCTCCAGCATGGACCAAACGGGAGGTACTGGATCTGATCGCTGTATGGTGAGAGGTATCTGTGCTATCAGAACTCCACTCCACCCCAGAGGACTGCCCAAGCAACAGAAAGCTGGCATTCAATAAGTTTTGAAGTGCAGTGTGGCCTTGTCCTTCCCTTCTCCCCTCCTCCACCACCACACCCGGTGCTTCCCTCCTTCCCCACCCCTCCTGGGCTACCTTGGCATTTATCCCCCCATTTGTGTGATGAATTAATAAAGAATGTATTAATTTGAAACAACAATGACTTTATTGCCTCTGCAAGCGGTGATCAAAGGTGGGAGGGGAGGGCAGTTGGCTTACAGGGAAGTAGAGTGAACCAAGGGGGCGGGTTTTCATCAAGGAGAAACAAACAGAACTTTCACACCGTAGCCTGGCCAGTCATAAAACTTGTTTTCAAAGCTTCTCTGATGCACAGCGCGCCCTGGTGTCTGGCTGCGCGTAATCAGTGGCCAGGCGATTTGCCTCAATCTCCAACCTCACCATAAACGTCTCCCCCTTACTCTCACAGACACTGTGGAGCACACAGGAAGCAGTAATAACGATGGGAATATTGGTTTCGCTGAGGTCTAACCGAGATAGTAAACTGCGCCAGTGCATTTTTAAACGTCCAAATGCACATTCTATCACCATTCTGCACTTGCTCAGCCTATAGTTGAACTTCTCCTTACTACTTTCCAGGCTTCATGAGCCATGGGAGCAAGGGTAGGCTGGGGTAGGTGTGACCGCGCGGTGCTGCCGGCTAGGAGAGCAGCCTGAGGCAGAAGCCTCCAGCTCGTATGATATTCCAGGCAGGACTGAATCTCCATGAGATGAAACTTAAAGAAGAGAATGACCTGGAGTCACTCCCATTTATGTCCAGGCGCCCCTAACCGACCTCACCGAGGTCTGCCCGGAGCACCCATGTCTGCCCAAGCACCCCTGACCGACCTCACCGAGGTCAGCCAGGAGCATCCAGGAGACGACGACGACGGCAGTCGTACTGCACCATCTGCTGCCGCGAAGGCAAGGAGCTGCTGCTGTGTAGCAATGCAGTACCTCATCTGCCAGCAGCACCCAGGAGACGTACGGTGAGCTGAGTGGGCTCCATGCTTGCCGTGGTTTGTCATCTGCACGGGTAACCCAGGAAAAAAGTTGAGAAACGATTGTTTGCCGTCGCTTTCACGGAGGGAGCGAGGGAGGGGGGCCTGATAACATGTACCCAAAACCACCCGCGACAATGTTTTTGCCCCATCAGGCATTGGGAGCTCAACCCAGAATTCCAATGGGCAGCAGGGACTGCGGGAACTGTGGGATAGCTACCCATAGTACAACGCTCCGAAAGCGACGCTAGCCTCGGTACTGTGGATGCACGCCGCCGACTTAATGCAACTGTATAAAATCGATCTCTATTAAATCGACCTAATTTCATAGTGTAGACATACCCTTAGTGATATTCCTTTCTGAAATGGTATAAATAAAACCAAAAATTGATTAAGCCTAAATTGGGTGGACTTGTGACTCAGTTTCCCAACTTTTACCCCCAGCACTGGCCAACACTGCTGAACCACCATGGTGGGGAAAGTAATCTGTGCTAAGTATTTAGGGTTGGCATAATTACTTCCTTCCGCGGGGTAAGGGGTGAACTAGGCACCATATTGTTACTGTAGTTTACAAAAGGTCCATAGCCTGCTTCTGGGGTGGCAAAACTACGCACTGACCCTTACTGGGGACTTGTAGTAAGACCACAGACCTAGCCCTGTTCCATTAATTCAAATAGCTACATTTGTATTGTTTCTGAGAATTGACTTATTCTGTACTTCAGCTAGTCAAAAATCAGCTTCTGGATACATGTAGTTCAAAGTATACTGTTAATTTATTAATATGCTGGTTTCTGGGGAGCTGGTGAGCATCTTACATTTTATCAAAAAATAAAGATCAGTCTTCCAAACCTCCTTTCCTGTTGCCGATTTCATTTAGTCTAATAACATATCAGCATTCCACGATATGTCCCCTGCCTGCCTTGAAATGTATTTGTTATCCACGGCATAAAGAATGAGCTCTGAGAATAATTTTTTTATTGTTAGTGTTGGATGTAGGTTCCATGGTGGCCCACCAATTTAAAGAGTATGGTTATGTCTCATTAAAAAATTCTGTATGTAGTGTTGCTATAGCTGTGTCGGTTCCAGGATATTAGAGAGACAAGATGGGTGAGGTAATATCTTTTATTGGACCAACTGCTGCTGGTGAGAGAAACATTATGACATCTAAATTGTAGCGCGAAAGCTTCTCTCTTACCAACAGCAGTTGGTCCAATAAAAGATATTACCTCACCCACTTTGTGTCTCTAAAAAAAATTCTGTGGCAGGTATTTATTTTACAGTTTTCTAGATCTGAAGATGTTGTGTTGGCCTACGTGGGATTGTTCAGTTCAAAAGTAACTTTGTCATTAGCACTGTATTTACATTCTTCTCCACCCCCTTCCCTCCCCCCCCCAGAACTCGCATTTACAAAAGTTTATTCTAAACATAGCAAGGAACACAATTCTACAGATCCCATACCTTTCGAAAGATAGTTTAATCCTCCAAAATTCATTCCTGGAGGAAGAAAGTGTTTTAAAAATGGTTATAGGACAAAAAATGCTCATGCATGAAGGGAGGGGGAATGTATTTTTAAACGGTGTGTATTTGATTGTATCAGTCTGCTAAATTTTGCATCTTGTGTGTTGTCATGGATAGTAAGCTCCTCAGGATAGGGACTGCATCTTCATATGCGTTTTAAACAGTGTCTAGCATGATGGGTTCCCAGTCATGATTGTGGCCTGTGGGAGTGACAGAATCATATGTATTAAATAATAACTAATAGCAGACTCTGTTTGTTAGTAGAACAGGAATATATTTTAAATATTTGGAGAAACTTAACACTCTGCCCCTCCCTTTTCTCTGTTGAAAATCAGGTTTTACTCTGTTAGCTTTGGACATGCCCTGTACAGCTCCATCAGATCTCCAGCCACAGCCTGTTTTAGCAATGATGCAATTGTTTGGATGGGATGATATGGTGTGTCCCCAGCTGGTATCAAGATATCTCAGTCATCTAATACAAAACAGGTGAACAATTTAAACTTCTTGTTCTTTCAGATCCTTTCTAGCATACAAAGTCCCCTCATTGCTCATCGGTCTAAAGGAAAACGTTATTTTAAAAAGCAGTGCCTCCCTTCAAGTGATCCAGTTTCTTTGTTATAGACTTTTTGCAATTCTCTAAGTTCTAGATTCCTTGAATTTATTATAGTTTTGTCCTCCTTTATTTTCTAAAGCTTTTTTCTTATGGCTTTGGATAATGAATGTTGACAGGTAGACATTTAAATTGCAAAGTTAATTTTTCTTTCATGCAGCAAGTCACTTTTTTTTCCAAATGGAAAAAGTGTTCTTGCTAATTGGTATTGGAAAACTGGGATCTGGACAATAACTCTGTATCAATACTCTTCTGAAGGCCATTACATTGCAGCTAAATGAAATGCCTTGACCTACGCAGTATTGTACTTTATTTAGTTGCATATTGACTATTCCTCCTCTTCTACTATTGTTACCATCCCTACCGCTTAAAAGGTAAAGCAGTAGCACCCATAGTTGAATTTTAGTATGTTGAATGTTATGACTTGGTAATTCCAACATCTGTTTATCCCCTTTCATTCATGCTTACAGGTTTTAAGCTTGAGTCTTAATATTCCTCTGGACTTTTTATGATATTGCAACAGAGATCTTACGATAGGTGCTTAATATTACATTCAAGAGAAATAATTAAATATTTAGGTTTCTATTATAACAAAAACATTTAGGGAGGGGTGCAATATAGTATCAATAATATCCAAAATAATAAAATTGGACTTGTGGACGTTTTCATCTGGCAACCTCATACTGGTTTTCTTACAATACTAGTGTCTGAGACTGTAAGAATGAGCACATTGTGTAGAATCCTAAGATTTATTTAACAGATTTTTGCCCCAATCCTACAAACATGAACATGCTTAAATGTATGGGTGTGAGTAGTTCCATTGACTTAAATGGATCTGCATAAAGTTAAGCATGTACATAAACATTCACTGAATCAGAGCCTTCATTCTGAGGGGGGAGGGGCGTCTCTCTTTCACTCTCTGCTGTGGGCTGTATTAGCATTGGAGGTGAAGAAATTAAACCACATGTTAGTTATTATACAAAGTAAACCCAGGTTATGATTCTGTCTGGGGGATATGGCTGGGTTCTGGGGGGCGGGAAGGGGCAGAGAAACAGGAACTGGGTTGTCATAGGGGTTTCTTTAACTCTCTAGTCCTGGGGGAATTTTTGTGTGTCTGTATTGTTACAGACATACTTGCTGACAGGTATTTTGAAATAAATTACCAAAATAATTGAAACTGGTGTGATTATGTAGTTATCTTGACAAATAAAATTTTCAGAATTTTGTAGAATTTTAAAATATTGTGTGCAGAATTTTTAACTTTTTGGCGCAGAATTTTTAATTTTTTTGGTGCAGAATTCCCCCAGGAATATAAATTGCATCACACATTTAAATGTTATAAAATGGTGCCGGTTTCATAATACTTAACATATATATTCAGTGTTGAAATTATGTTTGGTCTGACAGAATATTTTCAAATGATGTTGGGAGTCTATGTGGGACTTGGCTACTGGAAATATCTGGGAAGTGTGCTGCCATGGACTTGTGCACTTGATTTTTCTTCTCTCTTGCACAGTTTTGTACACAAGTATAGCTGCAATGGCTCTGATGTAATTAGTCCTAATTTGCTGTGGTGTAAGCTAGGGGAGAATCTGGCCCCCTTTGTGTTTAAGAAGGGAGTATAAAAGGAACTATCCTCCTCTACAGTCACATCACAGTCGTTTGTGCCATCTCTAGATTGCCTTAGTGAGGTTTTTCTCCTTAACTATTTTTGATTGGTCACAATCTTTTTTGTCGAAACAAATCACCTCTCTTCTAAGTAGAGAGAGACTCCCATTGCTGGATTGAAAAATAACAAACTGTGCAGATTTTCTATACATCAGTTTTGTGTCTTACATCTGACCTGTAAATTATATTGCCATATATGGCACTAGTGAATATAGCAGATCACCTGTATCTGGGCATCTGTAAACTCTGGGCAAAATTCTGTAGGTTGCATGTATTTAAAGGAATGCCAAGTTTGGCCCTCTCTTTGTGTTATGTTTGTATACAGTTATAAATAGGGTTGCTAAAAACATTCTCTATAAAACTAAAGTAAAATTAGGCTTTTTTCCAGCTCTTTACTTATTTCCTTTCCCCCCACCACTGTATCTGTGCAGCACATTGTCTGAAGCTTTTTCTGGTATGGGACATACATCCTCTGAAGCCTTGTCAGTACGTTCTTGGTTTCGATGCATTTTACAAATGTACATTGATCAGCCTACTGGTACATTGACCAGGACAGATGTTGAGAGAACAGTTGGTAAGTGTTCACGTTTCCCTAGTGTTTGAATTGCTGTAGCGATTCTATATAGCAAAAATGGCATATATTTTCAACTAATTACAAAATGTATTTTTGTTTGTATTTCTTTACTTTTACCTTATTACAAAATGTGCTTCTTTACACGGCTTGTGCTATTTCTTGATGTTTTGCCTGTTCTATATATGACAAATTTATCACAAACAAAGATAAAAGAGCTGTTTCCTTGGAAGCAAAGAACAAAAACTTGCTCCCAAGGAGACAAGCTATTTTTTCCCCCATGAAGAACTGCTCTAAAAAAGTGAAAATCTGAAGTAAATAACCAGGAATCATGCTGTGAACTCCGTAAAAAGAAAAACATCCAATTATGAATAATTCTTTCCCATTTTAGATTGGATATTTTGCTTTCTTGGCTGCTTCATCCGTATGTGCTGAATGATATTTATTCAGACTTATTTCGAATACTGCACTTCTAATTATCTATAGGGCAAATCTTCTAAAATATATTGTTCATGTATATTCTGTAAATTGTAATTCATGTATATTCTGGAAGGCTAAAAGTAGAGTGAAGGGCTTGGATTACTCCTAATACTCATTACTCTCACCCAGTGTTGGATACTTGCCTAGTTTAGAAACAAGCCCTTTGTCTAGTAAGAAACCTTAACTTATGGAATCTTCATATTTTAAAGACTTTGAATTGTGTTTTACTTCATGATTTTGTTAACAGATAAATAGAAAACTCAACTATAGGTGGAATTGACTAGCAAAGTATACTGTGTTCTCAGTTATATTCCCTTTATAACAAACAGGGAAAGTTTATATGGAGCAGCTGACTGAAATGACAAGGTTGGTTTTTAAACTCTCAGAAATAGAAAACATCTTCTCAAAGGCACATTTTGATGAGTCAATCTTCAAGCAAGACCCTAAGAATGCTCTTGTCCAATTCATTAAGGTACTGTACCTCTTATAAACAGGACAGTTACAATGTGCAATGTAAAACCAAAACTTGAATGTGATTTTTTTTTTTAAATATTTAGCCAAGCTTCTGCACAGTACTTAATAAAAACAAACAAAATCCAACAGAGTCTGATCTATTTAACTTTCTTTGTGTTCTCAGGCTGTTGGTGTAACTTACAGCGGCCTTCAGACTGTAGCTGAGAAATCTGCCATGGTAACAAAGACTTTAGACTATCTAGGTGACGTGGTAAAATATGTAAAACCTTATTTGCAGAAGAAAGGACCTGCTGAAGGCCTGCAGCTCACTTACTCGATTATAGGTAATTATTTTGCAACTGTACATCATCTTGTTTCATAATTCAGTAGCACAAGAAATAGTTTTGTGCATGGAATGAGTAAAATATTGTGACTCAACACAGCACCAATGAACAACTTTTTGTGTGGACTTTTTAATAATCTATTTTCCTGATGTTTAAAAGATTAAATATCAGAAAAATACTAAAAGGCAAAATTCCTAATTTTCTTTCATCTTTCTTACCCTTTTATCTTGATCCTCTGAAACAACAATATTTTCTCTCCTCCAAAAAATAATCCTTCCTCAGTAGTTGTGCTGTGAATACAACAAACTTTAGCTTTCATTTGAAATCATGAGGTTTTAATATTTTTGTTCACTGAAAATCTTTACTGGAACAAAACAAGGAAAAATGGCAACAGAATGGGATTTTTATTAGTCTGCAGTATCTTTGCTATAATGCTATGGTAGTGCGTCTGACTATGTAAATTATCGATTAAATGAGCATTACTTCGGCACTCTTCTCTTCGATCCTGTGTGCACATTATTAAATGCCATATTCTGGGAGCCTTACCCATACTGAATAGTTCCTTACTCCTTGAGTATTGCCATTAAAACCAATGGGACTGCTCAAAGAATAAAGTGGTACTACCTATGAATAAAGTGCCAGAATCTGACCCAAGGCCTGCCTACCTTTAAATAAAAGATAAAGAGGGTTGTGTGCACATGTATATGTGTAGTGAAAGCACCATCTTTAAAACAGTGGGAATTGTTTACTGAAGTAAGCAAAACTAACATTTGAGTAGAATGCCGAATGTATATCTGATTTAACAGAATTATTGATGGGTAAATGTTTTTATTTTCTGATTCCCAGATCTGTATATTCTGGTACATAAGCTATCAACCAAATGAGCTGTGTTAAGTATCCAGATGCCAGAACCATTTTTATATTATAAAGTGACTAAAGGGTATTTTTTCCCTCTCTTTGCTTGCCCATAGGAAAGGGTGATATTATCAGAATCTGAAATTGTACCACTCGATACAAGAAATTGTCCTTTTCCTTTAATAAAAAAGTAGTGAGTGAAATGGGAATTATGGTTTTGTTCTGTCAGTTAAGGTAATCTCAGACATTTCTTCACCTGCTGTGAGCTTGTAAAACTGCAGTCACACAGTAAGATGCTTTCCAGATAAATCTGGAAGCCTCTCAAATATGGGCGTCATACGTGTCTCTAAACTGCATTGCCATGTGCCACCAAATACATAGTGTCACTGATAATGGGCATAGAACTCTGGGTCAGAGTGATTATGCTTCTTCGAAATATTTGTGTATGGTAGTTGGAAGAAAACTGGGCACTAGACAGCATTATTAGAAATATTGCTAAGTGATCACTGTGTTTCATTATGATTGATCACTGTGTTTTCTTTCACTCCACAAGATGAATGTTGTTGTTCGTTGGTTTTAGAGATGGTAATGGGTTGACTTCTATACATTAATAACGTCTTTTAAAGCCTATTTTTGATCTCTTCCGTTACTTATTCAATCTTGAACATATTTCCTTGGGATGCCCCCATATTTTGTGACGTAGGAAACCTTTTCTTGTTTATAATTGGATATACACTCAAATTGTGCTCAGTTGATGAGAACTACTTTGTATGGGCAAGAATCTGTTTTATTAGACTGTTTATATTAGTTGCACTGTACTTTGAGTAATAAAATGCTGCTGAGTATGCAGCCATTTCCTCAATAAAAACTGCACTTCAGCTTTAATGAAGCTGTTCCTGGATGTCAAGGTATTTTTACATTAACACCCTTTTACAGTCAGTAAACTAAGGACAGGGAACTGTGCAAATCAGTACACAAAGGTATTGAAAAGAGGTAAGAAGTGCTCTTATATAGCATGGAAGTTTTCAAACTATAGATCACGAGCAGTCTATAAAGAGGCACCTGGTTCTATGGACCTGGCTTCTCCTTGTTTTCAGCTGGTAAATTGCATTAAAAGGAGTTAAAATATATATAAAATATTTTCCTAATATTACTCTTTCGTGTAAACAATGTTCTTATTGTCATAGGACTGTTATGCAGTTTTGAATGGAAGCTAAAGGCAATCTGTCTGTTGAAGATGTGATTCACACTGAAAAAGTTTGAGAACCCATATTATGGCATGTGTGGGGGAGGCAGATGTAGTGTACAAATATGCCAAATACAGTAGTTAAATAGTGGAACGCTTATAGCACAGAGGTATAATAAGATGTCCCCCTTGTATGTTGTAGCCATTCCTTTTGCAAAACAACTTCACTGTAATTGAAATTACAATTTGTATGTTGTTATGCATTGAAACAATTTGGGACTTCCATATTGCTGTGCTGTAAATGGACTTTCATTGTATCCAGGTTCACTAAGCAGGGTGGACTGTACTTGAAAATGAGACAACTGGGTTGCTATAGTTACCCATGGATAATGTAACAACAGATTGCCTGTTTGGAATTATTTTTGCCTGCTTGTAATTTACTTTTTTGGGTTTCTTGACTGTTCTTCAATAGGAGGCCTTGTAAAGTTCTGGGCACCAATACTGGCAACTTCCAAAGCACAACAGCTTTTGTTCCGCATCATAGATAGCTTGCTATTGCCACTTGTCGTGTTTCAGCAAGACAAAGAGCTGCCTGCCGTTATGCTGTCTGCCATTCGGGAAAATCTTCCTCTTTATCTTCAGGTAAATATCTGAATTCCTTTATCAGCAAGCAAACAACATCTTGAACAGCAATGGAATTTTTTTCTACAAAAATGCCTTTGATCTCATTTAAATCAAGCACAAGAAGCGGTAGCATTTTTCCTTTTGTGGAGAGTGGGAGGAAAAAGAGCCACCCCAGTTGGTTCACCTCTCTCTGAATATGTATAGCAGTGATGGAGGATGCACTCCAATATACACTAGCTGATCATTGTGTATAGAGAAGATTTAGCTGACCTATTGCCAACACTGGCTTGTTAAATGAGGGACTTTTGACACAGCAGATCAAATAAGCATAATGGATAAAAGGACACTGGTTGAGATTAGAAAGCAAACATGTATTTGAAAATATACGTTATTAAATATACCGTAATAACACTCTAGTGTACTAGGGGTTAGATAATTTTAAATGTTTATTTTTTACTGTTTTTTGTGTTTGTGGACTTTCTGAGAAGACCCTGTTGTTATTTCAGTGGTTTGACAGTGGATTTGGTCCAGTCATTGGTTCCAGTATTGGTTGTAGTCTGTTTCTCCCCCACCCCCCGCACATTTTCATTTACTCTCAAAATGCTGTAAGGCTTACTGGAAGTGCAGGAGGTTGTTTACATTGGGGTTGAAGGAAGACCTATTTTTAAATAAATAATTAAATGTGCACATTATTTTCTGTCAAACCCTTTTTTACAATCCCTCAAAACCTAACTTTGAGCATAAACTTCTTGCTACTGTTCTTAAAAGCAACTAAGTAATACAAGGCAGTAATTAAATTCAGAGGTTGTGGTGACATTGTAGACATCCCACAGCTTTCTTCCTTTATCCAAAAGTCACATTGTGGTTGATGGCATGTCATAGTAAAATTAATATCACTATATAATGACATAGCAGTATATGACTTAGTTCTTTGCTGGTTTGTGGGAATTTTGAGACACTGTCTATACCTTGTGACCATCTTGAAGCTGATATTACTACAGAATGTGGCAGCCTGCTTGCTAAGTGGTATTTCATCCACAGAGTATATTACACTGGTGCTCTGTAGTCTGTGCTGAAAACCAATAGGCTTCTGGGTGTAGTTTTCAGATAATGGTTTTCTATAAAGTCCTAGACTGTTTGGGTCCTAGCTCCCTGGCACTGCTTAATTTGTGCCAGTGCTGAACCCCGGCACCTCTGGGCTTGCTGCATCAGTTATGAATGTAAAAAAAATTGCCGGAGCCCCAGCACCTCTTTCATTACAAATTAAGCAGTGCTCCCTGGTTTCGCTCCCTGACACAGTCCTTATTGAGCTCCCCCTGCAGGTCCACACTCAGCAGCGTAGGGAGTGTCCTATCTGCTGGATCCATGAGCTTTTGAGCACCCTGCCCTGAATCTGGTCAGACTCCAGGCATTGTCTCTGCCCTCTAGCCTCACCCCTTGAGTGCTGACTTTCTGCTGGTACCCTTTTGTGAAAGTGGGACCCCACAATCCACTTGCCCTAGGTCGCACGACCAGTGATGCCCCCCTCTTCCAATCTTCCCAATAGCTTAAGCACACCCTATCCCAGATCTCTGCCATAGTGGGTAGTCCAGTTTAAAGTTTAGCCTTTCCGGGGCATATGACAGTGAGGCTTTGCAAAGTACACATGCTGAATTCATAGAGAAAGCCTAGAGACTTACAGATCCATGCAAAAAACCTGCATTCAAAACCCATCCCTCCTTTGCCCTCTCACTACGCCAAGATGTCTTTGGGTTTATAGCCAGTCCCTTCAGGAGTCCCTGGACTTGACACATCTGACTCAGTCTTCTCTCCCTGGTCATGCATTCTCCTTGTTGACTCCTGTAAGCAAGCTTGAGCTGGTCTGGCAGTCAAAAGATTCCCTCCGAACCAGAAACCACGTCCCTTTGTGTGTGCGCAGCATCTGAGTTTTTAACAGCCAGTCCAAATGCCTGATTTTTTTGTTCTCCTTCTGGGGATTTTCCATCCCTCTGCAGACAATCTGAGGAAAACCAGTTTCCGTACGCTTGAACCATCCATTGTTCTAAGGTGCTCTTTCTCTTTGTGGCTATTCATGTTAATGATTCTCCATTGTTACTGGCCTGGGAGAGATGTGCCACCAGTGCTGGTAACAAGTGGCTGGTTCCAAATACAATGAATTTCATAAAATCCACCGGAATTAATAAGTTTGTATGTAGACAGATTTGCCAAACCATTACACTCCCCATGTGATACTATTGCAGTTGCAATTGGCAAATTACTCAAGGCAACAGGGCCCTGATTTAAAAAGAAGGGGGCTCTCTTCCTAAGGGGTCCTCAAATCTGGAACTTCCCTAACTTATACTGGCAAAGCCCAGATCTTTTAGGGAATATGGCAAAGCTCCTCTCTCTCTCTTTCTCCCCTTCTCCTTTTTTTCTTTTGATTTTCTGTGTTGTGAGTACTTTGAGGGCTACAGCATGAATAGGTGTGGTTTATTAGAATCTCAAGTAAGTATTATTGTGGGAGTTCATTATGATCACTGTGATATGCTCTAACTACGCTAAAAACCCCAAATTGTAGGTATGTTTTAAAGAGCTGAAAATAACTATCAGGTATATCTAGGGTGCCCATTACATATGTCTGAATGCCACGTGCATGAATTAAGAACTGCATTAAGATTGGCCATAGTGTGTTTTTTTGGTTTGTCTAATTACACTTACAGCATTTATTTTATTTTATTTTATTTTAGTTAGCTGCTTAAATAAATGTGAGCTAAAGAACTTATGTATGAGAGAAATTGATTTGACACCACCACACCCATTTTGTCCACTTAGCCACCATTAACTGGAAGTGAGAACACCATGTAGTCAGGAATAATTTGAGCTTTGTATAAGCATATAAAATAGCTGCAGCTGCAGTTTTGCTGATAAGGATAGAAAGTAAAATTGGAGGAACCATGGGAATGGGCGAAAGTGTGGATAGCTGACTTGGGATATGGATGTTCCTGATTATGAGTTTTTGTTGATCTGATACTAGGAGCTGCTTGCTGATGTTAGGGAATTTTTTTAGTTTGCAAGGGGTGACTGAGTTATGCGCTTTGTTCTGAGCAACCTATAAAAAGATGTGTCTGAGTGCGTGAGTTGGAGAAGTTCAGAGAGGTTTTCTACAAGCTAGAAGGCTGACACTCAACTCCCCAGCAACAAGGAGGAAGGCTGACCATTAGAAACCTACCACTGACCACTCGACACCATCTCAGACTTTTGGTAACTATATCTGGGTTGTTCTAAACTGTTGCTATTTTAGATGTGTGCTTTGGACTCAATAAAAAGGGATTTGGGGGCAAAAGCACTCACGTTTGTACCAGTCATTCATCAGAGGAGGAGCTGTGTTCCCACTGATTTATTTCCTGAAACTATCTGGAAGAAAAGATAGTTACCAATAGGTTTGGGTTCAGAAAACCCTAAGTAACATGTACACATCTCGAGGGGTTCCTGATACCCAGAGTCCATTCTCCACTACATTCAGGATACTTACTGGAGATTCTTTAGTGTTCCCTAATTGATCCAGCCTTCTCAGGCTTGCTGAGGCCCTGGCATCACTTCACAATTTTAAACTGGTACTTTTTCTTATCTTAAGAGGTGCTGAAGGAAGGTTGTTCCTTCTACCATTGTACAGACTGTTCTTGTGACAGCTGATGACCTCCTAGGAAATGCTGTAGTTAAGAATTTGATAGGATTTGTTGTCAAAGTTGTGTGCAGAGTGGTTAAGTGTCAGACATTAGAAGGTGAGGCACCAAACAAATGAATGGATGGCCATTTTAAAGTTTTTATGGCACTGTTTTTAATTGTGAGATGAGGAGGCAAGGCATATAACA
Organism: Malaclemys terrapin pileata; assembly: GCF_027887155.1. Lineage (NCBI taxonomy): Eukaryota > Metazoa > Chordata > Testudines > Emydidae > Malaclemys > Malaclemys terrapin. Next base: position 135,518,686 of record NC_071507.1, read on the forward strand.
TCCAACATTAGGCATTTTATTCCTTTGGAAATGTTGTTGTAGAGCTGGTTTTATGTATTAGTGAATTGCTGAAGTTTATTACTGGGAATCCGAAAATCGTTCTGATTGTTGATAAAATGGATTTAGAAAATGATTTGGAGGAGTGTTGGTATAATTTGCCAACAGTGATGAAGATAACAGTGTTTGTGCACTAAAACTATTATTTCCAAATTTAGTGGTATAAATGTCTTGCAGAATATGATGTGTGTATGTGAAATGAATATGTATTATATATATATAGGGGCCTATAGTGTCCTCTGTTCAAATGATCAGTATTATAAGAGCTTGATCCTGAAAGGCACTGTGCATGCGCAGCTCCTGTTGTCTTTAATGGAATTGACCATGCTCAGCATCTCTCAAGGGACAGGCCTTCAAAGCCCTCATCTGTACTGTACTGTCAGAGATCTGAAGAAGTTCAGTACCGCATTTTGTGAATTATAGCATGTATTTAATAGGCACTGTACAACATTAATTGGTGAACAGATTTATTCCATCAGCAGGATTGACATTATATGTCATCATTAGACAGTTTGGTGTTTCTGCAGTGAATAGTACCAGCAGTCCATACTAAAAGGTCCTTCTCTCTTCATAGGTGATTGACAGATAGATAGATGAATCAGAAGAAAGAAGCATTTCCTGGCACAAACTGTCCCTGCTGTTAGTGCACACAAAAATCTATTGCCACTCTGCTTAAGTGAGGAGATGATGCTGGCATGCACTTCTCCTCAGGAGACTTTTTTTTCCTTTCTTCAGAAGATGCCTGAAAAACATGATAAAAGTGGAGAAAAATAAGGCAGCCTTTATCAACATTCTCTGTAATGCCTATCTGCTGTATAAAGAAGGTCTGTGTGTCTGAAATGGATGAGGTCAAACCTCCAGTCCAAAACCCAGTTAGCTGCAGTCTAGCAATGTAGGTTCATCCTCTCCTTCACACAAGAGGGCAGGTTCCCAGCTAACTTCTGACAGGATCTACCAAAAGAAGATAGTACCCATCCTTGTATTTGCTTCCTAGGCCACTGGTGGCATGAATGTTTCTCCAAGTCGCCTGACAAAGCTTTTGCTCAGTCCACTTTGCCACTTAGGATATGGAGCTGGCAAAATACCTCAGAGAAGCCAAACTCTCTAATGCTACTGTATCAACTCTCTATCTTGGCCTCCATGTAGATCTTGCCTTCTCTAAACACTTATAAGAGCAAGAAGTACTCTTCATCGCCAAACAAAGAGCCCTATATTGCACAACAATTCTGACATGCCTTTGTGTGCTAAAAACAAATCCAAACTTCTCCCTCAGAAGGTTTGAGGAGGCAGGGGAAATTTATTCAGCATCCTCTTCAGGGTCTGATGACTCTTCACTGAGGCACTTTAAAGAAGAGGACATGAGCCACCCTAATGAGATCAGTGCCCAAGACTTGACTGAAGATTCTGCTTCCACAGAGAAGTGTTTTTTCCTGATGCTCACAAAAAGAAAGGTGTTTTCGCACTATTTCCAATCTAGAGTAGGTGGAGATCAAAGGTCCGTGAGAGGGAAGACCCATGAGGGGGAAGTTTATCACCCATGAGCTGATAAACTTCCTTTGCCAAAAAGCATATAATACCCTCCCCTAAGGAGAAAAATGGTCTGAGGGCCTCTCTAAAAATAGACTCCCATATTACTAGGTGGTCTACAAAATCATATATGTCTTTTGAAGAGGTAACTTTATCTGATCCATCAAACAGGAAAATGGAAGCATCTTTAGGAAGGTATTTGATTCAGGAACGAAAGGCTTCAGCACAATTCTAAATAAATCTTTTGTCACCAGAGTTCTTTTTGTTTGGGTGTCAAGATAGATAGCTCTCTCTTCTCATAAAATAATTAAAGAAAAATGAAAAGTAACTTACATCATATTATTTTGGCTACTGATGACCTAGAATCCATGATGCTACTTCAACTTTGTCAACATTTTTGTTAAATTTTTAGCCAGTGGAGTATGTTACTGAACTTCAGAACAAACAATCACTTCCATCCCTGTCATTCAGTAAAGGCACACTTTTTGGTATTGTCTTCGTTAGGATGGCTAAATATGTTTAGAAGCAGAATTACCCATTTCCTAAGAATAAGAAAACATACCATCAGCCAAGTGGATTATTTTTGTCTTTTCACCTGGCTGCTCTGAGAATTTGCCTTGTTTCTCTCAAGCTCAAGGAGCGTTCCCTCATCTAATCCTTTAATAATAATAATAAATGTTGCTAATATTATTATTTCTTCAGCCTGTGGAAAGGAGAAGCTGTAAACAAGTGTATCCTATACTCCCAAGTTATGTGGTGGTCTTCCTGTCTCTCAGCTCAGCTAGATGAATGTCTTTTCTCTCCTGTTTCCAGTGTTGAAGCATTCAGGAGACTTGACAGTAATCTTAGATTGCAGGTAGCTGTGCTAGTTTTTGGAATAAAGGGAATTCAATATGGAATCTCTTAAGTCTTATTAACAGCTGTGCCACAAGAAGCAATCTTCCATGTACATCTAGTGCAGCATCTCATCAGAAGATACAAGACCATAATAAATAAACTTCAATAACAACCTGCATGTATTTCACATATGATACACTTAAAACATTCTTTCAGTGGTGTTTGAGTTATCCTCAGGCAACATCTATCTGTCAGACAGGTCCTTAAGCTCCTTGGTTTTTGAGTTTCTGGATTTCTCTCTTCCCTGAGAATGGAACCAAAACATCTGTTCTCCAGAAAAACGACTCTCAGTTCCAGAAAATGTCAAGTCTCCCAGTTTGTTTGATCAACCTATTAGTGTGTGAATTCCAAGGAAGTTTCTTTTTCTGGTTTCTGAGTGCATTCTCCATTATGACACTTTGTGACAGGATAGGGCTATCTTTTTTCCCCCTCTAACTCATCCTTCCTGTCAGTCACCAGTGAAGGGAGGAGGACCTATTGTGATGGACCTACTCTCACAGAAACCTATTACACAGGTAGGGGATTTTTTTTCCTTCACATATATTAATATATTATTAATAATATATATTAATTTCCCTAAGACATTATTCAGCTCACTCATTGGGCAGACATTTGCTGCCTAGTTTATTCATTGTGTTTTTTAATGGGTTTTGGTTACAACATGACCAACGTAAAAAAGCAATCTGCTACAATTTTTTTTACATATGTCTAATGATTTTTCACCTTACTCTGTAAAATAAACCACCATGAGGAAAGAGGCAGCAAGAAAAGAAGCAATAATGAATTATTGCATAGTCTCTTGACACCACCATCATGAGCTTCTTTAGGGAGCTAACTTTGTTCGGATACTTGCCACTGAAATGACTTTTAATTTCTTTTTTCTGCTTTTAATTTTTGCGTGTGTAGGTGTGTATATTTTACATCCAAAATTAGAGCAGGTATAATTTTTCATTGAAAAAAAAATAGCCTTTTTCAAAAATTAAACATTTTCACCAAAAGTTGTTTACATTGAATTGTTTCATTTTTTGTATTAAAAAATAATAATCAAGACATCATTTACCATTTTTTGTCTTGGGTTCTGGTAAATAATATTTCAATAGGTTTTGTTTAAACTCAATTTTTAAAAAAGTGACACTGAAATAAAAACAACTTTGAAATTTCAACATTTCAGTTTTTACTATTTGTGGCCAGCTGTCTGCAAAATTTAGAATATAAAATCAGATTTGAAGAATATGCTGTGCCAAAAATAACATAGAGCAGATTTTGGAAGCTGAAAAATATTAAAACTTATCTAGACTATAGAACCAGAACACTGCAGTGTGAATTTGGCTCTTCCCCTATATAAATGTAGGTTGTATACAATATTTTCTTCATTCCCACATATGCCTCTGCCACTGATATAATTTTAGCAGTCAAATTTATAACTAGCTTATTGCCAGGACAAAATGAAATTGATGTGATCCTGGTCAGTTTCAGTACGTATCTTCTTGAGTTGGTATAAGATAGGGGTACACCTTGTATATAACTGTTATAGAATCAGCATGATCATTTGAGTAGAACAGGTAAGGAAAAACACCTTTGCAGCCCTATTTCATCAACCTTAGTGCCCCCATTAGGATAAAATGACCAGTTCCTTCCCTGTGTAGAGGCCAGGATGGTGTCATTTACACTTGGTTGCTGTAGAAGCACTATGGGAAGAAGTGACAGCCCAGTCCTTGCTATAATCCTATCCTGAAGGATTGTCTCACAAGGAAACTCAAAATTGTAGGAAAACAGAACTTTGGCCATCCTGCAGCAAATATAAACTCACTATTACAGTAGTGATCGGAGGCCTCTCTCAGAATTGGTTTTCCATTGATGTTCCCATCTCTCTGCTGTTTGTTTTCACTTCTAAGGACTTGTCCAGATTAGGGGTACCTGCACCAGTGTAATTAAACATTGTAGGTATACCAATAGATAGCCTGTACCAGTGCAAAGCAGAAAGTGATATACCCAGGATAAGTTGCGCTGAAGGAAGCATTGCCTTAAACTGGTGCAACAACCTCCCTATCCCCCTACCCAAAAATCCAGTATAGCTGGTGTCTAACTCAAACAAACTTATTTCATGTCATACCCAACACTCTCCTATCAGATCTTTATTCTAAGAGTTACTTTTTCTATTATGTCATTAATAGGAACAATATTTAACTTCGCTTGGTGCCTTTCGTACTCCAGTATCACAACGTGATTTACAAAGCATTGAGATTCCCTAGTTATGCAGGTTTCAGAGTGGTAGCCATGTTAGTCTGTATCAGCAAAAACAACGAGGAGTCCTTGTGGCATCTTAGAGACTAACAAATTTATTTGGGCATAAGCTTACGTGGGCTAAAACCCTCTTCATCAGATGCTGTTATGCAGTGAACGTGTGAGCCACAGTTACCATTCTGCATGCAGCAATAGCTCACACACAGCTTTAGGCATCAGAAACTGTTGCAGTTAGGAGGATGTTGGACACTTATTTATATTTATACTAGTTAATTTTTTTTTTACTTTCCACAGGGCTTGTCCTTTATATGCTGTCAGTCCCAAACTCAAGGTGCCTATTTGAACCAACTGCTAGGAAGCGTTATTCAGCAGTATTTTGGGCGCTTTCTCCCTCCTTCACCATCTTCTCCCGGAACTGGACAGCATCCCATGCTGCTAGCATTATGCAATTCTATTACCATCCCACAGAACTTACATCTGCGGAAGACCACTGTGCATGTCATAAAGTAAGACCTGAAGAAGGAGTAAGCCAGTTTGTAGATATCTAGACTTAACTTCTTCCCAAATAAGCCATGGGGGGACAATGGTATTAATTATCATTATTGTTTATATTGGAGTAGCGCGCACACAGCCTTCAGTCTGGATCTGGGCCCCATGTGCTGCGGGTTGTACAAACACATAAGAGACAGTCCCTGCTCCAAAGAGCTTTTAATCTAAATTAAGTCAAGATGCAATAGTTGCCTGTAGCAAACATCAGAAGGTGGTTGATGGTGGGGGAAATGAGGATAACTGTAATGAGAACACAGATTATACAGACCAGCTAAGAGCATAATTTTCAGGTGGCATGTCTTTTTTTTGTTTTGTTTTTGTTTTTTGTTAGATGAATAAACAGGCGATGAATGGAATGTCTACAGGATTTACATTTTTAGTGACTTCTGTGTGAAAAGAGTTCTCATGTCAAGTACATTATTATGTTGGTTTATTTCAGTTTTATTTTAAATGAGGTTGAAGTGGGAAAAAGATAAAGCAGTGCAAATATTTTTATTTTTGGTCTATTACTTCCTGAATGTGCAGGCTGGAAAACAGCAGGGAGAATAGAGACTCTGAAATGAACCTCGGTTCAGGACTCCGTTGAATAGTTCATCAGAGATCCTGGTCTTTGTGAACTGGGAGCAGACTCGATAAAGAACAGAAGAGAAGGCAAATGTCTTGCATTGGGGCCATTATTTATTCATTTAAAATTTACCCTTCTTAGCCTCCGAGCACATGCGCAGCAGCTTGAATTTAACAATTAAAACACCACAAAACTATCTTAAAGTACTCTTCCCCAAACACCAAATAAACTTACTGCCTACTTCCCTCAATCAAATCCTTGAGAAACTAGATACTGTATTGTAATCTCTAATTAATGTGACAGATAATATCAGAGGTAGTCTGGCTCATTGATGGGGCACTGGACTGGGAGGCAGAAGATCAGGATCTACTTAGAGCACTGCTGTTGACTCTAACTATGGGCAAATCACTTCAGCACTCAATGCCTCAGTTACTTAATAGGTAATGTTGGCATAATATTTCGACCCACCTCTGTAAAGTGCTTTGAGATCTACCAATGAAAAGCACTTTATAAGTGTTTAGTGAAGGTGGTGGTGTTATAATCTATTATTTATTATTATAGATAGGTCTACTAGCATTGCCTATTATTAAGGTTGTTTGACACTTTCCATTATAAGACCCTGTTTCCAGTTGCTTATAAGTTTGCCAAATTTTAACTTTTGGGCTGAAATTTTACATGCTGGGTTTTTGCCTCAGGTTAAATATATCTGGAAAATTTCAGAAAAACTCAAGAATGAGGTTAGGGAAAAATACATTGGCTTGCCCATTTAAAAGAATTCTGGTGACCTTTTCTTTGAGACGCTCTAATGCATCTATACTTTGGAGCCGGGACTTGAACTTTGGCACTAGGGTGGCTTTTTTGTCAGAAAAAATCCCCCCAAATTTGGCTAAATTATAAGCAATTGGAAAATCACAGTTTTGACTTTCCTTGACTTTCCTTGTGATTGCTGCTCTGGACTACTTATGGACACTGGAACTTGGAACAGAGATCCTGTCTCGTGTTCTCAGTACCTTCCCACTGGCTCAGACAGCATGGAGGAAAAAGCTGGTTGATTCTATAGCAGAGAGGTAAGAGCCAGACTGGCAGGCATAGGGAATAGATTGGAACAAGGAGCTTTGATGTAGGAGAGGGGAAACTGGAACAATGGGTTGGAGTAGGAAAGACTGGGGCTTGCTGGACAAAGAAACTGGGAGGCAGGTAGGGAAGATGAGGACTGGGAGCCAGTCGGTTTAGGGGTTGAGATCAGACCCAGAGAGCGTCTGGGACTGGTTGGGCAAGGAACCAGGGAGAGTGGCGACTGGGAGTAGAGGTGGATGGGAAACAGTTTTCCGGGCCTATTAACGTTTTTGAGATTTCAAAAATTTTCCTGTTCCAAAACAGAGATTTTAACATTTTTTTTTATTTTTATTTATTTATTTATTTATTTGGCAAAAAAAACCAGAGAGAGACCCCCACCATCCACCCCAGAATACCCAATAGCCTGGTGATTAGGGCACTCACCTGGGATATGGGAGAACCAAGTGTAAGTCCATGTTCTAAATCAAACAGAGCAGTTACTTGAACCTGGGTCTCCTACATTCCTGAGTTCTCTAACCATTGGACTATTGGTTATTCTGTGGAGGAACGCTTTTTCTCTGGTTTTGACCAGAAATTCCATCCTGCACCTGAGAAACATTCCCAACAAAAGTTTTGTCAAAACTGATAAGTTCCCACTAAAAGTTTTGGTTTCAAGGAATCAGCATTTTGTGATTTAACCCATTTCATTGAAAAATTCCTGACCAGCTCTAGCTGAGATGAGGCAGGGAAGAGTTGGAGCAAGGTAGACTAAGAGTTTGTCTACATGTAAACCATTTCAGCAGCATTGCTGCAGCTAGTTGGCTATAGCGCTTCAGTGAAGACGAAGGGGTTCTCCCATCGGCGTAGGTAATCCACCTCCCCAGGAGGCAGGTAGTAGGTTGCTGGGAGAATTCTCCTGTCAACCTAGTGCTTTCTACACTGGGTGGCTAGGCCAGTTTAACTGCATTGTTCAGGTGTGTGGATTTTTCACACTCTGGAGCAACGTAGTTATACTGACCTAATTTCCTAGTGTAGACCAGACCTGAGACAAGTTGAGGAGCCTGGGGAGTAAGACTGTGACTGGGAGCCAACGGGGATGGGAACAGGGGCTGGAGGAAAAGTAGTATGTGATTGTATAAACAAACACTGTATCATCATGCATACACACCGGGGAGGGGGGGCAAATTAACATTGCACAGGCTGACAGATCCAGAGGAGCATGTACTGTAATGCCTTGTACTCAGTGTCACTGGAACTTTTTGTAATGTTGCACTTATTAACTGATTTATTCTTAGGACATGTCTACACTTAACATGCTACAGCGGTGCAGCTGCACCACTTCAGTGTACACACTGCCTCCATGGGTTCTCCTATCAGCGCAGGCACTCCACCTCCCCAAGAGGCGGTAGCTAGGTCAAGGGAAGAATTCTAGTGCTGTCTATACTGGCGGTTATGTTGATATAGTTACGTTTCTCAGGTGTAGATTTTTCATACCCCTGAGAGACGTGGCTATACCAATGTAAAGCAGGCCTTATTCCTCATGGGCAATATTTTTTTTTTAAGCTAGTGTTAGATACCTGGAAAGTTATTTTGCATGCTCCATAAGTTATTGTATTACCTGATGAGTAAATGCAATGTTATGTTATTGTACTACATATATTTTCTCTTGAGCTCATAAAATCAAAGGATTGTCTTTATATTTCAATAAACTGATTCCTAATTTCAGACTAACTATGGTTTAGATTCTTGCATCCTCTTGGTGAAAAACAATAACTGAAGTCATCAAGTTGGAACACTTAAAATGTGCTTGATGTCAAAATTCATTCCTGCCCTAGGGTGTCAGTTACCGGTTGTCTTTGTGACCAATGTTATATTTGAGTCTGCTGTATGTATTCTGGCTGAGCAGAGGTAGAGGTTGTCTGTCCCTTTACAATATAATGTTGGCAAAGATGAAGTAGTAGCAACTGTGTTAATATAACTTCAAACCATACTGACTGTGAATAGTTAAAGTTCTTAGGGTTTTAATCAACCAGAAAGCATGTAAGAAATAAAATAATTGACTAAGAATTCTTAAAATATTTTGGAGGCCTATTTTCAAGGTCACACTGTTTGGATACTTTGTCCTTGGAAATCTGGTGGATGTTTCCTGGAAACAAAGGAAAAAGTCAACTTACACAATGGGAGTTCTTTGTTTAAGGAGAGCAGACAATTGGAGTGGAGATCTCAAATGGGGATCTGAGGAGAAGTTTGCCCACAGAGCATAAATGCAAAGGGTCAAATATGGTGTGGGTTTGAAAGGAGCTTATGCATTTAAGGATATGTCCTTGGGTATTATTGCTTATAAGTAGCCATTTGCATGTGTATAATTGGGTTTTGCACAATCAAAAGTTGTCTATAAAAGCTGAATCCACACAAAAAACAGACATATTTGAGCATTTGACCATAATTGTGATAACTGCCATTTCTGGGTTAGCACAACAATAGGTGAGTTGTAAGCCCCTACTCTGTGGTGCTCTGCTGAATTGTGAGTAGGGTGATCAGCTATCAAGTGTGAAAAACCGGAATGGGGTGGGGGGTAATAAGCACCTATATAAGACATAGCCCCGAATATCAGGACTGTCCCTTTAAAACTGGGACATCTGGTCACCCTAATTGTGAATCATTTCTAAGACTAAGATTAAGAGAAGCCAGTAGCTGATAATACATAATGATAGAAATCTACTTAATGGCCCTCCTGGTGATATACGGCAATACTGTGTTTAAAGGATGTAATATTTTATTTGTTGTACCATTGCTTAATGAAGAAATAAGTTATAGACTGAGCTTTATTTTGTTCCAGGGAAAACTACCTCCAGTTCAAAGGTAACGCCCCTCCTCCTCGCCTGGCCTCAGTTCTGGCTTTCATCCTTCAAGTATTTCAAAGAACCAAGAGCACTGAAGTATGTGACATTGAGTTGCTTCTTCCTGCTGTGTTGAAATGCATGGTATTAGTTAATGAAACACAAGGTGAGATGCTTGTTAACTTTAAATATACTTGTACATATGTAATATTTTATACTTACCGAGCACTTTTCCTTCAAGTAGGTAGGTTTATTACACTGCAGAGAGTGGTAGAGGCACATTCCCAGCCAGTACCATCCAGTTTGCAACTGTGTTATCCAGCGTTAGGCCCCCTCTTGAAGCATGAGCTGGCTAAGTTTTGTACTGCCAGGACCCGCTGTAGGATGACTTTCTGCCAAGACCAGGAACCCAACATAACCCAGGGTTGAGTACAGCTCCAAATTTATAAAAGAAGAAAATCAGCTTTGCAAATTAGTATTATCCCAAATAAATTGGGGTGGAAGGAAGGATAAATATATTGAGTACTTTTTGGAGGAGGGGAGGGGGGCGTGGGAGGGGAAGAAAAAGAGAGAGAAAAAAGACAGTAGTACTGTTGGTGATAGTTGATAGTTCCTGTTCTTAGTTTTGATCAGGGTAGAATGGCCTGACTGCTTCCTTCTCATTCAGAGTGGGAATGATCTAAAGAATACAAACAAACCCAAACTGAAATATATACCTCCATTTCCATGGAGCGTGTACGTCTTTAGGGGACAATGCTTAAAATATACATTTCCCCCTTTTAAAAAAGACAGTGCTTAAAATCTGTGTATTTCAATCATAACAGTGGGGAGGTCAGAGTTCTATGGCAGTGGTTCTCAACCATGGGTCCGGGGGTCCTGGGGGGCCATGAGCTGGTTTCAGGGGATCTGCCAAACATGGCTGGCATTAGACTTGCTAGGGTTCAGGGCAGAAAGCTGAAGCCTGAGGCCCTGAGTTCCAGCACCTGGGGCTGAAGCCTGAGCAACTTAGTTTCGCTGTGCCCCTTGTGGCATGGGCCCCCAGGCAGTTGCCCTGCTTCCGACCCGTTAATGCTTTGATATGGAGAAAACCAGTTGTTGTGGGACATGGAATGTTGGAGGGGCCTCAGAAACCCCTTTTCTGTTGAATACGTCTGTGATTCGTTCTGTTCTTTATAGCCAACTTAGCTTGTGATTTTTTTTTTATTTTTTTTTTTTTACAGTTAAGAAACTATCTAGCGAGATTCTGCAGTATATGGTAGAAGGCTGCCAAGCAGGGTTGGGAAGAGAACCTGCCACCCAACTGACTTCTGTGTTTAGGTAACCAGAAAATACGCCAACTGGCAGTGCTGCTATTGCAAAGCATTTGACAGTGAACATATTTTTTTAAATAACTAATTATCCCTAACCTAATGCACTGTTACTTGTTTATGGTACTTAAATTATTGCATTCTTGGCAGTGGTTTAAAATACTGGTTGGCTAAAAAGTGAAAGAAAAAAATACAAATTTTCCTGTGGATTCCATACTGTTTTGAAAGATAAACAACAGAGGGATGTATTGCAACCATAATGGGAGAAACTCCTTGGGCGAATGGTGAAGCATGATGTCAGAGGCCACATTGCCAAAGTGTCCATTCCTAAATTGAAAGGCACATCTGACTTTTTTTTGCTTTTACATTTTTTATTATTGAAATTCTGAATTTGTGACATTCAGATTTTTCACCGTGAAAATTGAGCTTTTTACCAAACTTGACAGGATTGTATTGCCCATGAATCTCACTCCCCATGCACATACAGTGAACAAACTGCATGAGCACAGTGCCCAAAGAAATTTTGCAGACATAGACCCTGATCCTGTATTGTATAGTGTGCAGGTTGACAGCTGGGTGGACAGTCCCATTCAAATCAATAGGGCTCTCTGCTGGAACACCAGTCTGCCCACACGCTACAAAAAGCAACTTTTTCAGGGGGCATTTTATGTCCGATTTTGCATGCCCTCACCTCACCATTCTGACTATTTTATATATATATATATATATATTTAAGCCCTGATCCTGCAAGCTCCTCCAGGAAAGAAGACGCCTGCTTCAGGGCAGAGTGCCCTGGACGAAGGGGTCAGCCCACATGGACCAGCTTGCAGGCTCTCCGGGCTTTAAGTTTCACTGGTAAAAATGTGTGCATGTACATGTTGATCCTGTAGCATTAGCCTTTAAAAATGCAGCCCCTAAAGTCTTTTGTATAAAATGAAAACTTCCAAGCATTCAAGATGGTTCTGCTGATCAGACTCTTTTGGTGGTTGTTCCTTTGCACATTCTCTATATCTAGTTTTGACCTTGCATGAAGTGCCCCTGTTTCTCCTTCAGGCAATTTATCCAGGACTATACCACAGTATACGATCATCAGGTTTACAGCATCCTGGAAGTAGTGGCAGTCTTGGATCAGCCCCTAGTTATCAGTCTGATTCCAACAATCACACAGTCCCTGAAGGATTCAGAGCACAAACAAGGGCTTGGCAGAAACACTGCACAAAGGTACATTTTGTATTATTATTGCTTTTTGTCAGTGAACAACAGAGGTGTATTCTCTTGATGGATGGCAACTTTAGACTGCAGCATAGATTTCGTGTAACTGATGTGTAAGTACATTCAGCCAGAAATTTACCTTTTTTTAGAAATTTAGCACATACAGATAACTTAGAATTGTGAAATGCTCTCTCAGATGTTTTGACACCAAGCTTACAAAAACACACACAGTAATTTAATGCAGAGCCTGCTGGCTTCCATATAAATAAATGATGGTTATTTATATTACATTAGCACTTAGGAGCCCACTCATGGACCAGGACGCTACATGCGATACAAACACAAAACAGAAAGTCAGTCCCTGCTCCAAAGAGCTTACAATAGATTTAATTCCTTAGTTTGATTGTGCTATAAATCCCTATTTTTAAGGATTTATACTGCAATTTTAGTGTAAATATCTGATTCAGGCTTGGCATAAGAAATATCCAGGGATTAATTTTAAGGGTTTTTGTACACAGTATAAAATAAAAAAAATAAAAGCTGGTGATTTCAGAGCTTTCAAAAAAATCCTTTCCTCAGAGTCATTTTAATTTTATATAATATAAACTGAAAATACTAAAATTAAAACAAAAAGAAGATACCAAAATATACTTTACAATGAACCAGAACTTCACCAGTAATGTATGATTTCCCAGTGGAGCATGAGAGAAAGGGTCAAGAAATCAGTCTTGTAGAGAGGATACAGTCATGCAGGATACATATATTAAGGAAGATGCTCACTTAGAGGATTCTAAATGAGGAGGAACGATTCCATTTTCTCATGCATAAAAGTATAATTTATCTCACTTTTATAAGTCAAGAAAATAGAATGCATGCTGTGGTCCTAAGCACTAGTAAGAGATTGGTGTTCAGATTTTTTTTTTCTACCAAAGTAAGACTAACATAATGGGGGAGCAGTACTTTTCTGTAATAAGGTAATGTGTTCCTTTTCATTCCCTTGATACAGAAAAGAGAGGGATGGAGGTTAAAATTTAAAGGGAGGAAAAATACTGAAAGTCAGGAGTTTTTTTTTAATTGAGTAATATGCACATTAAAATGTGTAATGTTTGTTCCAACATGAGTACAGTGTTTAACCATGTAGAATATTAACTCTCATAGGTCCTAATTATTCTTACATTTATTGATTTTTGATCTAGCTAAGGATCAAATATGTAAATTTACTATTGGTGTTTCCTATTCAGCTGGGTATTTAGGCATATGACTGTAACTAACGTCACTAAGAGGTGTGAATAACCCACATCCCTGAGTGCCGTAAATTATACTGACCTAAGTGCAGGTATGGACAATGCTATGTCTGTGGGAGAAGCCTGGGGGAGCTTCTCCCGCCAACATAGCTACCACTTCTCGTGGAGGCAGGAGTTTAGCCGACAGGAGAGCATCTCCACCACAAGCGTTACAGTGACACAGCTGCAAGTGCTGTAGTGTAGATGTAGTCTTAGTCTCTAGAAGTGCTTAAAATTATGTTGTTGCTTAAGTTCCTTGTTGAGTGGGGCTAGGGCTACTGAACGGGTGAAATCCTGGCTCCATTGAAGCCTTTGCAAGTTTTGCCATTGACTTCAGTGGGGTCTGGATTTTACCCACAATTTGTAAAGTTACACACTTGCTTAACTCTTTGCAGGATTTGGGGCTATAAATATTATATTCATTTTGTATTTTATACAGTCATACAAACTCCAACTCATAAAATATGTACAGTGTCTAAGCATATTTTTCAGTCATTGTCCATGCGACGAGTTTCATTTTCAACAGAGAGTACAAATGAAAGGAGTTAAATATAAAATAAAATATACCATGCTTTTTATTCAGTTTCTCTCCTTTTAAAGCCCCTCTTACCCTCCACGAAAAAATAGTTGCTTCTATTTTAAATAAGTACATGCTGTGTTAGACTGCTATTCCACTATTCATAGAAGGATTTTCAAATTCCCTCAGTTTTTCCTTTTGATCATGTAGTCTGTAGACACTTCTATAACATTTTTTATACTGTCAGTAAAGCAAAGCTCATCCATTTGCTAATAGAGCGTAAAAAGACAGTTTGTTTGAACTTCCCCAAGAATATACTAGGGGATTACCAAACTGTCAGTTTTTCTTTAGTAATAACCTCATAATATATACTCTAAGATCTGGTGTTAATGTTCTCCACAATGTTTTCTCTATAAATGCGTAAAAACTTTATTAAATGAATTATTAAACTGCTTCCCTGTCCACCTCTTTAAGGTGATCCATGAATAAGGCTATGATTTTGTCATGGATATTTTTAGTAAAAGTCAGGGACAGGTCACAGGCCGTGACCTGTCCCTGACTTTACTAAAAACACATTCCTGACAAAATGGGAAGGGAGGAGGGTCTAGCACCCTTCCCCTGCCTGCAGCAGCTGGAAGCTGCAGGGTCTCCCTGCCAGCGACGGTGGCGGGGGAGCTGTTTGGGGGCTCCTTCCAGTGGCCGCTGAGCAGCTCTGGTATCCCTCTGCCTGCGGCCCGGAGGGAGGGGAGCGGGGAGGATGACACCGGCTGCTCACAGTGGCAGCTGAGGAGCTCAGGGGTCCCCACCAGCACTGGCAGCAGCCTACGGAAGCTGGGCTACTGCAGGAGTCCCCTGCTGCTGGCTTCAGCAGATGTTACTGAGCATGCGTAGTACACTCTAAGTAGCACATTCAGTCAGATAGCAGTTTTTTACACTACAGGGCGGCTGGTCAGCTGAGAGGGCCCTCAATATGACAAAGGTCACTGGAAGTCAGATTCCGTGACCTCCGTGACATAACCGTAGCCTTATCCATGAACAATGAAAATACAGTCATCCTAGTAAAAAGCTTTTTCTCAAATCTAGATCCTCTAAGCATAAATATCTATGTATATAATTTTGCATTATTCTACGTATGCTTACTATATTTCTTAAAGTTCAGATCCCATGTAAATCAGAACCAATGCCAAGAAATTACACTGGTAATGAACTATCAAATGTTATGGTTTAACATGAAAATCACAGCAAATATATGCAACCTATTTGTAGAATTGAAATGACTGAGAAGGATATTTTGTGAAGAAAAATAGAAATATTTCATATCTGTTCTTTACATAAATGTCTTCATGGATAATTAACTAATGATATGGTGATATCTTTAACCTTCTTTCTAAGCCCATTGTAGCAACCTGTCATAGTGTGCCGTTTTAGAACCACCACTCCACAACTACATACAAAATATCCTAAACAAAAATTGAATATGTGGTAACATAGTGAGCTCTGTACATGATTTTGGTTTTGAGCCTCAGCTAGACAAGTAAATACACAATTTAAAATAAAGAAGTGTCTAGCTTAGGAGGAAAGTTTACTTAGTAAATGGAATATCTTCAAGATCTATGTGCCAAACAAACTAAAGGAAGTATTTCTTCACACAGCGCACAGTTAACCTGTGGAACTCTTTGCCAGAGGATGTTGTGAAGGCCAAGACTATAACAGGGTTCAAAAAAGAACTAGATACATTCATGGAGGATAGGTCCATCAATGGCTATTAGCCAGGAAGGGCAGGGATAGTGTCCCTAGCCTCTGTTTGCCAGAAGCTGGGAATGGGTGACAGGGAATGGATCACTTGATGATTACCTGTTGTGTTCATTCCCTCTGAAGCACCTGGCATTGGCCACTTTCGGAAGACAGGATACTGGGCTAGATGGACCATTGGTCTGAGCCAGTATGGCCGCTCTTATGTTCTTAGGTGCCATGCCATTCGATCCTTGTTTGCCCCTCAGCCAAACTTCGCTAAAAATTCATAGTAAACAAAGCAATTGCGGAAGTGAGGAAGGAAAAAGTTCTGGTTTTACCTCATGTTACGTGAAAAGCTTGCATGAAAACTATTTTTTTTACTCTTCAGTCCTATGAAATTGTTTAACTAACATATTATATGCTTTTGTTTTTAACAGAGAAGCCTACAAAAAACTGTTATCTCGCCTTACAGCAACTGGTCAAAATGAGATACTAAAACTGGAAAATGAGACAAGTTAACGATGTATTGGTGATTAATTCTTTCCCCCTGAAATGTTTGCACTTTGTTACTGCCTGTACTGTTATTGTAATGCACTATCAAAGTTGTTTTTCTTTACAGATAGAATCTATTTAATGCTTTTAAAAAGTTAAGCTGTTTTTCCAATAGCATTGGTAGCGTTTGACTATTGCCAGAAATATGAAGAGTAATTCAAATATTTTGTCTTTCAGTTGATGACTGAAAGATATTGCAAATTCATTAAATATTAGAAACATCCATCTAAAATTCACAAGAAGACACAAGACAATGTGTGGGATTTTCAGTAGAGCCTAAGTGACTTAGCGCAAGTCCCATTGACGTGTGTTTTGAACAAAATTTTAATTTCTAAATTTTTAATGGGAAAGTGTTTTGTAGATCAGAAATAAGTGTGATGTGTAGAACTCTGGGGGTCAGGCAGCGGGCTTTCATACTGAGCACACAAAGGCACTTCACGTCCGTATGTTGAGCTCAGTGAATGCAATGTCTTCACCAAAAGCTGGGTCAGGGTTAGGCTATCTTACGTTAATAGAAAGGCTTATGTATGTGTTACACAGAATAGAGACAGGTGTCCTAACCTTGCTCTTGTATTGAAACCTTTCAGGTCTTTCAGGTTCCTCATCTCTGTTGTCCTGGGGGGGGGGGGGGGGGAGAGGAGGGGAGGGAGGGAGGGAGCAAGCAAGTCAGTCTCAGGTTCCTGAATATCAAGGAGATCTCCCATTCTGACTGAAGGGGTAATTTCCTATTCTCCCTCTTATCCTGGATTTAAAACGAACTAAATTAAAAATCTAGTTAAATCCACAAAATTTTATGTGAATTTCATTAGCTAGTTTAACTTAGACGAAGGATAAAGGAAGAGAGCGAGAAGGCTGATGCACTTAGAAAAACCGATTTCAAAATCTTTAGTTAGTTCAGACTGTGTTAAACATTGGGTGAGTCTGGCTAGATGGATTTCTCAAACATCTCACTGTGTCCTTGACCCTTTCTCTAGTCCGGCATAACTTTTCTCAAATTAAAGTTAAGGAACTTTTATTTTATTTAAAGATTCTGTAGAATTCACATCTTTCACTTAACTCATTAACATGAGTTCCTAAGAGTTATTCCTGTGGCATGGGAAGTGGCATGTGTGTACCTTCTGACAACACCATTGAATTGGTTATCTATTTTTAAAGTTATTCAGCCTTAACTTTACAGAGTTAATGGGGGAGGAGGAGAGACTATTTTTGTGTAACAACTACAGCTTCAGAAATGTCCCTACAATCTTGTTCAGAGCAGCATCTGTTTTGTTACAGTGCTCCTATCACGTAGAAACAGATAATCTTTTCCCTAAATCAGCTATTGTTACGTCAGATAATGTAGTAACTAAAAGCCTCTTTAGGCTACTTAATAGTGCAGAACATGGAGGTTCTTTTCATTATGAAAGTGACTTATTGAACTTGTGTTGTAAGCTTCTGCACCTGGAAGGAGTCTTATTCATCTCAAGAGGCTTGTGCTTCTAAAAAGCTTTTTTTTTTTCCCTTCAAGAAAACTCTCTAAATGAGATTAATAGAGATGCCTTCGAAATCTGAGTTTTATCACACAGTAGGTAGCAGAACAGATGTCTTACTGTAGTATTACTTCCTGAAAGTAAACCCTTTGACTTTTAAAGAATAGGTAGAGTAGGTATTGTAACAAATTATTTAATGGTGTGCTCAGTGAGGTTTTTAAAGGTAGAGTGGATACTGTCTGTAAAGGTTCTAAAAAAGCAACAATGCTTTATGAAAATGTGACATAGCTCTTGGTGCATGAGACACTAATTTAAACAGTTTGGAAACTATTGTTCTTTTCTGTCAAAAAGTGAATGCAAACAGAAATAAAGCATTTTACATGATATCACTTAACTACTGTCAAGCAGGCAATCTGGTATAGTTTAATTATTTGGTGTGGACAGGGACAGATGTGACTGACTGACAGTCTTGCTAATAAAGAGAGCAAGGCTTTTGCAGAGTATTATGGGGTAGGGTGGCTTGTCTAGTATACCTCAAAACACTCCACCCAAATATTTCACTAGGAGAAAGGCTGCTGAATTAAAATACATTGAAGGAAAATTAAAATAAGTCTAAAACCAGCCGTCTATTGTGTATGTCTGTTGTATGTTGTAGCCATAAAGACCCTTTAAGATACTGAATATTGCATGCATGTACAGAAAGTATATTTAATGTTTTTATACTTCCTTTAACAACACATCTGAACACTTTAAAAGCAGAAATACTTCCTTTTAAACAAACCATTCATTTATAAG
Organism: Malaclemys terrapin pileata; assembly: GCF_027887155.1. Classification (NCBI taxonomy): domain Eukaryota; kingdom Metazoa; phylum Chordata; order Testudines; family Emydidae; genus Malaclemys; species Malaclemys terrapin. The sequence goes on from NC_071507.1 coordinate 135,537,290, forward strand.
CTACTGCAGACACATCGTGGGAGGCACTGTGCACCTGCAGATCAGTTGTACGTGGGGCCATTTGCAGAGGAGACCGCAAACAAGGTAGAGATCCTTTCCTGTTCCCTGGAGAAGATCTCAAGAGAGTCTCTGCGGCTAGCTGCAGAGCAAGAGGGATTTTGGGCGGGACTGGAACTACCCAACTGATTTGTGCATTTGTGGATCAGCTGAGCCAAAACCCCATGCAAGGGGAGCAATGGGCCACATTTGTATCTCCTCCCCATTTATGGTAGCAGGAGTTTTACCCAGCTCGTCAGGCATCCTGCCTGCAAGGGACTGTAGATTCTGTTCAGCCCTGCAATATTTTAAAATGGAGTACTAAGTCCTTTTATGCCAGCTTTGCTCCATCCTTGTGATTTGGCCCTTTGCAGGTTTCCCTTGGGGGATCCTCATTTGTATAGTAATAGAGCAGTGCCGCTCCAAAAAACATAATAGCAGAAATGGTCCCCATGTTTTGTAGAACATTGTTAAAGCAATATTATGCTTAGGTGTTTTATAACATTTGTGACTTATTTCCATAATCAAGAAGAAAACCCAGAGAATAAGACTGTAGCTAGGATTGCTAATGGAATTCAGCAAGACTTATATGTGTACGCTTTGTCCAGCTCATTTTATGAATATGTGAGCTGGTGTCTTTCTAAGACATTTATGACATTATTCACCAGCATCCCCACAGCAATGATTGTAATCACATCATTGCAGTATTCAATGGTATTTTGATCAAATATTAAATTTCTGTTAAAGTTTTCAAAACTACTACAGTGGCTCATTAAATGTCATTTCCCTCCCCCCACCCTCATAAAAAAAAAACAGCAGGAGTGCTGCTGTCAGTGTAACAAAAGCCTCATTTATACATCTTCTACTCTGATAGCTGCTTCAGTACTGTTACTGTGTATATAGATGAGGCAGGCTTTCCTCACTGAGACACACAGCACTGATAACTGGATAAAAATAAAATACCTTTTTAATATATTTCCTCTATTACTGAATTCAGGATACTGATCTCCTCTGATCCGTAACACTTTGGTATAGAACAACTGTCCAATATGCCATGCCAAACTGCAGATTCCTTTTTTTTTTGGAACCCTAAAATGATTATCTAAAAGAATAAGAAAAGGAAAAAAAGCATTGTTAAAAATTCACACTAACTTCCATTATTCCCATGGAAGTGTCCATCTATTTTGTAAAATTTTCACATTTTTGTATTGTTAGTGGAAAGCAAGAACAAGATATATTAAATTATGCCTCGCTTCCATTTTCACTGACAAAAAATGAAGTGAGGGGGCATTTCCTAAGATGAAATAGCTCATAAGATAGCAAATTTTACCCTTTTATGATGGAATAAGGCAGTGCACACATGCAAAGAATAAAGATCTGTACAGTATTTGGTGTAATTATACAGAACATGAGCTTCCAGTAACATACACCACTTACATTGTCATTTATGAAAACTTCCATAACTGTCCATTTAAATGGAATTGCCATATTTCCCTCAAGAAATGGATAATAGGCATTACTGCAGTCGTCTTTTTCCCTCTTCTGTAGCTTCTGAAAATTAGATATGTTGGGAGGTTTTTTTAGGAACTACATTTAGTCATAATTTATCTTAATTATTTTTAGCTGCTACTGTATTTAAAATGTGATCTAATCAGCCCTTCTGTTAGAAATGGTTACAAAAATATACTGAAGATAAAAACCCATTGTGGTGTCAGTATGTCATAGCAGAGTTAGATTGTTGTAGAATACACAGAAGTATGAATGGTTAGGAAGTGAGTTTTGTCTCAAAAAACTTCTTTGAGCTATGTATAAAACAAAACCTTTTGAAGGTGGTGGTCTGCCACTACACAAATGAAAAGCAACTGTTAACTAAAAGACCCTTATTCTGTATCTTGATCTATATAGTCTTGTTACAGGTACAGGAATTTGCCCACATCAAAGGGGTTACAGGATTGGGACCAAAATTCACTAAGTTTTCTAGACCAACTTGTTAAGCCCTATAGTGTAGTTCCTGGAAGAGCTTGCCTCTTACATTTGAACAGGACATCACTGTATAAGTATGTTATCCTAGTACCAACTGAATACCCCATATTTATCAGTTGTAAATCGATTTCCCTCATGTCTGTTTTGGTAAAAAGGTTAATATAAAATTATTAATATAAAATTAGCTCATGTGATGAATTCTGCGAGCAACATCAAAACCTGGCACAGCTAGTTCTGTAAATTAGACGTCCATACTGTAGGCTTATATTTCACAGTTGATGTTATTTATACATATATGTCTTAAAGGTGCATATTTATTTTATCAAAAAATGGTCAGAAATTGGCTGAAGGGCAAACATTCAATACATTAAAAAAATACAAGCAACTTAAATTCACTATGGAATTATAGAAGTGTGGACATGAAGAAAAATTGAGATGATGCAACTTCCATTTCGTAGAAGCAGTGTGATGTTGCTAAATAATGCCTTAGACAAGCAGCGCTCCTGCAGAAGGTATCTTGATTTCTTCATATATTAATTTTTTGAGTTCTTGCATTATAAGAAGATAATCTCTACTGAAAATACCATTGAATACTGACATTCTCTCCTTTTCTTTCAAAAATTATTTTGAAAAAAATCTAAGTAATTTCCCTAGAAACAAAATATCCCTTTACATAATCTACATTCTTAAACTGCCTGCCAAGTCCTCCTTCCCTGCAAACTCTTGACTGCAGAGGAAGTATTTTAACCTTGCCCTCTTAATTTATTCTACGTTCTAATTTTCAGTAAACAGATGCCGTCTTTTTTTGCATTTGTTCCACATTCTGCCTATGTTGTTTCTGCTTGTGTGCACATTCAATTATCTATTTCTTCCTGATTCTGCAACTGATGTACTAAATTTCTATATTAGTAGGGGGGGGGGGGGGGGGGGAGAACCCTAGGCAAATCTCAAGGCAAAACAGTACAAACTTTTGTAATTTTATCTCAGGTCCAGGTACTCTACCTGAAAGCTAATAAGTCATGAATATACAGCATACAATAGATATACTGGGATTTAAAAAAATACATATTCTACAACATTTTTGTCATACTGACAAGTGGGCCATAACATCTCAATATTTCTTTGGCCCGTGCTTGGATGTGAAATGCTCAAGGGAAAATGAAGATGCTGTAGAAAGTAAAGTTGATGTTATCTGTGTTCTTTCATCTGTGTCAAACCAGTGTCTTAGCACTATGCTCGGGAATCAGATAAGCCACACAAGATGGCTGAATTTCAGTGATGTGGTGCTTATATGTACAACTGATAAAACACCTCCATATCCTTTGGGATTAAATGCCCTCTATAAAAGGAAAATATTACTCTTTATGGGTGTGACCTAAAAAGTAGACCACAGGAGAGAGATACAAGTATTAGACGCTTCATTACAGCTCAAGATCTTGTGGCTCAAAGATCTATTACAAGATGCTAGCAGATTTAGTCAATAAAATAAGACCTCAGTACCCACATGGCCTCTATCCCAACAATTTATAGACCCACTACTGAATTATTCAGTCTTACCGCTATTTCCCCTTGTTAAGATGATGAAGAGGCTTGAGTGAGTTGTTATTGCTTGAGATCTTGTCCATTACTCCACATTCTTTTCTCCAGTTGGAAGCCCAAGTGAATGATGTTACCATCAGCTTTCTCACTGTTTTCTTCTCAATCCTAGAGTAGACTGGCCATCTGGAAAACATTCTTTTCCTTTTCTGGTCCAAAAGTAAAGTGACAACTTAAGGCTCTGTCAAAAAATAGCAGTTGGACAGATCTTCTATTCGACCGCAGTGTCAAAACTGGTGACTTGGCAGGAACAGATGCTGGGTTTGATTCACTCCAAGATTTGCATTGGCAGAAGATTTGGTAAATTTCACACCACTGAAGTCTCTGGGGAGACTGGGCCTATGGAAGGCACCCACCAACACCAAGGATCCTGCAGCCCATCTAGCCTCAGAAATGGGCGGCACTAGTTGGGGACATGTGCTGATTTAATTGCATCCACTGCACAGCCTCTGCCAGCAGGACTCCTACAGAACCCCAGCTGCTAGTCAAAGCTGCCTTCTCCAAACCATCACCTGCTCATCCCCAATCCTCCCGAGAGCACAGTATACCCCGCTGGCACCAGGGAGAGCCTCTTTGCATAATCTCTCACCTGATAAAAGATAAATGGTACTCCCTAACTTTAGGCACTGAAAAGTAGAATTCCTCTCTCTTGGAGTCAGGTACAAGTCTGCATGTTCTATAACTGAAGCTGCAAATAGCACAGCATGCAAAAGGTAAGTGATCAACATGAAAGATGTCTCTGATTGCTGGAGTCTGATGATTAGAAGCCAGAGCAGAATCCTGACACTAATTGCCGCATAGGCTATGTCCTCAGGCTCTGGAACCATACAACTAATTTAATGCAGTTGCACAGCTGTTTAAAACTGCTATTCACCAGGATAGACAATTGATGAGGACCAGAACAGTAAAAGTGTTGAAAGATCAGAGCAAATGTGATAACTTTTTCTTGCCATATACTCTCCTGTCTGTTGGTCCTTGACCTGTACGGCACGTGCAGCTTTGCATAAGGAAACTAATGCCACTCCAAGTTCTTGAAACTTTCTACACAGCCTGCTGCCATGGATGAATGGCCAGTTAAATAAATGGTAATCCTCTGTCCTTCTGAAAGAAACCTTTTAACTATAACTTCACAGCTATGGCTAGTCGGCCATACAGGGGACTGGTGAGTGGACTTGGGTTTACAGAAATTAAAATACCAAAACAAGAAAACTTGAGTTGTAAATGCAGAAAATATCCTGGGAACTTTTGTCTGTCTCAGTGCTTTACAAACTTCAATAAGTTCTCCCAACACCAATGAAATGGGTAGTATTATATACACCTTTTCCAGATGGGGGAAAATCAGCCTAGAGGTTGATTAGTGATCAATGGCTCCATGTCTAGTTGGCAGCCAGTTTCAAGCAGAGTGCCCCAAGGGTCGGTCCTGGGGCTGGTTTTGTTCAATATCTTCATTAATGAGCTGGAGGATGGCGTGGACTGCACTCTCAGGAAGTTTGCAGATGACACTAAACTGGGAGGAGTGGTAGATACGCTGGAGGGTAGGGATAGGATACAGAGGGACCTAGACAAATTAGAGGATTGGGCCAAAAGAAACCTGATGAGGTTCAACAAGGACAAGTGCAGAGTCCTGCACTTAGGACGGAAGAATCCTATGCACTGCTACAGAGTACGGACTGAATGGCTAGGTAGCAGTTCTGCAGAAAAGGTCCTTGGGGTTACAGTGGACGAGAAGCTGGATATGAGTCAACAGTGTGCCCTTGTTGCCAAGAAGGCTAACGGCATTTTGGGCTGTATAAGTAGGAGCATTGCCAGCAGATCGAGGGACGTGATCATTCCCCTCTATTCGACATTGGTGAGGCCTCATCTGGAGTACTGTGTCCAGTTTTGGGCCCCACACTACAAGGATGTGGAAAAATTGGAAAGAGTCCAGTGGAGGGCAACAAAAATGAGACTGGAGCACATGACTTATGAGGAGAGGCTGAGGGAACTGGGATTGTTTAGTCTGCAGAAGAATGAGGGGGGATTTGATAGCTGCTTTCAACTACCTGAAAGGGGGTTCCAAAGAGGATGGATCTAGACTGTTCTCAGTGATACCTGATGACAGAACAAGGAGTAATGGTCTCAAGTTGCAGTTGGGGAGGTTTAGGTTGGATATTAGGAAAAACTTCTTCACTAGGAGGGTGGTGAAGCATTGGAATGGGTTACCTAGGAGGTGGTGGAATCCCCTACCTTAGAGGTTTTTAAGGTCAGGCTTGACAAAGCCCTGGCTGGGATGATTTAGTTGGGAATTGGTCTTGCTTTGAGCAGGGGGTTGGACTAGATGACCTCCTGAGGTCTCTTCCAACCCTGATATTCTATGATTCTATGACTCACTCATATGCAGAACTGATATAAGAAGCTGGGGGCCCTGACTCTCAGACCATTGCTCTGATCACTTAGGCCACACTCCCTAGACAATAAAACACTTCAGGCTACTGGAAAATACAAACAACTTGGTCCTGGGAATCCCAAATACAAAGCAAGGCATAGACCTTATAGAGTACTTTCTAATGTCAGGGTAAGTTTTCAAGAATTCCTGTTCTGTATTGAGAAATTAAGAAGTGCCTCTGGATGCAGGAGACCAGAGAAAAGCAAAATCAAAAATTCAGTGACCTTCCAGACCCATGAGCCATGCAGTTTTACATACAATTAGTGTCTGTGTGTGTGTGTGTGGGGGGGGGGGGGGAAATACCTTGATCTAAACTTCTTCACAGCTGAGTCTTCATGGAAAGAAAGTATTGTCAGTGCTCAGATAATCATTCCTGGTGACAAATATACAATTAGATCTCTTCTACCCAGTCTACATTTAAGTTGTCTAGGACAATTGACAAAACGATTTTTGATATAAAATCTATGCTGACACATTGAAAAGGTGAAGTTTCCTAAGGACAACTCCAAGAAGAAGAATCAGATGGGATAAGTGGAACTTCCTTTTATCACTAACAGTAGCCCTGAAAAGTTACCATCTGTATGATCAAATTTATTTAACTCAGTAACAGCTCTCAATGGACTAAGAGCAAAATGCTCCTCTCCAAAAATACATTGGGTATTCCTAGATGCTATTCTGAACTTAGAATTCCTGCTGCTATTCATGGTAATTTCATGTTCTGAGATCTGTTCAAACGTTATGGTGGTGCAGGACCTATAAGTACATAGATCAGAGAAATGCACTGTGCCCTTAGGTCATCAACCAAGAGGTTTAATAGTATTTTTCTTGGTTAATATTTACAAACACCCATGTCACATATATGCAAATAAATGGCAAAAACATCCAAAAAAAGCGCCGGGGTCACAATAGCCAGAGAAAACCAGAATATAATGATTTGGTTTTATTATTATAAATTGTACATATGCCTGGAGTATTGCATGGAGACACTCTATAAATTGAAAGAATAAATAAAATATTGACTTTATTATACACAGATTTAGCCTCTGGAGGCCAGTGATTTGTGGTACCATATGTTGGACAAAATGAGACTGTTCATTGAGAATTGTAAATAGTACATATGGTAACCCTTTACAAACTGGCTGTTAAAAATATTAAGTGAATGGTGCATTTTAATTATACAGTAAAGAGGTTATTTCCAACCATTAAAAGATTGCAGGTGTCAGGAAGAATTGACCATCTGATAGAAGATAACATTTAAAAGTAGACCTTGGTAAATAAAGGTAATTTTGTATATCAGTTTCTTTGACAAGCAGGTTCAGTACAGCGTTGTACAGTAATAGCCACTGAAACCTCAGTCCTTCTGTATTTCAGGTGAGATGCAAAAAATCAGTTCCTTGGTAGATGCCCATAATATATTTGGGGGAGGGGGGGTTGGTTTTTTGCTTTATTATGCTTCACACTATCTAAATTTCAAATAAGTTTTGTTAAATGAAAAACTTTAGTGGTGATGAAGTTGGGAACTGAAGGTCAATGCATTTATCCTTTTTTGCCACAGGTACCTAGCATAATAGAATATTGTCCTTGTTAAGCTTATAAACATTGTATTATATTGTCTTTGAACAGTGCCACCGGCACTCCATTTAATGTGAAGACCCCAAGGAACAATAGGCAGGCAGAATGCTGAGTGCACTCAGAATGCCTTTCAAAGATGTATAAAGAACTTAAATAGAGGCAGGTAATAAGTTGTCACCCAGAGAAAATGGCAAACGGGTTAGTATGAAGTGTATGTTCCTAATTTGGGCCGGAGAGAAACTGCAGACTGGTGTGGAGCCTTTAGTGGAAAAAAATGTTCATTTGTTTGTCTGTTGTTATTTGACTTTAAGACAAATGTGTAGAAGATAAAGAAGCAGTTCATGCTTAATTGATCCAAAAGTGAAATTGCTGTATGCAGCATTCCTCCCCCCCCCCCCTTTTGCTTTTATGGATGGTGCATTCTTTTTCTCACATAGTGCCAATCCTGTGGTGAGGCACTTGTAAAGTCTGGAGGTTGGGGCATGTGAAATAGGGAGCTGGAAGGAAGCATGCTGCTATTCCATTAGAAGCAAAAGGAAGTGTAGGCCCGTAGAATACTTCTTCTTTCCCTTCCTTGCTAACATCCAGCACCTGCAGGACCAAAATGCTGAAAATAATATTTCAAGGATCACAAAAGAAATAGGAAACAAATTTGCTGGCACATATTATATACACTTATTAATCCCAAGGAAAGGCAATTTCAGCCCAATGGATTTTATTTAGGGATCAACTGATGTATTAATGTCCATATCACCCAAATCTTATCCTAACCGTCACTTGATAACAAATAGTAAAATTTGATCCCACTTACTAGCTGTACACTTGCATGGTTGCAAATGTAGAACTCTGCACAGAGATGCTAAACCATTACTGCAAAATATGAATCATTTGTCAAACTGGTATTTAGAGGAGCAAGGGAACTCAGGGCTGGCTGAATGACAGAGTAAATGAAGACATACAGAGAAAAGTGTTTTTCTTCAGAAAGAGGGAACAGCATGCTGAATTTGAAAATAGAAGGGCTCATAGTGCTGGTTAAAGCTAGGCAGTGTGCCAGCAACTGAGAGCATATGTAGTCAACACTTACAGCTCTGCCAAAGCACTTTCTCATTTGTTATATTTTTTTTCCTCCTAGGCTCAGGTCTCTCTTGGGCAGACTGCCAGTTCTGAGACGGTTCTGTGATGTGGGGAAATGTCCACTCAAAAGCAGGACCCGAAATGCATTTTCACTTGCCCTCAAGTAGTATTTGAACAGAGATGAAATAATACTCAAAAGGTCCCACAGATTATAAACAAGTGTGTTTGTTAGTACGTTTCCCAACTTGATATAGTGCTGTGTTACATTTTATGTGCTGTACAGTGTTCCTATCCAAGCCATTGTGAATTAATTTTCCATTTAAAATTAATTTTTAATTTTACCCCACTCAACTTATCACAGATGGTTCTACAACTGGGGCACTGCATCACTCAGAAAAATGAAAATAATTCACCTAAAGCCCAGAGTTAAGTATATATAGAGCCCTGTGCGGATACAAATTTATATCCACGTATGTGGATATCCGCAGATATAAATCAGTATCCGTGCAACTGCAGCGGTGAAAGGAGCAGAACATGGGGCCACCACTGCCAGGAGCTAGCGCCAGCAGCTCCTCCAGCGTGGCTATACCGCCCGCAGCCCCGCTCCCAGCTCTACCTCCATCCCTTCCACGCAACTGTCTGCATCTCCTGTCGGGGGCATGCATGCCACTTGAACACAAGAGTGCAACCAGGGACAACTGCTGATGAGCCTGGTGCCCACCCCAGTGGGCGGGCTGGGGGCCGTACAGCCGTGCCGGAGGAGCTGGCTCCTGGGAATGGCGGCCCCACGTTCTGCTCCTTTCGGCGCTGTGGTTCCCAGGACAGCACTGCGGTTCCGCGAGGCAATAGAAAATTACATTAGGGTCATAGAAGCAACAAGAAAGAAAACAGTGGGGGAACTGCTCCACATTTTAGATGTCTATACACCAGTACAAGGAATATGGGGAAGACCTGGAAATATTAGTACAAAGAAATTACATCTTAAGTGGCATCACTGAAACTTGGTGGGATAAATCGTGTGACTAGAACACTGGTATAAAGGGGTATAGCTTGTTCACAAAGGACAGGCAGGGGAAAAAGGGAGGAGGTGTTGCATTATACATCAAGAATATATACACTTGTTCTAAGGTCCAGAAGGAGGTGACTGGCAGAACAGTTGAATGTTTGGGTGAAGATAAAAGTGTGTGGGGGGAAACCAGCGGGGCAACATCATGTAGGAGTCTACTATCAGGAAGAGGCAGAGGTGGATAAGGAATTTCTAGTAAAAATAACAAAAATCCAAAACAAGACCTGGTAGTAATGTGGGATTTTAACTATCCAGCCATCTATTGGAAAAATAGTATGGCAAAACAATATGTCCAATAAGTTCTTCAAATGTATTAGGGACAGTATTGTTTCCGAAGATGAAGGAAATAACAAGGTGAAAACCATTTTAGATTTGATTCTGGATAACGGAGGAATTGAGGCAAATCTGAAGGTGGAAGGCAATTTGGATGAAAGTAATCATACAATTACAGATTTAATGATTCTAAGGAAAGGAAGGAGTGAGAGCAGTAGAATAAAGATATTGGACATTGGACTTCACCAAACTTAAAACTGATAGGGAAATATATGGGAAGAAAATATAAGGGAACAAGTTGTTTAGGAGAACTGGCAGTTTCTCAGAGACAATATTAAAGGTGCAACAGCAAACTATTCTGAGGAGAAAGAAAGATAGGAAGAATAGTAAGATGCTGATACAAGCTCTTTAATGATCTGCAGATTAAAAAGGAATCCTACAAAAAGTGGAAACAGGGACAAATTGTTAAGGATCGGTCCAAAACAATAGCACACGCATGTAGGGACAAAATCAGAAAGGCTAAGAAACAAAATAAGTTACACCTAGCACGGGACATCAAAGGTAATAAGAAGAGTTTCTATGGATGAAGGAAAATGTAGTTCCACTACTTAGCATAGGAGAACTATTAACAGATGACCTCAAGAAGGTGGAGGTGTTTAATATCTGTTTAGTTTCAGTCTTTCTTAAAAGATAATCGTGACTGGATACTCAACACAATTAAAATTAACAAGGTGAAAGGAATACAAGCCAAAATAGGGAAAGAACAGGTTGAAGAATATTTTGATAAAAGTTAGATGTATTCACTTCAATAGAGCCTGACAAAAATCACCCTTAGGTACATAAGGAACTAGCCGAACGAATGTCAGAATGGTTAGCGATGATCTTTAAGAACACATGGAGGATGAGTGAGGTCCCAGAGGAACGGAGAAGGGCAAACATAGCACCTAACTTTAAAAAAAAGGAACAAAGAGGACTCAGGGAATTACAGACCACTCAGCCTAACTTCACTACCTGGAAAGATACTGGAGTAAATTATTAAACAATCAATGTGTAAGCATCTAGAGGATAATAAGGTGATAAGTAATGGCCAACATGGATTTGTGAAAAACAAATTATGCCAGTCCAATCTACTTTCCTTCTTTGACAGAGTTATTGGCCTATGGGCCAGGATGTTGTAGACATTATGTATTTTGATTTTGACACAGTCCAACCTGACATTCTTGTAAGTAGAGAATTGTGGTCTAGATGAACTTACTATAAGGTGGGTGCAAAACTGGTAGAAAGAATGTAATAAAAGAGTAATTAACAATGGTTCACTGTCAAACTGTGAGGATATATTTAGTGGAGTCCCACAGGGGCTTGTCCTGGGTGTGGTACTATTTAATATTTTCATTAATGACTTGAATAATGGAATGGAGAGTACACTTATAAAATTTGTGGATAACACCAGGCTGGGAGGGTTGGCAGACAGTATTAGAATTCAAAATGATCTTTATAAATTGGATAATTGGTCCAAAATCAACAAGATGAAATTCAATAAAAGCGAGTTCAAACTACTACACTTAGGAAGGAAAAATCAAATGCATAAATACAAATGGGGAATAACTGGCTAAGCATTAATATTTCTAAAAAAGGATCTGGGAGTTTATCGGATGAGCCAACAATGTGATGGAGTTGTGAAAAAAAGTGAATATTCTGGGGTGTATTAACAGGAGAGTAGTATGACATGGGGCATGTTGTGTAAGACATGGAAAGTAACTGTCCTGGTCTGCTCAGCACTGGTGAGGCCTCAGCTGGGGTACTGTGCCAGTTCTGGGTGCCACATTTTAGAAAAGATGTGGGCAATTTGGAGAGTCAAGAGGAGAGCAACAAATGACACAAGGGTTAGAATAACTGGGCATGTTTAGTCTTGAAAAAAGAAGATTGAGAGGGTCCTGATAATAAGTTTCAAATGCTTCAAAGTTTTAAATTAAGGGCTGTTACAAAGAGGATGGTGATCAGTGTCTCCATGTCCACTGAAGGTAGGACAAGAAGTAATGGGTTTAATCTGGAGCAAGGGAGATTTCGGTTAGATATTTGGAAAGCTTTCTAGCTATAAGGATAGTTAAGTACTGGCATAGGCTTCCAAAAGAGATGGGTTCCCCATCACTGGAGGTTTTTAAAAACAGTTTAGACAAACATCTTTCTGGGATGGTCTAGGTATTCTTGGTCCTGCCTAGATGACCTCCTGAGGTTCCTTCCAGCATTATATTTCTGTAATTCTATAATTCCACTTTCATTATTATTATTATTTATAGCTTTGGGGATCTATGAAGAGCCAGGGATCAAGAGGGCAGCTGCTGTTATGATGGAATCTAGAGCAGCAGAAGACTGGAGAATGTAGTACCAATGGCAAAGCTATCAGCAGTATTTTTAAACATGCAAAGTAATGAGCACATGCACAACTAAGGCAGGTTGCGGTGTTCCAGCCCAAATTTTGACCTAGATCAATTACTGGTTATTTCTGGCCTCTTTATGGAAAATGAGAGGGCTGAAAAATTAATAGGACATTCCCCCTCCATTTAGACACTTTAAGTGTCATGGCACCTGGTAATATGCAAGTGGTTTGTTTGTTTGTTTGTTTTTTTTTAACCCAAATCTTGTCAAGAGAGGAATTTTCCAGTCCATAGTCCCAGAAAATTTAATGCAGAAGTATTAAATCTAATTACTAACCTGGAAACCTGTTAATATCCACAACATTTCCCAGGTATGTTTTAGAGATTCAGTGACTGCATAAGAATCATCTCTAATCTCGCTCTCTCGCCACTTCAAATAAATTTTGCTTTTTGATAACAGCTATGCAAAAAGTACCCTTGCAGAAACCCTTGAAGAGACTTCAAAAGGAACCTAAATCTCTCACCTGGATACATGCCAAAGGCTCATTTGTCCAAATAGAATAGCCGCCAACTAAATATATTCTTCCATTGTGGACAGCAACGCCAGATTCATTCTGACCTAAAGCAAAGAGGAAATCGAAAGCACTCGCATCTTTTAATTAACTCTGTTAGTATCAAAAGTTGGAGATTTCATTCATGAGATGCACATGGATTTGCTGTAACATGACAGTTTCAGAACTACCAATTCTGGCAGTTAAAGTGGAGAGAAGGGCTTATCATGTGCTATCCCCAGGAATGCAATTTGAGTGCTATCCTGAAGGACAGAGATGATGCCAAAAACCACACACTGCAAGCCAGGTTAGTAACACTTGAATAGGGAACAGACTGCAAAGTTTAAAGTGTATTAAAGAAAAGTATATTTTAAAAACATTATTTTCAGTAGCGTAAGAAATACTAGATACTAATACATCTCTGAAGTAGGAAATAAGCCTCGTGTGCATGTATCTACAACTATACGTGTTTGTGTGCGTGTATTCCATATGTTTAATATAAACATACTACTCTAACAGGGTACACTGTTAGACCAATGAAACCAAACTGGCACGTGTGCAGACCTCTTGAATTCTACGGGGTTAGATGGGTATAGCTAAAAGCAGAAGTTATTCTACAAATCTCAATCCTATTTTAAATAGCAAAAGCCTGTTTAAGAAATCCGCACATGTTAATGACATTCTAGAAAAATGTAAACACTGTTTAAAACTCAGTGTCCCATCACCAAGCACAGCTGTAAGTGGAATCTTTAGTGGCAGTCTCAACAGAGAGGCTGAGTACTGAAGGCACAGAGAGGAAAAAGTACCCTCATCCTTGGAACCATTCCTTCAAGGTCAGGTTTGAAGCACAGGCCCTGCTACTGATCCCGTTGACTTCAGAGGTGCTCAGACACATCCAAAGTGAGGAAGCCCACATTGCCACTGCTCCTGTTGTGCTGCCTATTCTGTGCAAGAACAAAGTGTTTCTTTGCCAGAGGCTGTCAACCCTGCACCTTTAAAAGCACTGAGGGGGGAAGAGAAGGATGGAAAGGAAACTTAATTTAAAACAAAGTTTAGTCCCGCCCCTGTTTTACCAGTTCCAGGTATCTATCAACAGGAAATAGATTAACTCAATTAAGTCTGGCATTTTGATTCCCTGACGCAGCCACCAAACAGCCAGACATGTGTATTATCTATGTCTTTGCTTCCAGAAGTAGCAGCCTCAAAGTAATACTTAAAGAATGCTGTTGACATCAAGCTGGCCCTTAAAGCAACCTAACTGAAGATGAGATTTGGTGACCACTGTGTATTACTCCCTTCCCCCAACTTAACCAGCTGAGCAAACTCCCTGTTCTCGCTGCTGCTCAGCCTTTAGCTCCAGAATCCTTTGTCGGGCTGCATCAAGAAAGTTGTTGTGGTACCTATACAAAGGATTCTGAACAACAACCGAGCAAGATTCTAGGACTCTTACAGCTGATTGAGCAGCCACAAGAACCAGCATTTGGGCGACCAGAAACTCTGCATCTGAAGGAACAGTTGTTCAAGTCAGGCCAATGATGGAATGATCTCAGCATTCCTGCAGTGTGGTTCTGGAGATGCCTCTTTTAATGTGGCTCCCAAGGCAGCTGCCACTGGTTTACTCCTGGGACACATTACTTTCCTGGCATAATGTTGGCTGTCTCTCCTCGCTGCTTATAGTCAATAGTATATCTGAGAGGCACATCAGACAGTCATGATGCTTGGTAATGTGTGTAGCACAGGTAAATGAGGTGCGCTGCTTTGGTAGCTGTTACTGCAATGATCCCTCAAGCTACTTACGAGGAAGTTTTCAAATCCAACGTCCGTCAATGCTAATCTACTCATCGCTGATTGGATTTAGTTCTAATAAATAAACTCCTTTCTGGCATCCTGTTAAGACACTATTGTGTAGTAATAAGTATGGGACTTTTATGCATCTCCATAAATACTCTGAACACCACCACCAGCAGCAGACCCTATAAAACTGCATTTTCAAGGAGTGCAAGGAATAGTTGAATTGCCTTTGTGTACTCAAAAAAGTGAGATATTTCCATTGGTGCAATTAAGCACCTAGTGAAAAGGGAAATAAGATTTAATCATTTTATTATTTTGACTGTTTAACTAAACTCCTTTTAGTTGCATTGTTTTGAAAATGTAGCCTGCAATGCTCCAAAAGAACACTCTTCTTAAATGTTTTGTGCCTGATTCTCTTCTCTCTTAGAGCAGCAAGGGAAAGACTCCTGTTGACATCAATGGGCTCTGCATTGGTTCCTAAATCAGGCGTGATTCCATTGAAGTCAGTGGAGGTCCACCCTTGTAAAAGTGCTGTAAGGGAAGAGAATTAGGCTCATAAAATAAAACAAAACAAAAAAACTCCCACAACATTGCTTTCATTGTACATTTCATGAAAAAGACTTGCCTGTCAACATGTTGAAGCTGCAGCGCGTCCATTGGTCAGTGTCTATGTTATAGGAGTCTATGTGGCGTACAAGAATCCGATCATTATTGTAGTCCAAATCATTCCCGCCTAAAACATAAAGTCTCCTTTGGACAGCAGCCATGGAATGGTACACTCTCCTCTGTAACATGGGGCTTCGGCTTATCCACTTATTCTAGAAATGTAAACAAAGAAAAACTGGTCTTAGGCTAAGCAGTCATTGGAGACTTGCAAGTGCTACAAGTGTCATATATCCCTCTTGCGTAAATATATTGCTAAATTTGAATGTTACTTAGAACAGCAGGTCAACTGATTGGACACCCACACCATAGCTGGCAATCTTTGTAGCTCTGTATTTTAATATTTATCTTTTGGGAGAATTCAGAGGTTTTTTCCACTTCTTTAGAATGTAGCCGTGTGGTAAATGTTGTCTTTGGTTATACTTCAGGCATTGTTGGTTTGATAGGATAAGAGGACAGATGGAAGACACAACCAAATGTTGATTTCTTAAGTGTAACGGAACCATGAAAATGGTGATGCAACAGGAGCACAGGTGAGCCAGGGACTTTTCTCTCATGGACACAACATAGTATTTCCACCATCCCCCAAAACATTAACTTTTTCATCTTATCTCCCTTTATCCTTTATTTTAGAATATATTGAAAAAATCTTATTTCATGACATATGGTAAATCTGAATTACTCATGGACAGATTTTAATCAAGGGATAGATTCCAAGCAAGAGTGTAGATTACAATTATAATTTTCATCTGTTACACTTAATATTATATTGTATCTGTGCTGAAAGAGTCATGATAAAATTTTTGAAAGACTAAAGGTTTCAGACGTTGCTCTCTCATGTCACTATTAAAAAAAAAAGCGATGCGGACGTGTTTCAGTAAGAAAGTATTAGATCTCTCCTCTGCATATAGCATTGAAAACTGGAACAGTAAGCTATATCAGGGCTAGAAGAGGTTTTTTTTCCCCGCCCTTCATTCAGAAACTTATTTGGTTTTTATCTTTAGGAAGCAAAGGAACGGGGAAAAAAAACCTCATAGCATCTTACCAAAGTATTCGTGCATTCCGTTTTGTTTTCTTTATCCCTCCATATTTTGATTTAATCATTTATATAAGAAAAATGTTTTTGAATATGTATTAACCAGGAAGGAGGCACTGCAGGAGTTTTACTACTTTTTTAGGGGTAAAAAGACATGAATCTTTAAGAGTCAGAAAATAACTGCTCCAGCTACCTTTAATAGTCAAACAACCTGCTACAAAAAGTCTAATTTAGTAGTGGGAGAAGCTACAACTATTAGTCTGTGGGGTAATTTCTTATATTAAATACCCTGTAACTTGATAACTCAATAGCCTCTGACAGTGGCCTCCACAGTATATAGCTATACATTACAATATATAAATATCTGAATATTAGGAATTAATTTTTGCATTAGCAGTCCAGTCCCTTGACACAAGACTATAGACACCATCTGCTTTGCAAAGCCTGCCTGCATCCCCTGATTATATCTTTAGCTTCCTCCACTGCAGTGCCTGCCAGGTGAGCCGCCAAGCACTGCAAAGGCAAAGAAACAGAGGGGCCTGGTGGGGTCATTCCTAATAAGCCAGCGTGTGAATACTAATCAGTGGTGGGGAAGCAGAGGTCACCGCAGCCTGCTTGTTGGCAGGTAGCTGTGTGCTCTGTGGCAGATGGCAGGCATTATCGACTCTCCACAAAGGCCTACCACAGAAACAAGCACTACTGCTGAATGATAGAGTTATTGAGATTCTGTGCAAGATGCAAGCAGATGTGATGTTTTCCAGTACCCACCGTAAACAATATGCCAGCAGAATTTTTAAAAAGAGCATGTGTGTACAAACATGAAGTAGACCTCATTTAAAGAATGCTAACACATTCTTCCTCTTTAACTGTTTGTGTTTCAGACTTGCCCTCCTGCAATTAGCAATTTACGCTGAAGTAGCCAAGCCACAGATATTTTTAATGTGCGTCTGCGGAGACTACCTGAGCAACTAAGGAATCTAGGCAAAGCATACACAACATAAAAAGGAGGCAATGTTTAGAAGTATGATGCCCAAATCACAAGCAAAATAAGACTGTATCCTGTGATCACTGTGGGCACAGATTTATAACAGAACCTCTGTATAATCAATAACAACATATTGTGCCCTTTAAAAGAAATTGTTAACTGTGATTCCTATAGCCAAATTCTGCTCTTGGATACAGACGTGGTGCTCCCCATAAAATCAATGGGAGTCACACAAGTATCTGTTGGCAGAATTTGGCTTTAAATATAAAACTCAAAGCCCCTATCCAGCAATCAGAAGTCAATATCCTTCTATAGGGGCATAAGAGTACACCCATGCTGATGTGACTGTAGGATTAGGATGTTTGTTTCCCTAATACAGGAGGAAAGGACATATTACCATGTCCCAGTGCTCTGAAGTTGTGACTGGAGAATTCTAATCTAATCAAAACACATACATAATGTATGACCAAATTCCTAAAAGATATTTTTGGTGCTCAGATAATAAAGAGATAGGCACTTCAGCAATATAAAAAATGGTTAATTTCTTTTTTTTTTTTTTAACAATAATATCTATTTTAATCAACTGCTTTGCAATAAATCAGTTTAACAGATCACTGATGGGCAGTGTAGGTCCAAAATTATGTTTTTGTGGTAAATGAAAATTTTACAAACCCTATTATTAATAGAAATAGTTTCATGTTCATCAAAACACTTTTGTTTGGTTTTACACATTTCTCTGTGGCATGTGGAGCACAAATATCGCAACACTGGGCTACCATTGGAGAACCAGTATGTGAAACTGACTACTTTATTTGCATTGTCCAAGGCTAATGGTTTGCAAAAATCAAAAAAGCAGACTAAATGGTGATAAATACAGTAGATTTTTAACATGTTTTCAGTGTTGCTAATCTAAGACGCTTCTAGTAACCCAGTTAAGGAGTGTTATTTTTTTTAAACAGTCGCCCTTATTCTCTGTTACTCTGTACATGTATACTCATTTACAACAGTGGAAAGCAGGTATAAACCACTAGTAGTTTGAATTGGCAGTATTTTTGATCTGCCAGTATTCTCTAATATACATGTGTTATATACCTTGTCCATGCAAACATATAAGCAAAACCTACAACATAGAAACTCACCTGCTTAGGATCATATACCATTAGCCTGTTCTGGTATTGTGCAGTATTTGTTACTCCTCCTACAAGAGATTTTACATGGGTTAAAATATTTTCATGAGTACCAAAAAGGACCAAGATCTTAGTAAAGCAAATCAATCACATTTAGGACTATAATTTTATATACCACAGTATTAAGTCTACAACATAATTATATTACTTATTACCAGTTTTACTTTCACGCAGTTAGACCTTTTGATCTAGTTAATAACTAGCACAGCTGATCCATGTTGCCAGAATACAAGGCAAAACAAAAACAAACAAATAAAATAATTGATCTCTCTCTGTAAAGCTAATACCTTGGGCTAAAACATGGTACAACAATACTATTTGTTTAGTACACTGACCAGTCTTCAAATGTGCTAAGGACTATTATAAAGAGCATGGTTCAATTGTTCTCCATGTCCATTGAAAGCCGGACAAGGAGTAATCAGCTTAATCTGCAGCAAGGGAGATTTAGGTTAGATATTAGAACAATCTTTCTAACTAGAAGGATAGTTAAATTCTGGAATAGGCTTCCATGGGAGTTTATGGAATCCCCAACACTGGAGGCTTAGACAAGAATAGGTTTGTTAGACAATCACCTGGCACGAGTGACCCTGGTCACTCCTTGGTCCTACCTCAGTGCCGGGGGCTGAACTAGATGCCCTCTCAAGGTCCCTCCCAGCCCTACATTTCTGTGATTCTATGTGCTCAAGCCTGTTCAAGACACAAAGATTAATCATAATAATAATAATCCCTAGCATTTATATAGCACTTTTAGTCAATAGATCTCAAAGTGCTTTATGAAAGAGGTCAATAGCATTATCCCCATTTTACAGATGGGGAAAAACGAGGCACAGAGAGGTGAAATGACTAGACTGTCCCTGCTCCAAGGAGTATGCAATCTAAGAGGCAGTCAAAGAGAAGAGAGGATCTATGGAGGAAACCACAGCACAGGAGAAAATTTAGGAGTTGGAGGTGGGGATTAGAGCTGTAACCAAACAGGAATGGCACTATGAGGCATCATTTTCATTTAGAAACATTGCGCTGAATCTTAGAACAACAATCACTTTCACATATAATTCTGAAAGAAAAACAAAATGAGATTTGTATATAGGAAGAGAATATCTTGCTCATAGAAGTAGCCATGTGAGTAACTAGCATATGTATGCTGTGGGCTCCTTCAACAATGGTTAAGTCTGAAACACCATTAACCATTGCCAAGAAGCATATCCAAATACTGCATCCTGGCTGCTTAGCTGTCAATATAATTTACAAACAAAGATGAAAGGCACCTTCAAAATTCCCAGGATAGTTCATTTGGCCCAAATTGATGCTTCACATTACTGATTTGATATACAATAACCCTGTGCTCTCTTGGTTTTAAATGTTTGTCCTCATAGACCCCGATGCTGTAATCTGATCCACACAGGTGAAGCCCTGCGCACACTCACATCATTGGGACACCACGAAGCATTGCAGCATCAGAGCCTTAGGCAATTCTTTGTGTCAGCGACAATCCTCAACTGTGCAGAGCACGGAGGAGACAAAGTGGTCTCTAAACTGATTTTTGGATTAGTGGGAGGGTGGGGTAGATCAGCCTTCAGTGCAAGTCACAGCAGTCACAGACCAGCTCTAATTTATGTTGGCTAAACTAGTCCCAAGGGGCCAATCACACATTGCGCTTCAGCTCTGCCTCCTCTTGTCCCCAGCCAACCCTGAAATGACCCTACGGTTGAGATAGTGGCCAGGAGAGCTGTCCAGAGAATTCTCCCATGCAGGAGTAATCCTCAATTGCTCTTTGTAGCACTCTGCTTACACAAAGTGACCTTAATGGGGCCCAGGATCTGACCATGTGTCTTCCTATGGGCAGAGCGCACTGTTACCTTTAAAAAAATCATAATTAAAAAATAATTTGCCAATATCTGCTTCCGGGCTGCTCATCAGAAAGCTATAATCATATTTCCCCTTCATCTCTAACCTCAACTTCTCTATTTTTTTTAAATGAAATACTTAAAGGTAATGTCCAAAATAGAGCGATTTCCAGATATTTTGTACATAGATACTTAGAAACTTTGTATCAACATCTATATTGTCTCCATAATTTGGTTAACCTCAAGATTCCATCGCGCCCTGCTGTGATTATTTTTTAATCTCCTGGGTTAATAAATCTTGAAATTCACCTAAGCAAAAGTCAATATTTATTATACCACGTCCTATGGTCAGGAATAGAGACAGTAATGATATTACACCTGGTCATGGAAAAAAGCAAGCTACATCCTGCAATGTCAGTAGTACAACCAATTAATAGGAAAAGCCTCCCATTCAATGTCTTGCAGTTCCAGACATTTTTACACATATAGGAGAAACTAAGGACAAACATATTAAAACAAATTGCCCTTTACTGCTTGGTGATAACACTGATTATTTATATTACAGCCACGTCTTGAGGTGCCAATCCCATTGTGCTAGGCACTGTATATGCATGTAGTAACATGTGGTCCTTGCTCTGAAGAGTTTGCAATGTAAACAGACAAGCCAGACTCTGGGTGTTCTTTCAAAATATTTCCACCCTGCTACGATGTTGCTATTTACTGTCTATCACAACCTCTGTAGATTACATATGCAACAATATGCATAGGCAAGTTCTGATTATTCCCCTTCCTAACCTCAGGATACATTATGTAGCTCTGTGTTGTTGTACATCCTTGTATACTGTCAACTGTACATACAGCTACACAATGATCCTTGTATACTGTCAACTGTATAAACAGCTACACAATGATCTTTTTTCCTAATCTTTGTTTTGTAATTCGATTTCTTTTGCATATTTCTTTTCTCTTGTACAGTAATATTTAGAAATGAGATGTCAGATTACTATTTTGAAACATAAAAATCAGTTATTTTCTGAATTCCGTTAAATGTTAAACTACAGGAGGTATATTGGAAACATGATGCTGGGCCTCTTACCAAGTTACTCTTAGGAAAGAAAAGCCTGGAAACGGTTTTGGTTTAGTTTTGTTTGATGGAGGGGTTGCTTCCTAGTAAAATAATTCATAAATAATCAAAGAAATTAAAACCGTTTCTGTTCCCCATAAAAAGCCTCTCATACCAAGTACTGTACACAGCCTACATTTTTTTCCTGCAATACTACTCATCGGTGGTGTTTTATCATTACATTCCTTTCACATGCTGCTCTTCACTTTTAGATTAATCTGCCAAAATGAGATGCTAAGGATTTGCATACAGATTTGACTACACAAAAATAGATATGGAATTAATAACAGTCTCTATATGTTTTAATTTCTTCTAGACTGGAGTACCCTTGCCTCCAGCAGTATTCTTGGCTTTGAAAGTCATCAAGCTGATTTGTCTGCTCTTAGGTTATGATGCCACATGCTGCTACACTGTCCCCTGCAATCAAAGTGCTTGCATAGATAGATTCTATGCCTTCCCCTAACAAGTATATTTTATAGATTGGCAGTTTTGATCTCCCCTCCCCAAGGGGATAATCTGCATCTTAACAGCTTTCTTTAGCTACATCTGTCATTAAATATGCCATCTTATATCAGCATCAGTTTTCAAAACCAAGTTTCTCCTAACTTTGAAGTGCTATAGTGAAAATTTTAAATTTTCTGCCAAAATTCCAGTTTAACAAGCCTGAAAGTGTCCTCTTGAACTACTGCTTTAAAAATACTGAAGGCAAAAAGGAAAGGGAGGGAAAGGGAAAAAAAGAAAATGTCTCTTAAAAAATACACAATAGGGAGAAATAAAAGTTTAAATGGTACCAACAAGGATAGCGGCTTTCCCTCATAAAAATGGAATTTCTTAAAACTTTTCTGCATTATTCTCCCCAAGATACAGGAATGCGCAAGTGATATCATCTCTATAGAGATACATTTAAAAACAAAATTCATATTAAATTCAAGTGTCAAGCCATAGCAATTACGCTGTAGTAGCTGGCTTATGTGAGAAGAAAGTCTGGGTGTAAATTACTACAGTTTGGGAAGTCCAGCCAGCATTTCCCAAATATCAGGCACTAAATAATAATAGTACATTAAATTCATTGCACTGTGACAGAAGTGATTTGATTTTGGGACCCAAAGCTTCAGTGAGGAGAGGCATTCCTCCCCAGTGGCCTCCCCATGACAGCACAATGCCCAGATCTTCCTTCTGAAGGTGATAGAAAGTGAAAAGGTGGGGGTCCAACCAGCATTAGCGCCATACACCTGTCAAGGTCCTTATACTGCATTCATCAATATTGTCTAACTCCTGTGCAGATTTTGAAGTGGAAATCCATGCCAGGCCTGCCGGAGTAGTGCAATATAGCAGGTACTTCCCAACTCAATCCACCCAAAAATCCTAACCACACAATTCAGATCTCAGATGCCCACCTACACAAAGAAGTTTCTGGAGAAGGCGAGAGGCTTGCCACAGAACCACTTCCCCTCCCTCTTTCACTGACTTAGCCTACATGGGGAAGACACTTTGTTCCCCTGTAGACTATGAAATGATTTGTAAATTGTGTTGAATAACTTCATCCTGCAGCCCTTACTCAAGCAAGTCTCATAGAAATGTGTGTGGGTTTTGGGGGTTTTTTTGCCTTAAAAAGGCTTGTAAAATCAGATCCCAAGTGCAGAATATTATCCATAATACATATGTCCTAGATGCAAAAACCATCACATGACAGGGGGAATGTAATACAATCAAAGTCCCAGAGAAAGTATCACAAACCCATTTGAAGTCCCTGAGTGCTGAATTTTTGAGTTGGCCGGGAGATGTGTAAAACCACATGTTGGCAAAGAGCTCCCATGTACATTTATTCCAGCAAGTACATGGAATATACGGTATTCATGAAATGTACCCCAGGGTACACTCTGCTATTTTCAGGAAAGAATCACCCTCTTCTCTTCCAGTTGTGTGCCAGGAACTGCAGCCAATGGGAGCTGCGGGGATAGCGCATGCAGTGCGCAGATCCCCCTGGCCCCTCCGCCTAGGAGTTGGACATGCTGGCTGCTTCTGAGAACTGCCTGAGGTAAGCACCTCCTGGCTGGAGCCACACTACAAATCCCCTCCTGTACCCCAACTCCCTGCCCAAGCCCTGAGCCCCCTCCCATACCCAAACTCCCTCCTGGAGCCCACACTCCCTCCCATACCCCAACTCCCTGCCCCAGCCCTGAGCCCCCTCCTGTACCCCAAACTCCTCATCCCTGACCTCACCCAAGAGTCTGCATCCCTCAGCCAGAGCCCTCACCTCCTCCTGCATGCCAAACCCCTCGGCCCCAGCCCAGAGTCCCCTCCTGCACTCCAAACCCCTTGGCCCCAGCCCGGAGCCCCTCCTGCACCCCTAACTCCTCATCCCCAACCCCACCCAAGAGCCCGCACCCACAGAGGCAGCCCTCACCCTCTCCTGCACCCCCTGCCGTGAAAGTGAGTGAGGTTGGGGGAAAGCAAGCGATTGAAGGGGGGGGAGGATGGAATGAACAGGGGGCGTGGCCTAGGAGAAGGGGTGAGGCTTCGGGGCGAGGCCTCGGGACAGGGGGTGGGGCAAGATGTTTAGTTTTGTGCAATTAGAAAGTAGGCAACCCTAGCTGCTGCTCATATTTTTCCCTAAAGAAGCAGAAAAAAATTGACCAAGGTTTCGAATAGTAGCAATGAAATCCCAGGAGTCTCTGCTCAGATTTCAATCAGTTGCACCTGGAAAGGCAATGGGCAGCAACAAAGGCACCGAAGTGCCCTGTCTGCAAGATAAGTAAACAGAACTACAATGGTTTGCACTCTGTTCATGTTTGAAAGATTCTATTGGCAATCAGAGTCTAGATACATAAGTGTCATTTTTAAAGGAAAGCTTATACTGGCCAAAATTTTCAAATTTAGGCCCAAATATTTAAGGTGACTCTCAGGGGAGTTAGGCACCTAAATATCCTGGAGATCTGGGCCTTTGTGCCTGAAATTATGTATGGATTTAGATACCTAGGCAACTAAATAGAAATGGCCTGATTTCCCCAGGTGCTGAGCACCCACAACTCCCACAGAAGTGAACAGGAGATGCGGCTACTTAACATCTCTGAAAACCAGACAACTTATTTAATCACCTATTTTTAGGCACTTACATTTGAAGTTTTTGGCCATTCTGCAGTAGCTGATTGCACTTGCTCTGAAAGCTTACTATTGACTATTGAAAAGTGGATTTTTCAAACAGCGAGTACTAATATTTTGGAATAGCAAAATATGTTCTCTGCACTATCCTCCCACTCCTTCTGCATCTACATAGAGAGCACGATTATCTGGCCCTGAGAGATTAATTAATGATAGAAAACTGACTAAAGTTATGGATAGTATCTATACACTACCTTTAAAAATACTAATATTTTCAATGTACATGTCCCACTTATTATCTTGCCTGTCCGTAACATAGATCAATACAATACTAAATGGATTTGTATCATATGCTTTAGTAATTCATAATAAGATGTCATAAGCTAGCAATCAAAAATACACAGAGTACTCTCTTATAAAGATAGAAATTAGATATAAAAGAGAAGACCTATCTAGTTCATCCTACTGCCAGTACCTTGCTCCTTACTGTGACCATACTGTACCATCCATTTTGCAGCAGAAATTCCACCGATACCAATATCAAATACAGATGGTATGATCTGATCCCGTATATTTTCTGTTGCTCTGTCCAATTTTCAATCACTCAAGCAATGGGGCATCCACCAAATTTCTTGGAAGGCTATCCTACAGTCTGATTAATGTATTTTACACATATATTTAAACACTCTACTACACTGGTTCATTAAATAAATAAGGATTTTATTGAAAGATATAAATACATATTTAATCCTGTCTATTGGGCACATTAACTGTCTTCAAAATGCTTCAGCGTAATTATCTATTTTCCTTTACTTTGTATATCTTGATGGCTTAAACATTGCTTTTAACTGCTCCAATGTTCAGCTAAATTCTGAATTGTTTATTCACTGTTGTATGCAATGGGTAAGGTACACCTTCAAATGGGTCTAGCTCTTATTTCTACACAAGCCTGGGTAAACATATTCTCCCACTAAACTTAGCATGGCCAGTTTTGGAAGCCATCAGAAATGTAAACTGTGAGGAGAAATAACTAAGGGCGGAGAGGGAGCATGTCGTACCTGCCTATACTGATACTATGTCTGGACGAGCACCAGGGCTTAACAGACATAAATCACTATTGGCAGATCAGAAGTCAGGTAGTTTGTAACTTAGGTTAGTATACAACAGTAAGATGTTGCACTATTAAGCACTGCACACTATTCTTCCATGATCTCTGACATCCTATGATGCCTCTATCTTCAGCCCCTTTATAAATGATGTTCATGAGTATGTATATACATATACTGGCCACCTGCTATAACTGATTCCCATGTTTTCTTTCTTTCTTAATATCAAAGGTCCCCATCCTGCATTATGATCTATGTAGGCAGACTGCTGCACCCACACCGTTGACCTCATTGACTTCCCAAGAGGGTTACACTGCAGGATTGAGACATAAATACATAACATAATGTTGCATTCACACAGCATCTTCTCTCCAGAGGGATCTCAGAGCACTGTATAATACATTCACTTCTAGGGTGAAGGATGGCAATCAATGGATGCCGTATGTGAAAACTGGACCAGCTTATTCTTGACTTCCCTGAAAAATATTGCACACTTTATAACCTTCCATGACCTATTTCTTAATAAATAGCAATATTTTTCAGAAAACCTATGTAAACACCCTTAAACTTGCAAGGTAACTAATGTCAGGAAAATCAATATGAAGGTTGATTACACTTTGTCCTTAACTCACACCACTGTGAATGGATAAAATAATGTATATTGGACCAAGTTAAGAACGGTATGCTAGTTTGAAAATTGAAATGCTTTACTTTCATCAATTTGGATCATAAAATTGAGATTCATAGATTCCCAGGCAAGCAGGGACCATTGTGATCTAGTCTGACCTCCTCTATAACACAGGCCATAGAACTTCCCCAAAATAATTCCTAGAGCAGAGCTTTCAGAAAAACAGCCAATCTTGATGTTAAAATTGTGAATGATGGAGAATTCACCACGACCTTTGGGAAATTGTTCCAGTAGGTAATTACTCTCACTGTTAAAAGTTTACACCTTATTTCCAGTCTGAATTTGTCTAGCTTCAACTTCCAACCATTGGACCATGTTAGACCTTTCTCTGCTAGACTGAAGAGCCCATTATTAAATATTTGTTTCCCATGTAGGCACTTTTAGACTGTATTCAACTCACGCCCTAACCTTTTCTTTGTTAAGCTAAATAGGTTGAGCTCCTTGAGTCTGTCACTATAAGGCAGTCATGGATCTTCTCTGAACCCTCCCCAGTTTTCAACATCCTTCTTGAATTATGGGCACCTGAACTGGACACAGTATTCCAGCACTGGGCACATCAGTGCCAAAGACAGAGGTAAAATAACCTCTCTACTCCTATGCAAGATTTCCCTGTTTATGCATAGAAAGATTGCATTAGTTCTTTTGGCCACAGCATCGCACTGGGAACTCGTGTTCAATAGATTATACACCACAACCCTCAAATCTTTTTCAGTCACAGCTCCCCAGTATCCCCCATTCTGTAAATATGTTGCATATTCTTTGTTCCTAGATGTATACATTTACCTGTATTAAAACACACATAGTTTGCTTTTGCCCAGCTTACCAAGCAATCCACATTGCTCTGTTTCAATGACCTGCCCTCTTCAGTATTTACCACTCCCCCAAATTTTGTGTCATTTGCAAACTTTAATCGATTGTTTTAGGTTTTCTACCAGGTCATTGATAAAAATGTTAAATAGCATAGGGCCAAAAACAGATCCCTGTGAGATCCTGCTGGAAACACACCTGCTTGATGATGATTCCTGATTTCTATTTAATGTGTGCCACATTACTTTTATTGTTCTAGTTTTTTTAAAAATCAAAATGTTATGCAAAACCAACTCAAACACCTTATGGAAGACTAAGTATATTTTACATCAACGCTACCACCTTTATCAACCGAACTTGTAACTCATCATTTGATTCTTTATTAATCTAGTCCTGTGGCGGCAGCTCCCAGGATCAGTGTCAGACTGATACGCCTATAATTACCCAGGTTATCCCGTTTACCGACACTTGATCACAGCATGGATACAGAGGTTAGGTTTTTTTGTTTGTTTGTTTGTTTTTTTTTTTAAGTAAATATGCAGCATTTTTAATCTTGTATTTGTCAGCAAATAGATTATCATTTTGATCACTGTGATTTATGAATTGTGATTGGAAGTAGCACATATGGTACGCAACTTTGAAGCAGGACATATTTAACAAAGAGAAAAGTACTGTATGAACATTCTAGTGGCACCTTAAAGACCAACAGATTTACGCTCCTCATTGTTTTTGTGGATACAGACTAACACGACTACTCCTCTGATACTTGTATGAGCATTATGCTGCTTCTCTCATTCTCCAGTGGTTTTATGTATCCATACTAAATTCTTCTAAAACAGTGATACTCAGATTTCAGTGGTTCAGGTGCCAAATTAGCAATCAACATTACCCAAAAGAGCCACTGTAGTGTGAATTCATTGTTTAATTTATTCATATTATATAGCATATATATTATTCTCACAGCAAAATGACGGACCAAATATCATTATTTTATCAACTACAATTGGTTAATATCGTAGTAAAAGCATCCTGATTGGTTAATAATTCAGTCACACAGTGTTTGAATATCATGGGCTGCAAAGAGCCACAGGAGACACAATAAAGAGCCCCTTGCAGCGTGGGAGTGTCAGTCTGAGTATCACTGGTCTAAAATAAAGGCTTAGCCCGACCTTTCCAGACATGTAAACCAAAGTAAACTTATTGGTTTAATTCATGACAATAATTTGGTATTTTGTTAGTACCTCAAATTGTGTGAAACGTTTTCTACCTGATATCCAAAGAAGTCCATCCACCACAGATCCTGCATGACATGAAAGGGATCTGTCAAAGGACTGAACAAAGGCCCACTTGTTCTTCTTGGGACAATACCGCTCGACTGTAGGCAAAACTTGACGCAGTTCATTTCGTCCCCCTACCGCATAGAGGTTCTCATCCACAGCTCCCAATACAAAATGTTCCCGGCAGTTCTTCATTGGAGCTATCTCAGCCCAAGAGTTACTACGGGGGTCATACCGACAGGCAGTCCTTACCGCACAAGTGCGGCCTGTGGCATGCTCAACCTCTCCACCAGCTACAAACAGAAAGTCTCCCATGACAGCTACACAGTGGTGACTTCTCCCAACAGGCATGGGAGCCAGTTCACTCCAGTTTGCAATCCCCGCTATGTGAACATTCTCCTGATCTACTGGATTGAAGTACCGGAGTTCTTTTACTTTACAGATCTCACGTTTTTTCCCACCGATAATGTAAAGAGTGTCCGACTGGAAGCGAGGTTTCGTCCGTCTGGTCTGCCAAACTGGCTGTGCATAGATGCTCTGGTGGTATGTCAAGGCCTCATTAATAAGTGCTGTCGCAGTTTCACTAGCTTGGACAAGAGGATGAGAAAGGGCTACAGTATGTAGTGTATCCACATCCATAAGGCCAAAGCGGACATACTGGAGAAGTTCATCCATGTACTGATAGCGGCAGTTGTGTTCCAACCACCTCACAGCTAGCTAAAAAGTAGGGAAAAACACAAACACAAAAAGCAATTATCTATATTAATGTCATGACAGTGTTTGCATTCCAAGAGGAACTATACATTTGAATTATTACACGCATAGAGCAATGTATGAGATACTTATGAGTACATAGATATCAATATATGAGATGCATTCTCAAATTTCATCTGCTATTTACATAAAAAGAAAATGATTATCTACTGTATTAATATATGATCATCATACTGCTATGTAGTAAATAACCTGTTCCTCTCCCTCTACAACATCAGGGGGTTGCTACACAAAATTAACAAGAAATGTTAGCAGTTAGCAATGCTTTAGGAGCTCATAAGGTCCAAGTAATCTGTCAACATAGGAATCAAGCTCCTGGAGAAATATAATAAACAGAAGCTATTTGGTCATTGAAGACCACAGGGTACACTTGATGGGGGAGGGAGGGGGGGAATCAGGAAGGTTATGGTATGGTGATTTAAGAAGAAAAGGCTTTTTCCCCTCCCCACCTCCCTTCATTCCTGTTTATAACAAAATACTGAAGGAAGAAAAATTAGGTAAGTATAGCATGCATCAATTTTCTTCCTTCCTGATTTTTTAAACCATAATATTAATATGTATACACCCCCACACAATGCACAGAGGACAAAATTCAGATTAGTCGGGGTAACAACAGTGCCTTTCACCCTCATGTATTGTTTACCTTAAAAAATAAAATTGCCAGTCCCCCACCTCCTTGCCTGTTCAAATAAAAAACAAACGTTTTCTTGAAAAAATAGGTAGAAATATTAGTCTGGGATAATGAATTGGAATGAAAGTTAAGAGAATAAACAAAGCTAGAAAACTAAAAACTTCCTCATATTAAAAATTAATGTAAATGCTTTAACCCCTTCACTACTGAATTCTCCTGCAGCTGTGGAATGCAGTGGTATTCGTCATTTCAGTGCCACCATAAAGCAGAACAGCAAAAAAGGACTGCAGAATGTCAGTGATGTACAGGTCCTGGGTGGTTCCAATGTGCATATAACATAGCTTGTTGAATAGTCAAGGAGCTAAATTAAAATAAATGTAAAACTGCTCATAATCTGAAATCCCCAACTGAACAGTTTACTAAAGTAATATCCTCTTCTGTTTAGCTGCCATAACTTGAGTTTAATAGATTGCATTTCCCCATCTTCTAGTTGTTTCCACCACTGACACCTAAATCGGTATAAGGAACCCAGCTCTCAGCTCTACTTTAGGTAACAGTGATGTCACCAACTGTAGAAAGAGAGAGATCTCTTATACCTGGTCTGGGGGAGCAAAAAGCCCTTATAGTTCACATTTAAAATGTATTTCTTTGTAATCTGTAATCTAATGTCTGTTAGTTATTTAGAATCTCATCCCCTTTCTCCCTTTAGATTTTTTACCATATGTGTGTGCGCACGCACACCCGCACTCTGTGACTGTGACCATGGTATCTGGATATTTGAAGAGTTATTGAGCTGCAGCACAAGGAACCGAAATCTCCATTATGAGGCACTCAGCCTGCTGCGTGAACTACGGCAAAAGCAACTTCATTTATAAGCAGCTTCTGTGGTACCAACAGTGAAAGTATACATGATTTTGTGGGGCAGTATAAAGGCTTTGTTGGAACTGTGTACTGTCTATATAAAATATAAATTTTTCTCTAAAAATGTGTGAAATACTATTAATATGTACACTGCACATACATGACAGGCTTTAATGTCAGATTTGCCTATGCCCAGCTCCCCCACCCCAGCTTGTGCTGAGCACAGCATGGCTAATACAGTGATCCTAGGCCTACATTTGCAACTAGCATATATTAATATGATTCCTCGCTGGGCCTTTTCTAGGTAGGTAGGTAGGTAAGTATGCAGAAAGAAAGCCAAATGCTTTAGACTTGTTTGTTTTCATTCCCTTGTCTTGCTACTGGTAACGATGACGGCTGTGTCAATTTCAGTGTCTTGAAAAATGATATTTGCATAAGCTTGTTTTTATAAAAGCCACAAAATCCACTAAATATGCCATTCAGCGTATACATTCACAGCACATGCAATGCCCTCCCTGTAATAGTGAAAGTTGCTGAGAAGCGGAGTGCCTGGTGTTACAATGCTATCACAGAGCTGGCTTTAGGATGTGCAGTACCCTGTTGTCATAAAGGTAGGTCCCATGGTTTAATGCCTCAAAGACTTAGCCTCGGGGCTCCAGCAATCCAGTTTCCCTCCACAAGTCCAACTGAGACAGATTCCTGGTCACAGACTTTCACCCTCTCCAGGGATCAATGCACACCAGCAAGTATTTGCAGTGACATCAGGCAGCCTTTCCAACACAGAGTAAGCTTTATTAGTCTACTGGAATACAGCACCAGGAAGTCCTTAGGTTAGCAGTGCACAGAAAGGCAAAAGTTCAAACATAGTCCATCCTGGTCAATGCCAGGGCTCCACCCAGTCAAGTCGTTGTGGAATCCACCTTAGCTGTCCCTCTCTGTCACCTCCAGGTGAGAGCTGTGTGCGACCCTGTGAGCTCAGCTCTTAAAGCCACCAGACACCTTCCCCTTTGTTCTCCAGCTTCTGGCCTTTGCTCAGGTTCCCTGATGAGAGTGGGGGAAAATCTCCTCTTGACCACTGGTCTCTAGGTGTTAATGTCCCAGCCATTCGGTTTCCACAGTCTCATCAAATCCTTCCATTGATATGGGCTAATTCTAGCTAGTCCTGAACAATCCATTCATATCACTGCAGACAATTATGTGACAGTTTTAGATCAGAATCAGGCCTCAGAGATTGAAAACAAAACAGGACATTAAAAACAAACGTCAATAGATTTCTTCAGTTCTGTCTATAACATATAATGTGGAAAGAAAAAAGAAGCAGAGATTTTTTTGACACAATTTTTTTCTGAACAACCTCTCTACATCTCACTGTGGAATTGTAATCAAACAAGCCAAAAGAAAAAGTCATAATTACCATAAGCACTTGGGACACAGTTTTAGACCTATTGATATTGATGAGACAAAATGAGTAATGAAAACAATGCACTCTTTATAGAAAGAGAACTCACTAACATTCTCCATCTATTTATGATCTGTGCCAAACTAATGGAGTTTGGGATTTATAACTTTAGTGCTTTATCTGGTTGTTTGTTTTCCAACTGACAAGCCTGCATTTCTATGTGCACCTACTATAGTGAAAATGGGTGTGTTGGCTGTAAAATATTCCTCCAGAACAAAATTTGGAAGTGTGATCTGGCCTCTGATTGGAGTTCAGGTAATTCAGGGGTTCTTAACCTTTTCCTTACTCCCCTCTTCCATGAAACCGCTTTCCCATCTGACTGGGACCCTCTCCCTTGTAGCAATATGGAAAGGGCATTGTGGCTGTGACCTCAACTCCTAGGGGGCTTGCAAGCCCAAGAATGAGCACTAATGAACCAATTGTTTATTAGGGGTCTGATCCAAAGCCCACTGAAGAAAATGGAAGGACTCTCTGATTCCAGTGGACTTTGGGTGGACCATTAGTGCATATTTATAAAAACAAATGGGGCCAACCCAAATATTGCTTTTGGAAAAAAAGTACCAAATCCCATGAGCTTCTCAAAGCTAAGCTTACACATGAACATTTTAAAAAACAAACATGGAACAGGGTTGCTTGAAGTTGTTGGTCCCCAGGATATTAGAGAGACAAGGTGGGTAAAGTGATATAATTTAGTGGACCAACTTCTGTTGGTGAGACACAAGCTTTCAAGCTTACTCAGAGCTCTTCTTCAGGTCATGGGACAGAGTTAACCACAGGCGCCAACTCCACCCATCAGCTGCTCAGCAGGCCCTGCCAATCAGCTGTTTGGTGGTGGGTGGGAGAAGCTGGGGGAGGGGGTGGAGCAGGGGCAGGAAGAGGTGGCATGAGGGCAGGGTGAGCTCGGGGAGAGGGCGGAGCAGGAGTAAAAAGAGGTGGGACGGGGCTTCAGGGGAAGGGTGGAGTGGGGGCGGGGCCTCAGGGAGATGAAAGTCAGCACCTCTGGAGTTAACAGTAGTCTTGTGACTAAATGTCCAGGACTTCCTTTGAAATTGTGCTCTGCAGGTACTACCTCATATTTGTTAGCAATATCAAGAGCGAGTGACTCAGATCCAGAAACAACATGGCTAAATATATAAAATCTTTTTCCTTCTGTCATTTTTTTTAATTAGAAAAATGTGCATAAAAGTAAGATTGTAATGAGCTGCATGTAGAACAATCAAAATTATTATGTATTTGCATCTCTTTTACGCCATGAACCAAACAACTACAAAATTATGCATAGGATTCTCTCAATCTGAAATTGGTAAATATTAATAATCTTTGAATCTGCAATGAAATGCCTCTTGCCCCTCAACCCTGAAAAGAGGGGAGACTTTCTGATTCAAAAAGTTGTAGGATGTTACTGAGATCACATTTACACTACATTAATCTGTGTATGTGTATAAAATATGCCCCGTCTCACAGAGATATTTTTAAACTGCTGTTTGTCAGTTTTATGAATGTGTGTATATATAAGCAACCCCCTTTGTGACGCTGCATTAGCAAGCAAGCAAACTTCACTTTCATTTGTACACTCTTATTTTACCATCAGAATTAAAACATTTACTTTTATTCAAGGTGAGGGCTAAACAGTGATTTTAAAGTTTCCAGGGTTTTAAGAGAAAATGAAAGAAAAAATGTTCTTCTGGATGTGTTGTGCCTTTGGGCTCCATTTGAGGGGAGGGGAAAAAAAAGACAGAGAAAGCTACTGTGAAGGTCAGAGAGTGAAAGAACTTCCTCAGGGCACAGAATAAATTAAATCCCAAAGAAGAAATAAAATGTGATTTCCAGAGTGTGAGGCACAAACTCAAAATGACAATGATTGACAGCCAAACTATATCCGTGCAATATCGAAGACTGCACGTTCTCATTTACCTCAGTGTAGCCAGCAAGCGCCCATTAAACATCCGTCTGATGCCCAAATTAACCTTCTTGGCAAACTGAAAGAGGCACAAACTATCATAATCAACCTTTCATTATCACAGCAGCCTCTAGTTAAAGGGTCAGAATAATTGTGCCATCAGAGCCCTGATTGTTTTCAATCAACAGACGGCTGGAGTGACAGCTCAGTGATGGAGTAGTTTGATGAAACCGCACCAGGCCTAATCAGAGCAGATGAAAGGAAGGCATGATTGGTGCAAATGAACAGTCGTGCCTCTCTTTTTCATTTACAATCTGAAATTACTCTTAAATTTACAGGGTTTTTTTTCTCTCTTATGAGTACCTCTGAAAGAATGTTTGACTTATTATGAGTTCTGACAGTGCAGAGTTATAAAACACAGGTAGGGTTTTCAGCTGAGGCTTTAAGTGGGTATTCAGCATAATTTTAACAAATTCGCTCTTGAAAAGCACAAAATGACTAAAGACTTCCAATGACCTAACCTTTCAGTGCTGTTTGATTAGCAGAACAGTTTCTCACAGCTAACATTCTTCATGATGAAAGAAGATAAAAAATGATGGGCAAAGATCTCCTGCAAATGTTTTCTCTTAACCAATACATTTATTGCATTATTGCTCTCCTTTCCACAAAAAAACTTTAAAGAATGTCACATTAATAATCTTTTTCCGCTCAGAGTGAATAACAGAATCAAACAGAGTCTGTTTTTTGAGATTAAAGTGGAAATCAGTTACTGTGCTCAGTGTATCAATACGCAAGCTTCATGCAGGCTGCAGTTGATTCAGGCAGAAGTTCTACAGGGATGGAAAGTGAACCTATTTGTTTAGTTGTCATTACCACACTTATCAGTCTCGGATCTGAGTGCCTTACAAATTTTAAAAGTTAATTTTGGCCCACGTTGATTAAAATTGGAAAGATTGTAAAGCCCCAGTTCTCTCCCAGCTCTGCACTCCAGCCACAAGGCTTTCCATAATGCCAATGGCTATTGAAAGGGAAGCATTACAAATCAAAGGAATCTCTCTGTACAGCTGAATAGAGCAGGTATTTCAAGTGGAGAGTGGTAGATCTTTTCTTCCCCGTTGTGTTGTTCGTGGCCAGCATCAGATGTTCTCTCACCAATCAGGCCCCACTTCCATATATCAACATGCAGCTCAGTGCTGCAAAACAAAAGGAAGCTTAGCAGCAAAGATTAATGTTTGTCTGAAGTGGGGGAGGAGGGAGGAGGCTGATGCTAATGCAAAAGGCTTTAAATAATTTTGTAATGTTTCCTGTCCATTATGTATGTGCTGGCTAATGAAAGATTTAATTCTTTGAATGGATTGGGTTATAAGCAGAAATAACACACATTAACCAAGTTAATGAGGAAACCGCCATAAGCACCCACATAATAAAGGACCCTAACTGAGCTGGTGGCAAAGAGGATTCCATTTTATTTTGTTTGTATTTCCTTTTTCTGTAGTGATGTCTATGGCTGACAACAATGTATTTTTCTTTGGAAAACCTGGGGCTGTGAGCAGTACACCTGTGCATCAAATGGATATTAAACCTCATGCTTCAAGACTTAAAACAATCCTTGCCTGTTCGGGATCAGGATGAGGCCTTTGTGAGGGTAGATTATCACACATCTATGGTGTTTTTCCTCTGAACCATCTGGTACTGGCTACTGTGGACACAGGTACTGGAATAGATGGACCATGACAATTCCTACGTTCCTAAAATGTGTGTGCTTTTTTTTTTAAATGAAAGAAGCTCACTCAGGTTGTGTAATGGCTCCAAAAATAAACACAGACACTGAAGTGCTATGGATCCAAGATGAAAGGGAATAGATTAGGCATTCCAGGACCAGGGTTAAAGTAAAGGGCATTTGGGGGGGGGGAGAATTGGGAGATCCCCATCCTCTCTACTCCCCCTTTTTCTTGGCTAGCACAGATGAGAGCACCAGCTTCCTCCTATTTCAATCTTTAACCACTGCACATTCCCACTCACTCCCTGCCAAGCCTAAGCTACTTTGCACAATTAACATATAGGTCGAGTGGACTCTTGGGAATATTGTCATGGAAGTCTGCGACTAAGCTTGCTACTGTTAAGCAGAAAGGTGTAGTTATCTGTCACCTTACATGGGGCGGGGACAAGAGTCGGTGGCTGCTCTTGGGCACCCCAGCCCCCTGCCCAGGGCAGGTGGATGGTTGGGGGCTCCCCACAGTGGCCCGGGCTCTCTGGGAGGCTCTTACCACAGCCCAGCTGAGGCTTCCGGCCTGGCCAGGGAGTGGGGCCTCAGGGGGAAGAGGAAGAACAAGGGACAGTACCACAGATGGGTCATGGCTCCTTCATGTGACCCGCTTTTGCCTTTTGAAAAGGTGGCCATCCTACATTGGCCACAGGTCAATGGTCCATGGATCAGGAATCAAGTTGAGTCAGAATACCATGAGATCAGGACCAGATGATGGAACCAGAGGGCAGGCACCAGGAGGTAGTTACCGGGCCTTGTCAGCATACCAGATCAGGATCAGAAGACAGGAACAGATAAACATCGGACCAGCGATCCATGACAGGGTGAAGCTCAGCTGTACAAGACAAATTCCTGATTCCTCCTCTGGCTTAAATAGAGGCTGCAGTCCAATCAGAAGCCTTGGAGTGCTCCCAACCAGAGCATAGGGGAAGAGGCTTGTGTCCAAGTTGGGCTTCCTGGACCCCAGTTCCAGCTGCTGTCTGTGAGCTGCTGGATGGAGGATTTGCGTGTGAGGACTCCCAGGATCCCCCATAGACCCACGTTCAAGAGTCGTGGAGCCTGACAAGCACAGAGAAGGGAAGGCCAGCCTTATTCTCCCCAAAATGTGAATTAGCTAGGCCCCTTGTGCATACATGATCAAAGAGTGGGGTAGATGAGCCTAAATCTCAAAAGCGGTGGATAGCAGGATGTAGGGACCTCATTCACATGATGTCTTCCTGCTCCTGGAAGCTCTGCAATTTGCTACTGTGAAGTTTCTTGGGAGGCTTCCTTAAGAAGCCCTTACTCAGCTAAACACAGACTTTCATGTCTCAGATATCATGAACATGGCTGGTGTATTCCTGATCTGGGCTCTATTGGCCTTAATGATGACAACCCAGAATGCAGCTACCTAAAAGCATGCTTTATTCCATGAATTAGCTAGTTTCTAATGGTTGAAATTTTGTTTTTAACTTTCAGCACCGAATAACATTCAGTCATCCAGCATTGTGACCGGCTGGTTTTGCAGTCTGGTAGCATAAATGATAAATTACAATGTAATTTAGTTAGAGGTACATAATGCTGCTATATTAATAGCAATTGAATTAATCAGAACTAACTGTATTAAAGTGAATCACAATGTATTAAAATGATTTCTTACTTATTCTCAAGTGTTAATAAGATATATTTGCCTAAAATGTTTAAGCTTTAGGGCACCATTCATCACTCTTAATTGCTTGATTTCTTTGTGGGGCTAGTCAGATGCATTGTCCTGTACAGCCCTCACCCAGAAGAATGAGAGAATACATATCCTAGAGCTGAGGTCTGGCAGACCATATGCTCCGGGCTGCAATTCAAATATGGGCACACGAGAAACAACTTTTGGGGCTACCTGGGTAGTTCTATCACTGGTGGATCGCTATGCCTCACAAACTTTAATGCACTTATCCTTACAACACCACTGACCTAGGAAGTGAGGTTTTTAACCACGAAAGCTTATGCCCAAATACATCTGTTAGTCTTTAAGGTGCCACCAGACTCCTTGTTGTTTTTTTAGGGAAGTATTAATAGCTCAATGCTGAGAATGAGAACTGAGGCTCTGAAGTGCCCAAAATCACACAAGATGTCTCTAGCAGAGCCAGCACTTGAACCTGGATCTCTGGTGGCCCAGGCCAGTGCCTTAACTGTAAGACCATCTGTCCTTCCCTAAATGACAAAACTGTGCAGGCCCTTTCTCAGGCCCATTGGTTTACACAATACTTGTTAAGACAGAAATAGTTTTTGTAAGTGATAGAGAACTTTTGTAAAATCTCTAGGCATTTTCTAAAACACCTTGAAGCTCTGCAGAATATTTTAGAACTTTAGAAAAAATATGTTGCAATTTTATAATGATGGACATTCGTTTCATTAGGAATAATGGGTAAAAAGTTACCTAAGTGCTTCTGAAAATTTTACCTGATAACATTTATTTTACTATTTCTGTTTTTTATTTTTCTTGGAAATTAACCTAGACCCAAGTTTAGATAGACATACTGATCAAGTGAATCCTGTGTTAAAACTAAATTCTGTTTTCTAGAAACAGTCAAACCTTAATGTTATGAGTCTCAGGTGACATTTACATAAGAATTGTGTAAAAGCAGAGGTATATATACTAGCCTACAATCCAGCTAGGCGATGTAAAGGCTTTTTAAATGCAAGAATTCCATAAAATTAGAGTTCATAAAGTTGTGGTTTACTTACAGAACATAGGGACAAGAAAAAACTTCACAAAAATTGCAAAAAGGTGGCACTTTTTCAATTGAAGGAATGTAAAAATTTCCTTTGTATTTTCAGGAGAAAAAAATCTGCTTCATCATTAACCTTATCATTTTGTAAACTTGAAGATCTGTTTTTTCCAGAGTTACAAGGGGGAAGATAGTACTTAAAAGTCAGCCTTATTACAGAACACAGGTTGCAACCATAACTATGCAGATACTATTTCT
Source organism: Malaclemys terrapin pileata (assembly GCF_027887155.1). Classification (NCBI taxonomy): domain Eukaryota; kingdom Metazoa; phylum Chordata; order Testudines; family Emydidae; genus Malaclemys; species Malaclemys terrapin. The sequence goes on from NC_071507.1 coordinate 135,576,200, forward strand.
CTCTACATAACAACACTTTGTTTTTCATGAATTATCTTGATAGACAAAGACAAAAGGGGAGGTTGGGAGGGTGGTAGAATGGAGAATAAATCCCACTCATCTAGATTATCATTACTTCTATGGGACTAGGCCCAAAACATTACTGGTATTATTTTAAAATTACATAGCACCTTTCTTCTAAGGTTCTCAGAGCAATTTATGGGAATTAATAAATTACAGCATCCCTCTGAAGTACTTGTTTACAGATAGGAAAACTGAGATAAAGGGAGATTAAGTGAAAAAGAACAGGAGTACTTGTGGCACCTTAGAGACTAACACATTTGTTAGTCTCTAAGGTACCACAAGTACTCCTGTTCTTTTTGAGGATACAGACTAACACGGCTGCTACCCTGAAACCAGAGATTAAGTGATTTGACATAAGAAATCAGTGGCACATCTATAATCAAGATCTCTTGGCTTTTACACTCTTGTACCATAACCTTCCCAGCAGAAACCCAGCTAACATTCTGTCAAATGTCAAGCCACAAAATAAAGCCTGCTAAAACTTTGATACCAGGCTATTTTGCCTCTGCATAAGATAGGCCAAATCAGATCACTACATTTGACCTGACATTACCATATGAGGTTCATTTGTGCCTTTAGGGCATCATATTACCAGGAAGAGTCAGGATTCCTCCTTGAGCAAATTGCAGCACCAGGGCAAAAATAGCCTATATTTTGATGGGAAGGAAAAATTGCTAGTTTCAGAGGGTACAGCATAATTCCCACTGGGCAGCTGGCTAGCTCCACCGTTTGGTGCATGTTGTTGATGCAATGACCTGTCCCTTTTGGGAGATCTGTGCTTGAGGCCTTAGGAATGGGCTCCTCACACCCTCTTCGTCCCCCGAACCTTTGTGCTGTGGTGGAGCAGTAGGGCTACCTAGTGATGAAATTCCATTGCAACAACCAGCTGCCTTGCTTGAAGACAATTTATATTAGTGGGTTTCCCCTGGAGCAAACAGCTTTGATACACAACTGTTAGCAACCATTCTCCAGTCCTGTGCTTCTAGAATGAGCACATCTGGAAATTTAAAGAAATAAATAAAATAAATTAGTTGGGACTGATGGCAGTGGAAAGCCTATACTTGCTGCTGCAATCAATATACCCTTTTCTTTATACAAGATTGTCACAGAGAAATAAGAGTGCAAAATTACAGCAAGTGACAATCTACCAGAGCATATGGGAGCATAAAAAAAAATAGGGACCAAAGGCCAGGCACCTTGCTGTGTCATTTGGAACAGATCCATCCACAGAAAAGAGAAGGTTAAAAATTATAAGCAAGTACCCACTGTAAACAATTATTTGGTGAACAGATTCTAAAAGCTAGTAATGAACAAACAGCTCTGGGCTCACAAATAGATTTGTCTAGCCATGACTCTCCATTGTTGTTTGATCTCAATCTAGGAGACTGAAGTTAGCAACTGCATTAGATCCATTTTAGGCTGGGGGGAGGGGGGATGAAATAACAATAATAACTTTTTCTGTAAAGTTTAGATTAGACTAGGCTTCAGATTTGCATTGGATTTTTAAATAATGTTTTAGGCTAAGATGTCACAGAAATGCACTGTAACTTTTGATTAAGTGTTACAGATTTGTGTTATAAGTGTTATAGAATTAATTAGGCAGGAAAAAGAATTCTACAGAAATGCCATAAGATTATATAAAAATTAATCTAAATACCTATAGAATGTAATTATTATATTTTCTATAGGTTTTTGAACCATCCTTTAGAAATCTATTGTTGCTATATAATTTTCTATGAAATTTTATAGGCTGGTCCCACAAATCTATAGGACTTTTACATAAGGGTTTATATATTACCATCTCAGGCCCTATGCAAACCATACAATTAAAATGCATATTCGTCATTAGGTTACATATATTCTATGTTGCCATATTGCTACAAAAACATTAGGGCTATTTTTCCAAAAGTGTGTGCCAGTATTGTGTCTACAAAACGGAAGAATGAACATGCAGCACCTCAGAATTGCATGTGTAAATGTGGCTTCTGTTATCCGAATGCATGCCTTTTGTAAGGAGAAGATGTATGCATACTTTTTGCAAGCATAACATGTGAATTCTCCTTTTAATGCCTTGAAATAACTAGGCAGCTTTTCCTAGTCACATCACAAATACATTAACTGCAAGAGGAATGGGGTTCCCCCCCCCAATTCGTTTTAAAAAACCCCAACTCTTAAGCTCTTTGGTAAAAAGTCCGTAACTCTGCCCTTTTGGATTTCCTACCCTGATGCTTCCTGAGTTTGTCTATTTCCTCCTCTCCACTTCAATACCTTCGTTATCAGACATCTGATTGCAGAAGTCCACTCAGAGCACATTATGAGCTCGCAAGTCTGGCACTACATCTCTAAGCACTGCAGGAGCCTACTCCTAACAAGGATGGGCCCAGTAATGTTAACTGTAGGAACATTTATGCATTTTCACGTCAGCAGCCAATTTGTTTTTTTGTTTTCCTTGAATTCTGCCAAGAATGCGTCTCAAAGGACAGCGCAACAGCAATAAAAAAAAATCTTTTAGGACTTACTGCTCAATTCTGATTATTTTTGATTTAGCTACAGAAAAGAACAAGTGAGTACATTAGATGCTGTTCACTTATCTTCTTCAAGTATAGAGCACTTCACATTTTAATCAACTGACCTTCTGCCAAAATGTTGCCACTTTTGTTTACTCTGGCTGAATCTTCATCCCCGCATGATGGTCTTCAGATTAAAAAAAAAAAAAAATGTAATGAATTAAAGTAATGGGTAAAATTTTCAAAAACACCGTAGTGACTTAGGAACATTAGTGACATTTTAAAAAGTGACTTAGGCACTTAAGAGCCTAAGTTCCATTGTTGTCCAATGAGATGTAGGCTCCTAAGAGCTTAAGTCATTTTTTAAATGGGACTTCGGGACATATCCTCAAAGGTATTTAGGTGCCTAACTCCCATTGAAATAAATCAGAGTTGGATGCCTAAATACTTTTCAGGATCCAGACAGATGTTTTTGAACATTTTACCCAATGTGACCAGCGTCATAAAATTTCCATAAGGTGGTGTTAATTTGCAAAGCTTTAAATGGCCCAGAATCCAGCTCTCTCCCACCCTCTGTTCTATCTCACAGGTACAAGCTGCAGGAATGGGAGGAGGGATAGCTCAGTGGTTTGAGCATTGACCTCCTAAACCCAGGATTATGAATTCAATCCTTGAGGGGACCACTTAGGGAATCTGGGACAAAATTGGTCCTGCTAGTGAACACAGGAGTCTGGACTCAATGACCTTCCAGCTCTATGAGATAGGTATATCTCCATATTAAAAAAAAAAAAAAAAGCTTTTGCTGCCCATCTTTAGTGATAAATTTACTGAAATGGGTAGCTGGGCATTCGGTATAGAGGCCTCTTATCTCTAGATTTTGCTCCCATTGAAGTCCACCCCCACAGCCTGAGTTAGGCAACTTCTAAGAAGTAGTGCAGAACTCATTTGTTTAATCAGGTTTTTAACTAGCAAAGGTTTATTATAATTGTGTGTCTGGGCGGAGGGCTGATGTTAAGCACTGTGGGGACAACTGTTTTGAGTGGCCACCTTGCTTAGACATGTGTTATGATTACTGCTTTTACTTTTTGTACTTGTACTTAGATGTCCTCTGATAGGTATGTTATCACTGCAAACAATAAATAGATAAAGTCAAACCTATAAATATACTGTTCCTCATCTTGTAGCTTTAATAGCAGCACAACACTAATGATCAAGAACACTTCCTTTTACTTAAATATACACCTGTACATTGATACATACAATTATACTTCAGTAATCTTGTGTGTTAGACTCCGTGAAGATAGACCAATGCAAATACAACATACAGAAACCATCTTGTTGAGCATGCGCCGCAGTGTCATCTTTCTGCACTTTGTTTTTAAACTAAATCCCATGTTCCCTACTTAGCTGCAGAGATGACCTAAATTCAGGAGCTGCAGGCACAGCAGCCCTTCTGCCTACCAGTGTGATGCTCTATGCAATTCTACAGTTAATCCAGGATAAATTAGGTGGGGCAATATTATTGCAAGACACTGAGGCAAAAGTAATGCACTCCAGTAATTTCTTTATTGCTTACACCTGCAGCAAAAAATCATGGAGTGGAATCGACATGTATCAAAATGATAATTAGAAGCATAGAACACAGAGATGCCTTTCATAAAACACTGCTTTTTAATGTAAAATAAAACCTTTCTGTATTACTATTACATAGGTTTACAGTAGCAATAAGAAATTTTCATGTTAAAAAACAGTCAAACTTGGAATAAGTTCAGAAGAAAGTAACACACAATCTTATTGTCAACTAATGACAAGATTAAGAAAACATTAAGCCTACTGCTAAGGTGAATGAGGGGAGATAACTCCACACATATGTAAAGGGATGTTATAAAGAGGACAGGGATCAAATTTCCTTGTTGGTCAGTGATTCTAAGACAATAAGAAATGGTGCATAAACTGTATTAGGAAAAATGTATGTTAGTAGGAAAAAAGTTATGTAACTATAGAGTCAATTAGTCAATGGAAGAAACAGTCAGAGAGATTGTTAGGAACACCGTCATTGGTAGATATTACAAGTCAGTTTAGATACTCGTCTATCAGGAATAGATTAGGAATAACAAAATCAACCCTCCAAAGTGGTCTTGACTCTGATCTCACAACAGTTTATCATCAATATAACTGCACTGACTACAGTGGAGTTATTCCTGATTTACACCAGTGCAAGTGAGACTCAGAATCAGTATGTTTTATTCTGTATTATGGCCCCTGAGTTGTTCTTTGTCTTGGTTCTTATTTTTACGTGAAGTAGGTGCTTATGAAAATGAGGCATTAAAACCACTAGTGTAAAGCAGACATAACATGCAAAGACAATAGGCTGATTTTTCTAATACATCTTGGCCCTCAGACATGCACCAGTCCTGCTTTTACAGTCGTGGACCTCTCCTAAAGAGAGGCTAGCAATCGTGTTTAAGTGTGGTGGTTTACTGTTGAGGTAAATACCAACTATGGACTAGCATTAGGCCACCAGGCACAATTTCACCCATTGCCAAAGACAGCATTTCTCCAGAGGTAAAAGGTCAGTGTACTAGACACTGCACCACTTCCTCCCACGTTTACTTCCTCTTCTGTATTGTTATTTATTATTTGATTTATGGTACCACCTAACTGCCAAGGTTTAGGTCCCATCTTGTCAAATCACATCGAAGCCCCTGAGAAATGTCAATTTTTTTCACTCCAAGTTAAAAATTACTGTATGGAGTCAAATAATTTACAGTGAAAAACTTCAGATCAGAGCTGGTGTGATAGCACATTTCAACAATCCAAAATGACAACCAACTACTAAAAATCTGTTGTTCTGGATAGCAATCTAAATTTGGGCTTCACTCAGTCCCTAGATGGTATGGGGGAAAGACAGATTTCATATCTCTCAGTAACAACCTTGTATTAAGGATAGAAGGTGGAATTTTCAGAAGCACATAAGTGACTTAAGCTCAGAAATTGCATTGAAAATTAATGGGACTTGTGCTCTTCAGTCACTTTGTTTTGTTTTTTGAAAACCTCACCAACTCAGAATAGCACTGAGAGTTTGAGAAAACGAGGCATTAAAACCACTGGTGTAAAGCAGACATAACATGGTTTGAGAGGGAGCTGTAGCCACACTTCTCAGCCTCTGAGTAAGAGGCCCTCAGACACAGCCTCTGATTGCTTTTGGGAGTGGCATGGGGCCGGGGCAGGCAGGGAGCAAGCCTGCCTTAGCGGCAGCCCCACTGCACCACTGGATCGACAGGGAGATCCTCTAGGATCGACCAGTTGAACGCGATTTACCAGTTGGTAACCACTTCTTTAGAGCCTACAAGTCCATTCAGTCCTACTTCTTGTTCAGCCAATCACTAAGAGAAATAAGTTTGTTTACATTTATGGGAGATAATGCTGTCTGCTTCTTATTTACAGTGTCACCTGAAAGTGAGAACAGGCATTCGCATGGCACTTTTCTAGCTGATACTGGAAGGTATTTACATGCCAGATATGCTAACCATTTGTATGACCCTTCATGCTTCAGCCACCACTCCAGAGGACATGCTTCCATGCTGGCGACACTCATTAAAAAAATAATGCGTTCATTAAATTTATGACTGAACTCCTTGGGGGAGAATTATATGTTTCCTGCTATTTTACCCATATTCTGCATTGTATTTCATGTTATAGCAGTCTTGGATGATGACCCAGCACATGTTGTTCGTTTTAACAAAATTTTCACTGCAGATTTGACAAAACGCAAAGAAGGTACCAATGTGAAATTTCTAAAGATAGCTACAGCACTTGACCCAAGGTTTAAGAATCCGAAGTGCCTTCCAAAATCTGAGATGGACAAGGTGTGGAGCATGCTTTCAGAAGTCTTAAAAGTGCAACACTCTGATGCCGAAACTACAGAACCCAAACCACCAAAAAAAGAAAATCAACCTTCTGCTGGTGGCATCTGATAAAGATGATGAAAATGAACTTGCGTCGGTCCGCACTGCGTTGGATGATTATCTAGCAGAACCTGTCATCAGCATGGACACATGTCCTCTGGAATGGTGGTTGAAGCATGAAGGGTCATATACATCTTTAGTGCATCTGGCACATAAATATCATGCAACGCCAGCTACAACAGTGCCATGTGAATGCCTGGTCTCACTTTCAGATGACATTGTAAACAAGAAATGGGCAGCATTATCTCCTGCAAATGTAAACAAACTTGTTTGTCTGGGCGATTGGATGTACACGAAGGAGGACTGAGTGGACTTTCTAGCTCTAAACTTTTACATTGTTTTATTTTTGAATACAGTTTTTTTTTAATATAAAGTCTACATTTGTAAATTCAACTTTCATGATAAAGAGATTGCACTACAGTACTTGTATTAGGTGAATTGAAAAACACGATTTCCTTTGTTTTTTACAATGCAAATATTTGAAATAAAAAATAAATATAAAGTGAGCACTTTACACTTTGTATTCTGTGTTGTAATTGAAATAAAAATATTTGAAAATGTAGAAAACATCCAAAAATATTTAAATGGTTTTCTATTATTGCTTAACAGCGTGATTAATTGCGTGATTAATCAAGATACATTTTTTAATCGCTTGACAGCCTAATTTATATATGTGTAAACTTTGAAATAAAAAGTCATTTGAAATGAAAAATTGACACTTTTTATACCAAAAATGTCAAAATGGTGTTGCAAAAATTTTTGGTTTTGTCAAAACAGGATTTTCTAATAAAAAATTAGTCAAAACAGCATTCTATTACCAGCTCTAATATCTATATCTACTGATAGATGGATGGTGGATGGATATGAAGGTGCTGGACCTTCTTGTAAAATTTTAAAAATAATCTTTTTAACCTTAACTTCACCAAAAAAAAAAAAAAAAGTATCTAAAATGGCTGTTGATCTCGTCCCAAAATTAACTTTAAAAAACCATTTTACAACCCTTCATATAAGTAAAAGAGGGGAAAAAACAAATCTGTGTTAAATCTCTGTTATACTCACTTTCAGTCCAATGCGATTCAGAGTTGGCTTTTTGATTAAGATCAAATGTAGTACCGGTGTAGTATCATTTGATAAATTGGAGGACTAATATTACTAGTACTACTGCGGGGTTCAGTGACGTAAGAAATATTTCCATCTCTAACTATTATTATGATCCTATGAACAGTGAACTTCTAATCCCTTGAAAATCAAAGTTCTCAATTAAGATGATAGCTGATTCTTATGTATAGCAATATTAAGTGTAACATCAGTTTATTGCTTAAATAGCCTTTAAATTTAGCATATTACCACCCTAAGTTTCCAGCAAGAAGCCCTCTGGTACTAGATTTCTCTGGGAACATGTATTACTGTATAAGGTTGGTTACCTTTTAAATTATCAAAGGAAAGAAATCAGCTGCTTCCTTAAAGTAGAGCCAATGAGCCCTTTTAGAAATAGCCAATTATGAGAAAATTGACTTTCCACCTAATGATAATCTAGACATTTATATCCTCATCTGGAAAGCATTTACAACAACTTGTGAATAAATATCAGTGTTGATCATCTCAGTCAAACATATGACAAGGGAAGGACAAGCTCAAAGAATTATTCACTTTTGTTTTAACTTTCTCAGGATTTTTCTTGTCTTTTCTGTATTTCTATTTAATTCTCTCTTCCCACCTGGATCCATTATTACACACACAAGCCATGAATCATACACACCTGCAATGATCCATCAAAGTAGCATTTAAATATCCCACATAGTAGTTGAATGTAACAATCTATATGGAAAAATCAATAAAATATAGATTCCAAAACACTAACGCCAATGTCCCCTTCTTACACTTATGTTTTCAGGAACTGGTAGCCTCCTCTACTCTAGTCATTTGTTTAGAAGAAACTCTATTTCTTCCCGCTCCTCCTAATCACCATTGTTATTGTTTTAGCACAGTTAAAGTAAGGTTAGAAAAATTCAGAGTTCACATTGAAAAAAATAGTATTTCTGTATTCCTTGTAGTTATCTTTACAAAGGAGAGCCCCATTTAGGCTGGGAAAATGAGGTTCATAAGATTTTTCTGTTAATCACAGTGCACTTTTTACTAAGGAGTGCACTACTACTTACTTTATTCACTATATCCTTCATAAAATCTTGGCTTTCTTTCCAAGATGATCTAGGAGAATTATCACCATAGTACTGTAGAATCTTACTGAACATTAGTCATATTTTGGTGTGTGCTAGAAGCCAATATTACTGTTAAACTTTCCAAAATATGTCTTGCTTCAGGATGTAGTTCACAACATTCAATCAACTGGGGAATCCACAATCAACAACCTAACAAAAATCTAGCATGGACCACACATGAGCTACAGTAGATTTTAGCTTTCATCTCCAGCAAAACTACATCAGTTATCCCAAAGCCAAACTTTCCATGTTTTTCTTTTAACTGTCTTAATCTTTATGTACATTGGGCTTGATTCACCCAGGGGATGCTGTGATTTAAACCTCGCTGCACCAGTGAAAGTAGTAGTGCCCTGGGGACACTGTGATCCTCTCCAGGGACCCTGCGTTGGGAGGGTAGCTTTAATTTGTGGTTGGAATATCATGTGAGGCCCACTGGTGAAGTTGCCTTGGGGACATGTTGCATCAATGTTGTTATAATGTGTGTGTATCTGTGTGTTTTTGGGATGCTACACTAGTTACAGGTAGGACACATTAATCAAATAGTAGTATCCCTCATCAGCTTTTCTATTATCTGCCCCACTTTGTGCCAATTTCCTCTTGCTTCCCCAACACCTCCTGCTCTGCTGTTCTTCTGCAAGACATGGGATAGGGATTTGTCAAAGTCAATGAGCACTTTATTACAGGGAGAGTGCTCAGTAATGAACAATTCAGCAATTTAATGAGATTCTGTAGATCTGTCTCCAGCCTGTCCATCAAGTTTCACTTCTATAAAGCACCCTGACACTAATCCTCTGGCATACCCAATCTTCACCCTGGGCTGAATATTAGATTCTTCCATGGTATATTGCATTACCACTATAACCTTAGCAAAAATGATGAACTTAACTACACTTGAGGCAATATAGCTGGTCTGATTTGATTTTCCTCTATTGGGTTGACTATGAGGGAATTATTTATTTACTAAGATAAAGCAAAAAACAGTTTCTTATTGCCTGCTGAATGCCTAAATTGGTAAATATTTATGTGTGTCTTTTAATTCATTCTGGAGAAGCAGAAATAAAATATATATTTTTTCTGCCCGCAGCAGAAAACTAGTTTAAAACATTCTACATAACAGCATTAGTAACCTTTACAGAGGCAATTATGATAATACTTAAATGGACAGTGTAGAGTTTGTTGTCACTCAAAAAGAAGCACATTATCACGGCTGTACATAGCAGTATCTGCAGTGTGACCTGCAACACTGGCATAGACTATCATATTTGCTACATGGAGTGTCCACCCTACTGTCACGGAGGCCATTAAGAAAACCTTTTCCAGATTTGTCCCACAGGGCAAGGCCAGGGTCACAGTACCAGAGACCTAAGAACTTCCACTTACTAGACTGGAAATGGCAAACGTGGGGAGAACGCATGCCATACCGCACTGACCAGTGCCAGCATGCTATTTAATGCAGCTTGGCTTTCTGCAGCATCTCTCTTATCCAAGATATCTCAAAGCACTTTACGAAACACTTTCATCTTGCAGTGAACCGATAATGAAAGCAAATGGGCCAGTCAGCAATACCCCCACAACCTCACTCATCAAAACTGCTTTACAGAGCAAGGGAATGAGGGCTAGGACTCCGGAGTATCCCCTCCTCCTTTCTAAAAGAGTACACCACCAGAGGATCTCTCAAAGATGGGTAGGCGGGAGTCCAAGTTTATATTTCAATTTTAATGGAAATAGCAGCTTTGGAAAAGACTACATATTCTACCCTCAAAATCTGAGAAATAAATCTGTGCGGTAGTCTCTAGAATAAAGGATTAAACTTTATCTCCACTCTGCCTTGGTAGTTTGAAGAACTTTGTTCTTACATAGCACTGCTCATCTGCAGATCTCAAAACACCTTAAAAAGTAAGGTAAGTATGATACCCCCCATTTCACAGATGGGGAAACCAAGGCACAGAGCGATGAAGTGACTTACCCAACATCACCCAGCAGATATGTACCTTATTAAGAGAGCCATGAATAACATTCAGGTCTTCTGATTGCTCGTCCTGTCCATTAGCCGAGGGTACCTCCCTTTTTATAAGATAAACAGTATTCTCCAAAACTGATATATTTAACAATTTTTTCCTACCTTGCCCTGTCTTTCTCCCATATTGCATGATAGCAAATAAGAAACAAACAGCAGTGTTCCTGTAATGAATATTACAGATGTTTACTTCCACTATATTCTGGAGCTCCACAGATTTACAGTGGGATTGTTTCACAGATTTTTTTTTTTTTTGGTAACAAAACATATTATAGGTATTGGGCTGAGTGTTTCTTTATCATTAAAAGCTATTAAATCATATTCGGTATTATGCCACAACGTTGTTATTCCCCCCCCCCCCGTTATACTAGGCCATACAAGTCAACCATCAAAAAGACTTCTTCCAAATTAACAAATTGTATTAGAACAGAGCAGATCCTGTGTTACCACCAAAATCAAGTTTTCCCCCTATTGTTTCTTTGAACCTTTAATCATTTTAGTGTCTCCAGCACAACAGTTTTCCCTGGTTTTAAACAGTGTCACACATTACACTAACTGATTTCCTTACCTGCCAGATTTGCTCTTCGCTAAGGGAAGTGAGTCGGTCACTCTTCAGGACCTCTCGAAGGAGACAGTATGGGAGAGTCAGGACTTCCTCCGGGTGACTCTTCAACAGCTCAGAGAGGTGTTTAACTAAGAAGTCAACCACTGCCTTCTCCAGCAAAGTGAGGTTGAAGAGGTCAGCGAGCTTATACAGGTCCAAGTAATTAAAGCTATTTAATTCCTGGGTGAGTAAAGGAAAACAAAAAATGTGTCTCAGAAAAAAAGGCAAAAGAGAAATGGGGGAAAATGTGACTTCAGATTGAGGATCATGATCTGACCCGTGTGAAAAAAGCAAATACTGCAATTGCATGTGCAATTACTGCAAATACTGCAACTGCATGTGCAAACTAGGCAATTGTGAACAATAGAGGGTATTCAGAAATCATTTGTGTTGAAATTGCCTGATCTATGCATGCATCTGCAGCAACTGTAAGACACGCAGTTGTATGTGGACCAATAAATAAACCAATGTGTTTCATAGTGTATTACAAGAGCTGGCAGAATTTAACAGGTTTTAAAAAAAATCTTTCCACTTATTAAAAAGCTTTGTTACAGAACAATTGTTTGCTCTTTATTGTTAATTTTATCTACCTTGAAAAGAGAACAGCATGCACTTTCATAAATAAGATTTCTAGTTTCACTGAGGACTTCTGTTTTCTATGCTGAAATTATGTTTCAATTTACATATATATCATCAGTGAATTAAAACAGATTTTCCTTCACCTCCTGCACCAACAGTATCCTGATTTGCCGCTTTTTCCTCTAGAAGCAGAAAAATGAACACTGACAAAAGCTAAGCTAAACCAAAGCAAAAGTACTTTCTACCCAGATATCAACATATCCCACATTTAAAGGCCCACACTTTCAGCCTGGCATATTGCTGCAATTACTACAATCTGGGCAAGTTATTACTACAATCTGGACAATCTCATGCTTTTCAAGATCAAGATCACGTCTTCATCTATGTTAGGAGAACACCTATTACACTAGGCACTACCACAAACCAAGTAAAAAAAAAAATCTAGAAAATAAACAACAAAGTAACTAGTCACCTGACTGCTAATATTTGTACCCACAATCAATTGCAGGTACCATTTTGCAGGCACAGTTTGCACCCATAAAAAGGGAGGCGGGACTTTAGAAAATGTAGCCTGAAGTGCAAACATGAGACTGTCTGATAATTAAAGGTAAACCGTAGTGGAACAAAAGTTTTTAAACAACTCAACACTACATCTCAATGTATCGTGAGAATCAGAATATGTGGAATATTACCTTGTGGTAATTAATTTAGATGGAATATATAAGCCAAAGGTCTATAAAGGTCTAACAGAACCCAGTCACTAGCCAACATTAAATAATGTTAAACTGGGTCTGGGGTTTGATCTACAGAGACCTCAGACTGCTTAGAACATGGCAAACACACCATTAAAAATCCTTTGAACCTTTCATTAAGTATACAGAAAAGAAGGAAAAAACAGTTAAAGCATCTGAAATGTAAAATATTAAACAAGGCAGCTTGGTAGAGTTTTTAGAAGGAAAAACCCCTCATTCCACAGTCTCTTAGAGCGCATTAAAGATGGTAATAACTGTCCTTTTGGGGAAAAGAAAAGAAGCTGGCTGAGATGGGCTAAAGCTGTTGTTGTTCCTGTTGTCATTAAGATCCAAAACTGCCCTTTTGAGGAAAAGAAAATAGTTAGTTGAGATGAACTGGAGCTGCTGTTGCTGTTGTTAAAGTCCAATCCCATTTCATCCAAGGTGCAGTTTGGAATTCAGCTGGAGTTGATATAATGATCCAGATGACATCACCAACCCTCTCTGGCCTGAGCTGGTAAGGATACCCCTCAAGATTAAGCCAAAGAAGGTCTAGGGTCCCAGGAAGTAGTGGGGGTGGCAGCCATGACAGTGAAGCTTGGTCCAGTAGCCTCCATCTGTTCTTTCTTTACCCCCAAAATCTCAGTCTTTAAAAAGCCACAAAGGGTATGGTGGGTGGAATAACCCAACCCCTCAGTATTTTGTCCACCAATTAGGCCCACTATCCAACACACCAATTTTGGTTCATTAACTTCCAGCTCTATATCATCTGTTTTTAACAAGCATAATTTCAACAGTTTTTGGATTATATCAAGATGGACTTTTGGGTTTAGAGTAATCCAGTTTCTCTGTCTGGTTATCTAGCATTATTCCCATCAACATTTGTTATTATAGGTTATTGTGACATGTTATAAACATTTTTGACAGTTAATCTCTCAATTAGGGTAAATTTGTAAGCACAATTATCATAACACTCCCTCACTCTCCTTCCCATTCCTATTCTTACCCAGCTGAGCAATAAGGGAATCAAAACTATACACAGTACCTCTGAATAATAATGGTCCAAATGGTCCTGCCAAGTACACAATGTGGAGGAGAATAAGACAAACTCCTGGAATAAACACCTAAGGACAAGGGAGAGTGAGCAGAGACTTCACCGTATCCTTCCCAACTCTGAAAAAGGCCACCTACAAAAACTGTGTGTTGCTGGCTCTTCGTGGGTTTTGGAGAGTGATAGAATCAGGGAGCAGTTGCTCTACAAGGGTCACTCGCCTCTAAAACCTGTGGATATGCAGACAGAAATCCACATGGGAGTTAATGCTTTCTGATGTAGTATTAACTCCCCCCCTGAAGCTTCTATTCCACACACAGAAGGACTAATCATGTAAGAGAGACAATGGTAGTACATCTCCTCAATGAGCTATTCTGCCACGGGAAAGAGGAGGCTAGAAAGTAACACAAAGGATCATGCAGACCAGGCAGAGGCCCTAGAATCCTGGGATTTCCCACAGCCCCTTGGGTTAAACAGTGATTCCTTCATTCTCAGTATGCGTCTGATGGAGTGGGTATTCACCCACAAAAGCTTATGCTCCAATACATCTGTTAGTCTTAAAGGTGCCACAGGACTCTCTGTTACTTCATTCTCAGTGTGTCCATACACCTCAGCTTCCTAAGGACAGCACAGCAGAAACTCAAGAAGTTATATTATATAGAGCAGGGTCAGCAAGAACAAATATATGTTATTTGAGACATCAGCGTGACAAAGGACCCTAAATAAAATTCATAGAGTTTTATCGGCTTTTCTCTGTTTTTGCTCTTTGTTCCTGTTTTTTTCTCCCCCTCTCCTAATCCCAGGTTTTCTCCTACAATTTACTGCTCTGCTCCCTGCTACCAGACCCCTCATTGTCCCAGTCCTTATGCGAAAATTACAAGAACTCTCGTCAGTTTCACTTTGCTGCTTAGTTAGCATAGGAAGCAGAGCAGACAAGAGGAAAAGACTAAATTACCTGAATTACACTTGGCTGCTCTGCTGGATGAACTGGCAGAGCCAAATGAAACTGACAAGAGATCTTGTAAATGGCCATTTGCTGCTCTGCTGGCACATAGAGTGGACCAGAAGGAAGATGGGAAAGGGAGAAGAGAATCTCCAGAAGGTTCTGGGTGCTACCCATGGGATAAAGTCTGCTTGGTCAGTGAATTCAATGGTTTTCCCATTGATTGATGGTAGAACTGCTACTCCAGGATAACCAAATTCCTTGTGGGGCTCCCATTGCAACATGCCCCCCCTGCATAACCTCCAGTTTGGGGCTGTGTATTGAAGGCAAATTCTATTTAAGATGCTACATTCTATACAGGTATCAGAGGGGTAGCCGTGTTAGTCTGAATCTGTAAAAAGCAACCGAGGGTCCTGTGGCACCTTTGAGACTAACAGAAGTACTGGGAGCATAAGCTTTCGTGGGTAAGAACCTCACTTCTTCAGATGTCTTGCATCTGAAGAAGTGAGGTTCTTACCCACGAAAGCTTATGCTCCCAGCACTTCTGTTAGTCTCAAAGGTGCCACAGGACCCTCGGTTGCTTTTTACATTCTATACAGAATCTCTTCCTTATTTTTTAAAGGATCAGGAGCTGAGGTTTATGCATATTCACAATAAGCACTCAGGGCCTGATCTAGTCTCAAGAGCCACAGGTTTTCTGGTAGATCGTAGGATGCCCCACCTCTCCATAATGAGACAGGTGAGGTGAGGACAAATCCTTCCCCACTACTGTAGACTAGGACAGGAATTCTGCAAGTTGAAACTCCTGGCATTTCTTGTTTCCTACATGAAATGATTTTGCTCATAATCATGGGGAAACAGGGCAAGGGTTGACAATTTTTTGCACTCCTGATCCCCAAATCAACTCATATACTCATTAAAAATAGACAATGGCATTATAGAAAATCTTTGGATTTTACAGTAAAAAAAAATTCTATTAATTAAATATTTGGATTTTTAAGGCAATTTAAAAGAAAAATTTAATCTTCATATAAATTTCATTTTGACAGATTTATAGGATGTTATTTGATTGCTAATTAATAAAGAACTGACAAAAACATTTTAGAAACTACAGTAGTCACCACTGAAAATATCCATATTTGCTAGCAGTTATCACAGTGTGGTATCTCAGGTCTGGCAGCTATTCCCTATTCTAGGCATAGGGAAAGGTTGTGCTTTCTCAGATACCAACTGCTGGCAATTGCTGACCTACTAGGAGTTCTGTTTCCATTTATTTTTTTTAAATGACCTGTATGTATATAAATATCTTGCAAATATTTAGTCATTCTTGGTTCTCTTTAAAAAGTGGAGATGAATAGAAAGAAAAACTTACATTCCAAAGACAGTATTGACAACCCTACGCATTCAGAAATCATAAACCAGTTTCCCAAAATCATGAGATTAAAACAACAAACAAACAAACAAAAACATTTGCAGTTGTTTTTATTTGCTTTCTGGTTTTGAGCATGGAGGGTTAACATTTACATGCTTTTGCCCGCAACCATAAAGGGTTAAAAAAATTACTTTTGCTTTTTAAATGAAAGCTGAGATGCTCAAATAATCAGATGACTTCAGGAGCAGGGACTTAAAGAAAATGCTAAATAGCACAAAGGTTGTGCTAAAATTGAGACAGTTGGCAGCATAACAAAGGGCATGTCTACACTGCAATAAAAGACTGGCTCACAGGACTAAAAATTGCAGTGTAGACATTTGGGTTTGGGCTGGAGCCCAGACTCTGAGGTTTTACACTGCTATTTTTTTGCCCCACAGCCTGAGCCCCATGAATCTGATGAGGGGTGGAGGGGGGTATGTCTACAAGGCAATTAAATAACGGTGGCTGGCCTGTGCCAAGTGACTCTGGCTCACGGGGCTTGGACTGAGGGGGTATTTAACTGCAATGTAGATGTCTGGGCCTGGGCTGCAGCCTGAGCTCTGGGACCCTCTTACCTCGCAGGATCCTAAAGCCCGAGCTCCAACCCAAGTCCGAACGTCTACACCGCAATTAAAAAGCCACGCAGCCCATGTCTGAGTCAGCTGGCACAGGCCAGCCACCAGTATTTAATTGCAGTGTAGACATACCCTGGGTCAATTGGCCCAGGCCAGCCAAAGAAGGCTGGGATTTAGGCCCTGATCCTGTAAACACTTACATATGTGACGAATTTCAAGCATATGAATTATCCAACAGAAAACACAGTTTCTACTTTCTAGGTTTTTATATGGTCACCTCTTACCACGGTAGTTGAGTTAAAAGGAAGAGGAGTAAGATTATACAACCAAAGATTGGGGAGCCAATGGCAATTTGGTACAGGAGCTGACTAGGCTGATGGGGATTAAGAACCTGGATTCATGTGAGACATTTGCTATATGTGCTAGCTCTGGGAAATGCATCTCTGCAGATCACAGATAGTACTGTAGGCCCTGTTCCACCTTGTCTGCGAGATTGGCATCCTATGCATTGAGGCAAGGATGCAAGCAATGTATGTCAAACTGAACTTCAGAGTTTTGCACTTGCAACCTTGTTTAGTCGACTTTGCTACAGAAAGGGATGTTCTGAGCCACTGGAATGCGGTCTTCTCTCGCTGATGGAATGTCAATCATCCAAAAAGAAATTTAAGAGACATGAACTTAAATAAACTGAGTTCTTCTGTAATGGATAACTTCATTTTTGGAGGTCAGCAATAAGGAGAATAAGATCAAAGCCTTGTGACCTGAAGATTAACTTTCCACCAAAGAAAGGTGAGCCTGATCGAACACCCAATAGAGTCAATGGAAAGTCTCCTATTGATTTCAGTCAGTTTTGAAATAGACCCCAGGTGCAGAAGGTGCAGCCTTCTGGATCTTAGCTGTCATGAGTAATGCTGGTCAGGATATTATTTATCTGCTGAAAAGAGCAAGGCCTTACACTCAACTTGATGGCATTTCTCGGTCTGAAACATAATTTTTGAATGCCGATTAATTCCAAAATTTCAGGGAATGTTGTAGGAATCAATAGGCAGAACCTTATTTATTTTGCTGAAAATAGGAAGAGGAAAACGGGAATCACACGGAGTCCCTTGTATCTGGGTTAGCAGAATCATAACCTTCAACCAGCTCTGTATCTATCTACTGATCAAAGAATCGGGTTGATGGCAGCCATTAACACCTTCCGGCATAACAATACTCCCATCTCAACCCATGGTTCCAATACAGTTTAAAATGATGACACCCTGTATGACTTCCCTCCCAGACAGAAAGAAAAGAATGGTTGGGGCAAGGGAGCAATGGGGGTTCACATACAGCTGCTGGCAAGGTGGGTATGGTGGAGGGTTGCAGGGAGTCTCTGAAATAGAGGGGGAGGGTAGCACAGTGGCAATTTGTTTTTTTTTTTTGGGGGGGGGGGGATTGAGAATGGAGGAATGCAATTGAATTTTTGTGGTGAAATTTCCATTTTGTCCAAAAGGCATTTTCCATGGAAGGAGGGGGAAAAAGTTTCAATGGAAAATTTTCAACTAGCTATAGTCAAGAGTCATCATCCCTAGACTGAGCATAAACTGAGGGGCTCAACAACTTGCAGATACTGATCAGCGTATTTTGTTAATTTTTAATTGTTGGGGTTCAGCAGAATGCTGACTCTTCCTCAGAATAGGTCAGCTTGACACAGAGGCTGAAATTAATCACCTTCCGGGGGCTTGCTAGCTTAGAAGGCTATCAATATATTTAAAAAGATTGGGCTTCTAAACAGAAATACTCACTTTTGACTCCAGAAGGTCAGATTTGGCCTTTAGCTTTGAACTTCACAACCATGGAAGCTGGTTTATCAGCTTTCTCAAAAGAAAATCATCCAATTGTCATACCAATCATTTGCTCAAATCAAAATTATACCGGTATTGCACATTGCTATCCTGCTGAGGGCAAAAGTGTCATGCTGAGATTGTGAGATGTATATTACGGATCAGATAATCCATCTCCCAATCAGTGATAAAGCTTTAACAAACATATGACTATGGCAGAATATAGAAGCCTCTTCCCAAAGTTTCATTTTTTTTGTTTCAGAATCTCTCTCTCTCTCTCTCTCTCTCTCTCTCTCTATATATATATATATATGTGTGTGTGTGTGTCTCTCTCACACACACACACACAAATATATATAGTAAAACAGAATCACAATCAATACATCTGCTTCCTCTGAATACATTTCCAAACTAAATTCTTAACTAGATGAAAACCTTCAGATTAACAAATCAATGAAGTGTGCATTCTCTGAAATGGGCTACCCATTCAATTCTGTTGGGATTAGGCATAAGCTAGTTCTGACTGCATTCACCTCCAATGGGTTTTGTTTGATTTACAATTAAATGACAAGTTACTGCTTTGAAATAGTAATTACATAAGTTTAAAAGACTTATTTCTTAAAATAAATATTATACATTTGTATTACAGAACACTGTCCCCTAGTACTATTCATTAAAATGATATTTTTAATAAAAAGTATTTAACACATAATTGAAAGCATGAGGCATAAATAAATTATGTAAAAAAGAATGTACATTGTACAAAGGCTATATGTGTTATGTCTTTTTATGGAGAGCTGAAAAACAAACTAAAAGAGAGCACATGAAGACTTAAAGAAGAGTGGTAGGGAAAGAAAGAGATCCAGTGTTTTGCTAATGTGATCTATGTTACTTTACTAACCCACATTCAGACTAAGTACATAGTTCTTATTACTGAGTTACAGTATAAATGGTTGGTATATTCCATACCGAACATGTACCTCATTAAATAAATTAGTCAAAATGTTAGTCAATGTCTACCTCCAAAATGAACTTGTGTATCTGGTCCTATGCATTCAGCTCACTGTACTTTACTGAAGAGGGTCCCCCCCCCCCGCCCCCACAAACTGCTCTTTTTAGTAGTGAGTGAATCCATCATTCCACGTTAAGCATCTTACTGGGCTTCTATGTTATTAATATCAACCTTTTGGCTGCCAAAACAATTGAATAATGAGCTCACATTTAAAATCTTAAGTTTAGGGGGAATACAAGAAAATCAATTTTTCAGACAAATATGTCCTAACAGAAAGACAATATTAAATGTTTACGTAGACTACATGATACTAACAGCATTTTAATAGAAGGATACAGAAGAGAGTCAAACAGGAGAAAGAACATTTAGAAATATTCTATTTCAAGTTATTTCAAATCGATCTTTATTTAATTTATACTTTTAAGAATAATTGCATTGTGCAAACCACAGAAAAGGATATAAGTAACAGATTGATAAATTAGAGTTCATCATAACCAAGTGCACGCTAGAGTACAATATACTTCTAGTCCTGTGCTCTGCTTTATAAATAGCAGAAAAATCACAAGGAGAACTAAGGGGAGAGACTGCATTTCTTTATGACCTTATTTGAAAGATAAACTCCTTGGGGAAATACAATTTATTCAGATTATCAAGACCCTGCTGTGCAAATCTACAGTCTGGGAGCACACTACAGAGATCAAAAAATATTTACTTTATTCTGTTGGGTATAAAATCTTTTAATGAATGCATAATTACAGAAAAAGTGTATAGAGCTTTAGAAATTCCATTGCTGAGCCAAGCCATTAATATCCAAGGCATCATACCCAGTTGTGACTCCACCTGCTTCCTATTTGGATTACAACACAGTTATAAATCAAGGTATTATGTGACTACCCATATTGGTGCCACAGAAACAGATAGCTTTGCATTATTTCCCCTCTGCAAAATGAGATGACAACCAATGCCTGAAAGCAAAAACATGTCTTCTAAGAGTGTAAGCCCTTAGGGGCAGAGGCTCTGTCTTCGTAATTCTTTGAACAGCACCTAGCACAATGGACTCTTGATCTTGATTGGGGCATCTGGGCGCTATGGTAATATAAATGTTAAGTAAAATAAAATAAGTAACAAATAATAAATAAATAATAAATACATAAAAATAAGTAGATGAATGGTTAAATGTAATTCTGGTGTAAGTCAAAATAGAAATAACATAAATAAACTATTTAAAACAATGAGAAATCTGTAACAAGGCAAAAATACATTAGGTACTGTACTACACTGAGAAATCTAGTGGATAGTTTATCTTTTTAAAATAAAGTTATTACAGAAGAGGAGCCAAATTCTGCCATTTCACACACAGTGCATTATTATTAACTAAGGCTCTGATCCCACAAAGACTTACTCATGTGCTTAACTTTAATGAGACCATTCAAGCTCGAAATCCATGCTAGTACTTATGAACTTAAATTTACGTATATGCATAAATCTTTACAAGATTGGGGCTTTAGGCCTCATTCTGAAACTCTTGCTCATATTGAGCATCTGAGTAGTCCCACTGATGCACGGAAGTAATTTTTGCAGAATCAGAGTCATGCTGGGATAGTAAGGGTTGGGGGGAGGGTTCAAATTCAAATCCCCCCCCCCCATATAGAATAGCATAGACATAGATCTATATATATTTTTAGTAAGTAGACGAATGGTAACTGATCAGTGGCTAAATGTAGATACATATCCTTGAAGACTTAAGGGACACTATCAACTTTATTTTCTTTTAATTGACTAATTATACAAAATTCAATTTATTGGTAGAACATGCTTTCCATAGGAATTAAAAAACCTAGGATATGCTATTTTTTAAAAGTGTAAAGTTGATCTGAAATCTCTGCTGATGTTCTAAAGGATGTTCTGAGTTAGGCTCAAGATCAGCAACATCAAACAGGCTCAGGCCCACTCATTTCCCTCCTTCTCTATTTTCTTTCACACTGTGTCTGCTGCCTTTTCAGTTTCAGCTTTATTGCAGCTGTTGCTAGTAAACACTCTCTTTCAGAGCAGGGGGGAAAAAGGGTCTGTGATCTTCACAAAGACAGAGTATGAAAGTGATGTTATCATCTTAGTACATAAGACTGAAAATGCAACTGACCACCACCAAAACCGTGAAACTGACTATACACAAAGTGCCACCAAATGTACAAGGTAAACCAACTGACAAAAAAGACGACGACAACATATTGTATCTGAGAGAGATTTCAGTGGTTACTTGTAACAACAATAGTTGTGTAAATTTTCAAGATGAAGGGGTCTGACCTTTTAAACGATCATGACTACAGAGATATCCATTCATTTCTGTTGTATATTACATATGCCTATTTCAGAAAAATGATATAAATGCAACATTAAGATGGCGTAGTTCAACATTTTAGCACATCACATAATAGAAAAACAAAGTTTGTACAGCAATGTTAAAGTAGCCACAAGACATTTATGGAGTGTTTTCAATTCCTGTTTACATTTCTTTACCTCCAAAGTTAGTTGGGCCGTCCTGGGAATCCCACATGTAGCTGGCACAAAACCTTCTCAGTTGGGAGGTTTCACATAACAGAGGCAAGGTTAGCATTACTTTGCACAAGGAAAATCCTGTGGGATCAAAGTGAGTGCTACAGCAGAGGCCACCTCTTCCATTGCCTGCCCCTTCTCATACTCACAGTCCCAGGCTCTGGAAATCCCCAAACCCAAAGAGAGTGTTTCTGGAGGTTTAAAGACCTTAAAGATTTTACAAAACTTGGAGAGTCTCCCTCTTCTCGGAGGATACATCATGTGGGATGATTTGGTCCCTACTCTTTACCCTGGCAAGTATTATTTATGGACCTTAAATACGTTTTTTTACTATTTTTTACTCCTGTGGCCTGGCAGAGTGAACACAGTGACGGGAGAGAGCTGAATCCTATTTTGGCACATTTAGCATCAACAATCTTGTTAGCTGACTTCCAGTTACAGCATCTTTATTACTAGTGTCAGAGCCAGAGAGAACAAATTTTGACTTTCAGATCCCAGGCTGACTTTACAGGGTTGGCAGTTAGGAAAAAAAAACATTTACCACCTATAAAATGAAGAATTTTGATAGAAGCCTCTGAAGAGTCAATAAATATGGAATGCCATAAAACCATATTCTCAGTCACTTTGTAGAATATAACCACAACTGAGGTGCAGAATGTCTGGGGAATTTTGCTCCTCTGTGAGGCACAGTAGGAGCGTCTGTGCCTGACAGACAGGGCAAAATGAATCTGAGATGTTACAAATGAGTGTGGGGACTTATTAAGATCAGTTTTAAAATATGCCACATGCTCTGAAATGATTTTTCAGTTGCTTATATCTTATTTTGCAGCTTTTCAGTTAACAGTGCAGCAAAGGCCCTAGTACTCATTGGCAATTTACATGCAAAACTTAAAATTTCAGTTGTTTTTGCATGAATTGTGTCTTAAAAATATGGTTTCAAGTATTTATTTATTTATTAGAATTTTTTCCCCCTTCTTGGAAATAAAAAATAACTGAAGAAAGTTTCCTTAATTTTTTGAGAGAAGAAATTACCTTTAAACTGAGATCATGGACAGAAAGTTTCATGTCAAGAAGAAAGATTCATCAGAAATTTATGAGTGTTTATAAAATAATATTTTGAGTCTTTACTACCAACTGATAGCACAATCTAATATCAAAGTTCCCTTACACTTCCCATTATAAGACCCCATTTCATTTGCTCATTTCCCCCCCTCCCCCACCTAGGCTGAATTTTTCCAGTCTCCCAGTTTTATATTTTCCTTAATTTCAGCCAAAACAGTTGTGTGTTACTGAGACTGATGCTAGGGAAAAATACATTGTTTTGCCAACGTTAAAAATTCTGGCAGCCATTTCTTTGAGACATTCTACCACCCCCATATTTTGAAGGAAGAATTTAAAATTTAGCAGGTGGGTGGGCCTTTGTGTCAGCACCTCACAAGGTTGGGCTGTGGGAGACCTATTGTGAAATAGCGAGTAAGGGCTTGAAGCTACATGGTGCTGAGTGCCATCAGCTCTCATTGAAGTTCATGGGTCATGAAGAAACTGAGCACCTATCAGGATCTGGCCCTAAAGGAATGAACAATAAAAAAGCAAGGATAATGAGTCACAAAATTCACTCTGTTAATTCATTTGGGTAACTATATATCTATTTAGGAACCTAAGTGGCCCCCACCACTGTGGTATCTGAGCACCTCACAGTCATTAATGGATTTTATCCTCACAACAGAAATTAGGCTAGGCATAACAGGTATACTTTTTAAAAAACTAGAGTTGGTTGAAAATGGGATTTCTTTCACAAACATTTGAGTGAAAAATTAGTCCCTTTTTGTCACAATTTTGATGAACTATTTTGTTGAAATTTCAGAATTTGGAATATTTCAACCATCTCTAAAACCCTTACCAATGTCTTGATACAATGGCAGGCTCGGACAGATTATATGTATTTTTAAAGAGGGTGGGACTAATACAACGTGACCCTCGTCATTACTCTGCTCATTTGTTTATATGTTTTAATCCCTTTTCTACAGCCTTCATTTGTTTGTTCGTCTATTGAGTCTGTAAATTCTGGTCAGGGGCTGGATAGTCTTATCTGTTTGTATAGCACATTGCCCAGTGGAACCCGGGTCCTTACCGGGGCCGCTGTGCACTGCCACAATACACATGGTAAATAATGATAATAATCTAATGTTCAGAGGAGCATGCACCACATATTTATATACATACACCCCAATCCAGTAATTAAACCTCCACTCAACTCCCTGAACAGATTGCTCCTGCTCCCAGCAGAAATAATTTGTGCAGGTATTGTGGAGGCTGAAGTGCCAGAACAGAAAACCACATTAATACTGCTTTTGAAGTGTGTACTGTGGGCCCAAGCCTCCTAGCCCTTCATACACAGAACTCCTTTTGAAGCCACTAGGAGTTTCGTGAATAAAGTGTTTTCAGGACTGAGACCTCATATGTATGTATTTGGGGTAGCTACAACACTTTCTTCACACTGGGCAGAAATGTTTAGATATTATAATGATGGGGATCTTATAAATACATAATTAGATTAGATAGGGTTCCAAGTAAATAAGGGGGAGATTTTCAAGGCACGAATAGTTGTTAGACACCTCACTTCCCCTAGTTACTTGGAAAATCTCCTCCTGAAATACTTTGTCCCATATTTTAGAAATTTAGTGAATAGCTTGTTACCACTGTCTCTCTGCTCCAAAGAACATATACAAATTATATACACACACAATATGTGGAGAGAATTCCATATGTTTTTCCCTTCTGCTTGAGACCTACCTACCTCCCTGTTCTTTGACGTCAACAGTTTGAATGTCATAACTGTTGTATGTATTGTAACCAAATGCAAAATGTGCCAATTTAGAAATACTTAGGTTCAGAGCAGACTTAGTTCTACAAAACAGAACAGAGGTGCACATCTTTCCACATCCAAGGCCACATGTACTCCACAGCAAGCTAGACCTAAATTCTGTGACAAGGTCCATAGGTTCTGCAACACTCTGCTGCAGCAGATGGGAAATTCTGCAGCAGCTTTACGCTTCATTCAAATTAATAAGCAAGGTTTTGAAATAATTAGATTGAAAACGGGGGACAGCCAGGGCTTTGGGCATCTGGGTGGCACAGGAGACAGTTTTGGATTGTGGGATAAACATATTAGCTGTCTGTTTCTGCTAAAATAATCTGTAATGAAATAGTTAATATTGATATTTAAATTGTCATCTTTAAATCTGATCATTAGAAACCCATTGAGATGAATGGGGACAGTTTACACATCACAGAGCTGTTGTTCCACATTGGTTGAAGACTGCAGACTGCATAGATTTACATTTTGTTCTGGTTTTCAAGTTTTCTTCACTACCAGGCTGGATAGAAATGTTTCTTTTTTAAGTAGAAGTTTACATTCTGGAACACAGATCTGATGCAAGAAATAGCGTTCCATGGCAAATTCTATTGCTATGGAATTTTGGACAGTACGTGGCACTGTCTAGGTCTATACATACTACAGATGATGGATTGTGATAAGACACTGACATTTACCTTTACTAATGCAGAGCCATGGAAAACGGTCACTATTGGCCTTTCTAGTTAAGAGTTTTCTCCTCTTCTTCTCTCCCATGAAATTAAATGTTTAAATGTAGACCACACATTGTTTAATATAGATTTACAAAGAAACTTCAAAACTGGACATTTATTTTTGGGGTCTCTATTTTTGCACTTACTTTTCAACATTTTGACCTTAGTATCTTGTCATTTTTATTTATAAAGCACCCCCTTTCCTTTAACCATTTACGGCGTTGCACAGTTAAAAAATAACAAACAGCAACAATTAAAGCCTCACAAAATACATTATATAATGCAAAGGCGCCAAATACACAAGGGTTTCAAGTTCAGATTCCAGACCATTTTGGTTCCAATCAAAATCCCTAAAACCAAATATCCCCAGATGTTAAGTATTTAAATCCTGATCGAGTTTTGTGTGGTTTGGGTTCATTTCTGCAACTCAATAAACAGACCACCATTTTCCCATGGTCTTCTCTATTAATCAGATTGTGAAAGCAGCATAAGATGTAGAAGGCTGTTTTTAATGTCTGTCTTATACTGGGCCCAACATTCTGTACTGTCCTGCATTTGTGTAACTGTTTCAAGGATGCAGTTGCCACTTATAATTTAATTTTTAATTTAAAATATGGAGATATCCCATCTCCTAGAACTGGAAGGGACCTTGAAAGGTCATCGAGTCCAGCCCCCTCCCTTCACTAGCAGGACCAAGTACTGATTTTGCCCCAGATCCCCAAGTGGCCCCCGCAAGGATTGAACTCACAACCCTGGGTTTAGCAGGCCAATGCTCAAACCACTGAGCTATCCCTCCCCCCAGAGAGAATGATGAGAGAATGATTATTTTTCAGTAAATATTCTTGACAAAGATTCCATTCCTGCTCAACCTTTGAAATCTCCTAATTGAATGTAATAATAATTTTGCTTCAAAAATACAAAAGAATATAGGATGCAAAGCTTAGTCATCGACTTCATAATGGAAAAAGTAAGAATTTATCTTTCTGTTTTAACCAGTTTAGTGTAAATAAATGAAACAGGGGACAACTAACAAACATCTGATACTTCAGAGATGAAATTTGACTCCAACTCATTCATTAGCTTCATCAGGCCCACATTGCCTTCAAGTTCCTAGGTTTACAAATGATTTATAGTAACTATTTTCGTAGCTTTGTAGCTTTTCCATACTGGTAAAGACTGTAAAACCAAAGTCCTTCCATTTTTCAGAAATATCTTTGCTACAATGTCCAATAACAACTGGAAAAATTATTTATATCAAAAGAAACTTAAATAAAATGTCCCTCTGTTTCTTTACAGGAGATAAAAAGCTCCATAGATCTAGTACTTGTATTCCTGTTCTCTCATATTACAGCAGTAAGTCTCCTCTTTCAGGTCACGTCTTCCACATAAAAGTGCTAAACTAATGCCGCTTAATGACAAATTAATGTCCATGAATAAAAAAATACACCTCTAATAGCATAGAGTAATTTGCCATTACAATATCATCATTGGACATGCCCCTGGTTTAATACGATGTATTTAATTCATAACTTAATGAGTGATATATAAAAAGAGAGAGATGAACCCTGCAATTACATTTATGTGAGTCTGTCACCTTATTTGTAAAACCTTAGAGTCATTTACATTCAAATTAGAACAAATGAGTGATTTCACAAAGTGCAGTGATAAATGACCATTACTGCACAAGACAGAACTGTATTTCCTGTGAAAACATTAACAGTTTCCTATTATTTGTTAAAAATTACAATGCATATTGCCCAGCGTTGTGTGAATAATGACTTTTTTACTGATTAGGTCAGAAGACTAATATGGAACAAAATAAATAATGTTTCTTTTCATTTTTTCTGATTTTTGCTTTAATTCATCCACTCGACAGTGATGGACTTACACTGCCACCTGCTGCCGAGAAGTGGGTACTGACAGCATCCGCTTGGATATATTTTAAAATAAATTCAGCCATTTACCATTTCGGGTTTTTTTTTTGTCATACAGCCAAGTGATTTTTCCTGGATGTACATTGTGAGATTGGCTGGTAAATATAGAGATATTATGTAATTATAAGTAACATGATTTGCATGTGTATGTGTAATTGCCCCTTTTGGTAAGGAGAATGTAACAGCTAAAGACATAGAGAAAATATGTACTGTGAAACCTTGGAGTTGGTCAGATGGTGATAAAAACAAAAAAGAATTGTATGTGATGACTCTAAACATTCAGGGCCTCAATTCAGTCCAGGTTTACACCCACATAAAGGCCCATGAAGGGTCCCAAAGGCAGAAATCCTCCAAGGGGTGGCTGTGGTTAGAAAGAGGATGTGGCAAGGGCAGTCAGGACTGCATTAATTCAGTGAATTTCCTCCTACCAAGTCAAAGGCAAAAACCAAAATTGTTCCTTCTTTCTGATGGAAACCTCTGAGGGAAGGCAGTGACAATAACATTGCCAGCTCTCCCATTTGGGACACAGGAGGCTTGACAATGCAAGGAAGAATAAATTGAATGTCCCTGCACCTCTCAGATGAACCTGAGTTACATCCTGGTGGATGGGGGTTAATGCTCTTGGGGTAGTTTGTCTACCACCATGAGCACCTCATGTAGGTAACTGGCAGTGCAGTAACACATCACAATAAGAACAGGACTCTGATCATATGGGTATGTCAGAGTCCTTTTTCTCACTGCTAGCAGTTGAAAAAGGGAAGAGGAAGTGAGATGAGTGGAAGGGGGGGCACAGTATCATCAGTCCTCCCTTAGTCTCCCAGTTTAAGTACTTAGCTGCATAGACAGAGACACAGCAGATCTTACTTCCTAATGCTGTCTTTGGGCTGCTTGTTCCTGCCCTGGTTCTGTTGGTAGCTCTTCCACTCAATAACTGATAGAACATGATACTCTTTCTAGAATTGCTGGTTCAGCACAGCAGCCACTGGCTGCATAATGGTGAAAACAAGGGAACTGTAAACTGGGTTGTTATTTTTTCCTGCATACATTTGATGTATTCTTGACATTGAAAAGGGTCACCCATTTCCTCCACTGGAGAAAGCTGGTGAGCTTAGCCTTTGGCCTGGTCCCCACTAAGTCCCCACTTCGGACTAAGGTACGCAAATTCAGCTACGTTAATAATGTAGCTGAATTCGAAGTACCTTAGTCCAAACTTACCGCGGTCCAGACGCGGCAGGAAG
This sequence comes from Malaclemys terrapin pileata, assembly GCF_027887155.1. Classification (NCBI taxonomy): domain Eukaryota; kingdom Metazoa; phylum Chordata; order Testudines; family Emydidae; genus Malaclemys; species Malaclemys terrapin. The sequence continues at coordinate 135,605,016 of NC_071507.1, forward strand.
TCTCCCCCAGTCGATGCCGCGTACTCCTCTCGGCGAGCTGGAGTACCGGCGCCGACTGTGAGCACTTCCGGGATCGATCCGGGATCGATTTATCGTGTCTTAACCAGACGCGATAAATCGATCCCAGAACATCGATTGCGTGCCGCCGGACCCTCCGGTAAGTGAAGACAAGGCCTTTATGGTGATGGCTCTTTTATACAGCATCACTTTGTAATATATATGTATTTTTTAAAAACTCAGTCATACTAAGTAGGTCTTGGTTGCTTGGTGACCTTCAGATTTTTTTCCAGGAGTTTAATTTGCTCTATATGAAAAACCCAGAAGCTAAATTCCCACATGAGTTTGGGCTGCTAGCAATACAGAGGTGATGCTCTCAATCTCTGGTGTAAGAATTAATGTCTCTTTTTAGGAGTGTATCTTAGTGTAGGTTGGGAGTGTGCTATGGGCACAACTCCAGCTGGAGGGGGTGGGATAAGGAAGATTTAATACCTTATCAAACTCTGGCCCTGAATCACAAGATGAACAAAAAAAACCTCTTTTTTCATACACCAGCAGATTTCATTGTAGCCGTTTCCATTTGAAAAAAAAATAGAAAATATATAATTTAAAATATATATAAATAAATGTAAATAGTTGAGAGTCAGTGGAAGGAAATGGACAGGTCACTTGTAAGATGCTCATATTCCATGATGACAAATTTGGTATAAACACCTAGAGAGACCAACGAGAGAGATAAACATTACATGCTCTTTCCTGGGGCTGGTCTAAACTGCCGTGGTAAATCAATCTAACTTACGCAAATTCAGTTACATGAATAACGTAACTGAAGTTGACGTAGTTAGATCCACCTACTGTGGTGGCTACACTGCGCTGTGTTGACGCGAGAGTGTCTCCCATCAACTTCCCTTACACTTCTCAGGGAGGTGAAGTACACAAATCAATGGGAGAGTGCTTTCCCATCGATTTAGCGGGTTTTCACCATACCCACTAAATCGACACTCACTGCATCAATTGCAGCAGTGCTGATCTACCAGTTAGTGTAAACATGCCCTTGGACAATTCCAAGCAGTTAAAACCAAAAGTAAGTTTTGGCATCAGGTTTTACCTTCTTAGAGGGGAATATATCAAAAATTCCAACACTCAAGGAAGCATGAATGGCAATCAGGGCCACCGCATGTGACTAGAACTTCTGCCCTTCCTGGATATAAAAAGAGCAGAAAACACTTGGAATCCCTACATATAAGGACTGTCAATACTTCCTCAGATGAGGAGAATGAACCACATGTGCTAAAACATGCAACTGTCCAAATTACTGTCCAATGTCTAACTTCTCTTCTCTACCAAGGTAATCAAAAGCTAGCAAAAAGTTCCAATGCCACTTGTTGCATGTTTTGCCAGTACTTTGATTGCCATCAGTCAGGCTTTAGCTTGGGTATGGTACAGAGACAGCATTTCTCTCCCAGTACATAGACAAGATAAATATATCCATACTCATCCTGCTGATTATCAAATATTCCTGACCTGACTCCTAGGCGAATGGTAATACTGTGAAATGATTTCTATCATGTGCTTCCTCTGAGACTGAAACAAGGCCCGGATCTACAGAGTTCCACAAGGCTCTCTCCTCTTCCCTATATAATTCAGCATCTATATGAAGCCACCGGGAGAGCTAGTGAGACAGCATAGGCTCAAGGTCCACAGTATGGAGAAGTCACCTAGCTCTACATCCCCAATGTGTCATTTCTCAGCCTTATAAATGCCTGGCTGAAATCAGCACCTGGCTGATGAGCAGTTGGCTAAAGCTGAACCGAGGCAGAGTGGGCTGATACTGTTAAGAAGAGCTGAAGAACTTGTCTTCTCAATAAGCATTCCCCATCATTAAGGACATATGCCCTCACATTGTTCAAACAGTTCGCAGCTTGGAAGTTCTCTTGAGCTCCTCACTCCTATTAGAGGCCTAAATAGTCATGGCAGAAAAAAACACCAACTTCCATCTACAACTGGCCACAAGACTGAACCCCATCTTCTCAGACATAGACCTAGCCACAGTGAGCATTTGTGGCCTCCAGACTTTATTATTGCAGTTTATATCTAAGAATGAAGCCATACACCTGATGAGCTAATAAACAGATGCAAAACGCAGTGACCCATCAGCTTAGCAACAAACTGAGCACATCACCCAATACTCTATTCTCTGCAGTGAATTCCCATTGAATACAGAGTCCAGTTTAAGGTCTGTGTCCAGATATTCAAAGCCCTCTGTGAGATTTCCCTTAGCTACTCCAAAGCTATGGCCTCCTATTTCAGCTATTTTCCACTGGGACCATGAAGGCTGGGATTTTAAAGAAACCTTCAAGATTTAGCACACCAAGTGCCATTGAATTTCCTTGGGAAATCCCAGCCAAAACTGTCAATCAGTTTGGGCTGGGTAAAACACAAAGATTTGTGAGTCCAAAAGACAGAAATCTCACAGGATTGGGATCTAGATTATGGAGAGCATTCCCACAAGAGATAAAAGTGAGCATGGACTTCACCACCTTCAGGTCTAAATACAAAAAATTCATCTCCAACTTAACTTTCCCTCAGTAATTTGTGATTTCTCACACACAGAAGCAACAATAAAAACTATAAACTAATCAGACTATTTCTTCTGAAGGCTGGGATGGCGGAGAGAGATTTCTATTGTTATTTCAATTTTTAAATAGAATCATAGAATATCAGGGTTGAAAGGGACCTCAGGATGTCATCTAGTCCAATCCCCCGCTCAAAGCAGGACCAATCCCCAGACAGATTTTTACCCCAGTTCCCTGAATGGCCCCCTCAAGGATTGAATTCACAACCCTGGGTTTAGCAGGCCAATGCTCAAACCACTGAGCTATCCCTCCCCTCCATACTTAGTAAGCAATCAGATATTACAATGATGGGGATCGCAAGCACCTAGATAGATTAGACAAATAGAACTGTGTTCTGGAAAGAAAAGAAAAAGGTGTAGGGCGCTGGCAGAGAAAGGTCTGTTGAAGGGGAAGCTGAGGCAGTGCAATATACAAACACTGATGAGTAGAGGAATTTTTAAACTAAGAGCTGGGTGAAAGCCTACAGGTGTGGAGGAGCACATGATTCAGACAGACACATCCCTTACTCTATATCCCAGCAAAGAGGAGAGGACAGAAGTTGATAAAGTTCAGGTAGAAACTGAAGAGAAACAGTCAAACAAAAAAGAGTCCCATTCAGTTACATCACATGAAGGCAGGCAATTAAATATTGACAAATTTTATAAGTGCTTATATACAAATGCTAGAAGTCTAAATACTAAGATTGGTGAATTTGAGTGTCTGATATTAAATGAAGATATTGATATAATAAGCATCACAGAAACTTGGTGGAATTATGATAATCAATGGGACACAATAATACCAGGGTACAAAATATATAGGAATGAGAGAGTAGGTCGTGCTGGTGGGGGAGTGGGACTATCTGTGAAAGAAAGCATAGAGTGAAATGCAAAGTAATGCACGTTGGAAAACATAATTCCAAATACATATACAAAATGATGGGGGTCTAAATTAGCTGTTAGCTCTCAAGAAAGAGATCTTGGAGTCATCATGGATAGGTCTCTGAAAACATCTGCTCAGTGTGCAGTGGCAGTCAAAATAGCTAACAGAGTATTAGGATAGAAAATGCCCTGACATAAATGCATAATGCCACTATATAAATCATAATGCCACTCCCACCCCTTGAATACTGCATGCAGTTCTTGTTGCCCCATCTCAAAAATATATTTAGAATTCTAAAAGGTACAGATCAGAGCAACAAAAATGATCAGGGGTATGGAACAGCTTCCATATGAGGAGAGATTCAAAAGACTAGGACTGTTCAGTTTAGAAAGAGATAACTAAGGGGCGAAATGGTAGAGGTCTACAAAATCATGAATGGTGTCGAGAAAGTGACTAGGGAAGTGTTATTTACCCCTTAACAAACACAAGAACCAGGGGTCACCCAATGAAATTAATAGGCAGCAGGTTTAAGACTAACATAAGGAAGTACTTCTTCACACCACACATAGTCAACTTGTGGAACTCACTGTCAGGAGATGTTATGAAAGCCAAAAGTATAACTGGGGTCAAAAAGAATTAGATAAGTTCATGGAAGACAGGTCCATCACTGGCTATTAGCCAATATGGTCAGGGACACAACCCCATGCGCTGGGTGTCCCTAAACCTCTGACTGCTATGACAGGGGATGGATCATTAGATTAGCTGCTCTGTTCTGTTCATTCCCTCTGAAACATCTGGCACTGGCCACAGTCAGAAGATAGGATACTGGGCTAGATGGACCATTGGTTAGACCTAGTATGGCCATTCTTATGTTCTTATCTTATCTATGCAAAAGTCAAGAGAACATGGAATTCTGGCCTTAAAACAAGGAACTTCCTTCATTTTTGACTGAATACTTTTGTTCCCATGTTAGGCAAAAATATAAACTTTATCATTTAAAACTATGTTCCATTTAGACTTCTAAACTTAATTCATACTTCTTTCACAATCAGTTGTTGATCTTAAATTAACAAAGATTTTTCCAGATAAAAACATGGAATCCACGGTAGGAGTAAAAGAATTTGGTGGTAATATGTGAAACATAGAAATAGAAAAGTTCATTCAGTGAACCAGAAATATCACATAGCTTGATTCCACAGTGTTACCAGAAATTTCTAAGATATGTCCATTACATAATTTTGAAGAACTGTCCCAGGGTCTTAAGTTTATTTTGTTTCATATAACATTATCTTTAATCAGAAATTCGTATTAGTGATTTCATACTCTTGACTTGTGTTTGTGATTCAAGCAATTTGTTATAGAAATCTTCGTGAGATTTATCAACAGATTCAATAACTTGCTCTAAGTTAGTCATTCTAAGAGAACTGGCATCTACACTGGAGTCAAATGAATTGAATATATCTTGCAGAAAACTAATTGCAGTGAACTTGGGGCCAAATTCTCCTCTCACTCACATTGGTCTTACACTGGTTTATTTCCACTGAGCGTTATGGAATTTCTGCTGATTTGTATTAGAGTAAGTGAAAAGAGAATCAGAATAACATTTTTCTTTGTATCTCCAAAGAAAATTTGCTTCTATTTGGAGAAAACAATGGCCCAGTCTAATTCCCACTGAAATCAACAGAGACTCCCATTGACATCTATGGGAGTTCAATTGGGCTCATATTCAGGTGGAAGGAATGGAGTCAGACAGTTAATCTTGAATGCCCGTGTTGGCAAAAATTTAAGAATATCCAGGGAGAAACAAGGAAAGCTATTATTAAAAACACCCTCAAGAAGGTTGTGCTACACCCAACCCAAAAATTAAGAAAATCCTAATAACCAAAAACTCTGCATCAGCATCACACAACAATAATAAACTAGATACGTTCAATATAATGTATTTCCTTATGCTATGCTGAGCTAAAGCTCAATATCTCAACAATTCAAAACAAAAAGAAAAAAAAAAAAAGAAAAAAAAGAAATCCAATGCCATGGTAAACCGAGAATTATGCAGCACCCAGGGATCCGACAGCAACATTAGAAAAAGACAAGTGTGGGAAGGGATTATTCCACTCCCCATCCCTTACCATTTGCATCATACTGAGTGGAGTCACACCTGGAGATACTTCCTGGGTCCCACCGGCAGCAGTTTTTAAGGCGGCCTGGTTAACTAAGGCTCACATTTTTAAAGATATTTACGTGCTGCTATGCATTGCAAAGCCTAACTGATTCAGGAGCCTAAACCTCATTTTCAAAAGAGATTTAGGCATGTAGGAGCCTGAATCCCATTGACTATCAATGAGCTTTTGGTTCCTAAGTGCCTAAATCACCTTTGAAAATCAGACGTAGGCTCCTAAATCAGTTAGGGATTGCAATGCTGATTGTAGCAACTCCTAAAAATCTAGGCCTTTTTCTTAGGCTAGGTCTACACTACCCGCCTGAATCAGCGGGTAGAAATCGACCTCTCGGGGATCGATTTATTGCGTCCCGTCGGGACGCGACAATCGATCCCCGAATCGACACTCTTACTCCACCAGCGGAGGTGGGAGTAAACGCCGTCGACAGGAAGCCGCAGAGGTTGATTTTGCCGCCGTCCCTACAGCAGGGTAAGTCGGCTGCGATACGTCGAATTCAGCTACGCTATTCGTGTAGCTGAATTTGCGTATCTTAAATCGAACCCCCCCCTGTAGTGAAGACCTGCCCTTAGTCCTTTATACGATCACCAAAAAAAAATATTTATTTTTTTAAATTAATCAGTGTCATGTGGACTTTAAATAGGCATCTGATAGCTTTGATTTGGACAGTGGGAATTCTCTCTACACTGTTATAAAATGTATTTTGTCAATGTCTAGAAAGAGGTTTTAATATTAGACGTGACACTTGCAGATAGCTTTATATGAATAGACCCTACCCTGCAAAGGAATTAATGCAGGTGAATTCTGACGCGGATTTAGTGGTATAAATCTTCCTGTACAGATCCCTTGGCAGAACCTAAATTTAGTAAATAAACATAATAAACCAAGGGCCAAATACTGAGTAAGTATGAACTGGTGTAGCTACATTGATTTCTATGCAGCTGTGCTGATTTATACCAGCTGAGCCTGACCAAAATTACTGAATAGAAATATATCAGCGCTGTCAGACAAAGAATTTTTTCCTAAGCCTTTACAAACTTTGAGCCTGATTCATGAAAATCATGATTTTACACTGTTTGTAAAAGAGGTGTAAGTGAGGGTAACTCCAACTACTCTTGATTAATATAAGTGCAACTAACTGCTTGATCCTACGACGACTCTAGTCAGAGGAAAGACTCCCTTTGACTTCAGTGGGATCTGGAGAGAATAATTTGCCTGTTGGTTCCAGTCTGGCAGTCCTTGCTCAGTGGGATTTTTGCAATATCGGGTTCATCATTATTATTCATTTGACAGCCTACTTGAATGGACGTCTTCAGATTGTTTTTTGGGTGAGCACAGCAATATAGCACTGAACCCTTTGTGTTACACATCAAGGACCTAACCCAAAGCGCATTGAAACCAATGGGAGTCTTTCCATTGACTGCAATGGACAATGAATTGGTTGTATGCGAGAAATATTAAGATGGTGCAGCGGGAAAAGCAACTAAGTAGAGGGACTAAGGTAAAGTAGAGTGTGGGCTCCATGCTGAACCACCCCAGCCCCTTTCTTTACACTGTCTGATTAACTGCCGTTCCTGTTACACACCTCTTTCATTCTCTAAGAATAATGTACAGTCATTCTGTACACTCACCGAATGCCAGACTGTTGAAAATTTCACTATTTTACCATTTACTTTGGTTTTCTGATTGACTTACACTTCATAGACAAATTAACACCACCATATATCATAAGCCATTGACCCTGTCTCAAAGTGTCTGATTGTGGATAAAATATAAAAACACTATAAAGAAAGGGGGGAAAAAATCAAGTGAAATTGCTGCTTTTAACAGTGTATGCCATTGCGACATTGGTGATTTAAAGCTGCTGCTTTTGCTACCATCAAAATCTGTTTCATTTAGCCAATCCAAATAAACAAACATCTATTTTGTTGCCTCACAACATTGGTACCATTATTAATACTAGAAGAGTGCATGGGGTTAGTCAGTAATGGGGCCGCATTGTGCTAGGCATTGTACAAACAGTGATAGTTCCTACCCCAAAGAGCTTACAATCTATATCTAGATATCTATGGTACTTATATGAAGTAAGAAAGTGCTATTATCCCCATTTTACAGAGGAAGAACTGAGACATAGAGAGAGTAAATGACTTGCAGTAGGTCACATAGGAAGTCCGTGGCAGAACATGGACTTGAACCCAAGTCTTCCAAGACCTAGGCTAGCACCCTAACCACCGGACCATCCTCTCTCTCTAAAGTTAAATAGACAAGACAGACAAACGGTGGATGCGGAGAAAGAGGTTCAATGTCTAGCCCAAACTCACAGAAGATCTGTGGTACAGCCAGGATTCAGGTCTCTTGACTTCCAGTCTAGAACCTTACTAGACCACGCTGACCACAAACTGAACTAGTATTATCCTAGTTCCGTAACATTTCCTATACGTAACTCAAAATTATGGGATATAACCTTGGAAATAAGGTCTGCAGTCAAAGGGAAATGGTCAGTTAATTAGGTATAGGAGCCTTACCTGGATGAGATAGTGAGAACATAAACTGAGGAGCTCCAACAGCTGCAGGTGACTACCAGCTGCCAGCACATCCTGGATTACTCCTGGCTCCAACAGAATCTATATGTAAAAAGAAAAAAAATGAATATCTGTTGTAAAGAACTATCCTAAGAATGGGGAAAATATGGAAAGAAAGGAAGCCAACATTTTAGGACTTTCTAACTTTAAACTCTGAAGGCAAAGCCACACAAACACCTTAAAACGAACTCCCATCAAAATCCTCAGGCCAGCCTTTCTCAGAGCAGAGTGATCATTGTGAACAGAAGTCAGTTACATTAAGGGAGCAGAAAGCGGTTTGCCAACCGCACACAAAAATGCTAAGGCAGCTCTGCCAGTTAGAGTTCTTGGCCTTTCCTGAACCTAGGACTAAGCTGGTTGCTCAGTCAGGTGCTGCTTTGCAGATGCGACTGCCATTGCCACATGTGCAACAGCGGTTTCAAGAGGGAATTCCATCTTGTGTCTTCCACCAGGCTTATTAGGAGTGTCTGGTGAAAGCATCATCGCTGCACCTCTCCCTGATATTGATCATTCCAGCAGTGAATGAAGAAGAAGGGACAGGGCCAAGGTGCTGCTGCTGCACTCGGTGAAAGTCCTCCAGCCACTCTCCTCATCACTGACTGCCTGTAGAGTATGAACAGCCAGTAGGAGAAAACCTGGAGATGTTGCTCCCCCATCCACCATCGCCATCACCTCCCCACTCTTCTACCCAGACCCTTCACACCAGATAGGAAAGGCTGCCAGCAGCCAGGGCATACACACCCACCTCAAGAATCAAAGGGGACCCATTCCCCAACCACAAACTAGCCCAGCATTAGAGGGATTCACCCAACCAACTAGTCAGAGGTTTCAGGAAACCCACCTGACAGCCCTGCTGCTGCTGCAATGCAGAACAACTTCCAGATAGACTAGCCATCTAGAGGATTCTTCATGTGGTGCTAGTGAAGGGGAAATATGGTGGAAAGAGAGGAGTGGAGATAAAAGGATTAATAGATGTGTACTGGCATGATTGACAGGGCTCTTGGGGGTGGATGTGGGGAGAAGAGCATGGAATTAGTGGATGGGAGTTGGTGAGTACTTTACTTAGGGGGATATCATGTGTAATCACCAGCTGCTCTGGAAATCTTTTGAAGGGGCCCTTTATTAAAATTTTGGCAGTGTATTGATGAGAATTTGTGCCTTCCTAGTGTATTCAGGGAAATTTTAGGCAGCATATTTCATTTTTGTTTGTTTATAATTGAAAAATTACAGGGAAAAAAAATCACACCCAGCTAAAATATACCTGTTCTAAGCTTTACTGAATTCAGATGCAGAAAACTACATATAATACAATTTATTTTTGCAAAACCTTGTCCTTACAGAAGTACTACAGAAGACTCCACTATCAAGTGCTATAATAAACTATGTGCTACGGATTGCAATATACCCAATCAGTATGTGCAATATACTTTGTGTCTCCTTGCATAAGACTGTTCATTGTAAGTTTTACTTCTGACATTTCTTATTAAACATGGCTAAGAAAAACAGTGGTTAATTTGGATCTAAAGAAAGCTAACTGTGGTTACAATATGTTATTTTTCTAAATTATAGAATTGCACATAGTTTAATCATAGCTATGGATGACTAAAGCCAATAGAATGAACAGGTTATATTCCATAATTAAACATAGCAATCAATATTATTTATTTAGAGTTTTTTATACCTACACATGGAGACCCATTCCATTCTCTGTATATCCCTTCCAATATTTAAAACATAATAATCAATAAGTACACAATGAACTATTATAAGCCATTACCCACCTCCAAACAATTGTAATTCAACCCCAACACATTACCATAATAAACAAATCCAACCCATTCCATCCCCTCCTCAGATACCTGCCAAAATAAATTAAAAAACAGGAACACTTTGCAAGGTAAGCAGAATGTTACAAATCCAGCATACCTAGAACTCATATAGCATTCATTTTCAAAGCACTTTAAACACATTATCAAATTCTTAGTATTGTCTCCATTTTATGAATAGGGAAATGGAAGCACAGAGTCAAAGTGCCACTGAGGGAGTGTCAGAAAAGGGATGAGAAACTGTCAAGGCTGGATCCCCACTTTGAACTTTAGGGTACAAGTGTAGGGGCCTGGATGAAAACTTCTAAGCTTAACTACCAGCTTAGCTCTGGTTCCGCTGCCACCATTTCCCAATTTTTCCCTCCCTGGGAAGCCTTGAAAAACCTTCACCAATTCCCTGGTGAATACAGATCCAAACCCCTTGGATCTTAAAACAAGGAGAAATTAACCATTCCCCTCCTTCCTCCCACCAACTCCTGGTGAATACAGATCCAACCCCCTTGGATCTAAAACAAGGAGAAATTAACCATTCCCCTCCTTCCTCTCACTCCTGGTGAATCAAGATCTAAACCCCTTGGATCTTAAAACAAGGAAAAATCAATCAGATTCTAAAAAGAAAGCTTTTAATTAAAGAAAAAGGTAAAAATCATCTCTGTAAAATCAGTATGGAAATTAACCTTACAGGGTAATCAAACTTAAAGAGCTCAGAGGACTCCCCTCTAGTCTCAGGTTCAAAGTACAGCAAACAAAGATCAACACTCTAGTAAAAGGTACATTTACAAGTTGAGAAAACAAAGGAAAACTAGCACGCCTTGCCTGGCTATTTACTTACAAGTTTGAAATAGGAGAGACTTGTTTAGAAAGATGTGGAGAACCTGGATTGATGTCTGGTCCCTCTCAGTCCCGAGAACGAACACACTCCCAAACAAAGAACACAAACAAAAGCCTCCCCCCCCCCCAGATTTGAAAGTATCTTGTCCCCTTATTGGTCCTTTAGGTCAGATGCCAGCCAGGTTACCTGACTTCTTAACCCTTTACAGGGAAAAGGATTTTGGAGTCTCTGGCCAGGAGCGATTTTATAGTACTGTACACAGGACAGCTGTTACCCTTCCCTTTATAGTTATGACAGAAACCAAGGACCTGATTATCCTGTCCATTGTTCACATGAAACTCCCGCTGATTTCATTGAGAAGTTGGCTGGAAGCAACTGATAGAATCATATGGCCTCAATTCAGAGCTCCCACTCTTGTGGTCAGATCATTAGACTACGCCTCCCTCAGGAGACCAGAAATTCTTAGTATTTGTACATAAGAGTTATTGGGGAATCTCATTTTTTTCAGGAATCACATTACAAATTACCAAAACTAATATTAATCCAAGAAGAATGGTGCACAGGCCCTCAAATAATCAACAGTAGATAATAGATACCACATTCCTTGAATGTTTGTATTTCATTTAAAAAAAATTAGGAGTACCAAGTACTCCTCATTCTTTTGCTGATATAGATTAACATGGCTACCACTCTGAAACCTGTATTTCATTTGGCATTCTTCCTTGTAACCTGGGACCTAGAATTGAGATTGTTCCCTTTGCAGTTTTGGCTTTGCACCACAAGGGGCCACTCTCTTACTTCTGTGCAGGAAACTAAAGTCTTCAGCTATTTTTTTTTCTTCAATCCACCCTGCTAGCTTTCCCTGTAGTTCTGTCTTTGGGCCTCCCACTAAAATGCAGCGAGAAGCAAAAAAGCAGGAAGGGAGACACTGGAGGCAGTCACCAAAAGAAAGTACAAGTCCTCAGCACTAACATTAATTGCACTTTCTTTCAGCAATAGTATGCTGTAAAAACTGGAGGTAAGGGGCTTGATTCTTGTTTACATCAAGGTCCTTTTACACCACTCTGGCAGAGTAACTGATCCTTCAAGTGGGTGTAAATTACATATATTATCACTTTAAAGAGCCTTTACCCTATCAGAATGGGGACTTTGTGTAAAGTGGTCTTAGTATAAAGAAGACTACGGCCCAATCTGTTCCAGGCTTTTAGTTGATGCTAATTCGGTTTCCACTCATGATGGTATGTGGCACAAGGAAAAGTTGGAGAGGGTTTTAGTTATAAGAATCTGTCAGTTCTAGATATATTAAAAATATATGTTCTATAGCACTTGTCAAATTTGTTCAAATGATAACTCAGGGTCAGACTGCCATACAAATCATTCCCATTCTTTAGAGTCTAAGGGATGTAGACCTTGCAATGTTTATTATTCAACCCTGGTTTAAACTGAACGAGTCCTGTCATCTGTGCTGATGTCACATTATTTATTACATGCCAGCCATGTGCTTGATGCTGTAAAAGGCTCAAAATAAAGAGAACCAGGGACCCAAATAGATTACAATCTTGTGGACAAAGATACATTTGTATTTGTGGTTCCTCTGATGCATGAATATATTGTAAAACTATCAATCCATTTTATAGCATCATGTAGGTAGCATTTGTAGATGTGGTAAGACAGGGTTAAATGAATTAAAATTTAAAGATGATCTGCAAAAAGCCAGTGACATAATTTTATAATTAGGTAACTGATACTCTCCAAAACAGCATAAAGGTTTTTAAAATATCCTGGTTAGCATAACTATTTTTGCCAGGTTTTAGCAGACAAATTTCTCAGTGCTTACAAGCGTTCCACGCCATGTAATAATTCAACGTGCACTATGCTAAGATAACAGATCCACTATTGAAGACCAGAGGCTGCCAACAGAGCTAAGAGAAGTCTGGTTTATTCCAATACTGCACCCTAAACAAATTATTCTGGATTCTTATTTTATACTCATTTAGATATATGATAAAATATTAAATAACCTATGCTGGATGTGACATCACCAGCAGACTGGGATGCTGGGGTGTCTCACAACAGAAAGGAGGACAATTCTACAAAGAAGAGGAAAAATGTCTTAAGATAAATTTAAGAGTGTGCTGGAAAGCCCTCCTTACCCTTTTCACTTGAGTCAGTCAGCACCTCATGCCAAAGTTTCAGACCTATTAAAAAAAGTTAATAGCTCACTTTTAAAGGTCTTCTGGAGACTGTTTTCCTGGCTCCCTGAGGTGCTATTAAACCTGAAATAACATTAGCAGTTTATGTCCAGCTGACTCTTTGGCAGTAAATGTTTATAGTACACCTACCACACTACACATACCCGTGTGTGCACTGGGTCTAATTCTCCTCTCACATTGCTGTAAGCCACAAATAGCTCTACTGAAGTCAATGGAGTTACACTAGTGCAAAACCAGTAATCTTTGATTGAATTCACACCCACAAAACTAATTAAAATATTAGGCTGAAAACTAAAAAGTGAACTATTAAATAAAATCCAGAATTATGAGGCATAATTAAACGTAGCAGGGCAGAACCTCAGCTGATGTAAATTGGCAGAATTTCCATTGACTAATTTACACCAGTTGAGGATCTGGCCCTATGTGCATCACCAGAAGAAGGTATTTGTGTACCTTGGTTTGCAGTGTTATTGTAGCCGTGTTGATCACAGGATAGTAGAGAGATAAGGTGGGTGACATAATATCTTTTTATTGGACCAACTTCTGTTGGTAAAAAGGACAAACTTTTGAGCTACACAGAGCCCTTCTTCAGGCCCAGAACTCGAAAGCTTGTCTCTTTTACTAACAGAAGTGGGCCAATAAACGAATTACCTTGCTCACCTTCTGTTACTTAGGTGTCACTTCTACAGCTAGCCCTAAACTCAGGGTTCTTTTTTAAGGTCTAAGTAAAACTTAACTCAATCATCACACTTGTGATATTATCGTATTAACTTAAGCATGTAGGAAAAATGGTGAGTTACAAATTATTATCAGAGACCCAGGTACTTTGACAGGTCCAATACTATGGAATCCTGGAATAGTCAAAGACTTTTGTGTTGATTTTATATAGGTTACATGCATCTTTAAGGGCTGGCCAGCTATTCCTGGCTGAATGGGTCTGAGACAGAATGTTTCCTACAGGAATTAAAGTCAGTGGGGGTAATTAATGCAAATTAATGCAATACTGAAACAATGCAGGTAACAAATGTTTTGAAGCTTCATTCCCCTGTGGAGACAGCATCCAAACTGGTTTGACCTGGTTCAAATAATGAATAAAGGACCTGAAACTGTATAAAGTGACAGCCCAGACTTGGGAGATGGTCACTTGCACTTGATCCAAGAACTCTCAGGAGTCTGACCAGAGACAGAAAAGGAACAAAAAATACCTTTAAACCAGAGTCTACATATGGAAGATGGGTGACCATTAGTAAACTAGCATGAATGTAAGCTGTTTATTGTTTTTAAGATATGGTTTCTTTGAAATGCTTGTGTTCTAAATAAATAGTACTCTGCTTTATGAGTGCTTGCTGGTTGCTGATTTACCTTGTCATTGTCCCTGAGAGAACAGAACTGTGGGTGTTGACCAAAGTCGTATCTGCTGAGGTGATCACAGTGAATTGCAGGAATCTGAAACCTAGTCCCTACTCTGGATGGAGAGGATCCGTGGATCCTAACCCCAAAGAGATCAAGGGTAAGGGTCTGAGATCAAGCAGGGTGCCCTTGTGGAGGCCACCAGGGGACCCTGGAGGTCAGAGGTGCAGTTAAATTGGGAATTCTGCCACTCAGTAGTACATTGGGACCAAATTCTGAGACATTTTATTCTATCAGCAAGCAACACCTTTTTCCCCCCCATCCCTCCACCCACAAACACACACAGCTATGTCTCATAGTTGAAAATACTCATTGACAGAATATTTGTTGATTATTTTTTACCATGATTATTTTTGAGAATGGATTTTGTCATTATGCTCTCCAGGCTTCATCTCCTAGGATGCGGTCCAAGCGACCAATCTCAACCTCTTTCTCCCTTACGTCTTATGGAAGGGGAGAGCTTGTAGC
This sequence comes from Malaclemys terrapin pileata, assembly GCF_027887155.1. Classification (NCBI taxonomy): domain Eukaryota; kingdom Metazoa; phylum Chordata; order Testudines; family Emydidae; genus Malaclemys; species Malaclemys terrapin. The sequence goes on from NC_071507.1 coordinate 135,620,018, forward strand.
CAGTTTCAGTAGCTTCCCAGCTCCCAGGCCTCAAGTGCTTCACTGTTCTCCAGACAGCTTAATTTGCTATGTTATGTCTCCAGATCCCCTTGCTCCTCAGTTACAAGCTGGCCTCCATCCCTAACTCCCCAACATTCTCCACCATTGCCTAGCTCCCTGGGGCACAGCAAGGAGCATGTGGTGTAATCCAATTAACTTTGCTTTGTGGGGAAATCTGTAGAGTAAGGAACAGCAATGGGGTGGCCCAGACATAGCAGGGAGACAGAAAACAAAATGTTGGGCACTTGTCAGCAGCAGAATGCTGAATCCTGTAGCATCTTGGGAAAATTCCAAATTACACAGTCACGGAATTGGGGAGTTCAATTCTGGTTAAAGTGAGCAGGGCAGGTCACACCTCTCAGAGCTATTGTTTTGGGCTGTCAGTAGATGCGGGCAGATGACACTGCATTGGTTTACAGTCAGTTCTTGGTTTACTCTGCAACTATATTTTAAATGAAAGCTGAGTTTCTGAAGCACAGTTCTGCCACAAGGGGCTGAATTCTATGACAAATTCCATAACCACGGATACATGGGACTCTGATAATCATTGTTTGTATTAAAGTAGTACCCAGAGGTACCATGAAGAATCAGAGCTCCATAGCGCTGGGCACTATGCAAACAAATTAAAAGATAGCCCCTGTCCCAACAAGCTTGAACACCTAGTTTTCCTTTAGTAAGTGGTGGAAATAATATCTGGGGTTCAGCCAAGGTAGTTTAAGTTTGCTTACACAGTTCTTCATATCCCCAGCTGAACACAATCAAACAGATAAGAGAGGAGACAAGAGAAGAAAAACAGGTGCTTCTTTCGCAAGGAGGTGCTAGGCAGGCAATGACTGTTAACCTCAAGCTAAAGTGGTGGCTCCTGCCTTAGGCAGGCAGAATCCACAGTTCATTTGTCAGGTTAGAGGGCTGGTGAGGTAAAGGTTAGTTCCAACTTCATCGTCTCTCCTTTTGTCATAAGCTAACAGAGATAGACGACCAAAGTCAGGACCATCTGTGATACTTTTTTAAACCCCCCAAAACACCCAGTCTCAGATTTGATTAGAAATAAAGAACAGCAAAGGACAGAAAAAGCAAACCAAGCCAACAGACTTGGACTGGCCTGGTTTACCCGAAGCTTTATACATTCCCTGGCCATGGAACACTACCCAGGCTGTTATGTCTTGCACGTGTCTAATATAGAGCTGATAGGCATGAATCATGGTACCAAGTCCACATCAGAGAATGTTTATGTAGAGTGAAAGTTCTTTGGAGCAGGAATCATCTTTTTGTTCTGTGTTTGTACAGCACCTACCACAACGGGGCCCTGGTTCATGACTGGGGCTCTTTGGTGCTACTGCAATACAAATAATAAAATAATAATGAGAGAAGAGGATGCAATCTCCTGACCAGACACAGGTGGAAAAAAAGCCATGCCACTCACCACTGATAGTCAAAAAGAAGTGAGGACTCTAACCAGACTCCCAATTTACAAGCTTTGGTAACAAGTGGTAGACACAGATCCTCAACTTTGGGAAGGGGGTGGGAAAGGGAGTCTGATATAACCTCAGCCAAATATTTTAGTGGCTTTTTCCTCTACCCATTATAGTCACCTCAGTCTTCTCTGGATTGAGTGTCAACCAATACACTCCCATCCATGTTCCAAGACCATGGAAACACTAAAATATAGATTGTCCAGCCTGGGAAGTGCAAGAATGAGATACAAAGCTGAGTGAAACTACAATATTGAAAGCACTTCAGCCCTGTCTCCTTACTAACTCTCCCAATGGCCTGTCATATGCAATGAGTAAGAGGGGTGATAGCACAGAACTCTGCAGGAGTTACTCTCTGGGATCTCCCTGAGAAAAAGGAACAAAGACATTTGAGAACAGTTCCATCTACTCCTACCAGGGACCAAAAGCAATTTAATAAACACCTCATGATCCCCAGTATCAAAGGCAGCTGATAGAACTAGTTAATAGCTACATGGATCTTACCAAGGAAAGATCATCAACTAGTTTTCTCAGCGATGTGCCCAAGACCCAAACTGAAAAAGATCAGGAAAGTCAGAGGTATCAAGATACGCTCAGAGTTGTCACCTCCATGACATTTTGAATAATTTTAACTGAAATCGATGATTAAATACTGGTTGATAGCTGGATAGATTGTCAACATCAAGGGGTGGCTTTTTGGGCAGAGGTCAAACACATGCTGCTGTAATTGCAATCATTAACAGTACACCTCTACCCCGATATAACATGACCCGATATAATATGAATTCGGATATAACGCAGTAAAGCAGCACTCTGAGGGGGGGGAGGGGGGGCGAGGCTGCGCACTCCGGCGGATCAAAGCAAGTTAGATATACCGCGATTTCACCTATAACGTGGTAAGATTTTTTGGCTCCCGAGGACAGTGTTATATCGGGGTAGAGCTGTACTAGTTGCACTGAGTACCACTTGTTTGTTATTTGGTAGGATTCCCACTACTCTGCGGACTCTGCTAGAATAAATTAAGCTGGAGCACCTAACTTCAAGGGAGCAAGTTGAAAACTGAGCTTCAGGATAACTCATTGACCTTAAAATCTATGAGTCTGAAGGGACCATTATGATCATCTAGTCTGACCTCCCGCATGATGCAGGCCACAAAAGCTGACTCACCCCCTTTCCCTTTACTCAGCTGTTGAAGTCCCCAAATCCTGTGATTTAAAGACTTCAAGTCGCAGAGAATCCTCCAGCTAGCGACCCCCGCCCCATGCTGCGGAGGAAGGCGAAAAATCTCCAGGGCCTCTGCCAATCTACCCTTGAGGAAAATTACTTCCCGACCCCAAATATGGCGATCAGTAGAACCCCGAGCATGCAGGCAAGATTCTCCAGCCAGACCCTCATTGACCATGGATACTGTTTACCAGTGATGGCACGTTGTTGATTAATTGACTAAAATCACGTTATCCCATCAAACCATTCCCTCCATAAACTTATCTAGCTTAATCTTAAAGCCAGAGAGGTCTTTCGCCCCCACTATTTCCCTCGGAAGGCTGTTCCAAAATTTCACCCCTCTGATGGTTAGAAACCTTCGTCTAATTTCAAGCCTAAACTTCCCCACGGCCAGTTTATATCCATTCGTTCTCGTGTCCACATTAGTACTGAGCTGAAATAATTCCTCTCCCTCCCTGGTATTTATCCCTCTGATATATTTAAAGAGAGCAATCATATCCCCCCTCAGCCTTCTTTTGGTTAGGGTAAACAAACCCACCTCCTCAAGTCTCCTTTCATACGACAGGTTTTCCATTCCTCTGATCATCCTAGTAGCCCTTCTCTGTACCCATTCCAGTTTGAGTTCATCCTTTTTAAACATGGGAGACCAGAACTGCACACAGTACTCCAAATGAGGTCTCACCAGTGCCTTGTATAACGGAAGCAGCACCTCCTTATCCCTACTAGATATACCTCGCCTAATGCATCCCAAGACCGCATTATCTTTTTTCACGGCCACGTCACATTGCCGACTCATAGTCATCCTGCGGTCAACCAGGACTCCGAGGTCCTTCTCCTCCTCCGTTACTTCCAACCGATGCGTCCCCAGCTTATAACTAAAATTCTTGTTAGTCATCCCTAAATGCATCACCTTACACTTTTCACTATTAAATTTCATCCTATTTCTATTACTCCAATTTACAAGGTCATCCAAGTCTCCCTGCAGAATATCCCGATCCTTCTCCGAATTGGCAATACCTCCCAACTTTGTGTCATCCACAAACTTTATCAGCCCACTCCTACATTTGGTTCCGAGGTCAGTAATAATAATAGATTAAATAAAATTGGACCCAAAACTGAACCTTGAGGAACTCCACTGGTGACCTCCCTCCAACCTGACAGTTCACCTTTCAATATGTATCAAACAGTTGTTTTGTGTGTGCGATTTCAGTAATGAAAGGATTTTCCAACCACAAGATGGCACTCCCACTGAAATATTAAATCTGTTTTCCTGGTTTGCTGAAGTGCTGTCAGAGACCGGTCACAGAGCCACATACACCACTTGTGTAACCGAAAAAGCTTAAAGCCACATCATGGGTGAATGTCCTTCCTTTTTGGAGAGTTTTAAGAGAACATTGACTACAACCCAAACATGTGAAAGAAACCAACAACTCATTTTACAAGAGCTCATTTCAGAAATAGCATTTGTCAGGAAATACAATAAAGCTGTAAACAACACACCTAATAAGAGAGACTGATTTTAATCTTAATTTTCAAATGGTAGGATTCCTTCTGTTTTCCTACTTAATGGCTAAAAAGAACTTTGAATTTCCCTTATTGCAATATTGATTGAATAAGATAAACAGAGACAGCTAACGTAATATATTCATGTAGGTATGTGAGTGTTTCAAAGACAAATAGTTTTTTGCCACAAAAAACGCACTAGCCAAAAATAGTTTTAAAATGATTTTTTCCTTTACTTACAGAGTAGATACAGTTTCCCATTTGGCTTTCAGAAATGGAAAAGAGTTCTAATATAAATGCAGATTTAAAAACAATGTACATATTGAGCCTGAATTTCAGAAGCTCTGAACACTCACAACTCCAATTGAAGGTAATAGGGACTTCAGATATCCAGAACTTCTGAAAAGTCCAGCCCATTGATGTCTAAAACATCCTTTATACACACAAATTGTAATGCTGTTCTAATCCCAGGCAGGCTGGAAAGCAAATCCCAGCTAGAGTCAAGCCAAAAGACTGTCTTGACCCATGAATCAAGCGCTCAATAATTGGGAAAAAGACACAGATACAAAATGATATAGGAGATCCCTGTGATTAGCACGGTCTCACTCATTCTTCTTAATGTCAAATGCTTTGTTGGTTTACAAGAATTTTAAAATCCAAGGAGACTGCTGAATTTTTTGGTAATGTAGCAGCATCTTTACAACATCGGGAAAGAGAAAAAACCCACACTGGTTGTAAAAGGCCAGAACAATCTGTTAAGCGTTACCTAACGGCTATATCGACACTCTGACCTAGGGATTCCCAGCTTGCGTAAACATACTCGGGCTAGTTCTCATCTGAGCTAGCGTGCTAAAAATAGTAGTGTAGCACTAGCAGCAGCAGAGGCAGCACAAGCTAGCCACTGTGAGTACAGTACCCACGAGATTCAGGTGGGTTTGTATTCAGGGTGACTAGCCCATGCTGCCACTGCCCATGCTGCACTACTAAGCATGCCAGCTCAGATGAGAGCTAGCATGAGTATGTCTACAAGAGCTAAGAACCACATCCCTTAGATGTAGCCTAAGCATTAGAACACAGAACTTAGTTGGGAGAGCTTGGTACTAATCTTTACTATGCCACTGACTTGTTGTGTGACCTGTGTTTCGGTTTCTGCACCGTTACTGCAGTAAAATGAGAATAATGGTTAACCACTTTTATAAGATGCTTAAATTCCTCAGCTGTAAGGAGCTATTTCAGTGCAAAGTATTATTATTGATTATCATATATTAAAAATGTGTGAGATAATGTATTCTATGGGGATAAAAACCCCAATTCAGCAAAGCACTTTAGCTTTTGTTTGAATCAGTGGGACTCAAGCCCTTGATGGTTGTGGGCTTCGCTGCATCAGAGCCAAAATTATTTACAGGAACGCTGCGTTTCTTTCAGTCTACATACTCTTCTTTATTGACAAGATCCCTTGATTCCCCTCTGATGATTTTCAAAGGGAGATTTCATATAGTCAGATTGAATGTAGAAAGAATCCATGGGAAGGGTGTAGCCAGTTGATCTTTTATAACAATGTCTATGTTGCACTGTGTTTATAGCACTATGCATGTATTGGAAGAGTCTGTCAAACTGACAAACTCTGTAAAGATGATGACTGTATTCTGTTTTAATAGGTTATTTAATAAATTCAAAAGTAGAAAATTAAGGCATTTTTGCCAAAAAGTTCATTACCAGGGGCTTACTGAGAATCTACTTCATAGACCATATTACTAAAATTGACTATGTATTGGCTGAGAAAATTTGTTGCTTGATAAACAGACTTGGTACATATATGGCTGGGTCTACACTACCCTCCTGAATCGGCGGGTAGAAATCGACCTCTCGGGGATCGACGCTCTTACTCCACCAGCGGAGGTGGGAGTAAGCGCCATCGACGGGAAGCCGCAGAGGTCGATTTTACCGCCGTCCTCACAGCGGGGTAAGTTGGCTGCGATACGTCGAATTCAGCTACGCTATTCACGTAGCTGAGTTTGCGTATCTTAAATCGACACCCCCCGTAGTGTAGATGTAGCCTAAGTATAGTTGGTGCAAACAGGAACAAACAGGATTGTTATTCCTTAAATTTTGTTTTTAAAATATATTTATCTCCTTTATGTACTGGAGGCCTCATTGTTGTTGTTCTGATGTGATTAGGGACTGTGGGATTGATTCAGTCAGTTGTGCAGTTTGTAATATGAAGAAAAATACACTTTTCTAGCATTTTATTTTCTGAGATAATCATTTTAGTTTCAATTTCAGTTCTTTTATGGGCATAGCAAAGTATATAATATTACATGTATATAAAATATACATCAACAGTCTGTGTATAGGACAGGTTTCACGGTGGTAACAGTGCAGATGGGTTTATATAATGAGCCAGTTTCTGGTCTAAGGTATATGCATAAAACCATTCTAAACATTAATGGAGTTATACATAAACAAACAAGAATGTGACTCATGTTCGTTTTGATTTGATGGGAGCTGTCACACATTTCAAGGCCAATTATTCTGCAGTAATTTTCCAGCATTACATTCCAGGGGGAGGGGAGCATGGTTTAGGGATCTAGACACAGGACTGCAAGTCAGGTATTCCTGAATTTTAAGCCTGGTTCTGACAATACTGTGGCCTCAGAGTAAACATTTGACCTCTATGTCTCAATGTTCCTATCTGTAATATAGGATTTTAATGACCAACTTTGCATGGTTAGTAAGATTGATTACTGAATGTTTGTAAAGCATTTTGAAGATATAAAGCAAATTTAGGCACAAAGAATTATTATACCACACAAAGAATTATTATGCACACAATTGGCCTGATCCTGATGGTACTAAGCCAGGAGAAACTCCACTGAAGTCAGTTAAGCTACATCGGGGTAAAACCAGTAGGAGAACAGAATCAGGGTCATTCTATACCACCGAATCATGAGATCAGGATCAAGGCTCAGGCCCTCTTGGGGGGAAAAAAAAAAAAAAAGCCCCAAAGTGGGAGAAATATTTACTCAATAGTTATAACTTGAGTTTTAATATAATTTATTCTATTGAAAAATCAATTTCCCCTTAAAACCAAAAATCTTCCATCAATAATTAGGATAAAACATGGTCTGCCCATGTGTATTTGACTGCACCATTGGGGGCCTAATTTTCTCTCTTTATCTGTCCATTTCAGTCCCGAGGATGAAAGAACTTCAGAAATTTAAATTTCAGGTAGCATTCTCATGCTCTTTCCAAAGACAGATGACAAATTAAGTTTCTTAATTTTAATAACCTTTAACAACATCTTGGAAACAATGAACTGTACTGCTAACTTCATAGAATACCAAACATTTCCACTAGAGGTCTCAAATATCCCAGAAAGGAAGGCTAAGTTTTTAGTTATATAGCATTTCAGTTTACAGATGAAACTTAGAATGGTTTACAAAATTTAAAGAAAATCAGATGAAAGATTAAATACTTAAACCAGTTTAGATAGCCTATCTTATAAGTAGTAAGTCTACACTACAGCTTATACCAGCTGTAAATCACCCCCCGAGTGACAAAAGTTACACAGACATAAGCACCAGTGTGGACAGCGCTATGTCGGCGGGAGAGCTTCTCTCACTAACATAGCTACTGCCACTCGCAGGAGCAGGTAAGCCGACATTGGTATAGCTGCGCCGCTGTAAACTCTCTAGTGTAGCTGTGTCCTGTGACATCCCGGATAGAATTTCCCCACCCTGTATAACCATTAGTCACCATACCAGGAGACAGAGACACAGAGAGAGAAAAGCCCTCTTAAAAATGAGGCTTGAAACAGATCTTCATCCAGAAACTGAGTGCCAGCCATTTGGTTGATTTTGTCTATGAAATGCAGGGTCCCTTCTGTGGCAGGGGTTATGCTAGGAAACTGATCAGAAGCAATAGGTAACTTGTATTAGAAAAGAGTTTATCGAATTTGAAAGTGTAAAGCCTGAGGTTGCATTCTTATGTTCATATACAAGTTATACAGAAAATATCTGCTTTTCTGTACTATTTTATCTTTGAATCTGTGGTTTTTCTACTAAGTAAACCTTTTATTTTTACCCAGAGCCGGTGTGCAAATTCTGTGGAGTGTGTGTATCAAAGTAAGCTGGTATCTGGGGGTCTGGTTTCATGCCTTTGGCAATGATGAACAAGAGGGAGTTCAGGGAAGTCAGAGTGTCTGGTAGTTAAGAACTCAGGGTGAATGGATTTGGGGAGACTTGGGACTGGAATGGCTGTTGGTGTCGCCCTGCAGTGAGTAACGAGGCTAGTGGAAGCCAGGGTGAGACCTTGTGCTTGTGTGCAGGTAACTGTTGTCAGAGTTCTGAACCAAAGACAAAGAATAAAGGCATCCAAGGTAATAGGGTAGATGCTGATGGTACCCCTTACTGGTCTAGGAGATCCCAAAAATGTCACATATTGTTCTTTCTATATTTGTTTCTGTTTTTACTGGCATACAATCCTTTAACTCTTTTTTTGTGAAAGATTATCCACTTGACCATCCCAATGATTGTAATGAGAAGTTACTGGGGGGCGGGGGATTGGTACGCAGAATAATATTTTCCATTACAAAAAATACTTCTCCAATCCTTACCATCAACTTAGCATCAAGACTCCCAACAATTTGAGTCACCTCATAAGCACTGTGGTTTCACACTTTACATGACAGTTTCCTAATTCAAGAAGGGTACAATCAAGACCAGAAAATTCTACATTACACCTGGTCTGACAAAAAAGAGAAACTGATCACCAAACTTAAAATTAACGGTAGCTTATGTACCTGTGATCTTGACTTCACCACATTTAAAATTTGTAAGTAGAATATTACCAGTAATAGATAAATATAGAAAGAGACAAGCTCTCACAGCTAGTGCTTTGAAAGGCCCAATTTCACAAAGCTGAAAACAATTATGGGCCAAATCAGCTGTGAGGAAGAATTTAATCAGAAAAATGTGAATAATAACTGGGAATTGTTTAGGAGCACTTTTATAGATGCCCCCCCAAAAAGCCAAAATTGAGGAAAGCCATGTTGTTTAAAAAAACAACCTGGTTTAGAGGGGAAGTGAAGGCAGCTATAAAAAAATACACAAAACAAATGGAAGGGAAAGTTGATAATAATGAAAATAAATCACAATTTAGGAATTCTAGAAAATTGATAAAGGAAGCAAAGGGACACAAGGAGAAACCTATTCTCAGCAAAGGGACACAAAGAGAGAGAGTTAAGGACAAAAAGAAGTTTTTAAAGTACATTAGGAACAAAAATTTAAAAAAGGGTAAATGAGATGACTTGGGTAATTATAGGCCTGTCACTCTGACATCGATCCTGGACAAGATAATGGAGTGAGTGATTAATATAGAATAAAAGATGGGTAACACTGCTCTACAGCCAAAATGCTTCTGAAATAAATGTAGTCAAACTTTACTAATTCTGGGTCACTGAGAACGAAAATGATGCTTAAAATTATTGGTTGGCTCTAGTTTTCAATATATGCTATTGGGTCAGTATACACAAACACTTGACTTGGGAATGGCGGAGGATAAGTGAGTTATAAAGGGAAGGGATCTCAATTTAAACCAGAAATGACTAAAATACATCTTTGACTGGATCTATGAATAAATCTATGACAGGGTTTGGACAGTACTTGCTTTTTAGGCAAAACAATGAATGATGCAATCTGAAGCTGGTATTGCATCATACATGATATGAATTGCATCATGTTATTCCTAGAAGTCATGGATGATGCAGTCATAACAAAGCTTATATCAGAAATCATACAGGTGTCGTGCTCTCTTATTTGTCAGAGTTTGATTTTGCAAAGGGACACATTTCTGTTTAGCTAAAGTGAGCAGAGATGCCTCGTACTTGTGTGAACAGTGCAGATAACTTCTGCTATGTTTGTGGTGAAGTGACTTTTGCATCACAAAAGTGCAGTATAACCACTATGGTTAAGAAAGCCTATCACCTTTATTTTGGCTGCAAAATTGGAGATCAGGACAAGAGGTGGGCCCCACACATATGCTGCAACACTTGTGCAACAAATCTTTACCAGTGGTTGAACAGGAAACAGAAATCTATGCCTTTTGCAATGCCAATGATTTGGAGAGAGCCAACAAATCATACCAGCAATTGTTACTTCTGCATGGTGCCTCCAGTTGGGAAAGGTGTGTCAAAAAAGAAAATGTGGACTGTGCATTATCCAAACATTCCATCAGCTATACGCCCAGTACCCCATGGAGAAGGGCTGCCGGTTCCTGATGCACCAGAATCATTCTCACTTGAGTCAGACGAGGAAGAGGAAGAGGATGAAACTTCTGGTCCTGAACCATCAATGTCACAGGACCCACATTTTCTCCCATCCTCCTCCTCTGAACCACACCTCATAACACAAGGTGAACTGAATGACCTTGTCAGGGATTTGGAACTACCCAAGAGTAAGGCAGAGCTGTTGGGCTCCAGACTACAGCAGTGGAATCTCCTGGCAGGTGACGTTAGGGTTTCCATGTTCCGTGAGCGTCAAAAGGATCTTGTCCCATTCTTCTTCATGGAAGGTGATCTTGTAGCCTGCAACATCATCGATGGCGTGATGGCAGCCCTCAACATCGTTCACGATCCAGATGAGTGGAGACTGTTCATTGATTCATCAAAGACGAGTCTTAAAGCTGCTTTACTGCATAATGGCAATGTTTTGCCATCAATTCCAGTTGGTCATGCAGTCCATATGAAGGAAACCTATGACAACATGAAACAACTTTTGAGGTGCATAAACTATGACCAACATCAGTGGCAGCTTTGTGACGATTTGAAGGTTGTTGCTCTCTTGCTTGGTCTGCAGACTGGATACACAAAGTACTGCTGTTTTCTCTGCGAATGGGATAGTCATGCAAGAGATTCCCACTACATCAAGAAAGATTGGCCACTCCCACAGTCATTGGAGCCTGGGAGGAAAAGTGTTCAGCATCCACCACTTGTTGAATCAAGGAAGATTTTGTTACCATCCTTACACATCAAGCTGGGTCTGATGAAGAACTTTGTCAAGGCCATTGACAAAACACAAGCAGCTTTCAAGTACCTCCGTGGAAAATTTCCAAGCTTAAGTGAAGCTAAGATAAAGGAAGGTGTCTTTGTTGGTCCTCAGATTCGTGAACTTCTTCGAGATGATCCATTTGACCATGCACTGCATGGCAAGGAAAAGACGGCATGGAAAGCCTTCCAGTTTGTGGCAATAAATTTTCTGGGAAACATCAAGGCAGACAACTACAGGTTGTTGGTGGAAAACCTCCTCAAGGCATACAAAAGCCTTGGTTGCAACATGTCACTAAAGATACATTTTTTGCACTCTCATCTAGATTTTTTTCCACCGAACTGCGGAGCAGTGAGCGACGAGCATGGCGAGCGATTTCACCAGGACATTGCAACAATGGAGAAACGCTATCAGGGCAAATGGAGCCCATCAATGCTTGCAGACTATTGCTGGACAGTGACAAGAGATGCTGCATTGAATGAATACAAGAGAAGCCAAGAAGTGCCGAGTAGACACTGAATAGGACTAAACTATGTACATAGTAGTTTTTTGCCTTTTGTTTCATAATAAATTTTATTTATATAACCCTTTTGCTGATTTTTAAAGTGTTACATAAACAGGATAGGTGAAATATTATCATGTAAAGCAACCATAAACCCATGAAAAGACCTAGATTTACAATTTATGATTAAAACTCTACTATCTACACAATATACATAGAGATAAAATGTAAAAACTTAAATATCTTAGAAACAGTAGCCAATCAGTTGTTTTAATTGTCATATTTGAATTCAGCACATCAAAATACATAATAAATAGCACATTTTATCTCTGAAGCAGACGACTTCTCAAAAATTGTAGACCAGTGTAATTAATGTCAATCAACACAGGCTTAAGAAAAACAGACCCTGTCAAACTAACTTGATATCTGTTTGGCTGATAACAGGTAACAGTGTTGATGTAATATGCCTTGTAGACATCTAAGTGTTTCACTTGGTGCTGCCTGATATTTTGGTCAAAAAACCTAGAACAATATAAAATTAACATGGCACACATTAAAATGGGTTAAAAGCTGGCTAACTGATAGGTCTCAAAATGTAATAGTAAATGGGGCGTCATCATCAACCAGTGTTTTTCTATTTGGGTCCCATAGGGATTTGTTCCTGGCCTTATGCTATTTAACATTTTTATCAACAACCTGATAAAGTTTGGAGATGGACACAAATAATGAAGATGACAGGTGACTAATACAGCAATCTTAGATTGTTGGTACACTGGACACAAACAAATCCCTAAATGTATATGTATTCAGCTAGGAACAAAGAATCTAGGCCATAATTACAGGATGGGGGACTCTATCCTGGGAAGCAGGGACTCTGAAAATGATTTGGAGGTTGTAGTCATCTAAACAGGAGCGCCCAGTGTGATGCTGTGGCCAAAAGAGCTAATACAATCCTGGGATGTATAAACAAGGGAATCTCAAGTGTTGGTACTGGTGCAACTGCTGCTGGAACTCTGTGACCAGTTCTGATGTCCACAGTTCAGGAAGGATGTTGATCAATTGGAGAGGATTTAGAGAAAAGCCATGAGAATGACTTCGCATTAGAAAGGATTCGAAAATATGCCCTCTAGTGATGGAAACAGTGAGTTGAAATCTATTTAGCTTAAAACAGAGTAGGTTAAGGGGTGACTTGATTTCAGTCTATAAATACCTACCTGCTGTTGCAATCTGGCAGAGAAACTTAAAACATGATCCAATGTCTGGAAGTTGAAATTCAGACTGGAAATATAGTCGCAATTTTTTAATGGTGAGAGTAATCAACCATTGGAACAATTTACCAAAAGATGTAGTGGATTCTCCATCACTGTCAATTTTTAAATAAAGATTGGAAGCTTTTCTAAAAGATATGCTCTAAGAATTATTTTGGGGAAGTTCTATGGCCTGTGTTATACAGTGGGTATTCTTAGATGATCACAATCGTCCCTTGAATCTATTAATAAAGATCAGTTCACAACGGAAAGCATTAAAAACACATTAGGGAAACATCATATTGTCTCTGTAGTTCTGAGACTGCATATCATTGTCTGAGCTATATTTATGAAAACATGATTAATACTACTCTTCAATGGCACTTCTTATTTGCTTACACTTTCATATTAGCATTTGGTAGGTCTGATACAGAGAGGAGAACATAGGCCCCAATCCTGCAAACACTTTCACGCATGAGCAACTTTACACACGTGAATAGTACCAGTTAATTTACCAGGCCAACTCATATGTACAATAGCTCACAAGAGTAAGAGTTTGCAGGATCAAGGCTGCAAACTGGAAGGCACCTATTTTTCAATAGAGGATTGTAGACATTATGTCACCCTGGGGAAGCTCTTGTAGATCTTATTCAAAAACCGAAGAAAGTATGCTGGTATCTTTTAATCACTGGCACAATTTAATAAATTATATCATCAGTATATTTCAGAATAATAAAAATAATGCTTTGCACTTATATAGGCGCTTTCATCTGAGGCTCTCAGTGATTTATGAACATTAGTTAATAAAGACTCTGAATACCATTCAGAGATAGGTGAGTATTATTATCTCCATTTAATAGATGGGAAACCTCAGGCACAAAAAAGCGTAGAGCCAGATTTTCAGCAGTGTCTGGTAATTTTGAGGTATCCCAGTTTAGAGAGCAAGGGCCCTGCTTTGAGGGAAAGTAAGCACCTACAGCCTTCACTGACTTCAACTGCAGTTGGAGATGCTTGGCCGCTATGAAAATAAGGCATGATATGTCTGAAATTGGACACTCAAAATGCTTTGAAGGATAATTTTGAAAATAGGCTTCATTAAATGAGCCAGTGCAGTAACAGAACCTGGAATTCCTGGTTCATTGACAAGAAAGTATGATTTAATGGTTAAAACTTTCTCCTCTGGGTTGGCATATTTTCACTGTCATACAAAATAATACATTCTTCACTAGAAGCACAAGAAAGAAAAGCATTTAAAAAAAAACCCTTCCATTTTATTAAGGAATTCAAGAATACTTAGCTTGAAGGAAGAACAAAATGAGTACGCATGACATGCTTTCAGGATACATACAGCAAAAGGCACTGCTGAACAATGGCTGAATTTCTACCCTTCTTATATATGGCAGAGGGAAAACTTCTTTGAAGAATTTTTATATTCTTCAAACTGACAGAGAGTTAGTCTATAAAACCAAAATTAATTTGTTTACATCTTTGTTGTCTGTGCCACTTGGCTTGGTAACAAAGAACACAACTTTTCTAAAATCAGTTCAAACAGATTTCCTGCCTTCAGAATTTAATTTTCTCTTTATTTATTTGTTTAATTATTTCTTTATACAGAAATTATGGGTTTATAATCTAACCATATTTTGGAAGCAGATATATTAAATGAGATTTTTACAACCTTGTGCAATAATGAAATGGTAACCGATTCTTTTTTCGAAATTAAACAACAGCAAATGTTCACCATGGGATCTATCTACTACATAAGCAATATTTCCAGCAATACTCTGGTTAGCCAAAGTTTCCATAAATAAGAGAAAATTCAACAGTTTATGTATTCCTGATGTCTGTAAGAATAAACATACACATTTTTTAAACAGTTTCTTGTGCATGGTACCTAACAGTTTAGAGTTGGCGCAGCTTTGGTCTCCACATTTAAAGTAAAACTGACAAATTGGAAAGCACAAAGATGAATAATGTGAGTGACAAAGAGTTTGTGAGATTAGATTTTAAAAACTGGGCATATTCAGTTTATAAAAGGAGGTGGGGTGGGGGGGACAAAGGATCTAATTCTCCATTGAAATCAGGAGTAACATAATTTAAATCAAATTTGTGCTGCTGTAAGAGAGTGAATAATCAAGCCCAACAAAGTCTACTAAAAGATTCCAGTCTAAGGGAATGTCTACACTGGAGCTGTAAATTCTAGCTGAAGGAGACATACTTGCACTAATTCTGATCTAGTTAGCCCACTACATATGAAAATGTAGCTGTGGCAGCATGAGGGGCTAGCTTCCCCTAGTATGTACCTATAATCTAGGGCAGGATTGTATTTAGGGACGCTGCTCATCTATTTTTATCACATTAGCTCAATCAGACCTAGAGCGAGTATATTTCCTCAAAGTGAAATTTACACCTTCCAGACCTAGTGTAGACATACCCTAAGACTTGGAATGTCACATGGTATTTTAAAACTAGTTTTTAAAAAACAAAACAGTAACAAACCCAAGGTAACTGGATTAAAAACTGAATATTCTTAGCAATTAAGGAGCAGACAGAAATGTCTTCCAGTAACTTTCAGAGACAGAAATATCATTTGCAGAAGCACGGATTAGGAACCTTAATTTATAGGTTAACTACTGAAGGTCACTGGTCTGGGACATAGGTGATGATAAAACAAAAAGCTTTCTACATTCAGAAGGGGTTTGTTTTTATCCTGATAATGTTAGGTGGTATGCATCCTGTTTTCCATCAACATTAAATAGATCTTTAGTACCATAAAAAGTCATTTCAGATAGATCAAGGCTCCCAACCCTTTCAGAGTGTGGACCACATCTTAGCAGAGAGACTGTCTCAGGGATCACCCCCTGCTGCGATTAGTGAACTTAACATCTGTGGCATCTACAACAAGTGCTTCCAGGAAGATTTATTATCAGGAAAGTCTTTAGTGTATTTTTTTTCCATTTTTTAAATAGGATATAGCAGATGGATATTGTGAAGATTAAAATCATGTGATCAGCCAGCTTTCTGCAGACCACCACCGAGTGCTCTATGGACCATCATTGGCTCAAGCCATCATGACAAAAAGTGATGCAACCACCTTATATAAATTAACCTAGACCATATTTCCATAATTTGCTTATGAGAATGTCATGTGAGACTGTCTCAAAAGCCTTATTAATATCAAGATATATCACATCTACTGGATTTCAATAAAGATTACCTTAAACTCAGATAACTGGTCTGAAGGGTTCCATGGGGGGGGGGGGGGGGATCTAAACGATAAAGGAGCTCAGGAGAGCGAATAGTTTCTCAAAGAGTTAATATTAAAGGCACACCAGCAAACTATCCCAATGTGAAGTAAACATAGAATAATCTGAAGCCAATATGGCTTCATTAAGACCTCTTTAATACCTGAAAAATCTAAAAGGACTCCTACAAAAAGTGGAAACAGAGACTAATTGCTAATACAAATGAATAGCACAAGTATGAGGGACAAACTTACAAAGTCTAAGACACAAAATGAGTTACACCTAGCAAAGGGATATAAAAGCCAATAAGAAGAGGTTCTATAAATACATCTGAGCCTGCCCAAGCCCCACTGTCCTGGGTGGGAGGGCCAAATCTGGAGCCTCACTGCTCTGGGCAGAGGGGCCAAAGCTGACACTCAAGGGCTTCAGCCCCAGGCAAGGGGCCTGCAACCTGAGCCCTGCCACCCAGGGCCGAAGCCCTCGGGCTTCAGCGCTGAGCCCAGCAAGTCTAAGCCAGCCATGGCGACCCCGTTTGGAGTCCCAACCTACAGTTTGAGAACCACTGGGTTAGACAAAAACCTGTCAGAATGGTCTAGGCATAGTTGGTCCTGCCTCTGTTCAGGGGGCTAAACTAGATGACCTTTTGAGATCCCTTCTAACCCTACAGTTTTGGGATTCTAGGATTTCAGAACTACTAGGATAAAGAGATTTTTCTGTTTTATATGGATTCATAGGACTCAGATTCTAGGACTGGAAGGGACCTCGAGAGGTCATCGAGTCGATCCCCTGCCCTCATGGCAGGACCAAATACTGCCTAGACCATCCCTGATAGACATTTATCTAACCTACTCTTAAAGATCTCCAGAGAGATCCCTAGGCAGTTTATTCCTGTGTTTAACCACCCTGACAGTTAGGAACTTTTTCCTAATGTCCAACCTAGACCTCCCTTGCTGCAGCTTAAACCCATTGCTTCTTGTTCTATCCTTAGAGGCTAAGGAGAACAAGTTTTCTCCCTCCTCCTTATGACACCCTTTTAGATACCTGAAAACTGCTATCATGTCCCCTCTCAGTCTTCTCTTTTCCAAACTAAACAAACCCAATTCTTTCAGCCTTCCTTCATAGGTCATGTTCTCAAGACCTTTAATCATTCTTGTTGCTCTTCTCTGGACCCTTTCCAATTTCTCCACATCTTTCTTGAAATGCAATGCCCAGAACTGGACACAATACTCCAGTTGAGGCCTAACCAGCGCAGAGTAGAGCGGAAGAATGACTTCTCATGTCTTGCTCACAACACACCTGTGAATACATCCCAGAATCATGTTTGCTTTTTTTGCAACAGCATCACACTGTTGACTCATATTTAGCTTGTGGTCCACTATAACCCCTAGATCCCTTTCTGCCGTACTCCTTCCTAGACAGTCTCTTCCCATTCTGTATGGGTGAAACGGATTGTTCCTTCCTAAGGGGAGCACTTTTCATTTGTCTTTGTTAAACTTCATCCTGTTTACTTCACACCATTTCTCCAATTTGTCCAGATCATTTTGAATTATGACCCTATCTTCCAAAGCAGTTGCAATCCCTCCCAGTTTGGTATCATCTGCAAACTTAATAAGTGTACTTTCTATGCCAATATCTAAGTCGTTGATGAAGATATTGAACAGAGCCGGTCCCAAAACCGACCTCTGCGGAACCCCACTTGTTATACCTTTCCAGTAGGATTAAGAACCATTAATAACTACTCTCTGAGTACGGTTATCCAGCCAGTTACGCACCCACCTTATAGTAGCCCCATTTAAGTTGTATTTGCCTAGTTTATTGCTATGAATATCATGCGAGACTGTATCAAATGCCTTACTAAAGTCTAGGTATACCACATCCACCGCTTCTCCCTTATCCACAAGACTCGTTATCCTATCAAAGAAAGCTATCAGATTGGTTTGACATGATTTGTTCTTTACAAATCCATGCTAGCTATTCCCTTCCACCTTACCACCTTCCAAGTGTTTACACATGATTTCCTTAATTACTTGCTCCATTATCTTCCCTGGCACAGAAGTTAAACTAACTGGTCTGTAGTCTCCTGGGTTGTTTTTATTTCTCTTTTTATAATTGGGCACTATATTTGCCCTTTTCCAGTCTTCTGGAATCTCTCCCGTCTCCCATGATTTTCCAAAGATAATACCTAGAGGCTCAGATACCTCCTCTATTAGCTCCTTGGGTATTATAGGATGCATTTCATCAGGCCCTGGTGACTTGCAGGCATCTAACTTTTTTAAGTGATTTTTAACTTTTTCTTTATTTATTTTATCTTCTAAACTTACCCCATTCCCATTAGCATTCCAGAAAATAATATCCACTCCAAAGTAAAGTCCATTAATTTTTGTATTGACATGCCCAAACACTTCATACTTTGCAAGTGCAGAAGATTAATAATATCAAATGTAAGCTTGTATACCTGACACTTAGCATTTCTATAGTAGGAAGAATGATTTTATTTTTTGATTTATGTGTTTGAATTTGAAGAATTGTACAATACCTGTCCAGTGTATGCAAAGTCCAGGGCCTGCCTTAAACCTAGGCTTGTGACACCATGCAAATTCACTTCATCAGCTCCACTCTCAACCATACAGAGACTGAACATTGCCTAAGAAGAGAAAAGAAACATTTGCAGACATTAAAAATGAGATGGAGGGAGAAACATGAGAAGTTTCAGATGAACACTGTTGATTTTTGCTACCTAACAACCCCTTGCTATTCTCCAGGTAAAACACCTCCATAGCACCATGACTACTATTGAGGTGCCAGGGCTCAAGCAATTTTTTTACATTTATAACTGATGCAGCAAGCCCAGATGTGCCAGAGCTATGAACTGCCAAGCTTAGAGGTGCCGGGGCTCAGCCCTGGCATAAATTAAGCACTGATAAGTTTTCATTATTACGGTTTCCTTTGACTCCCCCTCAGTAAGTAGGTTAGCAACTGAGCTGTTTCACTGATAAAGAAGTGCAAAGACATATCCCTGAAGAGAAAAACTGCAACTAATCCAACAAGATCCAATTCTGAAAGCTTTACACTGAGTAATACTTTACTATGCAAGTAATTCCACTAAAACCAGTGGGACCACTCACATAGTATGGTACTATTCAGTGTAAGTGGGCAACTTGGACCCTGAAAAATCATTCTAATCAAACACCACTAGAACAGTAAATTAGACTTGCAGGTCTATAAAATATTTAAAGAGTTAAAAAAGGCAAGGTAAACCCTCCATGGTTATTTGAAGAAGTAAATTAGTGTATTAAGACAGTTAAAGCATCTTTTTAAGAAGTGGTAATCCTATCCAAATAGCACAAAAGAATGCCAGGAAATTAGAAATAAAAAAGGCAAAGAGGTAACATGAAGAACAGTCATCTACCGATATTAAGGTACACAAAATATTAAAGTACATTAAGAGCAAGGCCACATATGTATGGATGCAGAACTGTTAGGCCCCATTTTTACGCTCCCCAGAAAATGGAATGAGTCAATAAACTCACTCATTTGTCAACAGTGACAAACAAAAAGAAATACTTCAAAGTTTGTAGCTGGCTGCAGAACAGTACTGCATAATTGACCAGGGCACATGATCTTGGTTTCCTTTCTCTCCCACCTTCCTCCAAGGCATAGTTTGCTGACTGAGGAAGGATGCTAGACTTGACAGGCCAAACTTGCATGGCCTATTTGGTTTAAGATCATTCTCTCCCAACATGATTTGGGACTTAAGATCTAAAAATTGAAAATGAGCTCATCAGAGTTCATTTTTAATATTTGCACAGAATGTCATTGAGTTGTAGACGATGTCAATCCCTTCCCTTAAAACAATGTGAACTTCCTCTTAAATTAGAAACTGAAATTTGCTGTTTCAAAAGTATTTTCCTCCCTTAAGGGTGGGGTTTCCTTCCCCACTTTATGAATACTTTCAAGCTCCCAAAGACACTAAGAACAGACATTTCAAATGTTGTGATAATTAATAAAAATATTTTTATTAGGCCTAGTTCTACCTTCAGATACATATGTCTAAATCTCATTAACTTTGGCATGTACATATATGAGGGCAACAATTAGCCCTTGCGTAATACATTATTTGCTCCAACTCATACTACCTTCCCTTCCCCAAGCCTGATCCATGTAACCTCTCTTTATTCATGTCCATCAATGGCTATTAGCCAAGATTCAAGAAGCTGGGAGGGGAAGATGGGTGGATCACTACAACTGCCCCATTCTGTACATTCCTCCTGAAGTTCTGTTACTGGTCAGTATCTTGTTGGAGACAAGATACTGGGCTAGGTGGACCATTGGTCTTACTCCAGTATGGCAGTTCTTATGTTTATGCAGCACCATTTTGGATTGTCAAATAAACTGCAATCTGCCTCGTACTGGCTATTTGAGTGGTGTGGCTAGGGATGTGACTGAAGCCACAGACCACTAATTGAGTGTTGAAGCAGAAACATTCACTTATCAGCTACTGCAGAGAGCCACCCAGGCCCACACCTTCTCTTTGAGATGGACTCCAAGGGTGAAATCCTGATCCTATTGAAATCAATGGCAAAACTCGAGCTGATTTCCAGGTTGCATGTGTCAATCATATATGGCAGTGGGAGTGACATGATGGGAGGCACCTGGTGTGGAGGGTGAGCTCTTCTTGTCTGAGTGACAGCCAAGAAGTTATTGAAGAGGTCGAGGAGCTCCTGAGCCTACCATCCTAGCTAACATCTCCCCATAACTAGCCTCAAGACCCTCACATCCCCAAAAATCAGCCTTTTTTTAGGGCTCATACTGAGTTCTCCTATAGTCTCTCTCCCTTCCACATACTGCTGAGCAGGGGTCATTGCAATCCAAATGCTAGTGTAGCTAGTGAGAGAAAAACACTAGGGCAGGATTCAGAGGGGCCAATCATGGGGCTACATGAATTTCCCACCCCCATCAGTGGGTCTGCAGGTCCCAACTCTATAGCCCCTTATATCACTACTAAAGTCAATGGAAGACACAAGAGCTCAGCACCTCTAAAATCTGGTGCATGGTATCTCAGTTGAGACTGAGGAGTTTCAGTACAAAAATTGAAGCACCCAAAAATGTGTGTCCACTTCCAAAAGCATTGTTCTGATTGCCACTGAAATGAACTGTTCTGAAATGAATTTGTTCCCTGGCAGTGATCCAATTTAAGCAAACATGCCATTTATCAAGGTACTTGTTCTGCTCTTCTGCAATTTGTATTTCAATTAAAATTTTATCAGGGTTTTCCCTAACTGGCAGTATAATAGAATATGTGTTAAACTAGGTATCACATTTACACAGTAAGAAATAGTCATTCTAAGTTTACCCAACTGAAAAGAAATCAGAACTGAAAAATTCAATGACTTGTCCAGCTCAGTAAAAACTGTAGTTTATTAATTACCATGCATGTCACCCAAAATACCAGTTGTCATTTATTTGTATAGTATGCCAGGATGGCTATTTCATTCTGGCTTTCAACAATATTTCTCACCCTTGAGCAGGTTATAGCTACAATCTTCTTCCTTGCATTAATCACATAACACAAAAAGTCTGCATTATGAATCCTCTCCCTCCAATGTGCTCTGTTCAGTGCCATGTTTTCTACCACATCACATGCTGGCATGTCTTCATTTATGACATCCCACCACTTCTCTGCTTAGCCTGTCTTTTTCCTTCAGTCTGATCTGTTGGACTCTCTTACCTACAGTGTTGTCAGAACTGCACTTTATAGCTACAATATGTAATATTGAAGTATGTAGCTCACCTGGCTAGCTGCAGATCTCTTGTTGCCCTCCCCTCCCCCAACTGAGTTACTGTAAACATTAAAACTAGAAAGGTAGCAGTTTCCAAACATATGAACTGCAAACCTGTTTGTAGGGAGTGATTTCACACAGCATGAAAAGCACTCTAACCAAAATGATGAAAAGTATTCTGTAATGGGGTGTAGGATGCCATGTAGTGAAGTCATTTTAAATGTCAGTCCATAACCTGTGGAATATAGCAAATGACTCAAAATAACCATCACTCCTTTCGGAAATAATTGCACAGAGCTGTGTGGTGCCCCACATCAGATCTCTAAATAAAGTACTTTGAACTGGTAATTTATAAATACCCTATCATTCAAAAGCAGTGGGTTTTGTTATGCACAAAATATGATTATTAAGTTTTGTTATTTTCTTCAGTCAGAAAGCAAACACCAATTAGATCCTATCCAATAATTGTCAGAAGACATTAGAAGATAAGTTTGTTCTGTTGAAATTATCTCCTTACTGTTTTATCCTAATTATTCTCAGACCTTGTCTGAATCATAAACCACTTATTTTTTTCTTAAATTTAGGGCCTTAGTTGGTGAATCTAAAAAAAAATTTAGGAAAAAAAAAAGATTAACACCAGCTGCTGCTCACAAATGTCAGGGCTAGCAGGGTTCTGATGTTATTTTGCTAAACTTCTGCACTTCAAAGAAAGAATTCACATTCCAAACACTACACCACAACTAAGTATTTACATTTTCATATATTCAAATGATACACATGTCATTAGATTTAATTAAAACATATTGATGATACAGAATTTAAACTAAAGCACAGTTACAGAGCTTATTCTGCCTCAGTGCAAGCAGGAAAAGAGTGCTATTCAAAATTGGTTATGCACGTGCAAATCCACATTATTGCTAATGATATGGTGGAAAATGATTTGTGCATCAACTATTATTTATTATAAAGAGTAAATTACCGTTCTAGCACCAGGCATTGTTGCAGTGCTGACTACCTGTTTACTTAGTATGAAGTGTGGAACTGTGGAACAGAAAAGTAACAGCAACAATATGGAACTCATTTAAGATATGCAGAGCTAGATCTTCACTCATTGTAGTCGGCAAAGCTGCACTGGCTTTGATGTAACTATGCTGGTTTATTCCAGCTGAGGATCTGGCCTGAAATTGGAAGGAAGTTTCCAGAAGTTCCCTATTATTATTATTATATTATATTTCAAAGCTCAGAAACACCAGTGCAAACACTTTAACAAACTATTCTGAAGTTACATAAAGGATATATTGTTGTATTGGCAAAAAAACAGCAATTTATACCAGATACAATTTACTTGGCTGATTATCTGTACTTTCTTTCCTACTAGGGCCAAATCCTGGTCTCACTAAAATCAATGGCAAAACTCCCATTGACTTTGATGAGAAAAGGATTTTGCTCTAATTACAGATATTTTGTATTGGGGGGGGAGGAGAAACTATTTCCCCACAGCCCATATTCCCCCTCTACTTAAGCTCACTACCGAGTCAATATCACTTCAGAGTGTGTTGCCAGTGACTACACTGTTTCAAATATAGCAATATAATATAAGAGCTTGTTGCTGTTGTCAAAAAAGAAAACAAGATTGCATGAGGAATGCAAGGTTGCATAAAGAATAGTATGGTAAATATTCTCCATATTATTATATGCCTTTATCTAAAACAATGGTGCAGCCTCCTCTAGAATACCGTGTGCAGGTCTGATCATCTCCATCTCAAAAAGGAGATCACAGAACTAGAGGGGATTCAGGGAAGGGCAACAATTATGACTGGGGCAGGGAAAAATTCTCATCTGAAGAGCGATTGAAACGATCCGGATTGTTTACCTTAGAGAGGAGATGAAAAAGAAAGGACACGATAACAGTATGTAAAATAATAAATGGTCTGGAGAAGGTACATAGGAAACTTCTGTTCTCCCTGTATCCTAACACAAAAACAAGGGAACATTCAATGAAATTAAAAAGATGGCAAATTCAAAAGCTGATGCAAGGAAATACTTTTTCATGCAATGAACCACTGAACTGTGGAACTCACTGTGACAAGATGCTGTTGAGGCCAATAAGAGTCAGAAAGGGATTTTACAAAGTATGACACCCTGTACCCCATGTTCACCACTTGTATATGGTTATGGTATGTTTTTTTTTGTTTGTTTGTTTGTTTTTAACTAAGTATGCCTTGTGAGGTATCATTTGAAAAGCCATAATCTGTTGAGCATCATTATCCTGTTAAAATGTGTGTAACAATATTGTATGTCGGTTAAAAGATTTTGCTATATGTTTGTTACTGAAACATGTTGTAATTCTGGGGAACATTCACAGACTAGCTCCCCAGTGTCAACAAAGGACTGACCACAGTTAGAAAACTATTAACTACTGAGGCAACCATTCACTGTCAGAGGGTACTTTAAATCAAAGATTTGAATATCATCCCTCACATACCCAGAAGGTATGAATAAGAAATATACAATTCACGTAGAAGATACTTCGAATCTCAAGTAGGCCACACACTGATTGTCTGTGCCCCTGCAGGGGGTAATCCTCAAACAGAGGAGGAGGATATAAAAATAAGAGACAATGGCTTCCCCATTACCTCTCCTCCCCCACCTCTACTCAGGGAGCAAGATAGTTAGTTCAATGATGTTTCTTTGTTTGGAAGACTGGGGGGACTGCTGTAAGCTTTTGGGTGAGAGAAATCTTTCTGCTTTCTAATCTTATTTAGCTTGGTAAAGTTTAGGAATTAGATTGTGGTTTTATTCTTTATTTCTTTGGTAACTAATTTTGTCTTTTATGCCTTAAACACTTATAGTCACTTAAAATCTATCTTTCTTTAGTTAAGAAACTTGTTTAATTATTTATCAAATCCAGCATGGTTTTGGTTGAAATGTCTGGGGAATCTCTACTCAGGTTAACAAAAGCTGTTGCATAATCATTACTCTTTGATGGAATGACTTTAATGAGTTTACACTGTGGGAGGGGGCATAAACAGTAGAAGATGTACATTTCTGCGGTGAAAGGCTGGAACTGAGGAATATGCTAGGGTTGCCCTGTATCTGTTTCATGAGTGGCTGGGAGAGCATTCATGTAACTTTGCTGTGTGAGCAGAGCCTGGAGAGGCTGCTTTTCACAAGCAGAGCAGTGTAAGAGACACCCTGGCCTGGAGAATTAAGGTGACAGCAGTTCAGTGGTCCCCCAGCTTGAACCCTGGGAATGTCATACAGGGATTCTAGATAACAAGAATATCCAGAGTTATAACAGCCAATGCTAACATACATGATGGAAGTGGTTTAATATCTCATCTTTCAGGGCTGTAGTCAGTCTCCAACTACTAGGATTGGGGCATTCTTTGCACCTTTCTCTGAAGCTCCTGATGCTGGTCACTGTCAGATGCAGGATGCTAGACTAGATGGACAACTTGCCTGATGCAGTGCAACAATTCCTATGTTCTTTAAATAAAAGTATCTGAAATGATTACTAGAAATACTGTCGCAAAAAAAGACATGAAAAATAAGTACATCTAAACAAGCTTAAACTTTTTGGCTGAAGTCCCTTCCCCAGACTCAAAACAAATTATAGTATAAACAGACTATGTATATTGATCTACGTGGTATTAGAGGTGTAGGGAATAGTAATCGTCATCTGACTCACAGGCAGGGGCAGAGCAGTTTCAGAGCCACACCATGGCTGCTACTTCAGCCCTGGATTGGAATAAGGAGTGTGTTCCATGCATGCTATGTGTAGGGGTTCATTGCCACTGGGTCAACATAAATATGGACCGCGTAGGAATATTAACAAGTGGCCTCCAGCTCACCTTCAGACCCTCAACCCTCCATGCAGAACTGGTACAGATCCCAGATCTGCTGAGCTTTAGAGCCAGAGTCTTATACCACTCTCATTACAGTAGTATCTGAGTGTCTTCTAGTAGTGCATTAAACAGTATGACTGACATCTGTCACATGTATTTTATTCTCTCTCATACTCTCTCCAGGGTGAGAACTGTGTGTACAGTGGAGTGTTTTGGTTTGGTGGTGCTTTCGTTTTACCTTTTAAAAGCTACATGCTGCTGTTTATCTTGGAGAAGGCAAGGTCAAAGAAGTACTCCTTGCATTTGGTGCAGAAGGTGGTGAGGTTTGTGATGGTCCTTAGTTCCCGTGGGAATCCCTTCAACGGGGATGGACTGGCCCCAAGAAAGTGGTCTCCTGCCCAGAAGAGCTTTATCCTGTAAATCCTTCCATGGTGCTTTCATCCATCAACAAATTTCACACACAACCTAATATGAGTGAAAGGTTAACCCAGCATGAAATCCCCTCTCAAAGACCCATACAAGCAAGGGAGTTCAGAATTCCAGTTGAAATTCAGTGCATATGCTCAGTCCTTAATTCATCCTACTGTGCCTGAATATTATAGTAGATACAGTATGCACATATGGATCATAATATTCTGTTTTGAAACTTTTGCAATACTTAGGGAGTGAGTTAAGCATGAACTGTCAAAATCAGATTTCAGATGCACCTCTGAATTGTTCGGTTTTATAAGATTAAGTAAGTCTATCAATAGTGTTTTTATGTAGTGGTAGTATCTCAGTTTATTTTCCCCATAGTACAGTTAAAGGGGGGTGGGGGACATCTCAGCTGGATGCACAGTAACAGAAAAGATATAAACTAAATACTAAATATTTAGACAATTGTCAAAATCTGCCTTAAATTTACTCAGCTCATAGTCAACTGTATCATATTTGATTTGAATATATGTATACAGTGTCTTTTTAAAAAAGTGAATGAAGTTTAATGTAAATCTATAAAATCATTGATCAGACTTTGCTTGCACAAAAAATATTGGAGAATGCCCCTCTCTTCCACCTAAATGAGGCTTTTGTGGACCCAGCTGTCCTCTCAGTTTCATCTTTTCAGTCGCTGTTCTGCTACCCTCCCCCTTCCACTCAGTCAATGAGAGTATTAATACTGCATAAAATTAGGTATTTGTTTGTCTTTGCTGAGCAGGGTCATAGTTTGTTTACCCAAACGGCGAAGCGGGGGTGGGGGGAAAAGCCGCGATCGGTGGCACTTCAGTGGCAGATCTATCGCGCCACTTCATTCTTCGGCAGCAATTCGGCAGCCAGTCCTTCCCTTCAAGAGGGACAGAGGGACCCGCCGCCGAATTGCCACCGAAGACCCAGATGTGCTGCGCTGGTGCCTGGAGCCAGCCTGGTTATTAAACATGTCTTCATTCACAATGGTTTCACCAGAGATCAGAGCATTTTTAGCAGCTATGTGCCTCACCAGCCATTTTTGATGTCCCACCTTTGTTACTATTCAAAGGAAGTCAGCAATCTGCTTGCAGATATTATCCTGTTCCAGATAAGACATACCTATTTAGGAAATACAGCTAGGAGACAACTGCCCTGTGAACTATTTTTATTGATGGAAATTTGTATAGCAAAGCTCTCTTTCAGCATTCTGACTTGAGAGGGTGACAGTAAAATATTATTGAAAAGTTTGAAATACTGCACAGCAAAACTCAAGTGCAAGATAAACATTTTTCCAACTTGTCTGGATTTGCAGTAACTTCCCCCTCCCACCCAGAATATGTTATACATCTGCTTTCACACTAATAATGAAAATTCATACTATCCAACTGTCTCATTCACTTTTTACAGGCTTGTTGGTACCTACTTAAAAAACAAATAGATAAAATTGCATCTGCTCTAAAAAGAGCACAGAAAAATCCATCCTCCCTTCTTTCTCAATTTGAGCTCTGAATTTAACCTGATATGGAATAGGGAACGGGAAAGAGAAAATTATTATTTTCAAATAGGAAAAAGAAAGAAAGGACATAACCTTCTGATAAGCATACTCTCGATAGCCATTTTAAATAATTCTATTTGAGAGTAGCAAACTTCACATTTTTCTACAAATGCAAATTTCTTCAAGAAAATGTATTGCAAAAGCTTTTATGCCAGCAGAGGAATCTGAAATAAAGCAGCGAACAGGATTTTTGATTCATCTAGTATAGTTCTCTCAAGAACTACACTGAATTTTAAGAGCAGTCTAAAAACATGAGAGTCCACTCCTGGGGGGAACCACTTAGATGTATCAGCACAAAAATTATATTTCCATTACACTTTTTCCTGTTCTTAAAGTATCGCCTACAATTAAGTGTTCTGTGTTGAAGACTGAGATTAGAAAAATTGTTAAAAGAAAATTTAGTCTGATAATTTTGATTAAATAATTTACAGTAATTCAGTCAGTTTTCAATGGTTCTTTCCTGTTAGCTGCCATTTATTATTTGTTTACGTTCACAAAACGATGTAATTAAGGAGGAATAAATTATAGCAACTTTTTTTAAAAAATTGCCTTATGAAATCCTTAGCTCTGTACATACATATCAGTATAATACTGTTAGAATAGAATAATGCTCAGCGATTATGTCCAAAGAACTGTAAAAACAATGGCTAATTAAACATACACCTCATCTATGTATGTAGAGACTGTCTAATCCCCATTTTACAGATTGAGAAACTCATGGGTTGCAGGTGTAAGAGGCCAGGGAGGCTAAGCCTCCCAAAAGAGAATGTGGCACCACTCCCTCTGGAGGCATGCCAGTCTGCCGCCTTTGGAGCACCGCCGCTGAAAGAGTGCCCGGGCAGTAGCCCCAACTATGTTGCACCCCAAGGCCCCATTCCCATTCATCCTTTTTCCTGTGTCCCCACCCATGCTGCTCCTCTTCCTGCCCCTGCTCTGCCTCTTCCCCCCTAAGGTCCTGTACTCATGCTGCTACCTCCCATGAACTCCCACCACCTGCCACTTGTGCCTCTTCACACCCTCCTCCCCAAGACCACCCCCCAAGCCCGCTGAGAAGCTGTTGGCTCACAGACCTGGGGGAGAGGGGAAGAGGCGCAAGCAGGGGGGGGGCCAAGAAGAGTGGGTGGAGGGTCTCGGAGGGGGTTGAGAGAAGTGGGCGGTGGAGGACTCGGGTGGGGGGAGGCAAGTGGAAGCAAGCCTCAGGGCAGAGCAGGGGGTGGGGCCACGGTCTGGGAGCCAGTGGTCCCCTCCAGTTCTAGGAAGCTTCTGGGGCTCACCCCCAGCCTCCCCAAATGTAGGAGTCACAAGCCACCCATGGAGAAACTGAAGTACAAAAGGGGTAAAAGCCTCAATTTTCAGAGGTCTTCCATAATTGTGGTTCTCAGTTTCTGGGTGTACAAACTAAGGTATTTTCAAAGGTTGTGAGCTCCTACAATTGCTGTTGACTCCACTGGGAGTGGTGGGTGCCCAGCACCTCTGAAAAATCAAGCCCAAAATATCAGAAGTTGCCACAATCAAGCCATGGGTGTCACCTAAATGTTGATGAATTCAAAATTAGTAGACACTTAAAATTTGACCCCAAGCAACTTGACCAATCTAGGGCTGGTGATCAGTACACAGCATAACACATGCAGATGTAGTGTGCAGCTTCCTTTGTCTGCCCTTCCAGGACCCTCAGCACTGCAGCCAAACAGATCTTCGCACATCAGCCCCCCCATGTACAGAATAGAAAGTAAGATCAGAGCTTACAATTGTATATAGAGCTGTACAAGGGTGATGAGGAGCAGAGGTATCACACTGATGGACCGGATATAAGAACCTACATACAGCAGAACGTCCATCTGGACAGACATTAGGCCTAATTTTCCAGTGCCTTACCTTATGTAGCATCTTACAAATATACAAGGTGAGCACAAAATGGATGTAAATGCTACCAAATCAGAAAAGTAATGTTTAGCAACACTTTGCATAGGTATAAGCCACTACATGAGATACAAAGCAGTGGAAAATTTGGCCCATTGATTTGATCAATGCAGCAGTGCAAATAGAAGGCAGCTTCTGCAACCACATTTAACAGACTCTTTCAAAATGTGCAGGTTTAAAAACCAGAGTCCAGGGAAGAAGAAACAAGAAATCAATGTCCAAGTGCCTAGAAGATGCAATTTCATTCACTGCCATAAGTGATGGGATGCCACATTCCTGTCTGCCTTGGAATTACTTTTCCACATATTCATTCAAAAGAATCAAAGCAGCAGATGTCCAATGTCTGTGATAATATCAGGTTCATCCCTGTTTGTATACATTATTCTCTCAGCTGTGTCTTGCATATCAGATACTAAATCATCACAAACTAATTAAATTGACTATCAATTTATGCAGCAGTTTGCATCAGCCAAATGTGTGGGCTAATTCTATGTGAGTCAGAGTTCTTTTTTAAGATGATGAATAGAATTATGGCATGTACATTGGCTCAGAGGATTGTTAAAAATCAATATAAGATCAAATGGACAGGTTTAAAAAAACCCACACACAAACCTGCATCTAGTCCACTAAATTAGGGTTGTGAAAAAAACAATTTTATTTTTATTTTAGAAAAAAAACAACCTATTTACTTTTTAATGGATTTTAATGGGGTTTTTTCTGTGAGTTTTCATTTTTTAACTTCTACATCACTCCAAATTATTTATAAGGACATAACATTTTTGAAAGATTTTTGATATATAGAATCAAACGTTTTTATTTAAATCCTTGTTTAAAACTTTATTCTAAAATATTAACAGGAAAGTGATGAGATCAGCAAGAAACTGGTTATACTTATTGGGAAGTAATATGGTATTAGAATTGTATGGAAGCCTGAGGGAAAATAAGTAGAATCATTGGTGATTGGAGAGAGAAGGAATAACCAATGTTTAATGACAGTTGATTATACCTATTAAAGAGAGAGGAGTGGTTGGAACTGTGACCCTTTTAGGGGAGGACTACATTTTCTAGAACATAGAAACTTCTAGAAAGTGGGAAAGGCAACTGATAACATGGTTCTCTCTATAGTGCTGACTCACTTACCACTAAAAATGGAAAATAAGGTGATTTCACTTGGTGGCTGCTTCTCATTCTAACTGTAGTAAATGTGAAAGCTGCTGATCAATACTGCAAACAGGATTGGTGATTAGAAATGATCAAACATCAGTGGATGTATGAATGTATCTGACTCAACATGCCTCAAGTAGAAGGAAGTGTAAAGAAACAAGTGATTGAATGAACTGAAGTAATGGGACAGAACAGAAAATAAAAATACAAATTTTGACTATATTTCTTAAGCAGCAAGATAAGAATGATTCAGCCTTATCACAAGATCTACTGAAAATGAGTTTCTTTGCATTCTTCAAGATAAAAATGTACCAGTGAATGCAATTTTGTCTATTCAAGTAGAAGAGATCAACACTGACTAGTTGGATGATTCTGCAAGCGAGACATTATCAACGGCATCATCACCATCAAAATATATGCATTTTAACCACAAGTCCTCTCCATAATTAAGGCACAAAACTGGGATTCAGGAGACCTGCATTCAGTTCCACACTCTCCCATAGACTCCCTGTGTGACCCTAGGAAAATCAACTAACCTTTGTGCCTCACTTCCCCATCTGCAAAATGGGGATAATAATCCTATCTTATTTATTTAGATTATAAACTCTTCAAACTGTTACTATGTGTCCATCTAGTGCTTAGAACAGGGGCTTCTGGTCACTACTGGAATACGACTAGGGTTCCTGGGTGCTATGATAATACTAATAAATAAAAAATAAATCTAGTTTTCTGTATGCTCTCCTGAGACACTTCCTAAGAGTGCAATTACTTCCATAAAATATTTCACTCAATTGGTGTTAATATGCTTTGAATTAAGGCCAATTCTGTTGTTCTGCTCAACCCCACCTATGAGACAATTTAAGTCACTTTAGTTCACTCCCACATCTTTGATGCTGATTGCCACTTCGATCCTACTGTGACAGATGTCACCCAACCTCCCCCGGATAATCTCCAGTGTTATCCTTATCTGGAAGGCCAGAAACCTGACACTTACGGTCCTGAAGCGTGTAAGTATTTCAGAACCTTTTCCTCACAATCAGAGTAGACAGAGAGAATGGAAAGTTGGTATAATGTGAATGTGGGTGCTTTCTCCACGTCTTTCACTACAACACACACAAAAAGTGAATATCCAACTGGAAGATATGAACTTAATATGTCAGCCCTGACGCTCAACTTCTCTATTTTCAGAGAAGATAAGTTCTCTGTTAAAAACTGTGTCTGCTATTTTTCCAGCAAAACAATGTCACAGTATACTCTATAACACACATACATGATGGCCAAAGCAATCCAAGCAGGAAAGTTCTCGGTCTTCGCTGGCACAAGTTAACCAATACATATATATGCCTTCCTGCCACACTTAGCCCTCTCCTCACAGATGAATAACTCCATAGGCACTACAATTGGACAGTAGCTGGATAACTTGTTTGGCAGACACATGTGTTAGAGATGGTGTAATGCCATTATTTTTATCATGAGAGGTGAGATATCTTTTATTGGACCAACTTCTGTTGATCAGAAAGACAAGCTTTCAATAACATTGCATACTTTTTACCATGTAATTTACAAAAGTTATCCCAAGAATGTGAGAGATCTTCATAACTGGTTACTATAATCAAACACCACCAAAAATATGCTGGTGCACAAAACAACTGTACATCTGTTCTGACTTTCTAGCAAGTTAACTGTTACTCACAATTCCCTACCATGCCAAGCTTTTCCTTAACTTAGATTGTAAAATCACATACCGTGGAAAGTAGTTTTTATAACTTTTTTTAGGTGAGCAGAATCAGCACTGTAGATTTTTTAACTATCCTCCACACTTTCACAGTGACTACCTAGACTGGTCTTTTTTATTTAATAAATTTAGTACCTTCATTTTGTAAGTACTATATTTTGTTTATACTTGCTTTCCACAGTACACACATTTATGTCTATGCTCTGGTGTTCCCCATCAGTTTTATTCCCCTCTCTGTTTTAGGTAGTTCATAGTTTGTATGATCTAACATCCCTCAGCCCGCACTGCTTCCCGCCGCCCCCATTGGCCTGGAGCGGTGAACTGCGGCCAAGGGGAGCCACGATCGGCTGAACCTGCAGACACGGCAGGTAAAAAAAACCAGCCCAGCCCGCCATGGTGCTTACCCTGGCGGGCCACGTGCCAAAGGTTGCCGATCCCTGCAATAGTCCAACCAACGCTGAAGAAACCCTGAAAACTGCAGTGCTAACCAACCACTATCCAGTGTCAACCTTCCATTCCTGAGCAAGCTCATAAAGAAACTAGCAAATGGCCAAGATCATCTAGCTGAAGCCAACATTCTAAACCCACCACAGTCTGGATTCAGGCCAGAACACTGAACTGAAACCACTTCAGTGGCACTGATGGGTGATCTGCTCCTGTCAACGGAAACAGGACAGACATCAATTTCCATCCTCCTGGACCTCGACACTGTACTGCTGTCTTGCCTGAAAGAAGTGGCAAGAGTTCAGGGTAAAATGCTCAAATGGCTTTAGTCCTTCCTGGAGGGATGCTCCCATCACTACTCCTCCACTGCTAGATTCCTCACTTTGTGGTGTTCCACAAGGCTAAATTCTTTGTCCAGTCCTTTTAACCATCTACATACAACCACTAGGTGATCTGGTCAGACAAGGTGGACTCAAGTGCCAGCAATATGTGGATGACATATCTTTTACGATATCTGATTACATCACTAACAGTAAGATGGCTCAGTGGTTGGCTGAGATCAGCTTATGGATGGAGAAGAATTAGCTAAAGCTGAACCCAAGCAAGACAGAAGAGATGCGGGTGAGCAGAGAAGAGGAGTTTGCAGTCACAGTGAGTCTTCTTTGACTGGAAGTTCATATCCACAATTGGTCAAGAGAGTCTGTGTCCAAAAGTACTCTTCGATTCCTCACTGACACAGAGCTCATACATTGCAATGGCTTCAAGTAATGTTTTCTACCATCTTCGGTTAGCTACAAGACTCCATCCCATCCTGGCAGACATTAGCACATTATAACTGTCTTCCACTCCCTATGCTGGCTTCCCACAGAATTTCGCATTAAGTTCAAGGTCTTGGTCCTTATCTTCAAAGCACTCCACCGCCTGGTCTGAGGATACCTGAAAGACCGGGTCTGACACCTTCACTCCTCTGGCACAATGAAACTCTCAATAATGAGAGTAAATCTCATCTGTATGGGGGAGAGAACCTTTTCTGGAGATAGTCGAAGACTGTGGAATTAACTCCGCCAAGAACTAAAGACCATCATAAACCTCACTACTTTCCTCTCTGAGTGAAAGGCACATTTCTTTAACCTTGCCTTCTCTAATGTAAACACAGAGCAATGCATATATTTATTTAATACAGAATTAGAAAAAATTCTACCAAAACAAGACACCGCCCCCACTGTACATGCTTCCCCCTCAGGGGAGAAGATGAGAGAACAAACAATACATGAAAGATGTGTAGTCCTTGTTGCTTAATGTGCTTGGATATTATAGTGATGATCACAGTAAAAGAAACTATAGAGAATAGAATGTTTGGTTTGGAAATTCCATTCCTGTAATTAGCATTCCCTCTCATGCGCGCTCCACTTTCAGGTCAGGTGAAAGCCTGCTTTTCTTTCAATTTTTACAATGGGGTGGCACCCGCCTTTTTCAAGCGCCCCCACAGACAATAGTTTTTGTAAATTCTTCAGTGACTAAGCCCTCCAGCTGAGTCACGTACACTGCCCCGCCCCCTTCCAGGGTATACAGTCTCTAGTTCTTTCTCATGGCCCTTGTATGGGGCCATAGCACCAAAACTTCCCCCCCGGAGGCACTGCCTTTTTTAACAGCCTACTAGGGGCCCATCTCTATACCCTCATTTGGTGTCTTCTTGGCAGCCCACCCTTGGCTCAGTTTTCAACCAAACCAGCAGGGCCCATCACTGTACCCTTGCCTGCTCTGGCTAGGTTCTGGGCTCAGTCCCCTGTGGTCAGCCTGCCTACACTGACCTGTCCATGGTCCTGCTGCTCTTTCATCCAGCCAGGCACTTCATCTTCAGCAGCCTTCCCTGGATTCAGTACTGCCTGCAGTGAGCTGTCCATGGTCCTGCTGCTCTTCCAGCCAGGCACCAGGATCTTCCATTTCGAGCTCCAGGCAGCAACTGACCACTCTGCCTCTGCTGCTTCCTTTTATATGGCCCTTCTGGCTCTTTATATTGGCCACCCCAGCAGCCCCTCTGATCGGTTGCTTCTCTGCAGTCATTCTAGGCCACCAAAAGGACTTCTCCTCTGCTCTTTTGGGGGGCAGGGTGAGGGAGGGCCACAAGGCCTCCAGCAGGGCCTCTAGCCCACCTTGTCACAGTTCCATTTTCCAATAATAGGTGCCAATCTACAACTGAAATACCCGAAAAAATATTTACCATAAGGATTTTATCTTTTTAATTAAAATAGCATCTTGAAATATATTTCAGTATTTAAAATGTATAACTCAGTGAGAAGGACACACATATTGGAATCTTGTGTAGTGTAGAGCGGTTAGTAGAGAGCAGAAAATGTAAGAGCACAGGAGATTGCTATAGTTCTTCCAAAGTTAGGTTAACTTTGAGATCACATATAATGAATTGTCCTAACAGTCTAAATCAATCAGTTTGAGATTAATAATATTTTATCAATATTTGCCTATGCTGAGAAGGAAAGCCCTCAGTTTAGTTCCTTATATTATCTCCTTTTTTCAGCTTTCATTTTACAGCAAATGTTTAACATAAAATGGCTAACAGAAAGACACTAGATTTGCTATCAACACTTTTCAATAGCATCCTTTAGAAGAGAAAATGCTGAAATTGTTCTAAAGCTATTCTGTGTTTTGTTGACATTATAGTTTTGTTTCCACAGATGGAGGTGGGTGTTAAAATCTATAATATATTAGGGCCAAGATTTCAAAATGCATTAGTTATTTTGATAGTTCAATTTCTAGGTGCCCAGCTTATTCTTTTTATGGTGATAGCACATATGGACCCCAATCATTAGGACTCCATTATGTTAGACACTGTACAAACACAACAACAAAAGACTTCCTGCCCCAAGAAGCCTAAGCTTTTTCAGTGGACCTGATTTTCAGAGGACAGGGATCCACACGGTCTAAAAAAAACAGGCCCCTTCACATTATCTCCAACTGGGCATCAAAAAGCATGAATCACATTTGAAAATTTTGGCCTAACCTAGCTTTGTGTTTCCCAATGTTCTTCTGACAACATTATCACGTGGTATTAAAACCAAACTTGAAAATAAAATAGGAATAATAGCTAGATCTGATTGTACTAGCTCTTAAGCACACAGTCTCCTTCATTTATAAGTAGCAGGATCTTAAAACTGTCCTTGTTGGTTTCAAAAGCATGTTGACAAACTGCTATAACACCTTTCATTGGTCTTAGCTCTTTTGGGGACTGACTTTTGAAAACTAAGCACATGCGTCACCTTAAAGACCACAAATATCCTGTCCCAACGCATATGAAGCACAGTTAAACCTACATTACAGGACCAGGATTGGTCAGACAGGAGGACAGCTAGGATATGCTGGAGGAAAGGAAAGGACTACCACATCCATTATCCTGCATAATCACATTAGACCCTCCATTTAAGTGTGCGTGGAGGGGGGTGAGGGAGGGAGGAGGTTCGTTAGAATTCTGGTGGGGCAAATTCCACTCAGAGTACTTGTGTCCCATCCACATAATGAAAGTGTGATTTAGACCACTGTGATACACAAGCAAGTAGCTCCATCTGGTGAAAGGGTACCAATTAGGAGCTATGCTAAGCTTGTCTCAGATAGAAGTTACTCTTTGTGTATGGTATAAGAAGCTATACAACAGAACACATCTACAGATATTCAAAATAATTAAGGTCCTGGATCTCAGCTCCAATCAAGGTAGCTCAGTCTGGTCCCAGGAGCCATTTAGAATTAATTGTGGGACTGGCCTCTGGAGGGGATTATAGTTCAATAT
Organism: Malaclemys terrapin pileata; assembly: GCF_027887155.1. Taxonomy (NCBI): domain Eukaryota; kingdom Metazoa; phylum Chordata; order Testudines; family Emydidae; genus Malaclemys; species Malaclemys terrapin. The sequence continues at coordinate 135,656,982 of NC_071507.1, forward strand.
AAACTCTCAAACTTCCAGTAATACTTGATTTCTGATTATGTAGCCCTCATGCATTTTGAAAACCCTCCTGAATTCCTACAGATCTTTGGTCATGTGCTGGCTCTGAGAATAAGATAATTAAAACTCATTCAGTTCATAGAGGGTAAGTGGAAAGTGAGTAGGTGGAAGGGCCAGGAGGCAGATACAGGAAATTGTGGAAATGGCCATAGAGGACTATCTAAACACAAATGGAGGTAAATGTGGTTTTGCTACCTTCACACTGTAAAATGAATGCGTAGGGGCGCAGCTCCCAGCTCAACACACACATTGTGCCAAACCCCTCCGAAGAGCACCCCAGTGCAGGTCCAATGAGCTTGAGCTCACCTAAATGTACATTTAAGATTTTTCAGGGTGTATGGTAGAGAGGTTTGTGCTATAAACACAATCCTGCAGTATAGCTATACCCATAGAAACTTCTCTAAGGGCATGTCTACACTAGAGATACAACAATCGCCATAGCTATATCAGCACCATAGCCCATAGCATAGACACCACCCACACTAAGAGAAAGGTTTTTTCTGCTGGTATAAGAACACCTCCCACCCTAGCTACTTGGACGGAAGCATTCTTCCATTGACATACCTCTATGTACATCGAAAGTTATGTCAGCATAGCTACATTGGTCCAGGTGTGATTTTTTCCCCCACACATGGCCTAGTGTGAACCAAGGCCAACACTCCATGAAGTGCTTAAAACTGCCCGAAAAATACTCACTGCAACTGATTATTCGGTACTTCAAGTGTCATAGCTACAATGATATCCTCTTATTTCAAAGGTTAAAATGCTATATACATATTGGTTCAATTCTTTTAATGTGGTTAAAAATCATTTGTTTTCAAGGGATTTTTTTTAAAGTCAATCTGTACTTCTCTAATAACCTTCATGGATTTTCAAAACTAAGAACCTTTACTTGCTCAAGTAATTTCCCCCATTTTCTCTGCCTATTCAGGGAAAGTTCAATGTGAAAAGTTGAAGAATTTAATCATCTCACTGCATAGCACTACCTTTGTCTGCACTACTGTAAAATCCTTTTTTCTGGCATCAAGAGCTTTAAATTTTAGATATTATAATTATTCTGCTATGAAGCCAATTTATAGTGGTGACAAATCCCATTACACATTCAAATCCAAATGTAGTGGCCTATGATAGAATACGTCAATTACCTTCAACTCTTGTAACCTCAGTGTGACAGTGAAATAGTATTTGAGAATCCAAACAGGATGTACTTTTTATAGTCCATAACTACATTGAGCAGTTTTAATCTTAAGACTTGCTACTAGAAGTACCCTTAATTTATATTGTCATATTGGTTCAGCAATAGTTTAATAAATAGGACCAAGTGTGAAATCTGCTCACTGAGCACTTTTCTTTTGTCTTTCATCTCCTTTACCAAGAAACCCTAAAATATTAATTAAAGCCTAACAGCCAAATAAAAAAAAAAAAAAAAAAAAACAAATGTCACGCTTGTGCTAAATTAAAGGTCATCCCAGTTCTCATCATGCCAGTAGCAACTGAGCTGCTGTCCTTTTTATGTAATTTCCTCCAGAATAAGTGGCTCTCTAAATAATTTCTTCATTCTTAGTTAGCACACTAAACTTGGCCATGCTCATTTGTCATTTGGCTTTGTTCTTTATAGCCAACATTCAAACTATAGGCCTGATCCAATGCCAATTGAAATCAACAGAAAGACTTACATTGACTTCAGGTCCTCAAAGCCAGATTTTTAAAGGTGATTAGGTGCCTAAAAATGCAGTAAGGCACCTAGTGGGATTATCAAAAGTGCCCAGACACCTCACTCATTCATTTCAGAAATAGCTTTGAAAATCTGGCCACGACTTCAATGGGAATTGAACATACTCAGCACTGTATAAGCATATTGCTGCCTCCTCCCATTCCTTGTTTCCAGATGCTAAATTGATATCAATGGAGCTAAAATATAAAATATTTTTCAGTATTACTTTTCCAAGTAAGCAGTTGCTGAAATTGCCACAGATATATTATGAAATGGTGAATATGAAGAGGGGTGGCCTGCTCAATTGCAAATAGGAGAGTAGGTGGTCGACAAAATAATCTGTTTTAAAATGTGGTCCATGCTATGGGAAAGTTTGCAAATGGACTCTGTAAGGATTTTTCCTAAGCACTCTTGTGATTATTAGGCCTAAAAATGTACCCCAGTTGTAAGTTCATATGTGAAAAGCATGTGCATGTTCATAAGATATAAATAAAAGGTTTTTTTGCCTGCTTGGAAATTAACCATGGTCAAGAAGTTCTCAATAATGAATGTTATGAACAAGTGCAAGAGAACCAGACAGAGAAACGGGATTAGTCCAAACAACAAGGACCTGCTGATATGGTTCAAGGACTGTTGAAATCATGATGGTAAAACCAGAAGATTTGATCCGTTAATTTCTGGCTTCACAATTGGTGTGGCAGATATTAAGCCTAACTGGTGGACAAAATATTGAGGTGATGAACTATGCAGCCCACTTTTTCCCCAAGACAGAAGGAGCAGACCACACTGAAAGTTTTTCTTCCTCAGAGGAAGGCCCATAGGGTTTGCTCTTGTTCAAGGAATTTTGTTTTTCCACTTGTGAGTTCTGAAAATCACCATATCATCATGACATCCAACTCTCAGCCCATCAGTAGGGATACCCAAGGCCGACTCTAGGTTTGCCGGCTCTAGGAATGCTGCCCCTGGAATTGTGCTGCCCCAAGCATGTGCTTGGTTTGCTGGTGCCTAGAGCCAGTCCTGGGGATACCTAATTGCCGGCACCGCAAAGATCTTGTTCTGCCTGTCTTCATTTTGGGTCACTTTCTGTTCCCGCTCCTTTCTCCTATCTCTCACTCTCTCAGCTTTTCATCAAATCTTGAAATCAACTGCACTGCATCAGCCCAGAGAGATAAGATGAACACAATTCTGTCCTGTCTAAGGAGAAAGGACCCAACCAGATGATGTCTCTGACCAGTATATGAACCAGAGTCCAAGCAACATGTGTCGTAGTCAGCCTAACACCCAAAGCATCCATTTGTAATTGACCAGCTCTCCAGTGTTCAAAAAACATCAACAAAAGCCATAATTCCTCTCTTTTCTATCCTCTCTCTCCTCCACCTTGTGTCTGTCTGTCTGTCTTATAGAAACAGAAGTGAATACTCTTCACATATCTGGACTGAGAGTAAAATTAACCCTTTCCTTTTCATAAAAGAATGGTTGTTAATAAAAGTAAAGGGACTTTGATACTTTGCCTCCAAAAAGATATTTTAAAGTTTCTGACTGAATCTGTTTTGCATAATCACTCCATTTTAGTTTCAATATAAATGCTTGCTTTAATTTCTTCTTTCTTGTGTTCGATCAATAAACTTCCAACTTTAGACTGTATTATTTTGGATGTTTCCAAGGAATCAAGTAAAATAAATGCCTCTGTAGAAAAAAAACTCCCAAACCTAAGTATCACCATTTTAATGTTGAGTTGATAAATGCCTTTACTTCTTTTGGCCATTGAGATCAATGGAACAGCAATACATAGAAAAGGAAACTTTCACAGAAGGTTTTTAACAACTGTGTCTATTTTTGACGAGATCACAGATTGGATTCACAAGGATGACATTTGTCAAATGTAAAGAATAAAAAGTTAAGTGATTAAAGAAAGGGAAAGCAGGAAAAGTACAGCTCCCACTCCTCTGTTGGATGCAGAGGGGAGTTCCGCCTCCTTGACTGGTGCATTGAGAACTCCTCCCTGCTCTATGCGCTGGCTCATAACTGCTTTGATGTTTGGATTTTAACAAATGCAGGACATGGATGATTTAGTGCTTCTGGAGCTTGATGTCAAAATGTACAGGATTAACAGTCATATAGGATCGATTCATCTACAGAACAAGTAAAAACTTCCTCCCACAGAACAAGGAAAACCATTAATGCTCCTCAGCCACATTTTAAAAGAGAACTACCATGTCAGGATGCAGACAGACAGACAGACAGAGGGTCGATTCTAAGGTGAGCAGTGTGGTTGCCCCAAATGCCAACTTCCAGGGGTCGACAATCTGATTGGTCGTCCATTTTTTGCTCTGCTGATGACTGTTCAGCCATTTATTTTGGGGGTTTTTTTGCACTGGCCAGCAAAAGAGCTAGGGACACTCCTGCACAGAACTTCTTGCATACATGACTAGATAATTTTCACTTACTTCACTAGATTTTATTTTTTTTGAAGATGTGAAGCAGAGTGGCAGAGATGGTTGCAGCTACTGTTTTGTTAATAGTGTCTAATTCTTTTCTACTACTGATGTGTGTAAGAAGGCTGCTCTTGCTTTTTATAGTAATTATAAGGTATTTTACGGATTTTGAAAACTGTTTTATTTCAAATAATCAGGATCACACACATGGTAATTCAGAATTATGTTCAGATGAGTAACACAGTGGAAGAGAGAAAATGTTCCACTGCTAAGATATTGAAGCATTACAGATGCAGATTATGCTAGTCATCTAGCAGCATTCCACCAAGCTGTTTGTAGAGTCAAATGTGGTGGTTTCAATGCTCACAATCAATATGAAGAGTATATTCTAACCCAATCATCCTTCTTCTAGATGAAGACCTACAGTCTCATTTCAGATAGCAGGAATCAAATCAAATCAACTGAAATGAAGTAGACATTATTTTAAGGGTCACTCTGTTGATGCTCATGAAGTTACTGCGGTGTTCCTTAAAGGAAGAAAATTTCATGTAAAATTTCCATATAGCATAATAAGTAACATGACAGATAAAACATATGCATTCTGTGATGGGCCTCCCTCACCTGGGGGTTGGGTTGCAGGTATGTGTGTTGTGAGAGTCTGGGAGACTAGGAAATTGAAACAAAGTGTTATTGAGGTGGGTGGAGCGGCATGTCACCAGTTCTAGGGGAGGCAGGTGCTGCTGTTTTAGGGCTCTGATGGCATTAAAGTTTGTTGGATTTTTAGACAATGTGATCTTGTCTCATTCCTTCAGGTACTCTGATGTTATTCAAATACACACACTCTCTCTGTATCTCTACACATACATACATACGCTCACACTATTTGCTGTAGCTAGCAAGTGCCACTATACCCAGGGAACTCACTCAAGGTGGTGGAGAGTAGGCAGTGTTTCTGGTGTTACCAGCCACACAGAAGGACAGTTTTAATCTCTGCTAGAGGCTCCATAAAAGCTCTGCTTGTGGAGATTGCAGTAAGGACCCACTAAATGTGTGCATCCTATGACTGCCTCCACAGCCAATAAAAATACCACTTTGGGGGCTTCCCTGACAGGTTTTGGGCACACAGGAGAAAACAGGTAATGTCACCCACCACAATCTTCCTTCTGACAAATGGCCTTCCCATTGCCAAGTCCCTTCAGTAGCATAGACACTGGAGTGAATCTGAGCCAGTTTCTCTAACATCCTCTGTAACTATTTCATACAGTTAGGGTTGTCAACCTTCTAATCGCACAAAACCAAACACCCCTGCCCCACCCCTTTTCCAAGGCCCCACCCCCACTTGCTCCATACCTCCGTCACTCGCTCTACCCCATCCTCACTCACTTTCACTGAGCTGGGGCAGGGGGTAGGAGTGCGGGAGGCCAGTGAGGGCTCCGGCTGGGGATGCAGGCTCTGGGGTGGGGATGATGGGGGCTCTGGGCTGGGGCAGGAGTTGGAGTGCAGTGGGGGGAGGTGAGGACTCCGTCTGGGTGTGTGGGCTCTGTGCTGGGGCCAGGAATGAGGGGTTTAGGGTGCAGGAGGGGGCTCAGGGTTGGGGTAGGGGGTTGTTCAGCAGGGGGTTCAGGGTGCATGGGCCCAGCGGTGCTTACCATGACTGCTAGGAAGTGTCTGCCAGATCCCTGCAGCCTCTAGGTGCATGGGCAGCCAGGGATGCTCTGCACACTGCCCTTGCACCTGCAGGTGCTTTCTCCGCAGCTCCCATTGGTCGCAGTTCCTGGCCAATGGGAGCTGTGGAGCAGGCACTTGGGGTAGGGGCAGCACACAGAGCCTCCCTGGCTGCCCACGTACCTAGGGGCCACAAGGACCTGGCGGCTGTTTCTGGGAGCCATGCGGAACTAGGGCAGGCAGGGAGCCTTAGCCACCAGAGTTTCTTTTTGACCTGGTGTTCTAGGGTGAACAGACAGCAAGTGTGAAAAATCAAGAGGGGGGTGGGGGTGGAGTAATAGGAGCCTATATAAGAAAAAGACCCAAAAATCAGGACTGTCCCTATAAAATCGGGACTCTGGTCACCCTAGGGTGTTCCGGTAGAGAACAGGACACCTGGCAACCCTACATACAGCAGAAGTAAGTGGCCCTGAAGAGCAAAGTTCAGCCTTAGCAAGGTACATTGTACATGTAACAAAATACAAATAACCAGCTGTGCTGAATATATGGAAAGATATCAGTTGACAATACTTCTTCCTGCCAGCAATGAAATAGGAGACTCAAAACTCTCTCAGAGAATGGGTACTTATGAAGCAGCTATGAAAGTTACAGGAGAAAGGAGAAAATCTAGTTCTATTTGGCTCATCTTGAACCAAAAGTATTTAAACTAAGAATTGAAAATGCTCACTATCAAAGATCCAAGTAGTAATGACATTTTAAAATCTGATCTTATTGATTTAGATTGTCCTGATCATCCAGATTACATGAAAGATTTTTGTCTTTTTGGAGATAATTCAGTGGTCTGACTATAAACCCATTCAAATGGAAAAGAAGAAGAAAGAGGGTTGTTCAGACTTTGAGAAATTGAAGCTTTTCATTAAAAACACACACACACACACACACACACACACACACACCCCCAACCCACCCACCCAAGGTAATAAAATCAGCTGCAAACAATCCAAATGTGTGCTAGTAAAGTCATACTTTTTAGTAGCAATGCTCCATATCTGAACCCTGGAGAAAAGAAGAATCTCTCAGTGGAAATCACGTAGCTCGTTAGTACAATTACAATGCAACTATACATCCATTGACTAACCCAACTTTCCAAAGACCGCTCAAGACAATCTAATCGGCCACCTTAGGCAAAACTACAGTCTGCCACTACCCCTCTTCTATTCATTTAGTAGTCTGTGGGAAACCCCCAAGTACCCCCCCACTGCTGCCATCCCTACCCCCCGAACCTCCTGCAGCTGTGTTAGACGATGATGGGGCAGACCCCGGTCTGGGGCTACCAAGGCCTCTGGGCCCTGGTGACAGACCCTGCGAACATTCAGGCACCAGCAGGAGGGCAGCTCCCAGCTCCAAGGGCCCCAGTTAAGAGGCAGCAGCTAGCTCCCAGCCATTATGTCCCCACCCCACACAAGGCTGCCCAGGCTGAAGGTGCAGATCTCCCTCACACAGGAGGCAGCTTGCTCCTTCCCACTGGACAGAGTGGGGGTCACCACACTTTGGCCCCCCACACCTGACTCCCCCTGCTCAGCCCCACACCTTGCATTGCCAGTCCTCCACCTGGCCCCAAGCAACCCCTGCACCTTTCTGGATGAGGTCCTTGCTGTCCAACTTGCAGCCTGTGTCACAGTTCAGGGGACATGTATTTCCCCTCAGTAGTCCAGCCAGGGACATCAACTCTCAGGCTTCCAGCTCCCCAGTGGTTACTTCTCATGGGTGGAAACCTGCATCTCATTCCCTTCTGACTGGGGTGTTTCTAGACTGCACAGTTCCCTGCCTCCACTGTGTTATTCTCAACATGCACAGGCTTCCCAAGCATACCTGCTTGCTTTCGTTTCAGAGACTGTTAATGGTCTGACTGCCCACAGTTACAGATACTGCACAGCTCTTTTTATGCTAGCCTATTTTATTCTTAAGATAAAAGCACTACAGTGAAAACAAATTAAATACAATGAAAGAATCTACATCTGTACGAATAAGTTTGTCAGAGATTTCCCCCCCACACACTTTACTCTGATAAGAGTTCTGATTGGCTATTAGTCCTTCCAACTCTTCCCTAAAGATTAGGGGCCCACCTTGGACCAGAAGTCCTGTCCATTTGGTGGATCAGAAAAGAGGCCATGAGCCAGTTTAAAACCAGGCTATTTTCTTTCTTTGTCTGTTGGCCCCTAGCGACTCCAGTTTGAACCAGTATATTCAAATCTGTTTAGGGGGTGGTGTTTCTCTGAAACTGTTCCAACCTGCATGAGTTTGCCTAACCACCCCCTGCTGTTCTCCTATTTACATTTTCCATGAACATACATTCACAATCCCTTAACACCATAAACAATTGCATTTTTAATACAATGGACCCCAATGTTATTAAACCTAGTTCAATAAGGTTTAACTTAATTCATTAAAGCTTATTCAGGACATTGTCAGTCTGTCACAGTCAGGCCCCTCTCTCCCCGATCAATTTCAGAGGCCTGCTGCAAACAATGGAGGGGCTACAGCTGTCCAAAAAAAGATTGCAAGAACCTTCTATAAAGCAAAGTATAAGCAATGCCTATATTTCGGTTGCCTACAAGGTTCTCCTATAATTAAGGCTGGGTTATTGAAGGGATCTATCAGATCGGTCATTCTGAAAGCAATATTAAAAATCAGTCCATAGACAAAAATCATTGGAAAATTTGATCACAGTAAGGAAGCATAATCAAGGTAAAAAAGTATAGTCACTTATGTGAAAAAGAAGCAATTCTCAGCTATTGATTGTGGTATTTCAATTCACAAGGACTAAGTTTACTAGCAGATATTGGTATGCTAAAGTTATTTTTAAGAAAGGCACCCCTTATCTTACTCTCTCCTGCAGGAAAACACTTACAGGATTACACATTTTCAGCTCTGGAGCCATCTAAAGTTCATGCAGATATAAGAGAAAGTATGTACCCCATTTTCAAGATACTGTACTACCCCTTTTATAAAATTCAAAAACAAGCAAAAGAAAAACTTCAAGAGTCTATGTAAATGAGAAGTACCCAATGGGCTTTTATTGGGAGTTTCATGGTATTTGTTGTTGTTCTTCGAGCCCCAGCTCCTGGAGTCCTGTGATTACATGAGAATCTCACTTTTTTAAAGCAACGAAAGCGAAGTTTCTAGCCCTCATGGTTGAAGAGAAAACCTGTAAACATGACCCAATGAAGCCTCAAGGCTCAGAAGCCAAAATGTAAACACTTTAAATAAAATCATGATTTTAAGCCGATCTCATGATTTTTTATTTGGGGGGACAGTTAGAGGGAAGCTGATTCATTATGTTTGGATGCTTATTGTTTCTATGCTTATGCATTATGTTTCTATGCATCTGAAGAAGTGAGGTTTTTACCAACGAAAGCTTATGCCTAAATAAATCTGTTAGTCTTTAAGGTGCCACCAGACTCGTTGTTTATGTTTGGATGGTTAGGTTTGGCTATGCTGCATTTATTTCCTTCCTCACTTATTATCACCCCATGCAACGTCAATCTTCTCACCCCACAACTTCCTAACGAAGTTTGTGTCTACTAATAGCAGCTATTGTTTGGTTGATTTTCAGCAAAGAAGTGGTACATTTTTTTCAGCAGATATTTACAGTGTGGACAACGTGTCCCACTAAATTATAAAAAATTTTGAGGCAGATCAAATTACTAAATTCTGCATTAAATCACTCCCACAGTATTTTTCAATAGAAATGATGTATGCAGCTTAATAATTTGAACCATCTTAAAATTGTTATTTTTTTCACAGTGTAGCAAGACAAAAATTTGCAATGACAATTCACCAAACACCAAGTAACCCAACTGGAAACAGGGTGAGTCACAGTGCCCCAATCTCAAGGTCAATCAATCAGTAAGCAAGACAGGAGCTGTTCTTGTCACACTGCTAAAGAACACAGGGCAGGCAGGCAGGCAGCCGCCCACTCTTCATGAGAGTTGCCAGGCATTAGAGGGGGGTGGGGAATGAGAGAAGAGAGTGTGCTGGGAGGGATGGGAAGCCATGTGACTACCACACAACTCTTGCAAGGGGTGGGAGAGTAATAAATGACTGAGAAAGAAAGGAAGCTCCAATCTTAAGTCCCCAGACACCTAAGTGGAAGTGGGGATCGACAGGAGCCCCATTCTCCATCCCCTAGACTTCTTCATAAGGCTGTGGAGCAATGGGAGCTGCATGGAAGTGGGAGGCAGCAGGTCCTCATCTTTTCTTCCTGGATCCCTTTAAAGTATCTGGGGAATACTTAACAGCAGTGGGTGCATGCATCCTACCCTAGACCCTTTCAGCTGGGACAGGAGGCAACAAGATTACCCCTCTTATCACCTCCCCGTTGCAAGACTGTGGGCACCAGACAGCAGGCAAGAGAAAATACCTCCATAACCTCAAGCCACTCAGAAGGAGAGTAATAAAAAAATCAGGCTGGGAGGAGAAAGAGCTCTACAGCCATTCCATGGGACCAGGAGAGGCTATGGCAAAAGATCTGGCTATAAGAGGAAAGAGTCAGCACCTATTCCCTCTGAAAAACCAGAGGAGGCAACCAGACTGGGGCAGGGGAAGACTGAGTTGTCAGCAGCAGAATCAGACTGCAGGGGGAAAAGTGCCCCTCTCCTCATTCCACTCACTCCTTGAAATCAGACACAGGTGCCCCAACAATCTACCCTCCTAGGGTTGCCAGGTGTCTGGTTTTCAACTGGAACACCTGGTCAAAAAGGGACCCTGGTGGCTCCGGTTAGCACTGCTGAATGTGCCATTAAGAGTCCAATTGGCGGTGCAGGCAGGCTCCCTACCCAGCTCTGCATAGCTCCCGGGAAGTGGCTGGCATATCCAGCTCCTAAGCGAAAGGGCAGCCAGGGGGGCTCTGCGCACTGTTCCCGCTCGCAGGTGCCACCCCCGAGCACCAGCGTGGAGCCATCTGGCTGCCCCTCCTCCTAGGAGCCGGATACGCCAGCCACTTCTTGGGAGTCACCTGAGTCAGCACCACCTGGAGCCCACACCTTCCCTTGCACTCCAACCCCCTGCCCTAACCCTGAGCCTCCTCCCGCACACCCAGCTCCCTGCCCCAGCCCTGAGCTCCCCAAACCCATCATCCCCAGTCCCACCCCAGAGCCCACACCCCCAGCCGGAGCTCTCATCTCCTCTTGCACCCCAATCCTCTGCCTCAGCCTAGTGAAAGTGAGCGAGAGTGGGGGAGAGTGAGCGACAGAGTGAGGGGGGATAGAGTGAGCAGGGGGCGGGGCTTTGGGGAAGGAGGGGGGGGCGAGGTGTTGGGTTTTCTGCAATTTGAAAGTTGGCAACCCTATCAAGGCCCTCTGTACGCCAGGAAGAAGAGGAGAAACAGGTGTCCTGGCTGCATATGGCCAAGAGGCAACATAGTAGGATCAGAGTAGCAGCCGTGTTAGTCTGTATCCGCAAAAAGAAGAACAGGAGTACTTGTGGCACCTTAGAGACTAACAAATTTATTAGAGCATAAGCTTTCGTGGACTACAGCCCACTTCTTCGGATGCATATAGAATGGAACATATATTGAGGAGATATATATACACACACATACAGAGAGCATAAACAGGTGGGAGTTGTCTTACCAACTCTGAGAGGCCAATTAATTAAGAGAAAAAAAACTTTTGAAGTGATAATCAAGCTAGCCCAGTACAGACAGTTTGATAAGAAGTGTGAGAATACTTACAAGGGGAGATAGATTCAATGTTTGTAATGGCTCAGCCATTCCCAGTCCTTATTCAAACCGGAGTTGATTGTGTCTAGTTTGCATATCAATTCTAGCTCAGCAGTCTCTCGTTGGAGTCTGTTTTTGAAGTTTTTCTGTTGTAATATAGCCACCCGCAGGTCTGTCACTGAATGACCAGACCGGTTAAAGTGATATGCAAACTAGACACAATCAATTCCGGTTTGAATAAGGACTGGGAATGGCTGAGCCATTACAAACATTGAATCTATCTCCCCTTGTAAGTATTCTCACACTTCTTATCAAACTGTCTGTACTGGGCTAGCTTGATTATCACTTCAAAAGTTTTTTTTCCTCTTAATTAATTGGCCTCTCAGAGTTGGTAAGACAACTCCCACCTGTTTATGCTCTCTGTATGTGTGTATATATATCTCCTCAATATATGTTCCATTCTATATGCATCCGAAGAAGTGGGCTGTAGTCCACGAAAGCTTATGCTCTAATAAATTTGTTAGTCTCTAAGGTGCCACAAGTACTCCTGTTCTTCTTTTTATAGTAAGATCAGCAACTCACACTTAAGAATAGTGCATATATCTGGCAGAAGTGTTCTCTCCTGTTAAGTGTGGAGGGTCCCCTCTGATAGCAATAAGGGAGAGAAATTGGGAAAATGTACTCAAAAACTGGAAGTTAAATTGATTTAGTAGTCATTACAGTGAAAGTAACTGGTTTGAAATTAACAGCGTTCCTTATATGTATATAGCAAGCTAAACCTCAAATTTAACAAAAAAAGTTATCAAGTTCCAGGGGAGGACGAAGATCCTGTTTAGACAATTAAGGATACAGAATAGCTCACAATACGTGGGTGTTAAAAACATATAATTACATTAATGGAATGAAAAGGTCACTGTAAAGGCATTTAATGCTACAACTACTATAGCTAAAAATTTAACTGTATTTTGTTACTGAAAACAGACTTTTAAAGCAATTACTCCTTTAGTCTCAGAATAGTGTCAAGGTGACTCACTATTTAATGAGATTTCAAAATAAACCTATAGATACAGTTTAGAATCTCACTTTCTCTCTCTCACACACACACACGCACACGCACACGGTAGGACTGGTAACAATGCCTATAATTAAGCTTGCACACTTCCAATAAAAAGACCTGTTTTTCAATTGCTTTGAATTTCACCCAACTTTCATAATTTGGGCTGAAATTTTCTATGCTGGGTGTCTATGTCAAACTGAAATGTTTTGGAATGTTTCAGCCAAAATCATTCAGCTGTTTCTGAGAACAAGGGACGGGAAAGATATGTTATTGTGCCATGTTAAAAAATTCTAGTGACTTTTTCTGTGAAAAGCTCTAGTACCCCAATGCTTTGGAGCATGGGCTTTAAATTTGGCAGAGGAGTCATCCCCATAAAAATCCACCCAATGTGGCGAAGTTTTAAGCCTTTGGGCGGGGGGAGGAAGCACAGTTCACATATGCTCAGTAGTGGCTTACTAGAACTTCACAGCTAAATTCCCAGAAGATTCCAGCCACAGTGGGCATGCTGCAGCCTGGGGCCTAGCAGGATTTTTCCTGCAACTGCGGGCTGCTGCAGAACATGCTGGGGGTGACCACCTGAACTGTGAGCAGGGAGCCTGTCTCAACTGTGCTCTGAATGAACCTCCAGCTATGCAGAGGGAGCGCGGAAGAGGAAGCTGCTTGGTTTGAATGAAGAGTAGAGAAGAGCTGGACTTGCAGCAGGCTTAGGGGGAGTAAACAGGGGATATGGACCCTGTGGGGGTTGGGGGAGATTAGGACTTCAGTCTGGCAGTGGGTGAGGAGACTGGGAATCTGTGTGGCAAGGAAAGGGCGATCTGACAAGCAACTGGAGGAGAACAAACTGGCTGGGCAAAGACACTGGGTAAAAGAGCCAGAGAAGGAGGGGATGCAGATATTGCATGTGGAGCATAAGAAGGGAGATTGGGAGCCAGCGGGTGTGAGGAACATGAATGGGGTGTCTGGCAATAGGGAAAAGGAGAGAGATCAGGTGAGGAGCTGGGAAGAGAGGACTAGGAATGGTGACAAGACTGGGTCAGGGAGTTTGAAGGGATGAAATTAGCACTTTCTGGGCAAGGAGACTGGGACTAGCTAGGTGAGAAGAATAGGGCTGGGACAAGGAGCCAGGGGAAGGAAAGAGACAGGGATAGGCTGGAGGGACAGGGCAGAAGTGATCTAAACAAGGCAGGAGTGGTCCAGTAGTGTAAACTCCCCTCCAAAGGCTGGAAGGGAACTTCAAGATTTCCCAAGTCTCAGCATGCCACTGCTGTCAGCAAATATATGAGAAATCCTCTGGTAAAGTGTCACATCCCCCTTTAGTGATGGTCCACGTAGAAGATGACAACCTACTATTGCTATTATTTACTCTTTTAGCGCACGTGGCATAGGTCTTTGCTGTAGATCTAAAAGTTCAAACTTTCATGATGATCCATGGGGGCATCAACATGCTCATTAATGATCTGGAAAAGGGAATGAACAGTGAAGTGGCAAAGTTGGCCAATGACACAAAATGATTCAAGATATTAAAGTCCAAAGCAGACTGCAAGGACTTAAGGGATCTCACAAAACTGGATGAGACCAGGCAACAAAATGACAGATGAAATTCAACATTGTTAAGTGCAAAGTAATGCACATTGGAAAAAATACTAACTCAGGGATCGGCAACCTTTGGCACGCGGCCCGCCAGGGTAAGTCCCCTGGTTTGTTTACCTGCCGTGTCCGCAGGTTTCGCAGCTCCCAGGCCAATGGAGGCTACGAGAAGCGGCACGGGCCGAGGGATGTGCTGGCTGCCCTTCCCGCAGCCCCCATTAGCCTGGGATGGCGAACCACAGCCAGTGGGAGCCGCGATCAGCCAAACCAGCCTGGCCCACCAGGAGGCTTACTCTGGTGGGCTGCATGCCAAAGGTCGCCAATCCCTGTACTAACTATACATATACAGTGATGGGTTCTAAATTAGCTGTTACCATACAAAGAAGATCTTGGAGTCACCATGGATAGGTCTATGAAAATGTCTCCTTAATGCACAACAGTAGTAAAAAAAGGTTAACAGAATGTTAGGAATTATTAGCAAAGTGATAGAAAATAAGACAAAATATCATAATGCCATTATATAAAAAAGTATGAATGATGTGGAAAGAGTGAACAGAGGGGCTGTTATCCACAATTGCCCACAATACTAAAAAAGGGGTCACCCAATGAAATTAATAGGCAGCAGTTTAATACAGACAAGAGGAAGTGCTTTTTCACACAACTCACAACTAACCTGTGGAACTCACTGACATGGGAAATTATTATGGCCAAAAGTATAACTGGCCTCAAAAAAGAATTAGATAAGTTCATGGAAGATAGCATCTTGGCTAATAGCTATTGATGGACCTCAGGCATGCAACCCCATGCTCAGGGCAACCCTAAACCTCTGACTACCAGAACCCAGGAATGGAAGACAGGAGTGGATCACTCTATAATTGCCCTGTTCTCTACATTCCTCCATGAAGCTCTGCTACGGGCCATTGTCGGAGACAGGATCCTGGGCAACATGGGCCATACTGACCCAGTATGGTAGCTCTTATGTTCTAATATGATGCCACATAATGGAATTCCCACTTTTTCAGTTTGCTTTTTTTTTTAAAACTAGGAAATTACACAGACACAAACCCCTATACCTCTGTTAAAAGAACATTCTTAAAAAGTCCAGACTCCATATTAAAGACAAAAACTAAATTATACTCTTAATTAGAAAAAATTGCAAATATTCACACTTACAAAAATTATGGATATTTTAATAGCATGATATGCAATTAAAGTGCAGTATGTGCATTTCAAAAAACATAAATCTCATCCTTTTCAAAGACTCAGTTTTAAATTATAACTTGCTCAGCATGGAACCTGCAACCATTTTTTTCTTGAAGTCTCATCATATTTCTTAGTGATTTTATAAGGGAAGGAAAATGCAGAGTTAAAACTTACTCGGAAATAATCACTGCATGCTGCAAGTACTGCCTTATGTGCATGGAATTTCTGGTCTTCTGCAATGAGGGTGATGTCACACAGTATACCATCACTTCTTTGTTGGTTCAGGGCCGCCAAGACAGCATCATTATGTGAACTGGATTGGCAAAGCCTCTGACCTGTCAGCATTTCTTGAATACTGCAAATGAAGGAAACAAAGATTCTATCAACAAATATAAGACCCATCTCCGAGGCTCAGTAATTAATGCGGATCAACGTTTCTGGTTTAAAAAAAATAAAGCAGTATGTGCCCAGACAGAGAGACTCTTGTATGTGGTATGTTTAGCACAGGAAACGTTTCACATAACTTAGTCTTATTTAGGATAGAAAATGTGTTAGATTTACAACAACTCAAGGGCCCTGATTCTTTTCTCCTTTACTCCACTGTTGGGTTCTGTGTTCTGATTTATACAAGTGTTAAGTAAGAGGAGTACAAAGATTTAGGGCTTTATCATCTTCTCACAGGGTAACAGAAAAACAACCAAAGTGGCCTAAAGTAATATATTAGTAGAAAGGAATATTGAACATTCATGTAACTACGTCTACAAATGGTCTGGCTCACGTATTATCACCAACAACAGTTTCTACTACTAGTACTTCATAAAGAATTCTTCTGATTCTGTGCAAGCCAGAAGAGATTCCATCTAATTTTTCCATAGCTATGCTGGTTTAGCTGAACTAATGGAGGTTAAAAAATAGTTCTGATTAGTTAAAATTGTCACTTAAAAAAGCAGATATGACTCACAAGCAGCAGATTTGTGATACCAGAAGGTTCAATTTTTTTTGTTACTATTACTTTTCAGATAATACCTACAATTTAAGGTGTCAAAGCAACAGAACATAGTATTCCTTATTCCTTGGTAATATTGTAAAAGTGGTTTCAACCAATAATTAGTCATTTGATATCAACTTTTGCTACATTTTCACTTTAAAATATGAGCATATTTTAAAATATATAAGTAGGGGCTAGATTGCTGAGAAATTAATAATAGACTAGAGACTTTCACCTTTAGGTTGCGTCTTTAAACCCAACTCAGAATGGCTGTAACTTAAAGTTGTCAGATGGCTACTTGGTGGTTTGTGTTAAGGGCTCAGGTGACTTTTACATGGTACTAAGGACCAATCCAGGTGCTTTTGCAAAAGCATCTCCTCTAAATCCCTGGTGTTTGGACAAAGCCATGGAGCGGATAGTCCCTGAGCTTCCCTGCCTAAATCTGCCTGATCCACGTCTCCTCCACTCCAGGAAATGGAAAGGACAACCTCATCATATGTATATAAAAAAAAATACATGGAATGGAGAAAGAAAAAAAAATCCACATACAACTGGCCAGATACTCTGCTGGGCTAAATCACGTGAATTATATATGAATTTATACCACCTGAGGGGCTAATCCTTTATTCAGTTTCACACCAAAGAAATAAGTGCAAAATAACTTCTGACTATTCTGCTTGTGGAATCCTGTTCATATACAATAAAGTACAGTTGTCAGGAAAGACAATCCTGTAAAAGTGATTTCTTGCTGTTTTACATTTATTTCCTTTCTGTAACTC
Organism: Malaclemys terrapin pileata; assembly: GCF_027887155.1. NCBI lineage: Eukaryota > Metazoa > Chordata > Testudines > Emydidae > Malaclemys > Malaclemys terrapin. Next base: position 135,674,189 of record NC_071507.1, read on the forward strand.
CATAGCAAATGCACTAAGTCAAGTCAAGATTTAGTATTTTAAGCAGTTAGTGCTGTAAATTCAACTTGATAACTGAAAAAAAATAAATCCAGCTGTGTTTTTTCAGGTTCATTCTTCAGCACCAACAATAAGGAACCCGGAACCAAAGCAAAACAAGCAATTCTGTTACTGATGCTTGAGGAACAATAGAAGACAGTTCGGTAATGTGCATCCTCCCTTCCCATTTCTAACAGGAACAAAACACTGATTTTGTCCATAAACTCAGCAGAGTTAGAATCAGAGGGAGCAAATATTTGTAATGCACAACGTCAACTTTTAGTAATTTTTCTGATTACAACCACATACCATGCAACTATGTTTGTACGTATGTACATCTTCGACAGTTTCAACTGAAAGTTATAAACATGAGAGCATTGATTCACAGGCACACTGTGCCATTTTGTACCATTCTGCGAGTGCAAAGTGGCCATAAGCATAGTAGAGCTAGACAGTTCATTATCCCCCAGGTGTGAGGGAATCTTCCAGTGTTGGGGTCATGGCAGAGGAAAAGGATGTATCGTGGGATACCATTGCCAAGTTGGTCCCAGTGAGATGTAGGCAGTGGGTATAAAATAGAGCAGCCTCCAGGGAACCAGGCTGGTGTTAGGTCCTGCAGAAATTCCATAGCATGAATATATTTTGTATAGCACCTTCTGTGCAAACATTCCCAAAATGAATTCAATAATAATTATTGTCTTAAGTAAAGTAGCCAGTAAGAAGAATAAACAAGAAACAGATTGAAGCATCAGATGGATAAGGAAAAATAGAAATGAGAACTTTGGAAGGGAAGGAATAGGAAGTGTATGAATAAGAATGCATTGCAGCCTTCTTATAGATGGCCATTGTGAAAGTGCCCCAATCACAGCAAACAATTGCCAGCCACCATTATGGCTGCACCAGTGCAAAACCCCATTGATTCCAGGGTTTTCTTTGTCTACACTTTGGGCATGCACTTGCATTGCAAATGCCCATGGGCAAATTCCAAATTCCTAAGGACATAAAGAACAAGAAACAACAGAGAATTGAAGAGGATTGTGGGGTTCAAGTAAATTACTACTGTCTCATGCATGCTTCATGTTGTTCGTGATAATGCCAACAGCAACACTTAAAGCAATCTCTTCCAGGTTATAATTTGGAGATCCAGGTGTTAAATGAATGCTTTTGTTAATGCATCATATGCTGACTAATGTTTCAGTAAACACCATGCTAAATGACAATGACATCCTGCACTGTTTTAAAGTACCATACCTGAGGCACCTCTCAGATGGCATCCTTCACGTTTGTTCTTCAGAGTCTCAATACTTAAAATCTTGTGGAGGAGGAAGAAAACATTACAGCTAAAAAAGACAGAGAAGGTATATTAAAATTTGAAGCAAAGGCAACCTTAACCTTAAAGGACAAAACTTTTAGGAGGCCAAACTCAAATGCAACATTTTTTGTCCATCCTTGGCACAAAACATTATTGGATAGATTGACCCTGGCCTAGAGATAACTTCCTCCCCTCTTTTCTTCCCCAGCACTTCCTACATAAGCCCAAGTGACAACTGCAGTCACTGAAGTCACAGGCATGCACCTTCTCTAACACTAGGGAGGCATATTACCCAAACAAGGTGGGGAGGCAATGCAGACCCTCAATACTAGCCTGCAGAGTTGGCTGGCAGGCAGGGCCACTTAGAATGGTGCAATGTGCATACTCTCCCTGCCCACTAGACAGCTATGGATGGATTACACATCCACAGACACAATCCATCCTAAAGATCCTCCCAAGGTTAGTGGGGCTCTTCACTACCCTCTATTCAGAGCACTATCTGTATTACTTTCCACCACCCCCCACCAGGTGTGTGATTGCAAATTAGTTTATGATTGTTAACTCACTCTACCATAGCAAAACATTGAAGTATTGACTGTCAAAGCAAAAAAAAAAAAAAAAAAAAAAAAAAAAAAAGCACTTATCACCAATATAAACCTGTATGGAAATAAACCAAACAAATGTGATGAGATGACAATGTTGTTGACCTATAGACTACAACTAATCTTCATCCTGCTCTTCAATTTATATCCACAGAATCATAGACATGTAGATTTGGAAGGAACAACAAGAGGCAGGATTGAGTCAACCTAAATCATCCTTGACAGGTGTTTGTCTAACCTGTTCTTAAAACCCTCCAATGATGGGGATTCCACAACCTCTTCTTGCATCTGAAGAAGTGAGGTTCTTACCCACGAAAGCTTATGCTCCTAATACTTCTGTTAGTCTTAAAGGTGCCACAGGACCCTCTGTTGCTTTTTACAACCTCCTAGATAACCAGTTCCAGTGCTTAACTAAATTTATAGCTGGAAAGCTTTTCTAATATCCAACCTAGATCTCCCTTGCTGTAAACTAAACTGCTTATTCTTGTCCTACCCTCGGAGAGAACAAAACTGATCACCATCCTATTTATGAAAACCTATTACATTAAAAAACACCTGGAGGATTAACTATAATGAACATAATTTATATGACAGCTTGAACTGAGGCATTTAAGTACATTACAATAGATAGAGAACCCCTTCCAAACTTTGGCAAACGAGTACAGGTAGCACATTGTTCTCCTTCCAATAGCTACTCCTGGGGAAATTCTGCACATGTGCACTGGTGCAGAATTCATGGGTCATGCAGAATTTTTACCCCCGCAGAAAATACATTCTGCAGGAAAGTTGCTTCAGTTACACCTTTTGCCCACCAGGGGGCTGTGGGTCAGGAGGCATGGCATATGGAGGGGGTGCAGACAGTGGGGGCACATGGGGCTGCTGTGCGGGGGGTGACACAGACTTGGGCAGGAGCTGAATGGGAGTGGGGGTACAGGGACACATGGGGACAGGAAGGCAGGGGTGCAGGGCCTCATGGAGGGAGGGTGCAGCTGAATGGGGGTGCAGGGATATATGGGGACAGGCGGGAGTGAGTGACTGAATGAGAAAGGCTAGGGGTCAGTCGGGGTCTGCATGGTGGAGGAGCCCTAACAATCCCTCCCTGTCCAAAAAACCCCATTCCATACTTCTCCCACCCACATCCAACAACCCTCCAATTTCACACCTAGGCTCCTTCCCAGCAATTACTTCTCTCTCCCTGAGCTACTCCATTATCCCTGAGTCCCCCCCAGCCAGGACCGGCTCTAGGCACCAGCAAAGCAAGCATGTGCTTGGGGCGGCACATTTCCAGGGGCGGCATTCCGGCCATCCTTTTTTTCCGGAAAAATCCACCCATGTACAAAAAATAATAATAATAATACGTGAAGATCAAAAAAAATCTCCAGTAGTGCAATAGGAGCATGACATGAAAAATATCGGATCACATCGTGACACAGTCACTCAATGTGAATGTGTGTAAATGTTAATGGTTATTGATTAATTAAATCAGGAATCACGATTACTTGTGTGTACTGTGCCCTCCGATCGGCGCCATTCCCGCCAATTTCCGTGTTGCATCAGTGCCAGTGGTTATAGGGCTAAAATGCCGGGACAAAAACAAAAACGACTTTCCGGTGCTGCCTACCAGCAACAAAGAAAGAAACGGCAAAAAGATTTAGAAAAACTCTCGTACTTCAAATAAATATTTTAAAAGAGTCAACAATCAAGGAGAAAGCTCTAAGCAATGCATTAAAAGTGATTATTTATCAACTGATGAAGACCAATCGAACCAAAGATCATCTTTATCAACTGATAAAGATGAACAACAATCTGACCAAAGATTATCTTTGCTAACTGATAAAGACGAACAATCACAATCCATCCAAAGATTTACTTCTTCAGCTGAAGAGTCCAGAAATGAAGAACTGTTATCCAAATCCAAGAACAATTATTGGAAGGTGGAGACACTGACATAGGATCGGATCCAAGTACATGGCCGACAATAATTACTGATGCAATGCTAATGATTATTGTGATTAAAAAGTCCTTCAAAACGAAATCCTAAATTTCAATATCCATTTAATGAGTCGAATTGTCGATTTATGCCATCCAGTATGAAGAAAAAAAATGAAAAATGGGGAACAAATTAATAGATTGTGGTTAGTGTATTCACAGACCGAAGACGTAGTTTTTTGGTTTTGCTGCAATTTCTCTGTTTTCATTTTTTTTTTTAATTTTAAACAGTCAAAAAAACAAACAAACAAAAAAAAACCCTGCAAAGTGCAAACGTGTAAAAGCCAAAAAAAAAGGGGGGGGGCGGGGGAGAGAGGCGGCCAACATTTTTTTTGCTTGTGGCAGCAAAAAACCTAGAGCCGGCTCTGCCCCCAGCCTTTGCACGGCTTCTGAAGTCTGCACATGCGCTGTGGGAAATACGTTCCTGTATTGTAGCTTAAATGAATCATTACTCAGAGTTTTGTATTAATATGCCTAGTAAGGAATCTATTTGTCATAAAACATTTCCTGAATCTTTTTTGATGTTTGTATTGCTGCATAGTTGCTGACAGGTATTTTGAAATAAATTACCAAAATAATTGAAATTGACATGATTATATTGTGTTATTTTGACAAAATGGGCAGAAATTTGCAGAATTTTAAAATATTGTGTGCAGAATTTTTAATTTCTTGGTGCAGAATTCTCCCAGCAGTAAACAGTTAATCAAGACATAATATTTTTTTTCACTTTTCTATCACTGTTAATTACCCAGGCACGTTTGTGTGTGTGCACGTGTGTAAAATCAGCTCTCTCTGATATTAGACCTTCCTCCTGCTGCCTGATTTATTCACTGATGCCACAATCTGGTGCTTGTGTTATCACATGCTTCCATGGCAATAAATTTTGATACCACCAGCATCTATCTGTGACATTACCAAAGAATGTAAGCAAGAGAACACAGAAGAAAGCGGTTTGCTTATGTTCACTTTGGGCCTAATTCTGCCCCCTAACCATTACTTGATTTGTGCCAAGGCTTGCCAGGGCTGAACCGCAGCACCTCCAGGTTTGGCAGTTCATAGCCCTGGTACCTCCGGGTTTGCCGCATTCGTTATGAAAGTAAAAGAATTGGCTGAGCCCAGCACCTAATTTCTTGAGGCCTGGCACTTCTTTCGTTGCAAATTAAGCACTGTCCCTAACTCACATTGAATATTATAGCTCCTGTTCACCCGTGTTATGATTTCTTCATTATACATTATCTAAGGGACAGATTCTGCCTGGACCTTACATATGTATATAGCGGGGGCAGGGAAGACAAAAGAAGTCTTCTCCCTTCTTCCTCCCACCTTGCATGTGCTGTCTAAAGACCAGACAGAGTTGCAGCTCCTATCCCCTTGTGAGGCACAGTGGCATAAAGAGGGTAGGGACCTCTCTGCCTCCTCCCATACCTCCCCAATGCACTAGGCCTACACTGGACTGGTGCAGCAAAGCAGAGTAAGCCACAACTCACAAAGATGTCAAGTAGCATACATGCTCCCCATAGGCAATGCAGCACCACATCACCCCTTAAGATGAGCAGTGCCCTAAAGGCAACACTTTATTCCAAACTACAGATCATCCAGGAACGTTTTAAAACAAATGTAAACTAATTTAGCCCTAAGAGTGTAATGAACTGAACTGTATACTTGCGTGTGAAATTAGTCTCACATTCAAGCATATTTATATTAAATTTTAAAAAGCCCTACATTCAAAGAATGTTAAGGTCACAAAAATCAAATACTCAGAATTAGGAAATGCCAGAATAACGTTGCCTGAGCAACCTTGCTTCAAAACCCTTATGCTCATGTATGATGATACAGTCTTTAATTACATGAACACATATACTGTGTTGTTTCTCCCCCCCCCACAGGACACCTCCACGTTGCCTGGCCGCCAGCAGAGGGAGAACTGAGAATAAAAGGCAATTTCGTTACTCTCACTTCTCGTACCTGGCCTCACAGAGGCACCCAGAAGCCCACAAGAGCTATTGCAGGAAAAGACCTGCTCAACCCCTGCAGTGCTGCTGTGGAGAAGCTCAGTCACTCCGTGGAGATGGCACACACGCAGTCTACTTGTCACACAGGTGAGTACTCAGAACAGATGGAATCTTCAAACAATTTTTCTGCCAGCTCTATTGACCATGTGGGAACTGAGATTTGAAGAGGTTTATAGTTTGGTTGACTTTGGGTGAATTTTCAAAAGAAGAGCAAAAAAATCACATCCTTGTCACCAATGCAACTTCCCTGCTCCAAAGCATCAGGTGTTAGAGCTACTCACACAGTTGTAACAAATTTCTATTATAAACAGTAAAAAACATATTTTCCCTAACTCATTTTCTTAAATGGCTGAATCATTTTTGCTGAAATTCCCTCCCCCTCCGCCCCCCCCCCCCAAATTTCAGCCTGAAGCAGACACCCTCACCAAAAATCTCAGCTTGAACAGTTTAAGTTTGGCAAAAGTTATAAGGAACTGAAACAGAGTGGTATTTAGACCTTGCATACAAATTATTTTCCATTAATGTCCTGTAACAGATTAACTAGAAGAAATCTATGCTACTTTGGTAATTTAGGAAATAACTTGTATAGGGAAAAACTGATATGGTTTACTGTTTAATGTAATTCACTGACGAAAAGAAGGGAGCACAGTGATCTATGAAGAATGAAAACTTTTTTCCTCCTCTCGTTTCTTATATTCTACATTTCTTTTATTACAAGACAAATTTGGTAAGGGATGAAATTATAAAGGTATATGCCTCTTATTCTAATCAGTATTGTATCAAGATTAAAAATACTTTAAAATGAAAAATAACTTCTGTTTATAGACAAGTATGTTTCTAATTAACAACATGAAAAAAGGAATATAAAAATGATACAGTGAGGTCCTTCCCTCATACACCACACACTAAAATATTTGCTTGGGAGTGGATTTGGTTCTTCAGGACTGAAATATAAACCTTGTGTGGGCTCCTAAAATGGGAAGATCAGATTTTTTACTGCTTGCCATATTGTAATAGGTTGAGAACATTTAGTTCCACAATAGTTCTTTTGCAGTTTTCAGAGACTGATGCTTTTCTATGCTTTGAAAGCAATTTAAAAATATCATAAGGCCAAATCTTCATCTCATTTAAGCTGGTAGAGTTCCACTGACTTCCAGGGAGCCACACCAATTAACACCAGCTGAGGACCCGGCCCTATGATTTTTATTTTTGTTAATGATATTGCTTTGGCTTCAATATTATTGATAACAGAACAATCCAGAAAACAAACTGTGTGTTAGTTAGTGGTTACTACAGAGTCAGCACAAAAATGTGCTGAATTGGTCTTTTCAGATTTTTTTATGAGCATTAGCTAATGATTTATTATTGGTAATTGAATAGTAAATTTATAAAAGATATTTGGAATCTAAGGAGGACAATCTTCATAGCCTTAAATACATTTTAAGGTAAATAAAGTTTTGATTGGAATTTACTTTACAGTGTTTCCTTAAAGCTGCCTACATATACACACCTTTGTATTTTCAACTCAAATTTACTGTCCTGGATTAGCATATAATCTAGAATTTGTAGAGTTTATTCTCCATAATTCAGGTACAACCCTTTCATCCAACATGCATTCCAAACTAACACTTTTAAAACCTGGATGTCATTGATACTTACAAATTTCAAAACCCCTTTTATCAGGAGTTTTAGCATTTGATATCCTCTCATCTTTACATAACCTAACATTCCTTGACACAAGGAAATGCTAAGCATTATGAAGGTTGAAAACCTAATATTGTCTGTTCTATTTAACTGCCTCGAATTACTAAGTCGGTTTAAAGGATTAGTTTATGAGTTCTGGGATAAAGTTTTCTGCTTAAACCAAAAGTCATCATGTGACCTAAATCTCAATGCTCTAGGAGAATATTCCATTGTGTTGGACAGATTGACTGGAAAATAATAGGCCAAATGGAAAGCACTAGCTTCAATTTAGATGTTAGACAATATATATGGAAAATCCTTGCCTTTGTTCTGTTCAATGTACAATTTGAGATTATTTGACTCTTTTAAATCTATTGTTATATTAGTTATCTTATTCCTGTTACACTGAATTAACACTGTTTTTTCTCTGTCATTCCTTCATTATTGTGGTTGGTGCATAAAACAGGCCACAGTATTAAAATTACCAAACAAAAACTAAACAAAGATGGAGATAAAAAGTTGGGAGAACATTAGGTTAGGGGGAAAAACATGAAAGAGATACTATAATTTTTCCCAAAAATCATTGTAAACCCAGGAAATTCAAAGCTAAAAAAAAGTAAAAGAAATGAAAATGTGTATGAAAGTGTATAGTCAAGGTACCCAAACAACCTTAACTCTGCTCTATAACTATATCATCGGATAACCATATGATTAATACATATTAGTGTTTTGAGTCCCAGATAAGATTTTTAAAAGACATTATATTTTTACATTTTTTTTCCTCTTGGTGTAACTACAGGGGCTGAGGTAAGATTAAGGCCGATGGTGCTCTGTGTGAGCACAGCAAGCTGCTTATGCCACCCCATGTTGTAGTACTGTGATTTAAGATTTTAAATATTGTTTTAACTTGTAATAACTTGCTATTACTGATGTAGTTAAAAAATTGTTTGTTTACAAATTATGATTTTAAGTTGCTAGTATCCTTTTAAATGGTTTGTCTCCCGCCCCTCAGCATTTATTCTCAAGTATAAAAGGTCCATTCACATAGCTTCAGAAACATTACTGTGATATCCAAAATGTACTCATGTTTCCAGAATAATATCGAAGGGCTGAATCCTCCTGTTTTTAAAAAAAAACAAAAACAAAAAAACGAACAACTATTCATTTAAACAAGGTTAATGTGGAGTAAGAACAGCAAAAATTTGGCATAAACATATTACTTTTACTAACAAAGCCATAGTCAGTGCTTATAAAGAATGCATCCAAGTGTATTGAAATCAATAGGACTTGAGTTGTGTAACTACACAGATGTTTGCCTAATTTGTTTACATTTATTTCCATCTCTTCCACAGGATAATTTACAAGAGGGTAAGTACTTCTGTTTATTCCAAGATTTAATATTAGCATTGGTACCAGCAGCATCTGATTTTTGTTGTTTTTCCTTCTAATCTTACTCTTTCAGCTTTCTTCACAACTAAATATAATTTGTATACTGCAAACATTTCTTTGGTTGCTTTGCCTCAACTAAATAACAATTCCCCAATTGTGAGTGCAATGGGACCATTTATACCTATAAAGTTACTTATCTTTGTGTTATCAGGATCAGGGCTCAAGTGCCTGAGTGTATATATACACACACCATATTTTGTTCAAAACACTATTCAGATCTGTTTTATCCTCAGGCTAGCAAGAAAATATATCTGTGTATGTGATACCCAATCAATGATGGCTGAAGGCTTGTAGAGCTTTTCCATGTAATATAAACTCAAAGCTCACCAGGCTACAGTTATTCCAAATATCAACAACTTTAATGTATTTACTCCATATAAATATCAATCCATGGTTATTCTCAACCGTAGCACTATAATTTTGACTGTACCGTGCCATAATTATTTGCAGTGGCCTTGATAATTCAGAGATACAGTGATTTAAAACCCAGAACTGAGAAATGTAAATCAGCAGGAGAGTGGAGATTATTTTAAAGCTATTGACTCATTTCCCCCAGGTGCTTAGCAGAGTTGCCGAGACATAATAGTGGGAAATGTGACAAAACCACCACAAATAAGACATAACATGGTTTTGTATAAATTTGTCTACTTAAGGCAACCGTATACTGCTGATTAATATATTATGTACCAAAAAAAAAAAGTGAAAAATGTTATTTAAATTGCAAAGTCAAGCAGTCAAAGTTAAGAAGATGCAGATATATGGTTGTCCATGCTACCTTTATTCTGCCCCCCTGTGCACTGAATGAGGCAGGGGTCCTGTGGAAAAAAAAAGTATGTGATCACATAATTAACGAGCATATTATGATGCATGTGCACAAGGGGGCAGAATTAAGGTTGCAAGGGCAACTGTAAACCTCATTCTTAAACTTTCAAGAACTTCACTTTGCAACCTAAGTAATATTCTCTTAATGTATTTGTATGTAATTTCTAGGGGCTTTTTGATTTTTTAAAGGAAAAAGATAAATTATATTATGTGCAACTGTAACGATTTCCTCATCATGCATCAGCAGAGTTTGAATTCTGAACTTTCACTGCTGTTGCACAGACTGCTATCACTTGAACAATAAAACTAACTACATCACCCAGTAGGAGGAGAAGGTTGTTATGCTAGAGTAGGAAAAAAAAACACTGCTGGTACCATATGCTGGGTCCAAGAGATGGTTGAGAGAGCCAGGCATGGTCCTCCTCTCTCGCTGTTCCCCTTCCTCCTCAGAAGTTTGTGGGGGAAGAGCCTGGCCCCAAGGGAGAGCATACAGTATTGGGCCAGGCTCCCCCAGTGCAACTCTCCCCCACTTGCAGCTCCCAGGCATTCTCAATTCAGTATGTACTGCTGCTTGCATGGGGCCAGCTTTTTAGAATACTCAGGTCTAGTTATTTTGTTAGATTGCCAAAGTTTTCCTGAGGAATGCAAGTGAAAGAAAGCAAATGCTGATTTTTAACTATTTATAACTCAGCTAAATCTGATCAGAATTTAATTGTACAAAGAAAAGACCCTTCTATGGCCCAAGGTCTCTCTCCCTGACAGATTTGAAAGGCCTGCTGCAAATATTGAGATGCTAGAGCTTCTGAAAGTGTAAAATGTCACAATAATCTTTTATAAAAGAAAACGTTAGAGAAATTAGATACAGGGATCACTACCAGCTCCCCTAAAAAAAGATGTGTATTCTATAACACTGATGATTTCAGTAGTACATTAAATCAGCCCTATTTTCTAAGACCCATGAACCTCCAAGACATTTTAACTGATTACCTTAAAATCCCACAGCAACTACTTTTTACAGCAATGTATGATGCAATTGCTTTTATTTACAGTGATGTATGATAAAGAAAAATATGCAGTGCTTAGAGAATATAGCAAATGTTTATATGACGTATTTACTTAGGATTCATAGTACAGTACATGGAGACTAGTTTCTTGGTGTTTAGATCGTATGGCTCTACTATATTTACAGGACAGCTGTTTGATGTGTAAATAGTATTTTCAAGTTCTCTGTCTTACAATCACAAACAAACAAAAACAACTGAATTTCTTATTAGCTAGATAGCCTTGTGTAACCGAGTATTTTAAGTGGCTGCTTACAAGTGAAGTAAATTGGCCCTGTATATAAAAGTTGAATCTTGGTTTCAAAGTAGAGGTATCTTAAACTTTCCTCCCTTCATTTTACTCACAGAAGCAAAAATAAAAAGGCATTTAAATTTTACAGTGTCAGATTTGTATTTATTTCAGTGGATACTTTAAGAGAGACAGAGGGAGACACTCCTCAAGCATTTTAAAATACCCTGCAATTCTGCCATTCACAGTATTCAGAAAAAAGTTTTTTTTTTTAATTTTAAATATATCAGTCAATCAAAGAAGAGGTTGTGAATGCCCGTGGCTGTTATTCCGTGCCTGTGCACTGTTTAGGAATGACCTTGCATAGCCACTGGGTGGCAGAATCATACCTCACGACTGTACGTACCTCCAGGAGGTAGAACGGAGTGTACTTCAGGGAGTCCATTTTACCCAGACTACATACAAAAGTAAAACATCTGGCAGTTACCTGAACTGGGAGTTTGCTCTGATCTCTACAGATGCATCCTCGCTAGGGAAAAGGCACATTCTTATCATGCTAGCTAACACTTGATAAGGAGGTAAAATCCTACTGAAAACAAGTCAATTTGAGGTTTTTACACATTAACAAATCAAAGTAAACCTTGGCCTCACATTTGAGAACAGTAGTGTGAATTGAAAGAGTGTGATGATGTTAGCTCAGTTCATCTCCATTAATGAATATAAGTTGTTTACATCAAACATGACATGTTTGGCTTCCTCTAGACTATGTTAGAAGATTCTATTTCAAGGGATCACCAAGAGTTTGTCTAGACTAAGATAAAAGGTGTGTTTTTTAAAAATGCTCACCAATGCATTTTAACATTCTAGTGTACATAGGACAAGATGTACTTTAACACGTTAAAAGCAACAGAGGGTCCTGTGGCACCTTTAAGACTAACAGCAGTATTGGGAGCATAAGCTTTCGTGGGTAAGAACCTCACTTCTTCAGATGCAAGTGAGGTTCTTACCCACGAAAGCTTATGCTCCCAATACTGCTGTTAGTCTTAAAGGTGCCACAGGACCCTCTGTTGCTTTTTACAAATTCAGACTAACATGGCTACCCCTCTGATATTTAACACGTTAGCTAATTGTGGTGAAACTCAGAGGGGACTAGGAGACACCTTGACCAGGTATAACATGTTAAAAATCCATGTATCCTGCTTGTAACAGGGTGTGCTGACTAAGGAGCTAATTCAGCATTGTCACTCAAATCCCCACCAGTTTATATTAATTGAGCTCTGGTTGAAAGACAGTCAGTCAGCAGAGGAGGCCAATTATCTGAGTGGAGATACAGCTGAGGGGCTAATTGGGAGGAAATAGCCCCAGCAGGTAGGATTATATAAACAAACAGGAAGGAAATGCTGGGAGGAGAGTAGGGAGCCTGAAGGAAGGCAGAAGTAGGCCAGAACTGGCAGCTGCTACTAGTATACCCTGCCCCAGAAGCAAGTAGGGAAGCTGGCTACTGATTGTAAATATACTATAATAAAGCCTGGTGATGGTGAAGAGGACCTGGATTGGTTGTGGTAGGTGACAGAGGTTGGAGAGGCCTTTTGAGACCACCCAGTGACACTCCTGTAGACAAACCCCAAGCAGTGAAAGTGGGAGGATGAAACTCTGCTACTACTAGTCCTTTTGTTTTTTTATGCCCAAATACTGATTCACAGTCACTTATGAGTAAAAACGGGGGGAGGTTTTTTTACTCCTATTATGCTGAGAGGTAATGGTGACTGCTTGGATCACAAACCTCTTAGAGATTAGGAATGAAAGCACCCTTCACTTGAGTGTTTCATATAACTATCTTATGGGGCCACATCTAAAACAAGGCCTAATAGCCTGCCCAGAAACCTACCACCATTTTGGCAGGGGATTCCACTGGGGGGGCGGGGTCAGGGGAAGCAAAACATACAAAAAACTGGGAGAGCTGGCAAGAGAAGCAGCAGCTGAAATCCATGTCTGATCCTGGAAGAAGCTTGGGGAGAGGTTTTTTGGTCAGGTGCAGGCTGAAAAAAAAGAGTATTTTTGGTGCTTGTAAGCAAAGCTGTTTCCTATTATTTGATTCTTTCTACATTCAGAGACACAGCACTTTGTAAATTCTTAGTAAAACAAACAAACAAAAAAAAACATGCAAAGAAATAGTTATCACCAAATGCTACTCTCAAACTAAACATTGCTAAAAATTGAGCTCCTAATCTCTAATCACCTCCCATCCCATCCCTGCATCCTCCTCTCTAGATCACAGTGGAAAACATCATCATTCTACATGTCATTCAGGCATCATTATTGACTCACACCTTTCTATTGGTCATCACACCAGGTTATGTCTAAATCTTGCCAGTTGCATATTATCTTTAAGACATGGTCTTTCCTGTCCATCCACACAGCTAAAATTCTTCCCCAAGCTCTCATCACATCTTGCTTATTGCAACATCCTTTTCTCTGGCCTTGATAAATGCAATCTCGCCCCACTCACAGCCACTCAGAACAAAGATCATTTTGTTAGTCCATCACTGACCACGACACATTCACACCCCCCTTTGAATATCTCCACTGGCTCCCACTTAGGGTAACCAGATGTCCTGATAAAATCAGGACTGTCCTGAAATTTAACCCTTTGTCCTGCGTCCCAATAGATGTATGATCGGGACCCCATTTGTCCCGATAATCAGGTAAGGAGGCAAGCAGGAGGGGTGAGTAGATGAGTGGCAGGGGGTGAGTAGGTGAGCGGGGAGCCAGTAGCGGGCGAGGATTCTTGGAATGGGCGTGGGGGTTTCTGGCAGGGGAGTGAGGAGGTGAGTGGCAGGTGGGAGGGGATGAGAGGAGGCGAGCAGTGGGTGGGGGACTGAGGAGGGATGCAGCAAGCCAGTGGCGGGTCAGGGGGTGAGGAGGGGTGGGGTGGTGGGGCCAAGTGGGGAGGGGAGTGGAGCCTGGGAGGAGCAGGTGGTCTGTGGGCGGGGCTGACGGCACCCAAATATGTCCCGATATTTTACAGTTCTGATCTAGTCACCTTACTCCCACTTCTTTCTCCCACCAAACATAAGCTTCTTGTATTCACTTTATAGGCCCTTTACAGTCAGTCAATCCCCACTCTACCTATGATCTCTCATTAGCTACTGAAGTTTTCTTCTGATTGACCATGATGCCAGCCTCCACTGCCCATTTGCTAGATTTTCAAACAAGCATCTCTTGTGCTTTCTCCCATGATGCCCTACACCAGGGATCAGCAACCTTTGGCACACGGCCTGCCAGGGTAAGCACCCTGGGAGGCAGGCCGGTTTGTTTACCTGCTGCATCCACAGGTTCGGCCGATCGTGGCTCCCACTGGCCACAGTTCACTGCTCCAAACCAATGGGGACTGCGGGAAGCGGCGCAGGCAGAGGGATGTGCTAGCCGCCGCTTCCCACAGCCCCCATTGAGCTGGAGTGGGAAACCACGGCCAGTGGGAGCCACGATCAGCTGAACCTGTGGACGCGGCAGGTAAACAAACCGGCCCGACCCACCAGGATGTTTATCCTGGCGGTCCGCGTGCCAAAGGTTACCGATCCCTGCCCTCGTTATCCATCTTCAGCCATCCACCATTATCTGCCTCATAACTCTCCTTCGCTGTGATGCTTACAAAAAAACTTGACAATGGTTAGGTATTTGCTGGGCACAGACTACTGCCTATTATGCTGACCAACACGGTCTCATTATTTACTTGTACTCCCCATCTGTCTGTATCCATCTATTGTCTCTAGTCCTATACTTAGACTGTAAGATCCTTGGGGCAGGTACAGCCTTTTTGTTGTGTGTTTGTACAGTGCCTAGTACAATAGGGTCCTGGTCCATGACTCGCGCTCTAGGTGCTATGGTAATCCAAAAATAAGTAATGACTAAGCCCCTACTTAATTTGTGATATTGACACAATATTAGACTTCCACCGCAATTTTTATTTTAATTAGCTTACTTGCACAGTCCACAATTTTGTATACATTTTGAGGTTTGCAACACACTTTTTTCCCCCCATTAGTTCAGTAGAATCCCATTTATCCTCGCTGATAGTAGCTGGGGTTCAGGCTGTCAGCCCCATGCATTTATGACTGTAATATAGGTGCAGGAAAATGTCTGGCTATCAAAAATGTTAGCAGTCATAACTTAATACGTCAGTGTTTATATTGTTCCAGCAAATTTCTCTTAAATATGTCTTCCCTGGCTTTTCCAAATTATCACAATTAATAAAGGTCCATTATTACTTTTCCGCAATTTTCCATGTCTTTTCCATAACTCGGCCACAAGTATTTGACAATCATCCCACAATTCAAATAAAACCTTACTAGTGACAATGTACAGGGTGCAACAGCTTTCTGAAGTTTACTGATTGGGGTAGAAGCAATTCAAGCAGATTGGAAGAAGATACAAATCAAAGATGACCAATAAAATAAAGCCTCCGAGGGAGGGTGAAGACTGTCCCACTGAATGCAAAAAGTTAGCTAACGCTATGTTTAGTTCTTCCTTTTCACCTATGGTTGGTGGTAAAGATACTGAAAATTACAGCAAGGCATCCTAAACCCTGACATAACCTTTGCAGAAACACCTGTACAGGTACTTGTATAGCCCCCACAACTGTAGTATCTGAGCACTTTTACTCAGATAAGTCCACCCAGATGTGATAACCTATTTTAAACATTAGGCCCTGAGTCCTATAAGAAGCTGTACTTTATGCAGGCTTTTTTTGGTTTGTTTTTTTTTGTACGTTTTTGCTAGTAGATTCATAATAGGTTTCCGATACATTAAGTCTATATTACAGGTGGGGCTGATCACACCACCGATTAAGGTTACCTGACTCGTACCATTGTAAGACTCGGTTTTCAGCTGCTTGTAACTTTGCTAGACTTTAACATTTCAACCCAAATGGTTACACCTGCCTCATGCTGAATATTTGTGGAAATTTTTAGCCAAAATGGTTCAGCTGTTTCTGAGAATGAGGCTAGGACAAAATACATGCTGGTAACCTCTTCTTTGGAAATATCTAGTGACTCCATGCTTGGAAGAGGGACTTGAAATTTAGCAGTGGGTGTCTGTGTCAGGGATGTCTCTGTCGCCATCCCTATGAAAATCCACCCAAATGTAGCCAAGTTATAAGCCTCCGGGTTAAAAATTGCGGTTCACACGTACTGAGTAGAGACTTCAGAGATTTTAGATGTTAAAAATCTAAGAGTCTATCCTTAATGAGCATGCTCAAGCCTCTCATACCTCCTAGTGCTAACTACACAGACCATGTTCCAACTTCACAGAGCAATTGAGCATGCTCCATTCCCTCACAGCTCCTACATGTCAGCAGCCACCAATTCAAATGTTTTGGAGGTGGTGTGGTGAGGGGGGATTCCTTCTCCCCCCCCCCACCCACCTCCTTCATCCCCGGTGTCTCCCTTGACCTGGGATTCTGCCCTCTCTCTTACTTTCCCATTGCATGAGCCAGTGCTGCCAGGGGTCGAGTTCTCAGCAGACTCCCATGGGTTCTGTTTTGCAGGAGCTAACTCTGTGTGTTCCAGGTCACAACACCATTTGGCCATGCTGGGAGGGACACCCCGATCAAATTTTGACTCCAAGATCTCTTTCTTGAGTGATATCAGCTAATTTAGACATCATTTCATATGTATAACTGGGATTATGTTTTCCAATGTGTATTACTTTGCACTTATGAAATTGAATGTCATGTGCCCTTTTGTGGCTCAGTCACCCAGGTTTGTGAAATCCCTTTGTAACTCTTCACAGTCAACCCTGGACTTAACCATCTTGAGTAAGTGAGTATTTGCAAACTCTGCCACTTCACTGTTAACCCCTTTTTCCAGATAATCTATAAATAGGTTATACAGGTCCCAGAACAGATCCTTGGGGGACCCCGCTATTTATCTCTTTCCATTGTGAAAACTGACCATTTATTCCTATGCTTTGTTTTGTATCCTTTAACTAGTTACTGATCTATGAGAGGATCTTCCCTCTGATCTCATCACTGCTTAGTAGGATTAAGAGCCATTGGTGAGGGACCATAGCAAAGGCTTTCTGAAAGTCCAGGTACACTGTATCAACTAGATCACCCTTGTCCACATGCATATTGACCCCCTCAAAGAATTGTAATGGATCCGTGAGACGTGATTTCCCATTACAAAAGCCATGGGGAAGAGTCAAGAACATATCATGTTCATCTATGTGTCTGATCATTCTGTTCTTTTCAACCAATTGGCCTGGTACTGAGCTAGGCTTACTGGCCTGTAATTGCCAGGATCACCTCTGACGCATTTTTTAAAAATCAGCATTACATTAGCTACATTCCAGTCATTTGATACAGAGGCTGATTTAAGGGATAAGTTACATACCACAGTTAGTAGTTCTGCAATTTCATATTTGTTGAGTTCCTTCAGAACACTTGGGTGAATACCGTCTGATCCTGGTGACTTATTACTACAGTATTTCAAAACCTTCTCTATTGACATCTCACTATGGGACAGTTCCTCAGGTTGCTCACCTAAAAAGACTGGCTCAGATGCAGGAATCTCCCTCACACCCTCTGCAGTGAAGGCAATGCAATGAATTCATTTAACTTCTCCACAATATCCTTGTCTTCCTTGAGTGCTCCTTATCACCTTGATTATCCAGTGGACCCACTAATTGTTTGGCAGGTTTCCTGCTTCGGATATACTTAAAATTGTTGCTGTGTTTTTGTGTCTTTTTCTAATTGCTCTTCAAATTCTTTTTTTTTTTTTTTTTTTTTTGGAGGGGAGGCATGCAGAGGGAACAAAAACTGGACTCGGGAGAGGGAAAGGAGCAAATTGAGACAAGGAGCTTGGTAAGACAGTCTGGAGTGCGAGACTGGGACTGGGAGTACGAAGAGAGGATGCTGGGATGAAAGCCAGTGAGGGAGCTGTGGGAGAGGACTAGGGGCCAATTGACTGGTGGGGAGGGAGTGCTGAGATCATCTGAGGAGCAAGGAAGAAACAGAAAACTAGAAGGAGGAGACAGACAGGAGATTAGGACTGGGAGTTTATAGGGAAGGTTGGAAGGGCTCAGAGAGCTGATGAGGAGGCCAGGAGGGGGAAATTTGGGACTAGTTGAACAATGAGGCAGACTTAGATGAGAAGCCCGAGGACTGGAGACTTGGATTAGCTTGGTGAGGAGACTGGGCCTGGGATGAGGAGACGGGTGGGGAAGAGATAGGATTGAGACACGGACATATTGGAGGGTCAAGTTTGAGGGGGAAAATGGGCAGACGAGTGTGAGCCACAGAGTCTGGAATGGAACCCAGGACTCCTAAGTCTCACCATTACCCTACTGTTAGCAACTATCTATGAACCCACTGGTAAAGTGTCTCTCTCATTTCCCTGTAGTGCTGACCCACATAGATGACAACTACTACTGATATAATTTACTCCTTTAGCAATTGGTGGTGAATTTAAAGTTTCCAACGTTGCTGATACCCATGTGGGTCTCATTACGATGCCATATGATGGAATTTGTTTTTTCAGTTTGCTTTTTTAAATGGCTAGGAAATCACACACACACACACACACCCCCATATTAAGGTTGCAAAAATCAAGCACTCAAAATTTAGGAAATACCAGAATTAAGATTACATGATGACATAGTATTTTTCTATCAGGTAGGGCACAGGCAATTAAAGGCTGCACGCTAATGAATGTGCACAAAGAGGGCTGAAGTAAGGTTGCACAGGCAACCTTAATTCTGGGATTTTTAACTTTTGCATGCTTAACTTTGCAACCCAGCAATTATGTTCTTTTAAAATAGCTTTTTTGTGTATAATATGTATTTCTCCTGTATGTGGTGTTACAAATGTGGGGAGTAGTAGTTTATTTCTATTTTGAATTAGAAGTGCCTATTGCAGTGATTTTTTTTATGTTGAGATGTGAGGCTTCTTCAAGTATAAAAGGAATTTGGTACAAGAAATTGTACAAGAAAGCACTACTACTACTACTACTACAATTTACACATTATGCTCTAAAGTAAGGGAAAGCTGACTATTTTCCCACCAAAGTGAATTTTTCCACCAGAAGAATTTCTCTCCACCCTCATTCCCTATACTCGTTTCCCAATTATGATCTGTTTAATTTTTTGTGCTGTGGTGAAAACTGGTAAAATATAATAGGATTTAGAGACTGCTACAAAAAACAATTTTATTTTTTGTATAGGTTTTCTAGAGAATACTTCTAACACCATTTACCTGGTATATTGGTAACCCGAAAATACTACTTCAAATTTGTTCACGAAAAACTTTTGCAAAACTTGAAATTTCATGATTGTTTATTTTCCAAAACCTGAACTTTCCAAGAACTGGCATAGTATTGTTGAAAGGATCACAGTCAAATTTGTTGCCACTGACCCTGAGTGAGGCAGTGTCTGAGATTTTGTTATTATAGGATACATTGCATCCATCTATAAAGATGAAAACATTGATATGTTCTACTATAGTTAAACATATCATCAGATATTCAGACTAGCAATAATTGCCTCCTTTATAAAAGAAATTGTTATAAAAGAAATGAATATTGTCATGAAGGAAGCCATTTGCTCAGCAAGAACCATTTCTCACACCACTGGTGTGAAACTGCAACTCTCAGTCTAACAAAAACGACAAAATCAGGACAGATGTGTGTCACTTTCCTAACATTGCTTGGGGGGGTAGCAGTTACTACCTAACAAAACAGAGACATTGGAATCTAGAATATGCAAAAATCTCTGAGCTCAAGACGTTCAACCACCACATCCTCAGTAGTTGCTATTCTACAGTTTCCTTCTTTTGGGACTGGCAATCTACCTGAAATGTATTCATTTTTAGCATTTGCTTTTTTAACCCTCAAAAAATATCATTCAAATGCTGTGAGCACTTGAAGCAGGGCTACAGATTAAGGAGGCATGAAGCCTATGTCGCTCTGGTTGGGATATGGATTGTCCTATCTACAATCTGCTGATTTCTGTAATTCCTGTGTTTGCATGGGACTCTCTCCCAGCCCTGCAATACATTTTAGAGTGCCTTCCGTGGAATAGTAATACTTTTATTGTTTGGGGAAACAAACTTTCACCTCTATCATCTTGATTAATCTTTTGATATGGATTATTTCTTCCAATAGGTATTTATTATCTAAAATGTATTTACACAGTAATCACTTGAGGCTGCAGGATTTGGCCCTTGTTGGCTCAAAATGCAGGAGTATACTGAGGGCAGGAAGTAAAGAAGGTGTGCAGGAGGATTCTGCAGCCCCTTGTATATCCCAAAACCAACCTCTCCAGCACAACAGGGCAGGGGAACAGTTATAAGTGTACAGAGGTAGTGAGAGAACTAGACTGAAACATAAAGGGGAAACCTCTCAGTGTACCAGTTGAGGAGTGGGAAATCCCCAGGCCAGGGAGAGAAATGGGGAGCTTCTCTGCTTTTAGTACAGCAGGAGGGGCTGCACTGCCCCTGCATTCTCTTACTTTAGTCCCTAGCTAGCCCTATGGACCACACCAACTCTTATATTAGGGATACAGCCTATATCATTGTAGCTGCAGATAGGTTGCCCTTGTGCTCCATATTCTGCTCCTGAATTGGAAATGGGGGTGGAAGTTTCTTTCCTCATAAAGATGCCTTCCAGCACTTTTATTTAGGCATTGCATGGGAAAACCAGATTTCATCCCAATCTGTTCATACCTTCTTCTGTCATTTTCCATTTTTAGTTTAACTACCCAGGAGCAAGAATAAATGGTTTTTCTAGAAAGTCTTTCACACTGTCCATTGTCTTCACTCACTGTCAACCCTGCTGATGTAATTTCTTTCTATTGATAATTATTTTTTAAACTTTAAAACAGAGAGTGAGAGAAAGCAGAAATCATAGGTTACATTTTAAAAGAATCATTTGAAGGAGCCCATGGTCCACCTCATGAGTATGACTCACATCTCAGCCAACAGGATTTAAGAAGCTCACTTTAGTGCAACGAATTCTCAAAAATGTTCAGTCACCCAGTTTAAGTTTTTCTGATTACTCTCCTAAGAAAACATGCCAAACCCTATTTCACACACAAAATTTCAATATACTGTACACTTCTCACAAAACAACAAGACCCAGAATTAATGCTTTTTACATATTAAAAGGCTATTAAGGGGAACTGGATGGCTCAGGTGATTGGTAATTGGTAGGGCCCTACCAAATTCACGGCCATGAAAAACACATTACAGACCATGAAATCTAGTCTCCCCAGTGAAATCTGGTCTTCTGTGTATTTTTACCCTATACTATACAGATTTCATGGGGGAGATGAGCATTTCTCAAATTGGGGGGCCCCGACCCAAAGGGAGTCATGGGGTGTTGCAAGGTTATTGTAGGGTGATTGTGGTATTGCCACCCTTACTTCTGCGCTACCTTCAGAGCTGGGTGGCCAGAGAGTGGTGGCTGCTGGCCAGGTGCTCCACTCTGAAGTCAGCGCCCCACCAGCGGCAGGGCAGATGTAAAAGGTAGCAATACCATAACATGCCACCCTTATTTTTGCGCTGCTTCTGGTGGTGGCACTGCCTTCATAGCTGGGCTCACAGCCAGCAGCTGCTGCTCTCTGGCCACCCACCTCTGAAGGCAGCACCACCGCCAGCAGTAGCACAAAAGTAAGGGAGGCAATACCATGACCCCCTATAATAACCATGTGATCCCCCCATTATCCCCTTTTGGGTCAGAACCGTACAGTTGCAACACCATGAAATTTCAGATTTAAATATCTGAAATGATTAAATTTACAATTTTTAAAACCCTATGACCCTGAAATTGACCAAAATGGACCATGAATTTGGTAGGGCCCTAGTAATTGGATATGGATTCTTTTCTAAATCTACACAACTCACAGAGTCCAATTTGACTCATGTTAATAGGTGACAGTTGGCAGTCTCAGCAGAAAGGTCAAGCCCTAATAAATAGGTATGGAAACCTTCCTCACTTCTAAGGATGGCCTCTCAGTAATACAGTTGATGCATATTGGTAGTATCCTGGCATGAACCCTACTTCTCCATTGCCATGCACTTTGTGTGCAGAGAGCCATGCGTGGCATATACTCTAGAGTTCTGGCATGTAGGTTTCTCCACTCTACTTGCCCAAGCAGTGCCTCACTGTCTACACAGCTATTTATACCCATGCTAGCTGGGGTGCAGTCTGTGCTTTATACCCTGCTGTAAATGTAGATGTGCCCTTAGATTCACCTCTCACTTTGTATTGGCCTGATGTATGGCAAATGTTATAGGTGGCATTATACCTTGAAAAATTAAGGCTATAACAAATACTATGAAATAAATCATTTCTTCAGCACTTTAGACTGAAAACATTGAGCCCTGTAGGAAGTCAACTTTGTATGATTACGTTCTGCAATTTAAAAAGCGCTATGAACGTTTATGCCTAAAGAACATCATTCTTTGACTACAAGCACCAAAGTGAAGACAGATTATACTGGTTCTAATACAATAAATGCTGGATATAGCTGCTCATATTTATATAATTTTGAATTGAAAAGGTCATATTTTGAATTGGAAATATGACCTTACGTTTATATTAAACAATATTGGACAGCAACTTCTCCCTGCTCTCCCCCCCAAGAGAATGCTATTATTAATTTTTCTTTTTTTTTTTTCTTTTTGTAGATATTAAACAAATGTCAAAGTTAGTTAAACTCCCATCCAAAACTAATCCTAATCCAATTTAAAATACAGGGTTTGGTAAGTATTTTGTGCACACAGAGACCTAGCATAGGCATGAGTAAATTGTTTTTTAAGACCATACATTTGTTTAAACAGATGGTATCTACACCACATGTTACATTCTGTTGCCAGATAACTATTTATTTGAATTAATAGAAAAGGAGCTACTATTTAAACTTTTTAAGACATCTCATCAGAAAAAACAACATTTCATCTGTGTAACATTGAGGTTATACAAATGAAACTGAAGTTGGAATATAGCCATTAAGGTTCATTATACACAACTGCTAGAATTAACGAGTTCAAGTCCTGTCCCAGCTCCCATCCTAAACTACATATCTGTGACCCAAGGAAATCTTGTATTGGCTCAAGGAAATTCTTCCTACTCCAAAAACTGCAGAGGGATTCCACAGCCATGCCTGCTGCAATAGTCTATGTAATAACTAGCGGATTCATGTAGCCATGAACACAATGGCCGCACTATGCCCTTCTTTCCTGCTACCCACAGGAGTTCACAGAGCGCCTTTGAAAAATCCAAGTTCTATAGCAGAACGGTACGGCAGACCCATTATTCAGACTCCTCAAATCCTGCATCAAATGGAACCCCATTAATTCCAGTCCTCTCAATTGGTACTATACCAACTTAGAGACCTTTGAGAACCCTGGCTGTAATCAGTGTTGACCCCAAAGCTACTCACCTAAAAAGGGTTCAGAAACAAATTTATTTTCATTGAAGCTGGAAAGGCTACCCCATGTGCAAGAATAGGAATTTTTCTTCCTTGAAAGTATCCAGTTATAAGTATTTCATTGTAATTATGATTTGGATGGGGTTTGCATTAAGGAAGACGCATGCTACCAAATATTTTTTAAAAGGTAATCTTTAATCATGGAACATTGACCAGTTTGTTAATGGACCAATGACCAAGAAGGTGTTTTTCCACACAGCTCAAATTTTAGCTGATAATTTTGGAAGAAGTTCCCTGATAAAAGCTCAGAGACCAAAGGGATTAAAATCCACACACTCTATAGCTGCCCTTTCTAAGTAACTAGGTTACCAAATATCAATAGAGTGGTTGGGAATATGTCAAACAGTTTTGTGAGATTTACTCAGGGACCACCTAGAAAAGAGTAGTTGCTAAGAGTAGAGTAAAGCCTCGTGATGTCACACTATTGACAGGGAAAACTATTGCAGACTATTGAATGCTGTGAATTAACATAGAAAAAACCTAACACAGTAATAAATTCAGATTACTGCATCATAATATATGCTTTGGACCAAGCCTTGTTCTCATTTAATTCAGTGACAGTTTACTCACTGACTTCAATAGGAGCTGAACTGAGCCCTCGGCTCATTTCTCTCCACAGCTGTAGTCATTAGAATTATTTATGGAAATACTTCATAATATGCTAGTAAATGTACTACACTATATTTTATAAACAATAATGAAGTCTTATTAATGAAAACCTCACCATAACACTAAGCAATTACATATTTGCGGAGAAGTGGCCACCATTTTTCTGGGCAAATTATATAGTATGCATTGTAGTGAAGTGCAGATGAATGAGGATCTAATTGTATATAATTTTTAAAGAATTATTACAGCTGATGAAGGAAACGAAGTTAGATTCTGGGGTGAGATCTCGGATCTCAGCACTCATCTCCCATTTCCCTTCTGTGACCCAAGTTGTTCCTGGGCTCAGATCAAAGCAATACTGAGCCCTTGGGTGCAAAGAAACAAAAAGTGTTTTTATTTGACTCATCCCTTTTAGGCAGGGGACCACCTGCAGCTACTGAGGTGACAACTGGAGGTATGCTCTCCTTCCCAGTCAGCCCCGCGCTGAGCTGTGCTCTTCCCTTTTAACCCCACCCGCCAAACATGACATCTATAGTGGACTGGAGCTGAGTCCACTGGAGCTCATTCACTCTTTCCTAGTCAGTGTGGGGTTTGTATATCCCCATTGCCTCCTCTCACAATAAAAAGGGAGCCTTAGATCTATCTGCAGAGTAGGGCCCTTCCTGTACAATAACACCACTCTTTTTGAACAAGAGAGGTTCAGACACATCCATTACATTGCTGGGACACCCAGGCAGGACTGTCTACTGGGTTAGGATCTACATGAGGGGAGTAGGTGAGCCAGGCAGGCAATGGGCAAGCCCAGCTGGGTGAGGGTAGGATGGGAGAAGGTCAGGGGAATGCATTTCATCCACCAACTGATGAGGTGAAGTTTAATAGATAAAGGAAATATAGCCTGGGGCAGCATTAACCTTTACGTGCCCCCTCCCTAGGGTGACCAGATGTCCCAATTTTATAGGGACAGTCCCAATTTTTGGGTCTTTATCTTATATAGGCTCCTATTACCCCCAACCCCCATCCCGATTTTTCACATTTGCTGTCTGGTCACCCTCCCCCTCCCATTAAGATGGGGTCTCATGGGCAAATGCAACTAGAAAAGAAACTGATAGCACGGCTCTATTAGAGCCACATTGCCAGGAAGCAAGGGGCTGGTGCGAGGCCCCACAGACAAAGAGGCAGGAGGGTTCCGAACAGGTCGCTGTTGCCCAAGATCAAAGCAGATCCCAGAAGATCTAGGAGATTCTCCCCAGCAGGACACCTGGAAGAAACTTTTCAGAGGACAAGCTTGTGGAGATTTCCTTCCCCAAGCCTTTTCCTATGGGTTTTAACTATAGGAGGGGACAGGGCATTAGCCCTGTCATTCTAGCTGTGACAACCTGCCAGTGAAGTCAGTGTGAGCAGGGTCAGGCTCTGGCTCTACATTTGGAAGTTCCTAGCTCTTCATAGCAGTACCGGGCAAGCTCCTAGTCAGGAGGATTACGTTATTTAATCTATTTCCATGCAAGTATGCATTTTGTAAGAGATTTCACAGACCTCATTTGAACAGATCCCTATGCTGCTAAATGTAATGCCTTTTACTGGATATTGGCACTGTATATCTATGAAGACATCACAGGTGATGTTTTCAATTATTTTAAAAAATTAAATATTGCCTGGTGTCAACAAGATCGCTGATTGCCATTTTAATAATCACAGGCATTTGAATGTCAGGCATTTGATTCCAGCTGCTATGATCTTTTGTACAACTGTGAGCAACATTCCCCTGGAAAGGAAATGGTGATTTCAAAAAGGACATGCCTCTCCAGGGAGGACTTGGTGACCAGACTAAAGTCATGATCTCACAGACATCAAATAAACAATAATGTTTAGCACTGGCATAGCACTTTTCATGTTTAAGGTACTTTATAAACTTTGCTAACAATATTAATTTGTTAAAAATAAACTGTCATAATGAACTATGCCATTTGTAATCATTCAAAGAGTCTTGTTTAAGACCAATTAAAGTATATTCTAAAGTCAGTTTTAACTAGTGCATAAATTAATTCTGGTTTATTCTACAGTTTTTAGATGAGAAAGTTATAAGTGACTTTATAGGATCCTTAGGTTAACCTTCTCTATTCATAGAACTGTATGTGCAACCTATAAAACTAAGTGACAACATTTTGAGCCTGATTCAAAGCCCACTTAAGTCTTTCCACTGACTTCACTGTGCTCTAAATCAGGTCCTTTGAACTGCATTATACTTGATTTTGTATTGCCTTTGTTATACACTATTTCACAATATTCAACAATCCACACTAGATCTCCCATTCATCTGAGTGATTTAGTGATGTTCTGGTATAGTTAAATTCTTCACAGAGCCTCACAGCTAACAGGACACCTGGGGTAACCTGTTTGTTCTCCTTAGGGCTTGCTCCCTTTTCCCTTCCAGAGGTGAGTCTGAATAAGCTTAGATAGTGGCTGGCATAACAGAGGAGCAAAACTATAACACACGCACACCAGTGTGCAAAGGTGAAAATCAAAGCTGGGCACCCACTACTTTAATTTACCAAAATATGAGGTGCAATTTACATGTTGAGAAGCTGTATGCTGGTGTAAGTGAGTGTAAACACTGTAGGAGTCAGGGGATCAGAGTCTAACTGACAGCATCTTCTACATCAATTTGATCCAGAGAATGGTTTATGCAAAACATTGCTCGACTGGTTTTTTCAGAACAATGCTAACTGACAGGTGCCGTCTGCACCAGTTAACCTGGAAAGGTTAATTACAAATTGCCAGAGGTGTATGATGAAAATAAGAGAACAGGAGAGTTAAAGCAACTGTAAGTAAGTAAAAACAGAGGAGAGAGGAAAACTGCTTGCTAACATTATCCAAAATGATGCTACATCTTCTGTATATTACCATGTCTAATAGGCCTATTTGGATTTTGTGCTTATTATAAAGTTCTTTAATCATTTGTTGGTGACAGGATATATTCCTCCCATAAAACAGAAATGAAAAAAAATTACATTAGTACTCCAGGGTCAATCTCTACCCTCAGTTACACTACACCACCACCTCAGAAGTCAGATTTTTTTCAGCATCTAAACAAGTGACTAAAATACCAGTGGTGCTAACTGTCAAGATTTTACTGAAAGTCTCTGGTGGTTTTCTTAATGTCCCAGCTCCTAGAGGCAAATTATGTCAAAATCTCATCTTTCATTTGAAAAATAAAAGTAAGCTTCCAACCCTCAAGATTGTGGGGAAAAGCCTGAAAACATGACCAATGAGTAACCTTCAAGCTATGAAAGCAGAAGCCAAAACCCCTCAAATACTTTTTTTTTTTTTTTTTTTTTAATTCTCATAATTTCTGTGGCCTGGCTAATACTTGGGATTGGCAACATTGAAACCCACACACTTAAACCAGACCTCAAGGAGGATGCTACATGGAAGAGCTATTCATTAGTGTCCAGAGTGTATGTACAACTATGCAAAGATCTGGTGGTAGTGGTTCTGGATGACATTAAATTTCCCTAGAGTTCCTACTCAGCACAGATTAATCCAGTAACTAGTCCTGGAAAGGCAAGCAACCAAGGACATAACAGATGAATGAGCATACTGCAAGGACTAAACAAATAATTAAGTACATTTAACTTTTCTCCATAGTAAGTGACACACAGCAGAAAACCTGCATTTGAATCAGATGACCTCTTACAGACAGATTGTGCCCTCTACAGCACCTTGTCTATGAATAGGAGTAGATGTCTTGCACACAATCCTATGTGATATTGTCAGCACAGAACTATAGATTTTTTTTCATCCTGAACAACATACACCACACCACTACGAAGCACAGGACAGCAATTCTGTCAGTGGGGTACTATAACAAAACAGACAGTAGACTTGAAATTCTATTTGCTCAGCTGACAGGACTGCAACTGTTTTAAGTTAATCAGTAATACAAAGTATCCAATGCACATCTGCAAGCTGAGTTGAGAATAGGTTTTGCACACATTTCAGGTTGGATGCAAGTCTCCTGGGTTGATGCTGGACTTCTCTTCCAATTTTGTAATTCTTGGGTTTAGCAATACTGCCACTCAGCGTGCTACTTCAGATACTGTTGCATCACCACTCTGTCTTGTCTTGCCTCACAGAAGGCGAATTCATTCAGTCACACAACCGTTTATTGAATGTGATTTTTAAGTCTCTTGTCATTGTGATATATCAGAGCTCTATCCCATTGACCAATCCTGGTCATTTCACCTTGGCATCAATACTGATTCTGACATTGCCTATTAAAAGGTGTTCCCGGCCCCTGAAATGAACCAATAATTAAGGCTGTAAGAAAGTTGTGATTTTTTGGTTCACAGCCACAGTTTCAAGTATCAGGGGGGTAGCCATGTTAGTCTGAATCTGTAAAAAGCAACAGAGGGTCCCGTGGCACCTTTAAGACTAACAGAAGTATTGGGAGCATAAGCTTTCGTGGGTAAGAACCTCACTTCTTCAGATGCAAGTAATGGAAATTTCCAGAGGCAGGTATAAATCAGTATGGAGATAATGAGGTTAGTTCAATCAGGGAGGGTGAGGTGCTCTGCTAGCAGTTGAGGTGTGAATGCCAAGGGAGGAGAAACTGCTCAGGGTCGACAACAACGCTTAAATGGAGGGGCATCTAGGCCAAATTTCAGCGAGTGACATTGCAACCTGGTACATGGTGTTGGAACATCACTCACATCTGCAACTACAAAAAAGTTGTGTTGTGTGTGAAAAATTGCAGCTTCCACAACAAAACTGCAACCTGCGACCTTCTTACAACCTTAGCAATAGTCCTGTTATGAAATGCCATGTCCGGGCTACCGTAATAGTGCTAGACCAGGGGTCGGCAACGTTTGGCACGCGGCTCGCCAGGGTAAGCACCCTTGCGGGCCGGGCCAGTTTATTTACCTGCTGACGCGACAGGTTCGGCCGATCGCGGTCCCCACTCGCCGCAGTTCGCCGTCCTGGGCCAATGGGGGCAGCGGGAAGTGGCGCGGGCGAGGGATGCGCTGGCCATGGCTTCCCGCCACCCCTATTGGCCCGGGACGGCGAACCGCGGCCAGTGGGGGCCGCGATCGGCCGAACCTGCCACATCAGCAGGTAAATAAACTGGCCCGGCCCACTAAGGTACTTACCCCGGCGAGCCGCATGCCGAACGTTGCCGACCCCTGTGCTAGACCTTCTTGGATCACTTAAAGCCTGGCTCTGCAATATTATTGTGAGCAGTTTCCCAGTGTTTAACTGAGGTCACTGGAGGAATCCAAACCCTCAGGTCTGGATTACAATTTTCCAAAAAAATGACAGGGGAGGGTGGGGGGAGTTCTTCAATGGTCTTCTAAATGAGAGACTCTTCAAGAAGGGTGGAGGGCTTTGCCCCCACCTGCAAGATACATTGCACTTTGGCCTCCTATCCCACAAATCACAAGGGAGCTGCAGGAGCCAATGGCAACTTGGTCTATGGCACCTCCCACCTCCAGTCTTCCTGGGCACACAGCTCGAGTGGAGCCATGCTACAAAGGCTATCTGTGCCTTTCAGAGAGAACCCATCCATAAAAGTTGTTTCCACTACATGGAGGGGTGCTGCAGGAAAGGTAATAAACTCCAGACATGATCTCCATGGAGCTGGTGAAGAGACTATATGGTCATTCCCAGTTCCAGCCTGAGCATAGCCATTCTCCACCTTAGTTCATCCTAGCCCCTACGCAGATCTCAGTACCAGAGAGCCCTCTGTGGCGACTCGAAAAGCACAGAAACAGTTTCACACAGATGACTGATCTCAGAGACATGAACTGGGCCATAGGTTTTAATCAATCAAAACTCCCATTGATTTAATTAAAAATGGAGTAAAGATTTCAGGTTTCGGCCAAGTTTCTTTATAAGTACTATTTAAAATATCCTCAAGCAAATAGGTACATTCTTCAGCTACATCACTGGGAATGTAGTTCATTCCCTAATTCATTCATTAAGTAATATTAGACTGCAAATTGCGATTCAGCAACAGTACAGGAAATTTGCAAAATAGAGAGCTAGTTTTTAATATGGAAAGATTTTTTCCAGTTTAATTAAATACTAAAATAAGGAAACTCATCTTTGTGTTTAATATTTTGTTAGTGGGGGGAGGGGGAGAAGACCTCTTCACTTTTGCATTACTGCAGTATCACTTGCTTATTATTAACTTGTTCAGCAGCACCTCAACATATGGAAGGAATTTTATTTGACAATACCTTGTAGGAAATTCAGCAGATTTCTGGCAGTATTAATTTGAGTAATTTGAGCAGATTTTCACCTTCCTTTGAGGCTGGAATTGGCTGGGATCACTGCATTTAATTTCCTTGTATCCTCTGGAGGCTGGGAGCAAATGAAAAAAATTACTGAACTTTGCCTCACAGAATCATAGAAATTTAGGACTGGAAGGGACATCGATAAATCTAGTCCAGTCCCCTGCACTGAAGCAGGACTAAGTATTATCTAGATCCATCCCTGACAGGTGTTTGTCTAATCTGTTCTTTAAAACCTCCAACGACTAGATTCTACAACCTCACTAAGTAATTTGTTCTAGTGCTTAAATACCCTTACAGTTAGAAAGTTTTTTCCTAATGTCTAACCTAAATCTCCCTTGCTGCAATGTAATTCTATTAGTTCTTGTCCTGTCCTTAGTGGTTAAGGAGAAGAATTTATCCCCCTCCTCTTTGTAACAACCTTTTAAGTACTTGAAGACTGTTATGTCCCCCCCTCAGCCTATTCTTCCCCACACTAAACAAACCCAATTTTTTTATCTTTCCTTGTAGGTCATGTTTTCTAGACCTCTAATCATTTTTGTTGCTCTCCTCTGGACTTTCTCCAGTTTGTCCATCTCTCTCCTGAAGTGTGGTGCGCAAAACTCAACACAATACTCCTGTTGAAGCCTTATCAGCCCGGAGTAGAGTGGAAGAATTACTTCTCATGTCTTGCTTACAACACTCCTGCTAATACATCCCAGAATGATGTTTGCTTCTTTTGCAACAGTATTACGTTGACTCATATTTAGTTGATCGACTATAATCTGCAGATCCTTTTCTGCAGTACTCCTTCTTAGGCAGTCATTTCCCATTTTGTATTTGTGTAATTGATTATTCCTTCCTAAGACTGTATTTCGCATTTATCCATATTAATTTCATTCTATTTATTTCAGACCATTTCTCCAGTTTGTCAAGAACATTTTGAATTTTAATCCTGTCCTCCAAAGTGCTTACAACCACTCCAAGCATGGTATCATCTGCAAACTTTATAAGTGTACTCTCTATGCCATTATCCAAATCGATTACAAAGATATTAAACAGACCCAGATCCAGGACAGATTCCTGCGGGACCCCACTCCATATGCCTTTCCAGCTGGACTCTGAACCATTTATCAGTGCTGTAGCTAAACATTTTAGCACGAGGAGCGAGCAAGCATATTTGCACCCTTTACTAGAGTCCTGCACAGGACTATTCTTTTAATCCCGCTCCCATCCCATAATACCCACTCCCACCTGCTCCCGCATTGTTTATTCAATTCTTATGCATTCCCACTATTTTGGAAGTGGGTCTTTCAGAGCTGGGCAGCCGGAGAGCAGCAGCTGCAGGCCGGGTGCCCAGTTCTGAAGGCAGCACCACCACTGCCAGCAGCAGAAATAAGAAAGAAAGAAATTAATGGAGATATCCCAGCTCCTAGAACTGGAAGGGACCTTGAAAGGTTATTGAGTCCAGCCCCCTGCCTTCACTAGCAGGACCAAGTACTGATTTTGCCCCAGATCCCCAAATGGCCCCCTCAAGGATTGAACTCACAACTCTGGGTTTAGCAGGACAATGCTCAAACCACTGAGCTATCCCTCCCCCCACAAAAGCACCACAGAAGTAAGTGTGGCAATACCATGCCTGCTGCAGGACTCTACCCCCTACTGTTTTTTCATCATTTTTCCATCCCATTCTTCCGCGGTCCCCAGCTTTACACCCTGGATGGCTGCCCCGCTCACCCCACCCTGGTTATGGTCCTGTCATTTATAACTAATCTGAGTATGGCTTTCCAACCAGCTGTGTACTCGCCTTACAGCTAGGCTACATTTCCCTAGTTTGTATGAGAAGTTAATTGGAGACAGTATCAAAAGCCTTACTTAAAGTTGAGATGCATCACATCTACCACTTCCCCCCCCCTCCACAAGGCCTGGTACCCTGTCAAAGAAGGCTATTAGGTTGATTTGAAGATTTGTTCTTGTTGACTAAATCCATGCTAACTATTACTTATCAGCATCTTATCTTCTATGAACTTACAACTTGACTATTTGATTATTTGCTCCATTATCTTTCTGGGTACCGAAGTTAAAATGACTGGTCTACAATTTCTTAATTGTCCTTATTAGCTTTCTATAGATGGGCTTTTTCCAGTAGTCCGGAATCTCTCCCACCCTCCCTGATTTCTCAAAGATAATCGCTAATGGCTCAGACCTCTTGTCAGCCAGGTACTTAAGTATTCTAGGACAGTGGTTTACAACTGGGGGGGCGTCTGTGGACGATGTCTAAGGGGTCCGAAAAAGGTTGTCGTTACCATAGAACAGTGGTTTACAATCTGTGGTCCGGGGACTACTAAGATGCATTTCGTCAGGCCCTAACAACTTGAAGACATCTAACTTGTGGAAGTAAATCTTAACTTGTTCTTTCCCTATTTTAACCTCAGATCCTATCCCTTTTACAGTGATGTTCACTATGTTAGTTGTCCACTCATTGCTAACCTTTTTGGTAAAAATTGGGGGGAGAGGAGGGAAGAGAAGACATTTAACACCTTGGCCATTGCGGAGTTCTCCATTATTGTCTTTCCTGCCTCATCAAGTAATGGGCCAACCTTGTCCTTGGTCTTCCATGTCTGGCAAACTAACAGCTTTCAGCTACTTAAAAAATAATTTGTTCCTTTTTAGCCACAAACCCTTTTTGCTTTTGTAAACTACCAATAACTGCTGAGCTTTTATTTATTTTGAGTCCATTACATAACCACATTTGTTGTCATTTGTTGTCTCTCCTACACAAAAGCTGCTCAGGAACTCTAGCACCATTTAGGAAATCTTTTACCTTTTTTGTGAATTGTGGTAACAGCATTTGTTTATTCTGATTCAATGACACAGCATTTGTAAACAAAAACCACCAATTTAACATATTTTTCCCCACTGATTCAAGAATCACATGCTCTCGAGCCCTTTTTTCCTCCCATCTTGAGGATCTGCTGCCAGAGATGAGCAGAGTCTGAGCCTACATCTTGGATGTTCACTCAGAGGATACTTCGACACAGCAATTAACTCGCAGCTGGCCCATGCCAGCTGACTCAGGTTTGCGAGGCTCGGGCTAAGGTGCTGTTTATTTGTGGTGCAGACATTCGGGCTTGGGCTGAAGCCTGGGCTCTAGGGGCAAGGGTCCAAGAGCTTAAGCTGCAGCCAGAGCCCAAGCAGCTACACCGCAATTAAACAGCCCCTTAGCCCGAGCCCTGCAAGTCTGAGTCAGCTGGTATGAGCCAGCTGTGGGTGTCTAATTGCAGTGTACACATATCCAGAGAGGCTGACCTGCCTCCTCCAGTCAGCCCCCATCCACCTGACCAGAACAGCAAGATAAGGGTGCATGAGCCAGTAAACAAGGAGTATATCTTGTATGTGGGAGAGAGCAATTATGTTGGCAGCATTTTACCACTCACCTACGTAGACTGGTATCATTAGCTGAATGCAGCAACATGTAGGCAGATTATCTAAATGGAGCTCATATCCCTGATGGAGGCTCCCCACACTACAAATAATAATGTTTAGTTACTTTTTCTGCATCACCCTATGGCATGTTAATTTTGGGAAGGGAATATTGTTTCCTTTGGTTGGGGTATTGCAAAATTATATGTATGAAGAATAATCTAAACTGAGAATTCATATAGCACTCTGCATTTAAAACCTCTCAGGCCTGGTCCCCACTAAGTCCCTACTTCGGACTAAGGTACGCAAATTCAGCTACGTTAATAACGTAGCTGAATTCGAAGTACCTTAGTCCGAACTTACCGCGGTCCAGACATGGCAGGAAGGCTCCCCCCATCGATGCCGCGTACTCCTCTCGGCGAGCTGGAGTACCGGCGCCGACTGCGAGCACTTCCGGGATCGATTTATCGCGTCTTAACCAGACGCGATAAATCGATCCCAGAACATCGATTGCGTGCCGCCGGACCCTCCGGTAAGTGAAGACAAGGCCTCAGTCACTTCTGCCCCTTTAATTTTGAGCAGCACTCCTTCACATCTTTATTTGGAATACACTTCTGTCCCATTTCCTTCTTTAAAGACATGCTCCTGTTTCCATTGTTACAGAAAGTTTTCCTTTTTAAAAACTTGCTTGTGGTGGGGGGCTTTTAAGCCCCATCACATGCTAATATATTAATAACATTTCTTTTTAGCAGAAATCTACTCTGGTCTATTTTATGGGAGAATAAATAGGCCAGAAACTAAAATGGACAACTCACCACTTTCAAAGCAAAATACAAAATTAATTCCTTTTAGTTTTTCCTATAATTATTTAAATAATATTAGTTAACAACAAAACTAAACCAACCAAAGGAAAGGAGTTAAAAGATGATGATTGCCAAAGGTGTAGAAACTAATGTAAAACTAACAGAAATGCACAACTGTGAGAAGAGAGTCTGGCCCCTAATGTTGAAGAGCCAAAGCCCTATAATTTGTAGGACCTATTTAGCACCTTTCCCACTTCTGCCACTGCTTAGAGTCACTCTGCTCCAGAGTTAAAGACCTATTGGAAATCCAAAAGGTTATGAGAGGAGCATGCCACACAGGCTTTGACAAGTTGCCTCCTGACTCATGGATCCCCAGTTGTTCAGTAAGGAGGCTTGACCTTGTAAGGTGGCAGCTACTCTGATGCTGATCCACCAAAACAGTTCAGCATGAGCACAGTCTTACTGAAGTCCACGTGTGCGCTTAAAATTAAGCGCATGCTAAATTGCCTTGTTCAATTCATGCAAGAGCATTCAGCACCTTGCAGGTACACACCCTGACTGCAGAGGGGTTTCTGGGGGCATAGTGGGCAGGGTGTACAGCTGTATTCCTTAACCCATTTCCACATACATTCATGGTTCCCCTCGTCCTGCGTAAGTGAGCAGAGAGCATCCTGCCCATTGTTATTTAAAGTTCAGCAGCTCTTAAACTTTCCCATTTCTAATAGTAACCCTGTTGGAGAATGTGGTGTATGACATACCTTTTGTTTTCTGTGTACAGCACCTTTAAATTCCTAAGCACTTTCCTGGTGAGCAGAATTCAGCGGCCATTTTATTCTCAAAACTCAGCACACACTATAAGGCCTTGGCTACACTTACGAGTTACAGCGCTGTAAAGCCTCCCCCAGCGCTGTAACTCACTCCCCGTCCACACTGGCAGGGCACTTACAGCGCTGTATCTCCCTGGGTACACCGCTGCAGGTACTCCACCTCCCCAAGAAGAATAAGGGATACAGCAGAGTGGCTACGACTCACAGGTGTGAGTGTAAACGCTTGCAGCGCTGTACTAATCACCTTGTCAAGTACCAATCCTCTCCATTGTTGTGACCAGCTGCAGGAATGCGGAAGTGCCAGTTTCAAAGCTCGTACAACAGAGAAAAAGCAAACATTTTGCTGTTTGCTTTGAGTGAGTGAATGAATGAGGAGGGGGCCGGGAGTTCAGAACTTGCAAAATAGAGAGCTGACACATTCCAAAAAGCACTCTCTCTCCCCGCACACTCCCTGTCACACTCCACCCCACCCCACCCCACCCCGGTTTGAAAAGCACGTTGCAGCCACATGAATGCTGGGATAGCTGCCCATAATGCACCGCTCCCAACACAGCTGCAAATGTTGCAAGTGTAGCCACGCCACTGCACTGGCAGCTGTCAGTGTGGACAGACTGCAGCACTTTTCCCTACTCAGCTGTACGAAGACAGGTTTACCTCACAGCGCTGTACAGCTGCAAGTGTAGCCAAGACCTTATAAGAGACAACACTGCATGCTCTTGAACCCACAGAAGATGAAAGTCTATTGTAGTCCCTGGCTAGAGAGCAGGGGTGGGCAAACTTTTTGGCCCGAGGGCCACATCTTGGTATGAAAATTGTACGGTGGGCCAGGAATTCTCATGAAATTGGGGGTGGGGTGTGGACTCTGGGGTGAAGCCAGAAATGAGGAGTTCAGGGTGCAGGGGGGGGGGGCTCCGGGCTGCAGCAGGGGGTGGGGTGGAAGGCTCCGGCTGGAGGTGTGGGCTTTGGGGTGAGGGATTTGGGGTATAGGAAGGTGCTCCAGGCTTCTGGGACCAAGGGGTTCAGAGGGTGGGAGGGGGAATCAGGGCTGGGGCAGGGGTTGGGGCACAGGGTGGTGAGGGCTCTGGCTGGGGTGCAGGCTCTGGGGCAGGGCTGGAAATTAGAAGTTCAGAGTGCAAGAGGGGGCTCTGGGCTGGAGCAGGGGGTTGGGGTGCAGGAGAGGGTCAGGGGTGCAGGCTCCAGGTGGCCCTTACCTGGAGCAGCTCCTGGAAGCAGCGGCATGTCCCCACTCCGGCTCCTATGTGGAGGTGTGGCCAGGTGGCTCGGTGCACTGCCCTGTCCACAGGCACCGCCCCTGCAGCTCCCATTAGCCATAGTTCCCAGCCAATGGGAGCTGTGGAGGTGGCGCTTGGGATGGAGGCAGCACACACAGCCCCCTGGCTGACCCTAAGCGTAGGAGCCAGAGGGGGGACATGCCGCTGCTTCCGGGAGCCTCAGCATACGTGTGCGGAGCAGCCTCTGACCCCACTCCCTGGCTGGAGCGTGGGAGCAGAGCAAACCCCAGACCCCACTCCCCAGCAGGAGCTCGAGTTTTAAACTGGTTTAAATCGTCTGGAGGGCCGGATGTGCCCCCGGGCCATAGTTTGCCCACCCCTGCTATAGAGCCTTTTTGGATTTTTTTTAAATTCATACTGGAAAGGTTCAAGCTTCCAGTTCTGGACATCCCCTGTTCAATCCCCGGTGTTTGCTATAACAGTCATTGCAGTCTCATAAAAGCTTCACTTTTGTTCTCAATCTAAAAAAAAGGTCATTCAGATTTAAAGTATCTTTAAAGTATCTCTTTGTGAAACATCACAGGCACATACAGTTCATTCTGAGAGAAAAAAAGCCTTTCAACAGGGGAACTAAAATGCTTTAGTTCAGTTTTAAAAAAACAACATAGCTTTTGGATGCTATTTGGGATTAGGAATTGGCTGGAAGAAATGTGATCAAAAACCACACTGCTGGTTAGAAACTTAATGGATTGTGGAAACAATTATTCAAAAAAAGGCACATCAAGAGAATGAATCCTGAATATAAACCTTCAAAAAGGTACACACTGTATACCATTATAGTATTTGCTAGATGCAGGTTTTACTTCCATATATCTGGGTAAACCAGGTACAATGCTGGTTCAGCTGATAAAGCAATAGCCCTTTTACCTTCATTTCACCTGAAGTGAACACTGATGGAAAACGTTTTAGACATAATAAGGACATCAGCCTGTTCACAAACATTTCAAAA
Organism: Malaclemys terrapin pileata; assembly: GCF_027887155.1. NCBI lineage: Eukaryota > Metazoa > Chordata > Testudines > Emydidae > Malaclemys > Malaclemys terrapin. Next base: position 135,712,042 of record NC_071507.1, read on the forward strand.
TCCATTATATGTGATTAAGAAATATTGTTGTCCCTTGAACCAATCATTTTTCAAAAATGCATATACTTACAAATCCTTTAGCAGATTTTATAAAACTCGGGTCTATATTGTCTCAGAAGTTACTTCGTGAATAGCCCTATGTCTTCACACGATCCTACTTCACGTGGATCTCAGGGGATCCATGGGGCTTGGGAGCCAGACATGTTATTTTTGTGGGAAGGAAACCTTTCCTCCTGATGGAAGAATTTGGAAGGAAAACTCCTGGAGTTTTCCAACCCAAAGCCTCCTTTCCTGTGAGTGTTTTCAAGAGAGTGAGTGATCATGCCCACTGAATTTGAGAGAGGAAAATATAGGCGAATAAAAAAATAATAATAATTACAAGTGATAGATCATTAAATCAGTTCTGGGGTAATCAGAGACTCCACGGAAATTATCATAGACTCCTAGAATCATAGAAGGGACCTCAAGAAGTCTTCTAGTCCAGTCCCCTGAATTCAAGGCAGGACTATGTATTATATAGAGCAGGCCTGCACAACATGCGGCCCGTGTGGGCTCACTGTGCAGCCCGTGGGGGGTGAGTAGGCAAGCGGCGGGTGAGGGAGGGGGGCTGAGGAGGTGAGCAGGCGGGTAGTGGCGGGGGGTGCAGGTGAGCCGGTGGTGGTGGAGGGGGGCTGAGGAGGCGAGCAGTGAGTTGGTGGCTGACCTGGTCTACTGATCTGGTCTGGCTCCCATCCCCTCTCCAAGGGTTGCAGCTCTCTGGAGGTGCCTGCCTTCCATGCCTTCCTCATTCACACCTCATTCATTCAACAGGGCAATTGATTACAAAGTGGGGGGGAAGATCTTATTCTACTTCTAGCAAAAAGACATTTTTCTTTTACCTTAATTATACTTCCTTAGGAGCCCACTATAACATATTACAAAGATTCAATATCGCTGTTTTGGTGGGGTGGTGCTGGGGAAGGAGGGTTTGTTTCTGCGGGGCAAGCGGTGCTGGGGGGGGTGTTTCAGGGGGGTTGGGCAGCGCTGGGGAGGGTTCGGTGGCGCGGGGGTTGGCGTGGCCGGGGGCGGCTCAGCCCTCAGCTGTTTTCTTTGGAGTAATATGGCCCTCGCCACCTTACGAGTTGTGCAGGCCTGATATAGAGCATCCCTGACAGGTATTTGTCTAACCTGCTCTTAAAAATCTCCAGTGACTGAGATTCCATAACCTCCCTAGGAAATTTATTCCAGTGCTTAACCACCCTGACAGTTAGGAAGTTTATCCTAATATCCAACCTAAACGGCCCTTGCTGCAATTTAAGCCCATTACTTCTTGTCCTATCTTCAGAGGTTAAAGAGAACAATTTTTCTCCCTCCTCCTTGTAACAACCTTTTATGTACTTCAAAACTCATATGTCCCTGCTCAGTCTTTTTTTCCCCATCAGACTAAACAAACCCAAATTTTTTAAATCTTCCCTCATAGGTAATGTTTTCTAGACCTTTCATAGAATCATAGAATATTAGGGTTGGAAGAGACCTCAGGAGGTCATCTAGTCCAATCCCCTGCTCAAAGCAGGACCAACACCAACTAAATCTCTAAAGATGGAGATTCCACCACCTCCCTAGGTAACCCATTCCAGTGCTTCACCACCCTCCTAGTGAAATAGTGTTTCCTAATATCCAACCCAGACCTCCCCCACTGCAATTTGAGACCATTGCTTCTTGTTCTGTCATCTGCCACCACTGAGAACAGCCGAGCTCCATCCTCTTTGGAACCCCCCTTCAGGTAGTTGAAGGCTGCTATCAAATCCCCCTCACTCTTCTCTTCTGCAGACTAAATAACCCCAGTTCCCTCAGCCTCTCCTCGTAAATCACATGCCAGAGCCCCCTAATAATTTTCATTGACCTCCGCTGGACTCTCTCCAATTTGTTCACATCCCTTCTGTAGTGGAGGGACCATATCTGGATGCAATACTCCAGGTGTGGCTTCACCAGTGTCAAATAGAGGGGAATAATCACTTCCCTCGATCTGCTGGCAATGCTCCTACTAATACAGCCCAATATGCCATTGGCCTTCTTGGCAACGAGGGCACACTGCTGACTCCTATCCAGCTTCTCATCCACTGTAACCCCTAGGTCCTTTTCTGCAGAACTGCTGCTTAGCCAGTCGGTGCCCCGCCTGTAGCGGTGCATGGGATTCTTTCTTCCTAAGTGCAGGACTCTGCACTTGTCCTTGTTGAACCTCATCAGATTTCTTTTGGCCCAATCCTCCAATTTGTCTAGGTCACTCTGGAACCTATCCTTACCCTCTAGCATATCTACCTCTTCCCCCAGCTTAGTGTCATCTACGAACTTGCTGAGGGTGCAATTCATCCCATCATCCAGATCATTAATAAAGATGTTGAACAAAACCGACTCCTGGGGCACTCCGCTTGATACCAGCTACCAACTAGCCATTGAGCCGTTGATCACTACCCTTTGAGCCCGACAAACCAGCCAGCTTTCTATCCATCTTATAGTCCATTCATCCAATCCATACTTTTATAACTTGCTGGCAAGAATACTGTGGGAGACCATATCAAAAGTTTTGCTAAAGTCAAGATATATCACATCCACACTTTCCCAATATCCACAGAGCCATAGTAGAAGGCAATCAGGTTGGTCAGGCATGACTTGCCCTTGGTGAATCCATGTTGACTGTTCCTGATCACCTTCCTCTCCTCCAAGTGCTTCAAAATGGATTCCTTTAATACCTGCTCCATTATTTTGCCGGGGACTGAAGTGAGGCTGAGTGGTCTGTAGTTCCCCGGGTTCTCTTTCTTCCCTTTTTTAAATATAGGCACTATATTTGCCTTTTTCCAATCATCCAGGACCTCTCTGAATCACCACAAATTTTCAAAAATAATGGCCAATGGCTCTGCAATCACATCAGCCAACTCCCTCAGTACCCTTGGATGCATTAGATCTGGACCCATGTACTTGTGCACATCCAGCTTTTCTAAATAGTCCTTAACCTGTTCTTTCACTACTGAGGGCTGCTCACCTCCTCCCCATACTGTGTTGCCCAGTGCAGCAGTCTGGGAGCTGACCTTGTCTGTGAAGACAAGAGGCAAAAAAAGCATTGAGTACTTCAACTTTTTCCGCATCATCTGTCATTATCTTGCCTCCCTCATTCAGTAAGGGTCCCACACTTTCCCTGACCACCTTCTTGTTGCTAACATACTTGTAGAAACCCTTCTTGTTACCCTTCACATTCCTTGCTAGTTGCAACTCCAATTGTGCTTTGGCCTTCCTGATTACACCCCTGCACGTGCAAGCAATATTTTTATACTCCTCCTTAGTCATCTATCCAAATTTCCACTTCTTGTAAGCTTCCTTTGAGTTTAAGCTCACCGAAGATTTCACTGTTAAGCCAAGCTGGTCACCTGCTATATTTGCTATTCTTTCTGCACTTCGGAATGCTTTGTTCCTGCGCCCTCAATAAGGCTTCTTTAAAATACGGCCAGCTCTCCTGGACTCCTTGCCCCCTCATATTAGCTTCCCAAGGGATCCTGCCCATCAGTTCCCTAAGGGAGTCAAAGTCTGCTTTTCTGAAGTCTAGGGTCTATATTTTGCTACTCTCCTTTCTTCCTTTTGTCAGGATCCTGAATTCAACCATCTCATGGTCACTGCTGCCTAGGTTGTCACCCACTTCTACTTCTCCCCCATTCTTCCCTGTTTGTAAGCAACAGGTCAATCATTTTTGTTACTCTTCTCTGGACTTTCTCCAGTTTGTCTACATCCTTCCTGAAATGTGGGGCCCAGAACTGGACACAATACTCCAGTTTAGGCCTAATCAGTGCAGAGTAGAATGGAAGAAGTACTTCAATATAGGGCTGTCTCACCTTTTGCCTACAACACTCCCGCTAATACATCCCAGAATGATGTTTGCTTTTTTTGCAACAGTGTTACACTGTTGACTCATAGTTTGTTGTGTGATCCACTATGACCCCCTGAGCTCTTTCTGCAGTACTCCTTCCTAGGCAGTCACTTCCCATTTTCTGTGTGTGCAACTGATTGTTCCCTCCTAAGTAGAGTACTTTGCATTTGTTCTTATTGAATTTCATCCTATTTACTTCAGACCATTTCTCCAGTTTGTCCCGATCATTTTGTGTTTTAATCCTATCCTCCAAAGCACTTGCAATCCTTCCCAGCTTGGTATCATCCACAAGCTTTATAAGTGTACTCTCTACACCATTATCTAAATCATTGATGAAGATACTGAACAGAACCGGACCCAAAACTCATCCGAGTGGGACCCCACTTGATATGTCCTTCCACCTTGACTGTGAACCACTGATGATTACTATCTGGGAATGGTTTTCCAACCAGTTATACACCCACCTTGTAGTTGTATTTCCCAAATTTGTTTATGAGAAGGTCATGCGAGACAATATCAAAATCCTTACTAAAGTCAAAATATACTACATCTACCGCTTTCCCTCCCCCCCCCCCCCATCCACAAGGCTTGTTACTCTGTCAAAGAAAGGTATTGGGATCATTTTACATGATTTTTCCTTGACAAATCCATGCTGTTACTTATCACCTTATTATCTTCTAGATATCTGCAAACTGATTGCTTAATTATTTCCTCCATTATCTTTCCAGGTACTGAAGTTAAGATGATTGGTCTGCAATTTCCCAGGGTTGTCCTTATTCCCCTTTTTATAGATGGGCACTCTATTTGCCCTTTTCCAGTCCTCTGGAATCTCACCCATCTTCCATGACTTATCGTTGAGTTAAAAGTGCTCAGATACCACAGTGACCTGACATGTGTGGTATGAAAACCTATATAGAACTGAAAAGATTGGAAATGTCAAGGATAGGAAATTTCCTGTATTAAGAGACATAAAATACGGAACAATGGTCACACATTTACTAAGAGGAAAGCATAACTATAGTGGATGACATTTAAGCTTGGTCAGTTGCTGCCAAAAGAACTGTCAACTATTATAGCCTAAGTGTTTAAATTAAATTCATTTCTCACTTCATTCAAGTTCTCAAGTCTAGTCCAGCTATAATCAACATTCTCTGTACTAGTGTGGCAATACTTTATTGCCATTCTTGGCCTTTAAGTCAGTCATCTTCCACTCAGGAAAGTCAATTTAAAAGCACTGCTACGGTGCCATGGGTTTCATATTAAGCAGATTCCTTTTCATTGCGTTGTAGCTGCTCATCTCAAACTGACATTAAACACCAATCATCTTTTTGTCAATGTCACAAGCTACATAGTATCGATATGTGATTTTCAAGCAGTAGCTGCAGCAACACATTCTGAATGAAAAATGGAGAAGCTAAAAGCAGTAAGAAAAGAATCCTATTTCTAACTGAACTGGGAATTATCTGGGGCCAAATCCTGTTCACTTTACTCATGCAAGTATCCACTCAACCAATATTTTTACTCCTAAGAATTTTAACAGAATTTGTCCCCTGATGTATGAGTAGATTTCAGTGACAGTGTAATGTGCTTACACCAATCTGAATACAATTCCCTCATGTTCTTCACTGCCACCAATCTTCTTCTTAACTCTCTCTGTACATCTCAGCTACCTGAATGAGTCATAATCTGGTTCTCAGTGTTTTAATTTTCTTCCTGCATTCAAATTCAAGTCACGAGCCAAATTCAGACCTAATGTGCACTCACCCTGACTTTTGGAATTGTTACCACTTACATTATTTCTGAACTTGGCCAGTCATTCTTTCTATGACTGAGGTGCACTCAAGTGAAGTTGTGGGCTCTTCCACAGATTGACTGAAGTCCTGATTAGCCAAAGTTTACTCAAGTTCCCTGAAACTTTCTAATTGTCCAGTTGCTGATTTCAAGTTTGTGAATACAAACCCTGCTGTACTGGTTCCAATGATTATCCAACCCTCCAATTATCTCAAGTTCTGGGGCATCCTCAAGACGTTTTGGCAATCAGGACTGCACTTTAGCTGGCATTTGGTATGGATTAATGTGTTTGACTAATAAGAAATCAAGTGTAGTCTACATAAAGTTTTAAATACATAACTCAATTATTTCTATAATGAGTTTCTTCAACAAGTTAAAACTACTTGCCCTCCCTCAAGACTACATGCATTCTAAGCTGAAGATTTTTAACTTCACCTGTTTTTGAGGTATCCAAGCCCAAACAAACAAAAAGATTTTGAAAACATTAGAAGTACTGTTTCCCCTATATCAGTGGTTCTCCACCAGGGGTACAGGTAGCCCTGTAGGGTATACAGGAGTCTTCTGGGGGGGTACATCAACGCATCTAGATATTTGCCTAGTTTTACAACAGTATACATAAAAAGCACTATTGCAGTACAAACTAAAATTTCATACAGACAATTACATGTTTATACTGCTCTATATACTATACACTGAAACGTAAGTACAATATTTATATTCCAATTGTGTTATTTTATGATTATATGGTAAAAATGAGAAAGTAAGCCATTTTTCAGTAATAGTGTACTGTGACACTTCTGTATTTTTATGTCTGATTTTGTAAGTAAGAGAGGTGAAACTTGGGGGTATGCAAGGCATATCAGACTCCTGAAGAAAAAGTATCATATGGGGCAGTGGCTCTCAACCTAAAAACTGCCCAACTGGTATTTTACCAAACATCGCTATAAAGGAAAAACCAAACAAACTAGCTTTTTGCTGATAGTACGCAGGATAAATCTCAGACCAAATTATATTTTTATTAGCATTATAAATATCTGAGAATAAAGGTTTATACTGAAAAGTATCTCCTCAGACTTAACTATAATATTTACTACTGCCACACTAAAATGAGGGTTTTTTATGTCCCAGTTAGTCACAGTAAAAATACAGTACTTAATATATTACATCTGCAAAGGGCTTTTCAAACATTGTCAAATTGTTTAGCAGCTAAAAATAGACAATAGACTGAAGAAATTTCTCTGGAACTTTTTCAATGCTAAATAAGAATTTCTTTCATTATTTATAAACTTGGTAAAACAAAAAGGTCTACGAAACAACAACATACTGCATTTTAAACTATCTTGTGACCATATTATTTACCCGGCATGTCATCACTAGATTCCTTTCTTTAGAGTCTCAGCCAAATAATAAAAACCCTTACAAAATGTATCTGAAAAACAACTTTTGAACAATCCCTGCAGGCCCTGATCCTGTATGCTTCCCCATGTGGGCTGACCCCAAGACTCTGCAAATGCAAGTGATTCACCCACGTGGTACAGCTAAGTCTTAAGAGTCCAATCCTGATCCCTTTTATTTCAAGAGAAGTTTTGCTATTCACATTCATAGGAACATGAATTTACTTTCTAAATTGAATAATCTGCACGTTATTCCCACACATACTAACACCCCCCTCCCCCAATACTAAAGCAAACCATATTCTAATCTTTTGGAAATTTACACCTTTAAACCAAATATACCTGAGCTCAACAATATTGATATTTTTCATCAGGGTGTGTAAGAACATTTTTTAAACATAGCCATCCAGATCCATTTTTAAAGTCTGGCTTCAGTCTGAATGGCGATTTTTCAAAAGTGGCAACATGGGATTCCAGGCTTATTGTTTCTCAATTATTTCATACAAAATCTGTTCTGTGTATACGGGGGTTGAAGTTTGGTTGGTTGTTTTAATTGCCAGCCCTACAAATTCAGCTAGGAACTTGAAAGCCAACCTGTGTTTTTCCTGGCTCATCCATCAAGACTAATAAAGATTCCATAGACTAAACTCTGCCTTCAGTTACTCCTGTGCAATCCCATAATCATTAGATTCTTTAAATTGCTGCACCTGAACAACCCCATGGTTTTCAGTAGGGCTGCCCAGGTTTAACCAATAGGGTTGTTTTCAATGTAACCAAGGGCCAAATTTGGTCCTGCAACTGGAAGTAAGGCACCAATCCTGCAAATATCTCCCCATTTATTTAAGCACATGAGTAGTTTCATTGAAGTCCATGGTATTGGAGATTCCTCTAACATGCATCAGCTAGGAAAAAATTCAGATCCCTTTTTTTAGTTGGTGGGCTAAAGCTTATTTTTGTCCCTAAATTAAGTAGATACCAGTCTAAATACAAACAAGAACAGCTGTGGCATTTAAGAAGATGCCATTTTACAGGCACTTTTCAGAGCAGAAACACAGGGCTTTTTGTTTCAGAAACAAAGTTGTCTAAAACCTAATGTGTCACATTTGAGACCAGAGCAACTTTTTGTATACAAGTTATAAACCTTCAAGGCTAGTAAAAGGGGATAGGGAGATTAAAATAGAAATATTGACTCATCTATCAATAGTCATTAGTGCAAAGAGAAGCCACTGAACAACGCATGAAAAGTCCTGTTCGATTTATTTCAGAGCACATTTTATACTCCTGGTGACGTGCAATCCCGATGTTTGAACTAAAGTGACGGATACATACAACAGTGCAGATCCCAGCTGAAGTACTGCGGTATAAAAACAATCCCTTCCACCTCGCCTCTAGGATGACTTCTTTTTCGATCACACACACACCCTAAAACGAGACTCTGGTTGTTCTAACCTTACAATGCAGCCAACACCATCGCCGGGCACAGAAACCCCAAGCATCAGTCACTGTTTAAGCGTCTCCTTGGCAACCAAGCTTCCCCACAGACCCCTCCCTGGCTGGGGGGGGGGGGGGGTGCAGGACTCCACTGACAGGTTGGGGGAACTAAGAGGAGGGTGATTGATTCGCGCGGGGACAGTGCAACCCTTGCAGGCGGGACTCCCTTCCATTGCAGGTTGCGGTTCTCCAGCCCTGGCCCCCCCACCAGCCCCACTGCACAGCCCCGGGGGCAGTGACCCCTGATTAGGTAACAGCAGCAGGCGCCTCCTGGCGCACAAAGGGCTCGCTCACCTCCCCGGGCGACACAAAGCGGCTGCGGCTCTGCCCCAGCCTCGGCCGGGTGCTGTCTCTCACGCGCCGGGCGGCCGGGAGTCTCTCCGCTGTCTCGGTGCCTTTGGGAGCCAGGCGAAGCGAAGGAACCGCACCGGCCGGGCTGCCCGCACCGCGCCAGCACAGCGGGACTGAGGGGCTGGCAGCGGCTGGGCAGGAGGAGCTTCTCCTCTGCCTCCTCCCCGCAGGCGGCGGCAGCGGCGGCCCGGGCCCCTTCCCTCAAGTGCGCAGCGGCGGCAGCACAGACCGGGCGGCACTGCACGCACCTGCAGGAGGAGGAGCTCGGCACGGGCATCGGGAGGGCTGGCGGGCTCGCTCGCTTGCAGGGGCACAGCTGGCGGGCACCAGGCGAGCTCCTGTGCCCACCCACTGAGCAGCATCGGCCCCTGCCCTCTCCCATGCGCATCCTTCCCCCCACCCCCTTCAGCTGCCTTGGCCTGGCCAGAGCTATATGCGGCGGAGAGGAAGGATAGGCTAGTGGCTCACAGGCTTCCTGGGCCAGTCCCGCCGGGTGTGTCTGCCCCCCACGTTAGGGTGTAATTACACTGTGGGTAGGCAGCCCTCTGCTGGCTTTAAACTAACTAGCCCAGGTGACGATAGTAGTGAAGATGTGGCAACACAGGCTTCGCAGTAGGCTAGCAATGCATACCAGCAGCCCTCGGTGGGCTTGTATGAGGGCAGCTAGCCTGCATTGACACCCCATGCCACCATGTCTCCACTACTGTCGTTACCTGGGCTAGCTAGATTATAGTGAGTGTGGGTATGCTTATCCTCATTACAATGACACCTTAATTTGCAGCACCTCTCTGGCCCTAAGTTCCTCATCTGTAAAAGAGGGACAATACCCCCCTACCTCACAGGGGTGTTTTGATGGTAAACACATTAAAGACTGAGTTGCTCAAATGCTATGGTATTAGGGCTGTAGACGTACCTAAAATTGATTATTACCAAACCTGTTATGTGGCATGATAAATTTGCCTAGCACTTTAGTATCATAGCTAAAACACAATCCCTGCCCCAAGTGCTTACAGTCTAAACAACACAGACAGGGACTGACAAAACACACAATTTGAGGACAGAAAAGTGAGGGGATTATTAATGATGGAATGAAAAGATGGATCACCCATGTGAGCTGTGACCTAAAGTGATCTTAAAGGAGAGATTTCAGAGTAGCAGCCGTGTTAGTCTGTATCCGCAAAAAGAACAGGAGTACTTGTGGCACCTTAGAGACTAACAAATTTATTAGAGCATAAGCTTTCGTGGGCTACATCCCACTTCTTCGGATGCATCCAAAGAAGTGGGATGTAGCCCACGAAAGCTTATGTTCAAATAAATTTATTAGTCTCTAAGGTGCCACAAGTACTCCTGTTCTTTTTAAAGGAGAGAGCAAATGTATCATGTGTCTTACAGCCATGTTCAGACTGTCCACTGGGGTACTCTCCTTTAGAGGCCTGGTCTGACTGACTACTAAAAAAAGAATCCACTTATTGATTGTCAGGATGTGATCACTAAAAGCCAATCATAGTTAAGAATTTATTTGAAGAGTGAAATTTTTCTATGGTTATTGGAAACTGGAAGCTAGACAGCTGGCAACGCACTGTGTTCACAGAGAGAAGGAATATATTTATTTATTTCCCACTTCCTCTCAAGAACAATAATGATTTTCTAGTTATGTCATTTACAAAGTGTATGCTTCTGCTAAAGAGATGGACAAATTATCCTTACAAATATACCTGTCAGACCTGTGTGTGTGTGTATACACACACATACAATAAGGCATATATGCCACAAATAGAGACATATATTTTTTAATGTTTTTAAAAATCTGACTGGACTTGGAGACTGGATTTTATGTAATTTCTTTCTAGCTGCAACAGAAGGCAGCATTACCAGCTGCCAAAACATGGCCCTCCTTCAGCCTTAGGATAGTGCTTGGGTGAACTCGAAACTGAGGCTGTTTTCACACATGGGAACAGGCATTTATTTTACTTTGTTTTGACAAAATAAAGGAGCAGTAAATTATAAATCTCGGCTCTGCACTTGCATAGCTATGAGGCCCATGGGACATTGAGAGGTGCCAGCTAATATTTGTACAAAAGCGGGGGGAGGGTTCTAGCCAGTTGTAGGGAGCTTTCAAAGAAGCATTTTTCCTGGTAGCCTTTTGATACAGTGGGTAGATTTTGCTGCTAGTACAGTTTTAATATCTGGGCCTCAGTACTTATGCAAGAAAGAAAAGATTATTTTATATACACAAAACTAGGAATCACCAGACCTAGGTTCTGCCTCAGATTTACTGTTGCCAGTCATGTCAGCAAGAATTTTCAGATTTATGTGTCTGGTTCAAAATCCATTGAAGTTAGTACGAATCTTTCTGTTGCTTTGGATCTGGTCTTAAATAAGTAAAGTTTGTGGCCAGATCTTCAGCTGGTGTAAATGGACCCCAGTTTCCTCCAGAGATAGAGGATCTGGCCCTGTGTTTGCAATGATGAGCTGCCAAAAACTTAACAACCGGTTCCCTCCTCACCCCACGAGGGGGTCATGGCCCGCCCCCCCGGGATTCCTGCCCTATCCACCCCCCCGCGTTCCTTGACACCCCCCCCCCGGGACCCCTGCCCCATCCAACCACCCCTTCTCTCTGTCCCCTGACTGCCCCTGGAACCCTTGCCCCTGACTGCCTCCCACCGCCCCATCCAACCCCCGCTCCTTCCTGACTGCCCCCCCGGGACCCTTGCCCCCATTCAATCCCCCTGTTCCCTACCCTCTGACCGCCCTGACCCCTATCCACCCCACCCCGAACTCCCCTGCCCTCTATCCAACACCCCCTCCCTGCTCCCTGCACCCTTACTGCACTCCCTGGAGGTGGCTGGTGGCGCTACAGCCGCGCCGCTCGAGCCGGGCCAGGCAGCTGGAGCCGGAGCCCAGGCCGGGCTGGGCCGGGCAGCTGGAGCCAGGCCAGGCCGGGCGGCTGGGGCCGTGCAGTGCCTGGAGCCAGGCCGCGCAGAGCCTGGAGCCAGGGGTGGGGCGGGGAGGGGGTGGGGTGGGGCGGAGAGTTCCGGAGCTTTACTGGTTGTTAAATTTAAAAGCCCTTTTAGAACTGGTTGTCCCGCGAGACAACCGGTTCTAAAAGGGCTTCTAAATTTAACAACCGGTTCCTGCGAACCAGTGAGAACCGGCTCCAGCTCACCATTGTGTGTTTGCATGTTGCTTGCTATATGAGACCATTTTACTGACTTCATTTGTCTAAGTAGACTTCTAATAAACACCATTTCCTGTCATCTCTCTTAGCTACGTCCTTTTAATTAGGAAAATCTACACTAAATGTGAAATCCTGTCTAGTTCATTTGTAGCATGACTTTTTATTTAAAGGAAGTGCTGTAATACAAGGGGACGAGGTGTATGTATTCTGGTTTTTTTTGAGCTTGGAGGGCTACAACAAACCACTTAAAAGCCGTTCTGCAAATAGAGGCTGCTAAGCATTGCAGAAACCTATGGGATCTGTAGCTGGCTCTGGTGCCAGTATATCTAAAGGAATGATCTAAGACAGGGGTGGGCAAACTTTTTGGCCTGAGGGCCACATCTGGGTGGGGAAATTGCATGCAGGGCAGAGGCAGGGGGTTGGGGTGCAGGAGGGAGTGCAGGGTGTGAGAGGGGGTACGGTGTGCAGGAAGGGGCTCAGGGCAAGGGGTTGGGGCAGAGGTGGGGTGCGGGGTGTATCAGGGAGCTCAGGGAATAGGGTTGGAGTGCAAGAAGGATGCGGAGTACAGGAGGGGGCTCAGGGCAGGGGTACAGGGAGGGGTGTGGGGTGCGGCAGGAGGCTCAGGGCAAGGGGTTGGGGTGCAGGAGGGGTGCGCTGTGCGGCCGGGGCTCAGGGAAGGGAGTTGGGGTGCAGAAAGGATGCGGCCGGGGGCTCAGGGCAGGGAGTTGGGGTGTAGGGTGCAGGAGGGATTCAGGCTCCGGCCCGGTGCTGCTTACCTGGAGCAGCTCCAGGGTGGCAACGGCCTGCCCTGGCCCCAGCCCGGCCCTGCGCTGCTCCGGGAAGTGGCTGGCACCACATCCCTGCCGCTCCTGGGGGATGGGGGGCAGAGGGCTCCGCGTGCTGCACTTGCTTGCGGGTACTTCTCCCGAAGCTCCCATTGGCCGTGGGGTTCCCCATTTCCGGCCAATGGGAGCTGTGGGAGCGGTGCCTGGAGGCGAGGACAGCATACAGAGCTCTCTGCCCCCCCCAACAGGGGCCGCAGGGACGTGGTGCCAGCTGCTTCCAGCAGTGGCATGGGGCCCGCAGTGCCATGGGGGTGGCAATCCCATGGGCCGGATCCATCATAGCAACTGTGTGTGCAGTTTCGGGTCTTCATGGCACTCGTGCACCGGCGAAGAACACCATTCGTTCCCAGAGTGAAAAGAAAAGAAGAAGACATGTTACCATCTTACCTGCCCTGCACCTGGAGAATGTCACCATCCAGAGAGTTCCTGGTCCACTTCTTCTGTCCTGACATCCATCAAGGGACTCTCTAGTGTTCCTCCTCCAAGAGTTTCAATTACCTATGGAGTAGAGGTCCTGGACTTCACCACCGTCACTGAAGTGCTGGGAATTGAGTGAGAAAGCAATTAGGGTTTCTAAGTTGGGGGTCATATTTCTTGAATGCCAGGGTGGGTTTAGTTTCATTCTTGAGCCTGAGCTTCACGCTCGCAGGGAAGAGCTGCTGCGTCACTGGGTTTGTTTGTTATATAGCTATTAGTCATTTACATTTACCCCTTCCCTATCTGTGTAATCCTATCCCCTAATACATTTACCTGTTTGTTTTGAACCTTATCTCTTGTCAGTTATATTTATTGTGCACCACACAAGGGGAGAGGGGTGGAGATCTGCACCAGTACACCGGTGACAGATACGGCAGTGGGCGAACCTGCTCTTTTGAGAAAAAGGGGCCTGTTTCTATTCCGATACCTACACCACTTTACACATTCAGAGTTATCTTGGCTCCCCTTTGAGATAACAACCCCTGTGAGGTAGTAAAGTGCTATTACCCATTTTACAGATGGAAGCTGCATAGAAAGACTAGGTTACTGGCTCCAGATCACACAGGAACCCTCTGGTAGTGTAGAAAATTGAACTTGAGTCTTTCAAGTCCCAGCCTAGCATCCTAACAACTGAACCATCCTTCTTTCTCTATGGTAAAGCCAAATATTTAATTATGGTATACTCCTCATTCTACTGGTGATATGCTTTACTGAGATGCAGTCATCTTTCATCTTTTTATAAGCCACTTCAATTCAGTTTTCTTCTAGCACAGGTTCTTACATTCACTCTCAGATTATATCTATCTCAGATCAAAACTACCTATATGGGTAAGTATATTCCTTATTTCATCTGTGATCTTATTCATGAAAATTTCCTATTTTCATTTATTGTCCAACCCTGCGGTGGGAGAATCAGACTCCTTGATCTTGTTTATAAAGTATGTGGGTGACTATGAGAATCTACTCAAACTAATTGACCAGCTGTCATTTCATGAATTTTACTAGTCATGAAGGATGTTACAGGCAATAAAGGAGTTTTGAGATACTACTCAGGAAATCTTGTTCTGCATTCTACTATTGTACATAGAAAACTGAGTTAACTTAGGCCCTGGTCTTGTAACTTCTTGTGCAGAGAGTGGAAAGCTGTGCCTGTGTGACGTCTCATTGAAGCCCGCCCATGTGAAGAAGCTGCAATATTGGGGCTTTAGAGCTTAATCCCATTCTTATTATGTAGGCAATAAACTGTTGAGTCTATAAGAACTGGATAGCATCCCTTTAAATAGTTTGGGAGCCTTCTAGTGAGCCTCCCTGTCTTCTATTGCAGTAGCCATAGAACCCTGCCAGAGCAGCAGTATGCATATACAGGTAGGCCTTGTATATTAGTAAACATGGTTATATGGAAATAATGTGTGTTCATGTAGTGTCCACCTATCCTTAATGTAGAGAGCAAAGACACAACAAAACTCCCTTTGATTTCAATGGAAGTAGGCTAATGTTGTAGCGTACTTTATGTAGTATTAGGGAATAAATCATTTGCTGCATTCTGTACATCAATAATAATAAATAATTAGTAATAATGCAGCAATATCTTTCAGATTTGTGTTTCACTCTAGAGACTAATGAAACTCTAGATATCCTGTGGATACATTAGGGAGGACTACTAACAAAATGTTTTGAACTAGGTGTACACCAAATCTCGTTGGGGTGGATGAAATATTTATGTGCCTTGGTACTGTTAATCTATTTAAATATCAATCAGTCTTATCTTACCTTATCTCAAAGGCAAATCTAATACTACCTTTTTGTGGTAGTAAGGCAAAGTGGGAATAAAGCTACTTTCCACTGTGGTTACAATAGGGGTAGAAGGCTAAACATTATAGTTAGGAACATAAGAACTACCATACTTAATCAGAGCAGTGGTCCCTCAGGTCCAGTACCCTGTCTCTGACAGTGATCTGCACCAGATGCTCCAGAGAAAGGTGCAAGAACCCCTGTAGTAGACATTTATGAGATAACTGCCCACACGAAAAGTTTCCTCCTAATCTCCATTGGTTTATGCCCCAAAGAATGAAAATTTATTTCCTTTCCCAAACTCTTGGGTTTTTATTCAAATCCCTGCATAGCCCTGGATTCTTCCCACCATTATTATTATTTATTATTATATTACTGTAGCACCTAGGGGTCTCAGTGCTGGGCCTGGACCCCATTGTGCTAGGCACTGTACAAAGATAGAACCAAAAGATTTTCCCTGCCTCAAAGAGCTTACAATCTAAGTATCCCTCATTTCAATCAACCTTGCCCATACCCAGCTCTCATTGAAGTAATGAAAGTTTTTGCATTAACTTCAGTGAGAGCAGAATTAATACTTAACTGATTATTATGAATAATAGGCAAAGAAAGAAATGCACATACTGATCTGTATCACAGAAAGTCTGTGCTCAGGTTCAGAATACTGAGCTATGGTAATCTCTTTGAAAGAATTATTTCTATTTTTCCCCTGTGCGTACAGTAGGTTCATTCTCTGTCAGGAAGATGTGAGTATGAGACGACAGCAATGACAATAACATAAGAATGACCATAAGGGTCAGATCAGTAGCCCATTTAGCTCATTATCCTGTCTTCTGACAGTGGCCAGTGCCAGACACTTCAGAGCGAATTAACAGAACAGGGAAATTATTGAGTGATCCATCCCCAGTCATCCACTCCCAGCTTCTGGCAGTTAGAGGTGTAGGGACATCCAGAGCATGGGGTTGCACCCCTGACCATCTTGGCTAATAGTCACTGATGGACCTATCTTCCATGAATTTATCTAATTCTTTTTTGGACCCAGTTATACTGTTGACCTTTACAGCATCCCCTGCCAACAAGTTCCACAGGTTGACTGTGAGTTGTGTGAAGAAGTATTTCCTTATGTTAGTTTTAAACCTGCTCCCTATTAATTTAATTAGGTTCTTGTGTTATGTGAAGGGGTAAAAAAATCTTCCCTACGCACTTTCTCCGCACCGTTCATGATTTGATAAACCTCTAGCATATCCTCCTCCCTTAGTTGTCTCTTCTCTAAGCTGAACAGTCCCAGTCTTTTAAATCTCTCCTCGTGTGACAGCTGTTCAATACCCTCTTCCTGGAATGACTCTTTAAGAGTTTAAAGGTCCGACTCTAGATACCTGGGAGGAAGACATGTTTGGGAGGAAACTCCATTACTGTTTCTTTAAGGGACCAGGACCAGGACGGTAGGGCAGAGAGGGTAGGGCAAATCTCCTCTCTCACCCAATCAATTGGAAATGAACTGGAAGAAAGGAACCAGCATTAATGCTGCCTCCTCCCTCATAGCAGGACAGATGCTTGTAGGCACAGAAGGAGTAAAAAGGTTTCTGCAGGACCGACCCTGAGTTAGCGGGGAGCAGATGCCAGCAGGAGAAGGCTGCCAAACTCCCTGAGCCTGAGGACTAAGGGTACGTCTTCACTTACCGGAGGGTCCGGCGGCAGGCAATCGATGTTCTGGCATCGATTTATCGCGTCTGGTTAAGACGCGATAAATCGATCCCGGATCGATCCCGAAAGTGCTCGCCGTCGACGCCGGTACTCCAGCTCGCCGAGAGGAGTATGCGGCATCGACAGGGGAGCCTTCCTGCCGCGTCTGGACCCGCGGTAAGTTCAGACTAAGGTACTTCGAATTCAGCTACGTTATTAACGTAGCTGAATTTGCGTACCTTAGTCCGAAGTGGGGGCTTAGTGGGGACCAGGCCTTAGTGTGTGCCAGTTTAGGGAGACAAATTGCAACCCAACTCTAGGATGAGGGCTGGGGGTTCCTGATAAGGAGAAGGACAATAATTGCTGGAACTACCCAAGCTCCAGGAAGCTGGCTAGGGCTCCTGCCATTAAGAGAAACATAAAGACTGAGAGATAACCCTGAGGTGACTGGGAACAGAGCTTAGGGTCAGGCTTCAGAGGAACAATGAGCCTTGAACACCTTTTGTTTATTTGCGACTTTTTGTTAGGGACCCTATTGTATGGAATTTTGTAATAAACAAGTCCCACTTGGAGGTATTATTAAGTCAAGTGTCAAGAGTGCCTGAAGTGAAGTTATTGGCTTTTTGAGAAGGGAAACTGAAGCAAGGGGTATGTGCAGTGCCACACTTGCTCAGCAGAAGGTGCTACAGGACAGACATGCCCTATGACAGGCTCGTACACCATTCCCCTCCTAGAATCCACACAAATGGCTGGCAGGCATATCTCTACCCTCAGCAATCCTCAGGCACTGAACTTGCCCCTGGGGGGTATTAGCAGCTGGCAAAATGTAGAGGCAGCCTGGCCCTAGAACTGGGGCCACCTTTGCACCATTCTCTCTTCCCCATGCATTGTGCAGGATCAGGTCTATAATATCTTGCTCTTTTCCAGTTTTGATTAGGGTCAGTTGTGTGGATCTCTGAATGCGATAGTTTCTATCAAATCAAAACCAGCCATTACCAAATATACAGAAGATACACAAATATATTGGAGACATCAAATAAGATCCCTTAGGATTGAGTACAAATCTTAGAAAGATTCATGAGCGGTGTTTACCTATTTAAATACTATGTTGCAACAGTATCTTCTTAGCTTAGTATTCAATTCAGTTTTGGTCCTTTATTTACTTGCCAGAAAAGTAGTGCTATATTAAGTTATGATTTAAGTTATAATTACAATTAATGGACTAATCACAAATAATTCCTTTGATTTTTAATACAATAGCATTCATTATTATCTCTCTTCTTTCCCTTTTCCCAGATAGCTGGGGTCGGGTTACCATCACCAGATCAATCTTTTCCAGGCTTGCTGGTCCAACACTCACTCTATATCAACTCCATCTTCCCGCACACAATCCATCCACCATTTTCTTGGCCATCCTCTTGTTCTCCACCCTCAAACACTAGTCTCAAATGCCTCCCTTCATCTGTCCTTCATACACATCCATACCATCTCAGCCTCCTCTCTTGCAGCTTCTCTCTGATAACGCAGATCTTGGTCTCATTCCTGATGACATTATTTTGCATGTGGTCTAGCAGTGTCACCTCTTTCACTGGCCTCAAACATCTAATTTCAAGACTTCTCAAGTGCATCTCTTTGGTCACCCATGTCTCTGATCTGTACAGAAGATCTGGTCTTACCATAGTTTTGTATAGTTGTCCTTTAAGTAGTCTGGGCATCAGTTTATCATAAATCACTCCACTTATCTTGTGCCAAACTTCCCCTGTAGGCCTGAGACCTGATCAGCACCACTCCATCCCCATGTTAAACCAGCCTTGCGTGAAACTCAGGGAGTTCATCACTAAAATTGAAAAAAGGAATGTTTTGCTGCTGATAAAATACCATACCTCAGGAATGTCCCTAACGAGAGTTATAACCACCAAGGTTGTAAAGACGCTGGGAAATTAGGGAGGATACAGAAAGAGACTCAACAAATGGTAAGATAAGCTCTGACCAGCGTTTTATGCTGACCATCTGGACAAATAGAGAGGTCACAACTAAGTTACAAATTAGGCATGAAAGATAAAATATAAAAAACTTGGGCAGGAAGGAGGTGCCAGTGTGTAATTGGTTAAAAGTGTTGTTATTTAGGAATGTGGAATATAGCTAATGTAACTGGAAGATAGCTAATGTAACGCCAATATTTAAAAAGGGCTCTAGAGGTGATCCCGGCAATTACAGACCGGTAAGTCTAACGTCGGTACCGGGCAAATTAATTGAAACAATAGTAAAGAATAAAATTGTCAGACACATAGAAGAACATAAATTGTTGGGCAAAAGTCAACATGGTTTCTCTAAAGGGAAATCGTGTCTTACTAATCTATTAGAGTTCTTTGAAGGGGTCAACAAACATGTGGACAAGGGAGATCCAGTGGACATAGTGTATTTAGATTTCCAGAAAGCCTTTGACAAGGTCCCTCACCAAAGTCTCTTATGTAAATTAAGTTGTATGGGATAAAAGGGAAGGTCCTTTCATGGATTGAGAACTGGTTAAAAGACGGGGAACAAAGCATAGGAATTAATGGTAAATTTTCAGAATGGAGAGGGGTAACTAGTGGTGTTCCCCAGGGGTCAGTCCTTGGACCAATCCTATTCAACTTATTCATAAATGATCTGGAGAATGGGGTAAAAAGAGAGGTGGCAAAGTTTGCAGATGATATTAAACTGCTCAAGATAGTTAAGACCAAAGCAGACTGTGAAGAACTTCAAAAAAATCTCACAAAACTAAGTGATTGGGCAACAAAATGGCAAATGAAATTTAATGTGGATAAATGTAAAGTAACGCACATTGGAAAAAATAACCCCAACTATACATACAATATGATGGGGGCTAATTTAGCTACAACAAATCAGGAAAAAGATCTTGGAGTCATTGTGGATAGTTCTCTGAAGATGTCCACGCAGCGTGCAGAGGTGGTCAAAAAAGCAAACAGGATGTCAGGAATCATTAAAAAGAGGATAGAGAATAAGACGGAGAATATATTATTGCCCTTATATAAATCGATGGTACGCCCACATCTTGAATACTGCGTACACGTGTGGTCTCCTCATCTCAAAAAAGATATACTGGCACTAGAAAAGGTTCAGAGAAGGGCAACTAAAATGATTAGGGGTTTGGATAGGGTCCCATATGAGGAGAGATTAAAGAGGCTAGGACTTTTCAGCTTGGAAAAGAGGAGACTAAGGGGGGATATGATAAAGGTATATAAAATTATGAGTGATGTGGAGAAAGTTGATAAGGAAAAGTTATTTACTTATTCCCATAATACAAGAACTAGGGGTCACCAAATGAAATTAATAGGCAGCAGGTTTAAAACAAATAAAAGGCAGTTCTTCTTCACACCGCGCACAGTCAACTTGTGGAACTCCTTACCTGAGGAGGTTGTGAAGGCTAGGACTATAACAGCGTTTAAAAGAGACCTGGATAAATTCATGGAGGTTAAGTCCATTAATGGCTATTAGCCATGATGGATAAGGAATGGTGTCCCTAGACTCTGTTTGTAAGGGGGTGGAGATGGATGGCAGGAGAGAGATCACTTGATGATTACCTGTTAGGTTCACTCCTTCTGGGGCACCTGGCATTGGCCACTGTTGGTAGACAGGATACTGGGCTAGATGGACCTTTGGTCTGACCCAATACAGCCATTCTTATGTTCTTATGGAATAATGTGATAGGTTTAGTCAATTTGAAGGCGGACGCTAGTTTTACCTATATAATGTACATGAAAAACAATGCTCTTTGGGAACCATTTCCGGACTGCAGTGCAACATCAAGCTGTTAGAACTCTGACCCTTCTGCATGACCATGATGTGCAGAGGCATTGCTGGGAACTCCCAGATGAATGAATCCTGCCTGACTGGCTATCGGGTGAAATTTGTCTGTATATTGGGAGTGGTGAGCATAAGAGATTTGCTTGGTATATGTATTCTGTGTGTTGCTAATAAATAGATGTTTAGAACACAACTGTGTACGGCTCTTTTGCTGGGAAAAGGTTCCACAGAACCGTAGAGCCCTGAGCCCCGAGCCCCAAAGGAAAGGACGGGTACTTAAATTGACCAGATTTCTTCCTGAGCCCTCTGGGTAAGGATAGGTGGCTTACACCCTGAGCCCTCAGAAGGGAAAGGGTGGGGGTGCCTAAATTGATTGGGTCATGCCTTGAGCCCTTGGTACGGTATAGGCGGGGTGCCCTAAATTGACCAGGTCACACCTTGAGCCCTCTGTAAGGTATAGGCGGGGTGCCCTAAATTGAGTGAGTAACACCCCCTTGCTTGCAGGGCATTTTCTCCATTTGCCACTAACCAGCACCCAAGGTACTTAAATGCAGAAACCCTGATCTTGGTGCAGCCCTGAATGTTGATATTCATCTGTCTTGATTCTGCATGAGTCATCCGCAAATCTTCAGTCTTTTCTTCACTCATTTTCAGGTCACAGATTGTAAAATTCCCTGTTCTAGATATCTGGCCCAAATCTCCCTTACTATCAACCATTAGTGCAATATTGTCTTCCTACATCTACTTCATCCCATCTTCCATTTGGATTTGCTTACTTATAAAGTCCATCACAATTATAAATAGTAATCTACTAGGCACTGATTTCTGGTGGAGCGCAACTGTCACCTCGAAACCCTAAGTTACACCAAAGGGTATCTGTGCTTTTGTCATACAAACACATTGCCATCTGGACACGGTCCTGTGGTACCCCCACAGAATCATAGTAGAGGCACCACCAGTTGCCTAGTTACTTTGTGGAATGCTTTCTCTGAATTGGGGAAAGCCCATCCATTCTCAGTGTTTCCCTCCAGCTCCTTTTCTACCAACTGTCTAATGATAAGCATGCCATCTGTAGTCTCTTTTCTTTTTCTAAAACCAAATTAATCTCTTCCTTAAATGGGCTCCATTATTCAGTGGATATGACTATCATGATTCTCTCTAACAGCTTAATGCACTGGGACAGCAATTTAATTCCTGGGTATTTTGAACAGTCATATATGTCATCTTTTTTTTGTTTGTTTGTTTATTAGAACCAGTATGGACTTTCTCCAATCTTTTGGGATTTTTCTTCTTTCCAAACTTCATACAGGATTTGCATGAGCCAGCACACACCAACCTCTCTCAAGGCTCTGATCATTTTCATCATGACTTCATCTGGACCTGCTGCTTTTCCATGTGCCATCTTCAGCAGTGTTGCCTGGATATCTGCCTCTGTCAGATCATTGACATCCATGATTATCAGTTCACATGATGATAATGTGGCATCTGAACAGTTCTCTTTGAGGAGACCCTCATTGTATTCTTGCCATTGATTATGTGCCATGACGGCTATCACAAGCAATCTGCCCCCTGCTTCCTTTATGAATGGCATGTTCACTTAGTCTGCCTTTTTTGTTTCTTGTCCACCTGATGGCATATATTTTCTTTTTGGCAAGTTGAGGGCAGTTGTTCAACTCTATACAGCTTGTTTAAAGCTAGGTTTCTAGCCTTTCTGACTGTTTGCTTTGCTGCTCAAGTGGAAGCTCTACAGATGGCAAACACTTCTTCTGAAGGATTATTTTCCACCACCTTTCTGGCTTCTCCCTTATTTCTTACTGCTTTTTGTACCTCCTCATTTCACCATCATTCTTTAAGAGATTGTGGTCTACCCAGTTTAGTGTATCCACATATCACCTCAGGTTCTTGGTCAGGATCAATACATTATTGAAGATATACCACTTCTCTTCTACTGCTCCGATTTGTGTATCTCTTGGCTCAAACTTCATGACTATCTCCTTAAACTTGTCTGCAATTGCACCATGCAGTCTCCTCATCCTGATGCATGTCTCCTTGGAACAAAGTTCACGCTGCCTCTAATAGCTTGTGTTGGAGTGTGACTGTTTTGTTAGGGATAACCTTACAATCCTTAACCATCTTCTTCTGGTTCATTCAGATGAGCGAGAAATCTGTTTGCTTACTCTGCTTCAGTATGTGCAATTATGATGTTCTCTTTTCTTAAAAGCAAGCATTGTAGTCACTCACTAATTGCCTAAACACACGTTAAGCAGGGCAATAATATCAAGCAGGAATCTGGACTGTCCCTGATTGTAACTAAAACATTCTGTAATATGTTTCAAAAGACTTTCTTAGAAATTCACTCCACCTGTGTAGAGCTTGCACATTTAGACTCTCTGCAGATGGAATGTGGAGCAGATGAAAAAGCAGATGAAAAAGTGAAATCCACCCTTGCACCTCCGAGGTCAGGGTGTATGTAGAGTTGCTGTTCACCCCTCATTCACCACTATCCCCAGTTATCTGCTACTCCAGGCAGGATAGCAATCACATATACTCTGTACCAAGTGCACAGGCTTCCAGGGACATTTAATGTACAAAAATATGGCTCTACAGCCTCTCCCCTTCTGGTTTGACCTATGCAAGGACAGCATGGAGACTCTGCCTGTCAGCCTAATCCCTGTGGAGACCCTATGTGAGGTTTAAGTGGTACATTGGGCCTTTTGCTGGCTCTTTGCTCTATGGATGAATTTCACTGTGAGAAAATAGACTAATAATCCTGACTAAATTGGTTTAATTTTCTTGTGAATAAAAACTAGCTTCATCTTTCTATGAGATGGCTCAAACTGTCTTGTATAAACTTTGGGATTAACATTTATTTGTTGGACCCTTTTCATTATATTAAAATGATTGTCCTTTCACACAGCTCAATTTACCTGTCCTTCTATGTAAACCAATTTTAAAAGTGTTCATTGAGAACTCTTTTTTTTTTTTCCTTCCTGGTTACAAAGATTCAGCTTCTTTACATGTAAATAGAACAGTCTCCCAACAGAACAGATTTCCAATTTTCATGAGAGCCCAGCATGCAAAGATACGATTTGTAAAATATGCAAGCCTGCAATGAGAATAGGAATGGAATAAATAAATGCAAATGGTTTTGCAGCCACCTGCAGAAGCGTTAAGTAAATGCAATATCTCAAAAGTCACAGTGAACCACAGTTAATAGGATTAAGTTGGACAGTTCCATATACATTTTTGTATAACGTACATATCAAATATTTATGCATGAACACAAACTAAAAACAAATAGTGAACATAATTTTGGTTTTAGGGTGAAAACATATAAATATTGCAGCAACTCTCCAACACCTACATTTCTTTTGGCCCACTGTATTTAATCATATTTAATGAAAAAGGCAAATAGCTGTCAGTTCAAGGGACAGCTGGTGAATGTGGCAATGCAGTAAAACCATGGCTACTGTTACTACATAGAGTCAGATCCCTAGTAAATTGCAGCTGTGCTCCCATGACCATTCCTTAAAGCAGAGTATATGGATGACAAGAAACACTTTTAGTCTTCAGTCTCTTTTTATTCCCTATCCCCCCAATTAGTTGTTAATAAATGCTTAGCTCTTTAAAGCCACAATCATGAAGTGCTTTTTAAAGGAAGGACAGTATTATTCCCATTTTACAGATGGGAAAACTGAGGCAGTCAGATGCTGCAACTTTCCAAGGTCACAGGTCAATGGCAGAACTGGGAATAGAACCTTATATTACTGGACCACACTTTTATAGTAGTACCTATGTTTTCCTACTTTACGGACACTAAATGAATGTGTGACTGGCTGCGCAGAGACACTGGAGTCATTTGCACAGAAAATCATTAAACCTTATATAGATTACAAAGGTTGAATTATTTGATGATTAAGAATTATTTGATTCATTAAGATTGAATTATATTGAATAATTATTGAAGTAGGGTTGTCTATTAATCACAGTTAACTCACGTGATTAACTCAAAAAATTAATCGTGATTAAAAAAATTAATCATGATTAATCAAAGTTCAATTGCACTGTTAAACAATAGACAACCAATTGAAATGTAGTAAATATTTTGGATGTTTTTCTACATTTTCATATATATTGTATTCTGTGTTGTACTTGAAATCAACGTGTATATTATTTTTTATTACAAATATCTGCACTGTAAAAATAATAAACAAAAAATAGTATTTTTCAGTTCTCTTCATACAAGTACTGAGATGCAATCTCTTTGTCATGAAAACGCAACTTACAAATGTAGATTTTTTTTTGTTACATAACTGCACTAAAAAAAAAACCCCAATGTAAAACTTCAGAGTCTACAAGTCCACTCAGTCCTACTTCTTGTTCAGGCAATTGCTAAGACAAACAAGTTTGTTTACATTTACAGGAGATAATGCTGCCCTCTTCTTATTTACTAGAAAGTGAGAACAGGCGTTCTCATGGCACTTTTGTAGGCATCATTGGAAGGTATTTACATGCCAGATATGCTAAACATTCGTATGCCCCTTTATGCTTTGGCCACCATTCCAGAGGACGTGCTTCCATGCTGATGACGCTAGTTAAAATAATAATGAGTTAATTAAATTTGTGAGTGAACTCCTTGGGGGAGAATTGTATGTCTCCTGCTCTGTTTTACCTGCATTCTGCCATATGTTTCATGTTATAGCAGCCTCAGATGGTGACCCAGCACATGTTGTTCATTTTAAGAACACTTTCACTGCAGATTTCACAAAACACAAAAAGGTACCAATGTGAGATTTCTAAACACAGCTACAGCACTTGACCCAAGGTTTAAGAATCTGAAGTGCCTTCCAAAATCTGAGAGGGACGAGGTGCGGAGCATGCTTTCAGAAGTCTTAAAAGAGCCCACTCTGATGCAGAAACTACAGAACCCGAACCACCAAAAAAGAAACTCAACCTTTTGCTGGTGACATCTGACTCAGATAATGAAAATGAACATGCGTCGGTCCACACTGCTTTGGATTGTTATCAAGCAAAACCCACCATCAGCATAGATGCATGTTTCCTGGAATGGTGATTGAAACATGAAGAGACGTAGGAACCTTTAGCTAAGGTTACCATACGTCCGGTTTTTCCCGGACATGTCTGGCTTTTCGGCAATCAAATCCCCGTCCGGGGGGAACATGTCCGGGAAAATGCCGGCCGGGCACTTCCCCTCCCGTGGCTGCTCTGCTCCTCCCCTGACTCTTCGACTCTGTTTAAGAGCCGAGCTGCCCGAGCGCTATGGGCTTCAGGCAGCCCCCTTGCCTCCGGACCCCAGCCGCCGGCCGGGCACTTCCCCTCCCAGGTTCCGGTGGTGCAGGGTCCGGAGGCATGGGGGCTGCCTGAAGCCGGTAGCACTCGGGCAGCTTGGCTCTTAAACAGAGCCGAAAAGTCAGGGGAGGAGCAGAGCCTCCGGCCGCGGCGGCTCTGCTCCTCCCCTGACTCTTCGGCTCTGTTTAAGAGCCGAGCGCTATGGGCTTTGGGCAGCCCCCATGCCTCCGGACCCTGCGCCACCAGAGCACGGGAGGGGAAGTGCCCAGCCGGGGGCGCAGGGTCCGGAGGCATAGGGGCTGCCCGAAGCCCAAGTGCTACCGGCTTCATGGTTTGCCAGGCAGCCTCCAGTCCCTGCGCTCCCGGCTGGGCGCTTCCCCTCCCGGGCTCCAGCTGCGCTGGGGAAGCGCCGGCCGGGGGCGCAGGGTCTGGGGGCTGCCCGGCAAACCGTGAAGCTGGTAGCGCTCGGGCAGCCCTTTTTGCGTGGTTGGGAGTGGGAGGGAGGAGGGGGCGGAGTTAGGGCAGGGTTGGGGCGGGGAAGTGGCGGAGTTAGGGCGGGGCTGGGGGTGGGAAATGGGTGGGGCCAGGGCCCCATGGAGGGTCCTCTTTTTTTATTTGTTAAATATGGTAACCCTACTTTAGCACATCTGGCACATAAATATCTTGTGACGCCGGCTACAATAGTGCCATGAGAATGCCTGTTCTCACTTTGAGGTGACATTATAAACAAGAAGAGGGCAGCATTATCTCCTGTAAATGTCAACACACTTGTTTGTCTGAGCGATTGGCTGAACAAGAAGTAGGACTGAGTGGACTTGCAGGCTCTAAAATTTTACATTGTTTTATTTTTGAATGCAGTTTTCTTTACATAATTCTACATTTGTAAGTTCAACTTTCATGATAAAGAGATTGCACTACAGTACGTGCATTAGGTAAACTGAAATATAAAGTGAGCACTGTACACTTTGTATTCTGTGTTGTAATTGAAATCAATATATTTGAAAATGTAGAAAACATCCAAAAAAATTTAAATAAATGGTATTCTATTACTATTTATCAGTGCGATTAATCTTGTGGTTAATTGTGATTAATTTTTTTAATCACTTAACAGCCCTATGTTGAAATAATTCTTCTGTTCTACTCTGCACTGATTAGGCCTCAACTGGAGTATTGTGTCCAGTTCTAGGCATCACATTTTAGGAAAGATGTGGACAAATTGGAGAAAGTCCAGAGCAGAGCAACAAAAAATGATTAAAGGTCTAGAGACCTTGACCTATGAGGGAAAACTGAAAAAAATTGGTTTGTTTATCTGGAGAAGAGAAGACTAAGGGGGGACATGATAACAGTCTTCAAGTACATAAAAGGTTGTTACAAGGAGGAGGGAGAAAAATTGTTCTTAATCGCTGAGGATAGGACAAGAAGCAGTGGGCTTAAATTGCAGCAAGGGCACTTTAAGTTGCACATTAGGAAAAACTTCCTAACTGTCAGGGTAGTTAAGCACTGGAATAAATTGCCTAGAGAGGTTGTGGAATCTCCATCATAGATTTTTAAGAGTAGGTTAGACAAACACATATTAGGGATGGTCTTACTTAGTCCTGCCATGAGTGCAGGGGACTGGACTAGATGGCTTCTCTAAGTCCTTTTCAGTCCTAGGATTCCATGATTCTATTATTAGTTAAAGGGGGGGGGTCATGTTTAAACCAGTTGTGCAACCCTTTAATCCATATTTTTTTCTTCAAAGCATTACTTTGTTTTTTGTTAGTTCACCCCCCATGATTTATCTAAGGCAAGGTTTGACAAGCATTTGTATACTCTAGGTTTTCACTTGTCATTTTCACATCAGTCCTTCATATGTATAACACAAGTTTAGGCAGATGATGGCACTAATTGATGTAAAGTAAACAAGATCAATATAACACAAAAAATTACATCATGGAGCAAAAAAGCATTATAGGGACTCAGAATCACCCTGAACCAGGGCCTGTTTTCTACTTTATGAGTGAATTTAGTATACAACACTGACTTTTTAGGTACCAGACAAATAACCCTGGAGAGTGAAGTCTAATTTTTTTTATAGAAAAGGTACAGCACATGCAGCACTATACCTCATAACCAATGTGCCTTAAACTTTAGAGGGTGAGGTGGGGTTATGATATGGACACTGATCCACTTGAAATGTGATTGATACCACCAACTCCTTTCATGCTAGCTACCAAAGGGCATAGGACAGTTATAATATAGGGAAATGGGTCTCTAACTTTTTTACTGGCGACCCTTTCACATTGCAAGCCTCCATGTGCGACCCCCCCACCAATAAATTAAACACACTGTTTAATATATTTAACACCATTATAAATGCTGGAGGAACGCGGGATTTGGGGTGGAGGTTGACAGCTCGCGATCCCCCCATGTAATTGCCTCGTGACCCCCTGAGGGGTCCCGACCCCTAGTTTGAGAACCCCTGATATAGGGCCTAATCCTACTCCCATTGAAGCAGGGCCTGTGTATCATCTACAAAACTATCAACTAAATTCCATCTGAAGAATCCTTATTACTGGTGAAAAGGCACAAATGAGAAAGAATGCAGATTGTCTTTCAGATCCCAGGTTAAGTTTGTAGAGCTGGAAAAATTGTAGCCAGGGCAACAGTAATAGCTGCACACCCAAACCCAAGACCAGAGAAGGTTCTACGGGACGGCACATGAGGGAGAAGCAGGGTGGTTTGAACTGAGATGGGATGAAGTGGAAGGTGTTCTCTTTCCTCTGAAGCACTGGTTGTTGGCCACAGTCTGAGTCAGAATATTAGACTAAACTAGCTAGGCAAATAGTCTGTTTCAACATGGAGGCTGAGATAGTTTAGCACCCTGAAGAAGGTGCTCAGCACCTTGAAGGATTGGGTTCTTCTTACTCCCTGATTTTATGGATTTATCACATGCCCTTCAACATTCAAAGTGGGTGAAAATTGATCAAAAAAAGTCTCAATTTAAAATAAAAACCTTGAAATATTATGATAGTAAACAAAGTGAGCAACTAAACAAAATACCCAAGTACATTATCACTTGTTTAAAAGGGCTTATAGACAAGTTGTCTTAAAGATGTTGGGAAAGATATTCCTTCCTGGACTAGCCCCTGTGGGCTGCTGTGGCAGTGTATAGTGAGTCATATAAGCCCCTTGGCTGAGCAGGAACAATCCTAACGAAGGGAAAGTTTAGGCTGTTTTACATGGAATTATCCCCAGTGTGGGAAGTGAGCTGGTGGCAGGGCTGGGGCCAGAGCAACCACTAATATGACCATTCAGAACAATTCTAGGTTGTGGAGCTGATCAGAGGCAGGTTCCCATGACACAGTAGCCACCAACCTGCCCAGAATTCCAGGGGTACAAACATGGATTAAAACCATTTTTGATCTTCCTTCCCCCGGACTATGCCTGTATATGCTGTGCCTCCAAGAGCGCACAATCTCATCTGCCTTTGAGCCTCAGAGTTGTTGGGTTTTTTTCTTAACATTTATTTACTGAAGACATGTCCATATACCTCTTGCAAATCTAATAATGCACATTTCCAAGATGCACCAGCAGAGTGTATTACCCTTGAACATCTAATTTTCTACTGTCCAGAATGCCCCTGTTCCTTATTTGTCACAGAGCTTAAATTAAAAATTAGAATGTCAAATAACAATCACAATAGTGAATGTAAAAACACAATAGCTTGCAAAAATGCTGGTTCAAGCAGAAAATGCTACTATAAAAAGAGCCTGGAAGTCTGAAACGCTCCTCTCTCATAATAAATGGTTATACAGCATATGGCATGTGGTGAAAATTGGACTTATTCATTTCAAAACAAACTGAAGAACTTTAAGAGTAGACTCTTTTCTAAAATTACATGGCAGAACTCCCTCAATCTCTGTGGAAGAAGAGAGGAGATAGAAATAGACAGATGAGCAATTTAAACTGATATCGGCTAATTTTAGTTCAGTATTTTGAAAAGAGTAATGTAGGTGTCTTAAAAACACATGCTGCCTGACGGTACAGTTGTAGATTAGCTTCAGAAGTAGAGCCGCACAAATATTTTTTGGGGGGTGAATAGCTTATTTGCTGAAAAATGCAGTTTCGGGTCAACCAAAACTATTCACACATTCAGATCAAATTTGATGAACAGTTTCAGGGGAAAAAATTAGCTAGATTTATTTAAAACAATAAAAGGGCAAAAGATACCCAAAACCAAACCAAAATAACACAAACTAAAAAAAAACCAACAAAACCCAAAATATTTCATTTCACTTTCAGCTTTTTGTTTTGGCAAGGAAAACAAAAAAAAATCCATTTTAGTTTGATTCAAAACTAAAAATGTGGGGGATTTTTCAGTTTGGTACCTGAACAGAAAAAATCAATTATTCACTTGCCTCTACTCAGAAGTACTTTTTCCTTAAGAGTTTTCTTTTCCTAGAGAATGAAGTGCACATAGTTGAAAAAGAATCTCTTATCTGTTGCCCGATCTTTAGATTAAGTATTAATTATATTGATTACTTAAAAATCCCGAGTTATCACTTTGAGGGTTGACAGGTTCTTGTCCCAAGATCAGGCCCAGTATTATTTAATTTATTATATAGTTGGGAACCCCGTTGTGCACAGTTGCAACACTCACACTATAGGAACTCTTTTATATTTACAAATATAGTGTATTAATACATTTAGCACAGTCACAAACACCCTCAATTTAGTAAAATAGATAGAGATACTACAGAATGTACATCTGTACATCCATATACTCACACCATCCCTTGTAGAACAACCTGAAATGTTAGCCATCACCTTCCTCATCACCATCACCTTCCCCCTCATCACCAGTGGCCATCATTCCGGCACCTCCCAAGGACTACATCTCTCCTACCGCCACTAGGCTGCAATGCCACTTCTATAATATGTTATATTGACACCATTATGTTTGATGCATATTCAGTAGGGGATTTTTCCCTTTTTCCTTATTTGAATTTCCTTACCTTACTAATGTTGGAGTGTCTTTTTCTTATAGATTAGTATATCAATGATCTTAACTTATTATCATATACGTCAATTCCTTACCATAGCCCTTTTGTGGTTAAGTATCACATTTGTGATTTCTGTCCTAACTGGTTATTTTGGTTCTTTTCAAATTCCAAGTTGTGCTGTACCTATTAAGTTTAAAAGGGTATGAACTTAGGAAAGCCCCAAAGCCAACCTGCTTTAACGTGTCCTTTATCTATCTATGGCAAAGGTCGCAACCATATATGCTTTAGCTCATCACCATCTATCTAGATGAAAGGTCCCAAACATATATATGCTAACTTTGCCTTAGCTTAACATACAGGATGTCATAGGCTCCAACTCCGTGGGTGCTCCGGGGCTGGAGCACCCACAGGGAAAAATTAGTGGCTGCTCTGCACCTACCATCAGCCAAGCTCCCCACCTCACCTCATCTCCTCCTCCACCTCCTCCCCTGAGCATGCCACGTCCCCGCTGCTCCGCCTACCTCCCAGCGCGTTCCGCTGCCAAACAGCTGTAGCAAGCTCCGTGAGGGAGGGGGGAGGAGCGGGAATATGACACACTCAGGGGAGAAGGCGGGGAAGAGGCGGGGCCAGGGTGGGGATTTGGGGAAGGAGTCGGAATAGGGGCACGGAGGGGGCAGAGTTGGGGTGGGGACTTTGTGGAAAGGGCTGGAACGGGGGTGGGACAGGGCTGGAGTCAGGGCGGGGCCAGGGCCAGAGGGGGGTCGAGCACCCACTGGCGCCAGTAGAAGTAGGCACCTATGCAGGATGCGGCCTGTAGGTCCCTTGTGTTACAGCCAAAATATACTCTAATATAAACCTATAAACCTATTATAATAAAACAAATAATCAAATCCATAAGAAACTTATAAGAAAAGATATATAAGCAAGCAAGCAGGCTAGCCTTAGTTGTATCTCATGTACCTGTTATGTACGTCTGTTCGTTTCCACGACACATCTGTGGTTGAATCATGTACCTGTGGCCAGAACTTCCCCTTAAACTCTATTTTCAGCTCCCCAAATACTGGGGATTTTTTGTTGGGCCGTTTATCTGTGCAAGGTTTATCTGTTCAAAGTTCATAGGCCTCACGCCTTATGATAACTTGCCGAAGCTACTGTCTTACTGAATACAGACCTATAGATTTCTTGCATTACTGCTGAATATAATGCAAAGCAAAATATAATGCAAAGCAGTGAATATAATAAAGGCAAGCTAGCCCACTAGGCTACATACCTAAACATTTAGGTCACTAACTTTCTTCTAGTTAATCTTTATTTTATTTACTATACAGTTATTACAACTATCTACAATGGAGCACTTCAAATATTCAGACAACAAGAAACAGGACTTGAACTATTCCTGAAAATGGGTCTTTTTTCCTTTACAATTTAGTCATGGAGGTTGCGGAAGTCACAGAATCTGTGACTTCCAGAGACCTCCGTGACTTCAGCCTGCAGCCGTCTGGGAGCTGCGTGGTCCCCCTGCCGCCCGCGGGGCTCCCCAGAGCTCCTGGCCACTGCGGGTGGTAGGGGGACCCTGCAGCTCGCAGCCACCGGCGGTGGGGAACCCTAGAACTCCGAGTTGGGGCCCCCACATCTGCCCAGCCACCGTGGGTTTCCATGAATTTTTCTTTATTGCCCATGACCTGTCCGTGACTTTTACTAAAAATATCCATGACAAAATCTTAATAGACATTAAAGAATGTAAGCCTACATTTTCAGAAGGAAATAGTGATTTTGGGTGTTTCAATTTTTCGGTGCTCAGCAACTTAAAGAGGCCTAATTTTCAGAGGGCAGTGCTCAGCACTTCTGTAAATCAGGACCCTTCAACAATGTCTCAAGTCGGACACTTAAAAATTGAGGCACCCTAAGTCACTACTCATGGCTCTTCCTATTGGAAGCTAGATATAGTAGTAATGGGCGTGTGCAAAATGCCTAAGGGCCAGATCCTCTTTTGTATAAACTGGCATAGATTCTTTTACTTCAATGGAGCTATGGTGATTTACACCAGCTGAGGACCTTCCCCAATGAACAGAAGCTGAAAGACAGTAATATATGATGTATTATACAGCCAGACTGCCATCAGGGGCAGATGCCTCAAGCAGGAAACCAAAACTAAGTTTTACAACTAGACTTGGCAGAATGTGATTTTTATATTGATGGATACTATCAATGTTTGGTTTTTAGCACTTTTTCTGAGTTTGTATCTCTTTAAATTTTCACAGTTGCAGGAAATTATGGGAGAGTCAGACAATAATTATTTAATAACCATAGGTGTTGAGATTCAAAAAGTTAAAGCTTTATAATTGTTAAAACACAAATTGTCAACATCACATGTAAAAATATATAAATTAAATATCCATCAATCAAACAATTATAAATTCTTAAGCAGCATTTTGGGGTTTTTTTCCTATATGTAAATTTTGATTATTAGCAATGGAAATATTTTTCTCAGTTTGTGTGTGACAGTGCCGGGTTTACAATGGCTCCAGTGGCTCCATGGAGCGGGCCCATGCTCAGAAGGGGCCCTGGCCTGCTCCGCTTGCACTGCACCCTGAGACCCGCTGGCTCCCCCCACCCACCACTTGCTCCTCTCGGCCTGCCTTCCAGCTGGCTGAGGGCTCCTCTCAGCCCCCTGTCCGGACCACAGTGCACCTCCGGCTCTGGGAAGTCTCTGCTTCCACTCCTGTCTCCCTGGAGCTGAGCTGCCTGGGACTGATGGAGAAGCCTGGCCAGTCTCAGCCAGGTGGAACTGGAGACAGTGTGGAGGGCTGGCTGGGCCCCTCCAGGCAAGTGTGTTTTGAGGGACTGGAGCTGGGGCAGGTCCTGGCTTGGCTGGTCACACCACTCTTGAGGGGACGGAGTGATTCCCAGCCCTGGGACCGGCCCTGGCTATGCTGCCAGCTCAGCCCAGCAGACACAGTCGCCTCCCAGCAGGGCTGTGAGTGCAGCCGGGAGGCAAAGCTTGGGGGAGTGGGTCTGTGGGGAGCCTGGAGGAGTGCTGGGCTGTGAAGGGGCAGGGAAGATCTGTGTGTGTTGGGGCACTAGGGAGTGGGAGTTCTGTGGGGGGTGCTGGGCAGTTGTGGTGGGGCTGTGGGCAGGGATGGTGTTGTGCAGGGTGCTGTTCATTTGTGGGTGGCTCGGGGGGGTGCTGGGCATAGTGGGCCCGGGAGGGCTCTGGCCATAGGGAGTCGGGGGATGTTGGGCAGGGGGGATGTGTGGCATGGCATAGGCCCACACCTGAGGGGAAGGGGCATGCTGGCAGCACAGGGCCGGGTAGGCCATTGTGCATCTGGCAACTGCTGGTTTGTAAATAGTGCCCTCGCATTGGACACAGCAGGGTTTCTTATATAGCCAATTACTTACTGCATCTAGTATCCAAGTAACATGTTTTATTTCTATTACTTCAGCCAAACCTTCAATAAGATAACACTGGTATTCCAAAGGGTCACAACACGTTTAACACAACAATTGTTCTTTCTTATGATCTCATGCTTTTTGGTCCCATATTTTGGGACTATTGCTCATGCTAAGTCCTACCATAGTTCACCTAAACCTAATGTGGGCCTATATTCCTACAGGGGAATGTACAATAGATCAACCAGTAATAAAGAAAATGTGCTAGTAAACTCACAAAATAAATATTGTATCCATTTTCCATTCAGCTACAGAGCTGGCCGAAAAATTCAACAAATAAACATTTCGATGAAAAATGGGAAAGAAAATGTTCAGCAGTGTTTTTTCATTCTCCAACCAATTCTATTTCCTACACTTGCCGAGCAGTTTCAAGAAGTCTCTCAGATGTGGGAGGGATTAGGAGACGAAATATGGGGGGGAGAGTTCCCACATCTGCCTAATGTGAAGTTTCTTGCACCTTCCTCTGAAGCATCTGGTGCTGGTGACCGTTGGAAACAAAATATCAGACTAGATGGACTACTGGCCTGTTCCAGCACAGCAATTCCTATGTGCTTGTGTTCTTCATTTTGGTATGTGGGATATCTAGGAGTCACATTGTTTTCTAAAAATATCTCAGAACAATTCAAATAAGCTTGCTGATTCAGTAACAACGAAGCACACTTATAAAACAGGGTAAATGGAATACACTCCGTTTTTATGTTACAAGGAAAAAATATGTTACAACTTTTTAATAACTATGAATGCTGGTATGTGGTTGGGTAAAGGTTTCTGTCTCCTGGTTAATATTACCTGTCAATGATACAGCTACATTGATAAAATGCCTATTTACGCCATGAAAACATCTGCAATTCAAAAATTCCAAATCTTTTGCTTGCTGCAGAAAGTATGAAAGATTCCAGAATTAGAATGAAAACCTTGTAATCCTGGTCCTTCCCAATCAGCAAAACATACAGCCTGGTACCATGCTTAGTAACGGGAAGTGACAGACACAAAATGACATCACTCTTTATTTTTAACGAACTAGTTGCCTTTTGGTGAGTTCATCTGCTGCGAACCAATATAATAGGAGTGTTAGTCACATCAGGCTTTAAAGAGACAGCATCACCGTGTTGAGTCTGATCCCAGTAGCCAGCAGTTCCTGGTGCCAAGAGGGAGATTCTTTAGTTTCAAATTAAGATCAGTGCCTTCAGTCCATAGGCAGAATGGATTATTTATGACTTCTTAAGGGATGGTAATGTATATTGTACCATCAAGGATCTATGAACCCCAAGAAAACCCCCTTGTTCATATGAACAAGAACATTACAGTTACATTAAATAGGATAAACATTTATGAGATAGAAATCCTTGTGCTTTAAGGCATAACCAAGCCAGCCACTAACTGCCTAGTGATGCTAAACTAGACAGACCATTGGTCTGATCCAGGCTGGCAATTCCTACATCCCTATTACCGCACATACTGTGCAGTTGTTCCTAAAATAGAGTCAGATAGGATCTGGCTTTAGGGCAGGTTTAGCAGCATAGGAGGGTTCAAAGAGCCTACTTCCATCCCTCTCCTTGTGTAATGATATGGACAATCTCAGCCTTTGAACTGGGGGAAGGCTATTTAGGGACTGCTTCCTCCAGGACCCCAGAGGGAGCTCAGTAATCCCAGATGCACATCCTGTTATATTTGTCTCCTCTGCCACCCTGTTGGTTTGTCTTATCTACCTGTTATGTCTTGTCTTTCGAATTGTAAATTTTTTGGGGAAAAGACTGGCATTTATTATGTGTCAGTACAGTGCTAGCACAATAGGGCCCAAGCTAGTTGCAACCTTTAGGTCAGTGGTGGTCAGCCCGTCAGCCCACCACTGCTTCAGGTACGACTACAATCTATGGGTTTGATGCATACACCTCCTCACATGCACTGGTCAGTAAAATTGGATGGGTGTGCTGAGAGCAAATGCTGTATTTCCTCTGCTCACCTCAGTCTGGGAGAGGGATCGTGCCTCTACACTGTCCCTAGTCAGGCCTGTGACACAAGCTAGCCCACAGACTGCCATCCTGTAATGATTCATTGTTCTGTAAAGCTCCAACATAGGGCATATAATGTACAGCATACCTCCTTCTAAAATTGTCACGGTATCATTGAAGAGAACGGTGATGCACCGATAAAAAAAAAACACACACTTCTAATCACAGAATAGCAGTAAGAGGGGAAACCATCAGAAATACTTATTTGGTACTTTTATCCAAATAAAGAAACTCACAGACAAAAAGCACAGGGAAGATGTTTTGAATTAATGTAAATGCTTGAAAAAAATAATAATAAATATA
This sequence comes from Malaclemys terrapin pileata, assembly GCF_027887155.1. Classification (NCBI taxonomy): domain Eukaryota; kingdom Metazoa; phylum Chordata; order Testudines; family Emydidae; genus Malaclemys; species Malaclemys terrapin. The sequence goes on from NC_071507.1 coordinate 135,748,805, forward strand.
ATCACCATGGGCTGGTTCCACTCTTCAGCAGGGTACATGGTAGATATGTCATATCATGATGCCATAACTTTTGGAGGAGGCCTAAAATGTGTGGGGTTTGGGGGGAGGGCAAGTAAATGTAATGATTTACACTTGCTATCAGGATCATTCAGCACATAAAGATTCAACTAGCTCATTAACCAGAGTTTGGCAAACTTCAGAGTGCTGCATAATATGTTTCTGTTTGATTGAGATTGTCATTGACCAGGATTATTTTACATGCAGGTAGCATTGGTGTTATTATAGACTCTTTTTTATCTCTGTTTTATTACTTCTGCTGAGATGATGGACACAATTTATAAATCAAATAATTAAAAAGTAATGTATCTATAAATCATCTGTAAAATGATTATTCTTACGCTGTACCATGGCCAATATTAAGATGCTGAAAAAAAGTGGCCATTCTGGTGATTAAAACTCTGGAAGTTGGAAACCCTAGCCCAGTCTGCCACCTTCAGGATATTTCCAACTGTACCCCAAGAGAGGTGACTCCTCGGCCAAATACATGGTCCGTTTCTCAATTATGTGACTACCCAGAGCTTCCATTGATTGACTTCAATCTGAGATTTGGGCTTTCAGCATAGCTAAAAATCAGGAAAAAACCAGGGCTCTCACACCCTTATGAACACCAGTGATTTTACCCACACAAGAAGCCCTGTTGACTAACATAGGACCACTCATGTGCATAAGTGTTTAGAAGCCTAAAGAAAGAAAGATGTTCTCCCACAGCAGCAATAATGGAGAGATCCATTATTATAATTGCAAAACATTAAAAATGCATTTGAGTTTTCATATAGAATATACATATATATGTAATTTCATGCATTTTTAGTATCCCCATATGAAACATTAATGGATCTCTCAGTTACTGCTGCTGCGGGAGAACATCATTCTTTTATTTTTAAAAATTAATTGAATCCTTGGAGACATCATACTTACAATGTATTTATAGGTACAGTAAACTGAAAAGAGGAGCCTCTGCTGAGATCAGTCATAACCTAACCTCCCAATACCCTGTGCAGTAGGCGAGAAAGTGGAGGGAAAGAAAAGAGAGTGAAAAATAAAAAAAGTGACAAGTGGTAGTGTGCTAAAGTGAGGTGGGGTTGGGCTCATCCAGATTATTTCTTTTTTTGTCGCCAGCTGCTGCTGCTGCTTTTTCTCCCCTACTCCTTAAGCATAATAATAATCCGACCTTGCTCTCACATAGTGCCTTTTCATCAGTACAAGGCAGGGCAGCATCATTATTCATCAATTTACAGATGGGGAAACTGAGGCACAGAGTGATGCCTTGACTGGTCACTGGTGGCCCACGTGCCAGGCACAAGAGGGACACTGGTGGGAGATGCTCCGCAGGCCAGGACACTGGGCAGCCAGCAGAGTATGTTGAGCAGCCTCCCCGGCCTCGGCGGGCAGGGACCATGCTGGGAGCCCCGCCCCCTGGCACTCCTGTAGCCGGAGCGCACAGCCGCGCTCCCCCGCCCCGCCCCGGCCCCGAGCGGCTGCCTGACCGCGCCTCCCGCCTCGGCTGCGGGGCGTCCTCCTGCCCGCTAGGTGGGGCGCTGGCGGGCGGGCTGCTCTCTACGCATGCTCGCGGGGCGGGTAGAGCCTTGACCGCGGCGCGGGCCAGTGCCGCGCAGAGGTGATGGGTGCCAGGGTGACCCGCGTGTTCCGCAACTTCAACCTGGAGAGCCGGGCCGCCCGCGAGATCAGCAAAGACAAGCCCACGTCCGCCCCCCGGCACCCCGTCGCCAGGCCGGGACCGCTGCCTGGTGAGTGCCCGCGGCCGGCGCTGCGCCCCAAGGGAGCGAGAGTGGGGGGCGGCGTTACAGGGGGAGGGGGGAATCGTGGGGGTTACAGGGCGGTGGGTACACGCTGCGCGTGCGGGTGGTTGGGGGCAGTAGGGCGCGCGCGCGTTCCCGCGGGGGGATTATGCGGGCCTGGCGCGTGCGCGGAGGAGTGGTGGTGTCCTGGGGTTTTCTGGGGTGGGGGCGGGACGGAAGGGTGCAGGGTATGGGTGTGGGAGGGTTACAGGGGGTGGGATGTAGGGTATGGGCGGAGGATTATGGGGGGGGTGGGATGCTGGTGTGAGGGGATTACAGGGTGCGATGCAGGTTATGGGGGGTGGGATGCAGAGTATGGGTGTGTGGGGGAGGCTTGTGGGGAATTATGGGAGGTGGGATGCAGGGTATGGGTATGTGGGGGAGGGTTATGGGAGGTGGGATGCAGGGTATGGGTGTGTGGGGGAGGGTTATGGGAGGTGGGATGCAGGGTATGGGTGTGTGGGGGAGGGTTATGGGAGGTGGGATGCAGGGTATGGGTGTGTGGGGGAGGGTTATGGGAGGTGGGATGCAGGGTATGGGTGTGTGGGGGAGGGTTACGGGGGGTGGGATGCAGGGTATGGATGCAGGAGGGAGTTACAGGGGTTGGGATGGGAGGTGGGATGCAGGTTTTGGTTGTGGGTGGGATGCAGGGTATGGGTGTGTGAGAGGGTTGCAGGGGGGTGGGATGCAGGGTGTGGGGGGTTATGGGGGAGTGAGATGTAGGGGATGTGTGGGGGGCAGTTAAAGGGAGGAGGGGGTTCTGCACGAATCCAGAACATGGGAGCGGATGTGGGCTGGTGTGGCCAGTGACATTTAATCTCACCAGCCGCTGCCCTCTGGGTGCCCCCTGGGGTCTGGGTCTGCTAGCTGCTACCTGTTCCAAATATCTGCCATGTAGCCCTGTTGCTTGGCTGGATGCTGCTGGTCCAGGGCCTATGCTGGGAGGTGTGGTCCACACCTCTCAACCTGTTATTTTACTTGTGGGTTTTGTGGCTTTGTATGGAAACCCAGTCTTGCTTGTCCTTACTTCTGGGTTGTTCAGTAACTGGCAGTGTGGCAGGAACTCTTGGGTAGCAGGAGGCACAGAGGGGTATGTAAATAGGTGTAAATAGCATAGTCAGTGATTTTCAACCAGGGGTATGTAGAGGTCTTCTGGAGGTACATCAACTAATCTAGATATTTGCCTAGTTTTACAACAGGCTACGTAAAAAGAACTAGTGAAGTCAGTGCAACTAAAATTTCATACAGTGACTTATTTATTCTGCTCTATATATTGTGCACTGAAATGTAAGTACAATATTTATATTGCAATACATGTATTTTATCATTGTAAAAATGAGAAAGTAAGCAATTTTTCAGTAACAGTGTGTAGTGACACTTTTTTTGTATTTTTATGTCTGATTTTGTAAGCAAGTAGTTTTTAAGCAAGGTGAAATTTGGGATTATGCAAGACAAATCAGACTCCTGAAAGGGGTACAGTAGTCTGATAATGTTGAGAACCACTGGCATAGGTGACCATATTAAGGTGAGCACAGGACCGGCGCCTGGCTCGGCCTCACTCTGCTTTGGCCAAGTCACTTCTGTGTCTGTGTCACCATCCGTGACACGGCAACTGCTATTGCAATACCTCGCAGGCATGTTGTGATGGATTCAGAGTTTGCACAGCACTCTGAAGAATAATGGTATGTCTACAGTGGCACAACTGTGGTACTGCCACTGTAACTGTAGTATAGGTGCTTCCTACATCCATGGAAGGGTTTTTTCCATCAATGTAGTTAATCCACCTCTCCAAGAAGTGGTAGGTAGGTCATTGGAAGAATTCCCAGCTGTGACTACGCTGTGTTAGGTTGACCTAACTATGTCATGTAGTGACATTTTTCACAGCCCTGAGCAATGTAGCTAAATTGATATAATTTTTAGGTGTATACCAGGCCTAACTGTTGCTTAGTATTGCAATTTCTTTTCTTGAATAGCCATAATAGATTCTCCTTTCCCTGTGTATGAGACAACATTAAGTATTGTTAATGTCAGAACTAATGCAAAAATGAGATGTGCCTGGAAGTGTTCACACACTTTCATTTTCACTTAAGTTGTGTGATGTCTCATGGGTAAGGCCCTACCAAATTCACAGCCATGAAAAATGCATCATGGACCGTGAAATCTAGTCTTCCCCATGAAATCTGGTCTCTTGTGTGCTTTTACCCTATACTGTACAGATTTCGTGGGGGAGACCAGTGTTTCTCAAATTGGGGGTCCTGACCCAAAAGAAGTTGAAGAGGAGTCACAAGGTTATTTTAGGGGGGGTCAAGGTATTGCCACCCTTACTTCTGCGCTGACTTCAGAACTGGGGGGCCAGAGAGTGGTGGCTGTTGGCCAGGTGTGCAGTTCTGAAGGCAGCACCCTGTCAGCAGCAGCACAGAAGGAAGGTTAGCAATACCATAAACACAACATCCTTATTTCTGCGCCTGCTGCCTTCAGAGCTATGCAGCCGGACAGTGGTGGCTGCTGACCAAAGGCCCAGTTCTGAAGGCCATAAACACAACATCCTTATTTCTGCGCCTGCTGCCTTCAGAGCTATGCAGCTGGACAGTGGTGGCTGCTGACCAAAGGCCCAGTTCTGAAGGCAGCAGCTCAGAAGTAAGGATAGCAATACCATACCATGTCATCCTTATTTCTGCGCTGCTGTGCTGGCGGTGGCTCTGCCTTCAGAGCTGAGCTCCTGGCCAGCAGCCACCGCTCTCCCGCTGCTTAGCTCTGAAGGCAGCAGTGCAGAAGTAAGGGTAGCAGTACTGCAACCCCCCTACAATAACCTTGTGAACCCCCCACAGCTCCGTTTTGGCTCAGAACCCCTACAATTACAACACCGTGAATTTCAGATTTAAATATCTGAAATCATGAAATTTACTATTTTTAAAATCCTATGACTGTGAAATTTACCAGAATGGACCATGAATTTGGTATGGCCCTACTTATGGGCATTCTAAACCATGAAGTATAAGCCAACAAGAATATGAGTGGGAGAGAGTGATTTTCTGCTTTAAATCTTTTTTCTTAGATGATCCACAAATCCAAGAGGAAATTCGCAAAAAAAATGACAAACTTCTCACCTTATTAAAAGAGGTTTACGTTGATTCCAGAGATCCACCTGTGCAAGTGAGCATGTCTTCTTTCTGTAATGGGTATAGCAGCAAGCACTTTTCAGCTGACAAAAGCAACATACCAATGCTCATGTGATGAATAGGCTTTATGAAGTCTGTCGTCTTAGTAGCTTACTAGCTGTTAATAGATAAAACTGAGCTTTTTTATTGCTGTTTTGTATTTCAGTTGTTGTTTAATAGAAGTCTAATTTGAGGGTCACATCCTTATTTAAGAGTGCCATCAACCTTTCTTTATGCCCCCAGTTTTTCTTCCTCTGCATGAAGCTATCTATACAGGCATGTTCCTCTATCACATAGAAACTCCATCTGAGTGCACCTTCCTTGTGCCACAGGCCCCAAAGTATATGCACAGATTTGGCTTTCTAGAAGTTTAAGTGGCCAGTCTGTGGAAGGGATGGGAAATAGAATTTCTAATGCTATAGATGGTAGAAGAAATTGGGACTTGTGTGGGAGAGGATTTGTGGTTCTGCTGGAGAACAAAGAGGCTAGTACCAAGAGTAAAGAAATTATTAAAATATCACTTAAAACATTGGTGTCCCTTTAAGTGAAGTCCTGTTATCTGTTTGGGTGAGGAAATGGTAAGATGTTTTATTTATATTTTCCTGTACAATTTTCTAGATATTTTTTCCCATGAAACGGATGAACTAACAGCAGTTGTGTATGTGATCTGCATGCAAGGCTCAACATATTGGCATTAGATTAAAAAAAGTTAGTCTTAGGCCTCTCTTATGCTTGTTTTCAGTTTGTTTGTTTATAGCAGCATTGACCCCAATACCACTATATGAAAGAGACAAGGTGGATGAGATAATATCTTGACCTGGAGAAGAGCTCTGTGGAGGCCGAAAGTTTGTCTCTTTCACCAACAGAAGTTGATCCAGTAAAAGATAGTACCTCATCCACTTTGTCTCTCTCTTATATTTGGCATTTCTATAACACTTTCCATCTAAGACAAAAACATTTTTAGAAATGTTAATGTATCCCCCATAATGTCCCTGTGAGATATGGAAATAATGTTATCTCCATTTTACTTGGGTAATAAAGAAGCTAAAAACCTAATCCTTCAAAGTGCTGAACACCTGGTTTCAATGGAAATTGGTGCTGCTCAGTACCTTGAAATATATGGGACAAAACACTCATATGTCTGTTCCTGAAATTAGGCATCTACATTCACATTCACACCTACATCAGTGGACTGAATTTCAGAGGTCCTGAGCACCAGCATTTCCCACTGATGTCAGTGGGAATGGTGGGTGTTCAGCTATTCAAAAAACTAAGCTATTGATTTAGGTACTGAACATTTGGCCATGGTAACTGTTTCTGAAACTGTGGTCTATATAGAACATAGTGCTTTGAGGACAAAGTAGTGTTGGGTTATGGTAGTAATTTTCAACCTGTGGTCTGTGGTCCCCTGGGGGTCCACAGATTAAGATTTCCAAAGGGGTCTGCATCTCCATTTGAAATGTGTTAGGGTCCACAAATGAAAAAAGATTGAAAACCACTGGCTTACGGTCTAAGAAAGAGAGGCAATCCATGAAGATCAAAATCTTCACAATGGAAAAACTGGAGAGCCTGTTATATTTAATTAAAATGAAAGCTTTAATTAAAGAAATAGGCGAGAAATATGCAGTACACAGACTAAACAGAACTCTGATTGACTTGAACTTTTTTTTCTCCTCCCACACTAGGTAAAAGATGAAGGTGGAATTATCCCAAGTAAACAGCAGGAATACAGACGTACAAAACTTGGTCATTTAAGGGATCTAGATATTTCGAGCATTCCCAAAGGCAAAATTTCTGTGGTGGAGGTTCTGACTCTTCTCAATAATCATAAACTTTCTCCACAAACATGGACCACAGAGAAAATAGCAAAGGAGTACAATATAGACTTGAAGGAGGTCACCTCTCTCTTAGAATTCTTCATACCTTTTGGGGTGGAGATCTTTCCTCCCAAAAACAGAAAAGCTTTATAACCTTCCTAAAGTGATTGCCGAAATCTTGGTTGATCCACTGGTGTCTTCATTTGACACTTCTCATACACTGTTTATGTGGGAATTTGGTCTCATGCTCTTAAAGGTTGCCCTCTTGTAGCAATAAAATGCTTTATTTAAATGACGGCATTCTCTGTGTGATTGCTGCATGTGAAAACAATGTATTTGATATATTCTGGTTCATAACCTGTCTTATTTATGCCAAATAAGGAGACAATCAGTGGAATAGTGTTCAGGACAATAAATGATCCACTTAAATTGTTCCAGTTGTTTGCAGAAAGAGTTTTATTTTTAAATAAATATCACCTCTTACTGAGAAGTCAAATGGAAAATGTGTTGGCTTTGGACTTCATTCAACCAGTGTTTTCTAGTGATTCTGCAGCAATCTTTATCTGGCATCTATTCTTATTCATGCAAGTAGTCTGCAGGTGTACATACAATACAACAAAACCCCTTTTCCTTTAATTAAAAAAATGATGGGAGAGGCTGTTTGCTTCACAAAAAAGGATAATTGCAGGGGAAATAGAATTTTCAAGCATGTCAAGATCTTAAAAGCAAAAGAGGGTGAATTGTGTGGGGGAAATTGCTTTTGCACCTTCTTTAAACCATGGAGCTGTAATGGCTGCAGTTAAGCATAGCTGCATCTATTCCATTCTAGTTAGCCCCACCTTTGGGGCCAACTTTGTAAGTCATTCATCAATCGGTTTATAAACAGCAGTGTAAAGTGGTAGCATTTGAACCTATTGCAGCGTTCCTTGGCTCCCGCATCTTCATTGTGTGATACAATGGCTCATCTCATGTAAGCATGATTTTAGTAGGTAGCTTTCAAATTCATCTGGTTCCTCTTTTCTATAAATAGAAATATCTATGGATATTTTTATTTTAGTATCCCCATTTACCCATAAAGGGTTTATATATTCTAGCCTAAAAACAGAAATTCAGGTAACCAACTTCTGGCTAGAAATTTCTATAGAGCGCACTACTGTAATGCTGCTATATTACCATGTTGAAGGTAAACTGCATCCGTCATTGCTCTTAGCCAACTATGTTATGTGCAGTAAACTCGATGTAGGCTAGTTGCAAGTTGTAAACCTTTGGATACTATAGCTATTCAAAATGTGAAAATATTGTCTTGTATTGGTGATTGAATAATACGGACTTTCATGGTAACGTGAGCAATGTTAAACTTTGTTTAGTATCTTTTCTGTTTGGGAGGAGGAGGGAGAAACCTTGCCAACTTACAGTTCAACTTCTGCCTAAGGCCTTCTTAAAATACTGATACTCTCCTTTAGCAATAACAACATCCCATAAATTTAGAACTTAAAATCAGGTAAATTCTGAAGGAGGGATACAAATACGTCTAGAATAGGCTTCTTTTAAAAATGTGCCTGTTTTTTTTCCCTACAGGCTTCTTGATTTCAGTAAAATTCCTAGCAAGACTAACATTAGCTTTGCCATTTCACAACAGAATCCTTTCTACTTGCATTACTAGCTGATTCAAAACAAAACCATTTTCTGGATAGTGCATTTAAATACGTTATCCATTTCTAATGCACATGGTATTGTAGTATCTGTGTTCCATACAAAATTAACTCAGTTTGTCTATCCATAAAGGAGCCTGCTGGTCTTCAGTCTTAGGTTTAGCTGCCCTAAAATATACCATAAGAGGACTGCTTTTCTATTGAGTTATTATTCAACTAAAGTATTTTGCCTCTGTCTTAATGATCTCTAAAGCTTTGTGGCAACATTCCCAATGAGCAGACCTACACTGAATGTGTACCTCGTGTCTGTGCTAAGGTTTTCGGGTTTAATCTTGCTGGAGTTCCTTTCCAGCTTCACTTTTAAATGTGGTTTTATGATATTTGTGAGTATTTGCTAGAATAATGAAACATGTTGCACTAAGCAAACTTCAGTGACCTAATACAGTTCTTAAGAACATAAGAACAGCCATACTGGGTCAGCCCAAAGGTCCATCTAGCCCAGTATCCTGTCTTCCAACAGTGGCCAATGACAGGTACCCCAGAGGGGAATGAACAGGACAGGTAATCAAGTGATCTATCCCCTGTCACCAATTCCCAGCTTCTGGCAAACAGAGGCTAGGGACACCATCCCTGTCCATCCTGGCTAATAGCCATTGATGGACCTATCTTCCATGAACTGATCTAGTTCTTTTTTGAACCCTGTTATAGTCTTGGCCTTCACAAAATCCTCTGGCAAGGAGTTCCACAGGTTGACTATGCGTTGTGTGGAAAAATACTTTTGTTTGTTTTAAACCTCCTGCCTATTCATTTCATTTGGTGACCCCTAGCCTCTTGACTAGCTTAGTTAATTTTCCTTACCTCTTACCTGGTTGGTATGCTCTTAGTGCAGTCAACTGTCTTACACTTATCTATATTCTCTTGCCTTTTGATCAGATTTTAGTACATTCTCTCTGATTTTCATATTCATATATTTCTAATTATGCATACTTTTGTTCTCCACATTTTTTTTTACATTTTTTCAACTCATTTTGCTTCTATATCCTCTGTCCTGATAGCATGACTGCACTGATTATTTTTTTTAAATTACCTTGCTTCAGTTACATGTTTAATGTTTTGAAAACATAAAGGTATTTAATTGTGACAGTTCTGGGAGATGGTGCAACACATACTGACTCTGGGAACCCTCCAAATGTGAAAATTTTGCACACTTACTGTCCCAGTTATGCAACATGCCCAATTTGGATCAACTTTTTCCCTGCTCTTGGCCAACAGGAGTCTTCTGCCTTTCACTGAAATCAGCATCAAAGTGGTGCAAGTCTGTTTTCAAATCAAATTGTATTGATCACCATTGTATCAGCTTGGAATATGTGAGCATTATGTGTCTGGATGCTTTGTGACTTTGTGTGACTGCTGTCCCTGTTTCATTGTAAAGGAAAATTATACCGACTGCTAATGCAACAGCTGTCAATCTTTACTGTATAAGAGTATTAAAATAGAATTTTCCAAAGGGCTGTCACTGATTTTGTAACTGAATAGTGCTTGGACCTCTTGGTTGGAAATGACATAGATATTCCATTGGGCTGCCTGGCATTGGGGAAGTAGGCTGTGGACTAAATTGTGCCTTTCATGCAGAGTCATCAGGTGTGCTGCAGAGCTGCATTTCCCCACAGGAGCACCAGCGGGCATTCTCCTTTTCTGAAGCAGAATGTCTCCCTGACAAGGGAGCGAACACACTCTTCCATCCCTTTGTGTGGTACAGCTTAATCCCTCTACTGGGCCTGTGTATGTGTGCATTGTGGGGGGATGGTGTGGCCCCACCTGACCCCTGTTCATGTTGGAGCACCAGGCACCCCCTGTGCTTCCCACATTATGGAATGACAACTTTGCCTGACCTTTATGCAGACTGTACAAGCCTGTGGGCATCCCTTCCCCCCCCCCCCCCCCCCCCGATCCCTTTGCTATACACCCATGTAAGAGCTAGCCCCATTCTGGTCTCAAGATACAGATGACTTGATTATCCCTGCAGACCTATACATTTGAGTCCAATGGGAGATGCATAACGGGGCTCAGAAAATGCATTGCCCAATACAATTTATGAAATGGTTTCAGACTGCTCCCAATCTGCCCTGTTTTTTTTTTATTTTGGTCAGTTGGTTAATTTAACTGTCCATAAGGATTTATTTTTGTGTGAATAATTAGATGTAGGCGGTAGAATATCTTAAGGTATGTCTATACTGCAATTAAACACCTGCAGCTGGCCTGCGTCAGCGGACTCAGGCTTGTGGGCTCAGGATGAGTGGCCGTAAAATTGCAGTGTAAACTTTTGGGCTTGGGTTCAAGCCTGGGCTCAGGGATTTTCACACCTGGTGGGGTTCCAGAACTCGGTCTCCAGCCTGAGTCCAAATATCTTCAGTGCAGTTTTACAGCCCAAGCCAGCTGACACAGGCCAGCTCAAGTGTTTGGTTACAGCATGGACATACCCTTAAACTTGTCACATGCAGCCTCGCCATTCGTGACAGTGAGTTGTCCCTCGCATTTGGTGCTGAGGTAGCAGCATCAGATCTATAAAGCAGAAAAGCATTTGCAGCTTCAAACTGAGAGAGAGGATAGTTGGTCTCCAAACCTCCTGTATTTTCTTATACTGCAGAGCACACCCTTTCTGTGCAGGCTGGGAAAAAGTGTGTGGGCTTTCCTCCTCAGTCCTACGTTATTGCTAACCCCAAGCATTCATAAATCATAAGGCAGAGCCAAAACAATCATGAAATTGGCTTGAAAATTGTAGAATTTTTTGTAAGTATATTTTGGGTTCTTATTTACCATCACATTTTCAATTTTTTTCTCTGCAACCATGAGTGCTAGAAACTTACTTTTTTAAAACATGAAATCTCAGTTTCTCATATAATCAGCTCCAGAAGCTGATGCTTTAAGAAAAGCACCAAATATTGTGAGATTTAAGATAAAATTTAGTAGTGCTGGCACTTGGCAGATTGTCTACACTAGTGCTCCCAATGCTCATTACAAAAGACTGAGTCAGCTGACCCAGTGTTAGCAAGGTGGGGGAAAAGTTGCCTAGTATAGATAGGAACTTAGAAGAGACTATTCCAAACAAGAAACAAGTATCTAATTATGTAAGATGTTGGGGACACCTGTAAGGCTTGCGTGCACCAGAGTTGATGGCAGAACGTGTAGACCTTGGCCATGAAGGCATAACAGCCAGTTATTAGAATATGTCCCTGAGTGAGGAAGTGTCAGAAGGTGACGGAGATGCTTTTGTATTTGCTGGAATTGATCCCTTTTAAATGTACATGCAATAGAAAGCAACAGCACTTGTGAGCTGGGGTGAATCTCTCTGAGCTGAAAGAAAAGGGAATCCCAAAATACCAACGAGCTGCAAACAGTTCTGGCAAAAGCTGGACTCATAACTGCAAGTAAAAAAGGAAACCACCAGCAGCATACCTGACAGCTGGGATCTGTGCATAGGTGAAATAAGTCTGTGCTCCAGAAAAGAAAAAACAGCAGCAGCAACAACGTGTTTGCTGCTGGGAACACAGTTGATTATAGATGTCTGTTGCCCAGGGTTTTCAGAAACCAAAGCAGGTAGTAACTTCACTGTTTCACCCCAAGCCAAGTCAGGAATAAATCAATAGGAACACAGCACTTCTGGCCAATGAAAGATTGAGACAAGTACGCGTGTTCTTATCTAAAACTATTGTTTATTAGATTTAAGCACACACAGACATAAGCAATAGGTTTAGACTATCCCAGCTAATTATCTAAAATCTGAGATGGTATCAAGTAATTAGCAGCAGGTCAGTGATGGCCGGTCGCTTCTCTGCTGGGAAGTATGGTGTCAGGAAAAAGGCTCTTAGGATAGCTTCAGAGAACTGCACCAAAGTACACTCTATTATCTAGTGGTTTTATAACTAATTTTTACAAAACTCATAGCTCAATCATCTACTTATCAACAAAACATTCCTAACAATCTTAGCCATAATCTTCTATATCAAAGGCACCCAAACTCAAGGTCTCCACCCACTTACTTTCTTTCAGTCTCATAATTTGTTGACTCTTTTCTCCCCTCCTTCCATTCTAATTAGCAGAAACTGCAAGCCTGCAGCTAGAATTTAACCTTGCCCCCCAAAGCCCTGCTTGTCCAAATTAACCCTTTATGGTGTTCTATTTTATTCATTCATGGTGGCTGAATGCACACAATATGGCTGCAATTAACTTGATCAAATTCTGGGGTGTATCATCCCTCAATTCCAGGGTAACATTTGTACCAACAGAGATAGGTGAAGGCAGAGGCTGCAGAGATGGTATAACATGTTCTTTGAACTAAACCTTATGCCTTGGCTTATTTTCCTGAGAATAAGGCTCCATAAAATGAATATACTATGGTTGTTTTTTAAATGATTGTGACTCTACTGAGTCTCATTTGATATTAATTAATGGCCTGATCCTGCAACCTTAGATGATCGGGTAGCAATTACCAAAAATGAGAATGAGATATATAGCTGAGTCTTAGCTGCATACTGTTGACGGTAAGCCCATGGTGTCTTGTTCTCTCTCCCAGTGATCTCATGTAGATATTAAAGAGAAGAGGGGATACAATAGTTTGGATCCCCTATGGGACCCTGCAGGTGAGAGCCTTCAGAAAGAAGGAGGAGTTACCCATCACCATTCTCTGAGCTCTTCTGGAGAGGAATGACTGGAGCCATGGTAGTACAGGGCCTTCTATTAGTATGTCACCATCCATGCTTGAGGCAAAGCTGTGCTAGCTGAAAATAGGAAAAATGGGTTTCAAACCTATTTTTGTAACAGAGTAGTTTCTATAGTGTATGTGGGGACTAAATTATAAAAATAGGATAACACTGTGGTATGGACCCAGCAAAAAAGCAAGAAAGCACATAGTTTTGCATTAGTGGGTATGTGCATGAATTTTTAAGATGTGAGATATATTGAAATCTAGTTTTAGTCAGTCAGTAATTTTTTTTAAAAACACCTACATGACTTAAGAGCTTTAGTCCCTTTGTATGTAAGAACATAAGAATGGTCATACTGGGTCAGACCAATGGTCCATCTAGTCCAGTGTCCTGTCTTCTGGTAGTGGCCAGTGCCAGGTTCTTCAGGGGAATGATCAGAGCGGCAATTTTGAGTGATCCTTGTAGTCCAGTTCCAGCTTCTGGCAGTCAGAAGCTTAAGGATACCCAGAGCATGGTTACATCCCTGACCATCTTGGCTAATAGCCATTGATGGTCCTATCCTCCATGAACTTATCTAATTCTTTTTTGAACCCAGTTATAGTTTTGGCCTTCAAACATCCCTTGGCAAGAAGTTCCACAGGTTGACTGTGTGTTGTGTGAAGAAGTACGTACTTTTATTTGTTTTCAAACTGCTTCCTATTAATTTCATTGGGTGACCCCTGGCTCTTGTGTCATGTGAAGGGGTAAATAACATTTCCTTATTCACTTTCTCCACACCATTCATGATTTTATAGACCTCTATCATATGCCCCTTTAGTCATCTCTTTTCTAAGATGAATAGCTGTAGACTTTAACCTCTCCTCATATGAAAGCTGTGGCATATGCCTAATAATTTTTGTTGCTCTTCTCTGTACTTGTTCCATTGCAGTATATATTTTTAGAGATGGAACAACCAGAACTGCACGCAGTATTCAAGTTATGGGCATACTATGGATTTATATAGTGACATTATGATATTTTCTGTCTTATTACCTATCCCTTTTCTAATATTCCTAACTTTGTTAGCTTTTTTTGACTGCCACTGCACATTGAGTGGATGTTTTCAGAGAACTGTTCAAGATGACTCCAAGATCTCTTTCTTGAGCAATAACAGTTCAATTAGACCCTATCATTTTGTATGTGTAGTTGGGATTATGTTTTCCAATGCACATTACTTTGCATTTATCAACATTGAATTTCATCTGCCATTTTGTTGCCCACTGACCCAGGTTTGTGAGAGCCCTCTGTAACTCTTTGCAGTCAGCTAGGGACTTAATTATCTTGAGTAATTTTGTATCATCTGCAAACTTGGCCACATCACTGTTCACCCCCTTTTCCAGATCATTTATGAGTATGTTGGACAGTACTGGGCTCAGTACAGATTGGCAGGCCCTGCTATTTACCTCTCTCCACTGTGAAAACTGCTGATTTATTCCTATCCTATGTTTCCTATCTTTTAACCAGTTACTGATCTATGAGAGGACCTTCCTTCTTATCCCATGACTTCTTACTATGATTATGAGCCTTTGGTGTGGGATCTAGTCAAAAAGGTTTTCTGAAAGTCCAAATACACTATATCAACTGGATCACCCTTGTCTATATGCTTGTTGATCCTCCTCAGAGAATTCTAATAGATTGGTAAAGCATGATTTCCCTTTACAAAAGTCACGTTGATTCTTCCCTAACATATTGTCTTCATCTATGTGTCTGATAATTCTGTTCTTTACTATAGTTTCAACCAAATTGTCAAACGTGACAAGCACTTATGAGAAAGTTCTGATGACTTCTAATGAAACTTAGGCTCTTAGGTCTCAAATCCTCAAAAATACTTGTGCTTCTAACTCCCATTGAACTCAATAGGAATTAAGTACCTAACTACTGTTAAAAATCTGCCCCCAAGTGCCTAAAGTCACTTTTGAAAATGGGACTTAGGTGCTTTTGAAAATTTTGCCTACTGTACATATTCCCCCCATAAATTCCTAACAAAACAGTGATGGGTTGGACCCCCCCCCTTTCTGGGATGCCACCAGTTGTACTGGGATTTTACTGAGCCTCTCCTGCTCAATAAGCCTCGGTTCCCTCTCCCTGCTTTGCTGAATTAGGCTCACTGGCCTCTTGCAGCACACACACACAGGTAGAGCCACACCCCATTGCAGACACAGACTGAAGTCAGCTCTGTGCGAGAGGACTCCCCCAGCACTCACGTGCACACCCCTTGTTGGGAGATAAATTCAAAATAATATTGTCTTGCGCTGTATAGAAAAATCTGCACAGTGAATATAAGACAGAAAACAAAGCAGATTACTAAGCAAATAAAACAAAGTACTCCAGCTAAGTGCAATGTACTTAAGAAACAGGTTACAAAATGTAATTTCTTATCCTAAATATTATTTTAGGCAGGTTGCAAAGTTTCTGTGGTTTAGAGTTCCAATTATATTTCTTTTCAGACTGGACTCCTGTCTCAGTCTGGACTCCCCCTCCCCCCGCCGCCTTCCCTTCAGGTGGCTTTAGCAGTCTTTCTTCTTGGGCAGACAGGCCATGGAGAGGAGTTGTCCCGTTTGCCTTCCTCCCCCCCCTTAAATAGAATTTACATAAGGTGGGAATCCTTTGTTTCCCAAACTTGACATCTTCCCCCCCCACCCCAGTGGAAAGGTGACAAGACCACCTGACTCTGTAGTATCACAGTGTCCATGAGTCGGTAACTGGAGTGTCTGCAGGAAGACCAAGCCTTTTCACAGTCCACTGTCCTCATTGATGGGCCATCAGCCCTGTCTGGCTTTTCCATCTTTGTACCTGAATTGTTAGCAGTGGGCATCACCCAAAGTAGCATAGCTGAAATACAGATACTAAGCCCTGGTCTACACTGGTGGGGGAGGGGGGGGGCACGTGTCGACCTGAGATACACGAATAGCGTAGCTGAAGTCGGCGTATCTTAGGTCAATTTACCTGGCCGTAAGGACGGCGGCGAGTCAACTGCTGCCGCTCCCCCCATTGACGCCACTTCCGTCTCTCGCAAGCTGGAGTTCTGGAGTTGACGGGGAGCGCGTTTGAGGATCGATTTATCCGCGTCTAGACGAGACGCGATAAATCGATCCCCGATAGATAGATCTCTACCCGCCGATCCGGCGGGTAGTGAAGACCTGCCCATAGTCAATATTCCTAACTTCAGATACGGAAATGATACAGGCATTCAAATTGGATAATCACATTCAGTAAATTATAACCTTTCCAATAATACCTTACAAGACCCATCTTGCTAAAGTGCATCTCAGTTGTGTCATATTCATATCATAAACATATTTTCATAAAGAATATGGGGTGTAACATCACATATGCATTTAAAAGGAAGAAAATAAGGAAATGTCACACTAATCCCTAATTTTCTCTGCAAAAGATCTTACATTTCTATGGAGGTAGTCAGTGCCATTACCATCTGCTATTCCCTAACTGCATTGAATGCTCTTAATTTTCCCTGGTAGTTTGCTGCTGAATGCCATCTGTCAGGTCACTGGTACTATTTTATAGATTTTTTAATTGACTGTGTACGATGGGTGAAGTTGATTTACTGTGTACTTAAAGCTACAATGAAACTGGGATAAATGGGAAGTAAGTGCATTAAATATCAATGAATTAAAGCAAACAAGACTAGAAGATGTCTTCTAACACACAATAATGTCACTCTCTTGGTTTTGTTTCTCTACAGAGGAGGAATGTGTGAATATATTTTATGCTATATTTCTGCCTTTTGCAATAAGCTGTCAGCAGTTAAGATTTCCTATGTGGGAGCAAATTCACAGTTGCTGTCCTCACCTAACAAAGGTGAATTCTTATCAGTTCACTTAAACACACACAGTATTTTATGCTTTGACATCTTTTATATTGTAAAATTCCTTCCCATTAGTGTATGAGCTTGTGAAATGTGCCTATTCTGGTGAATCTTTTAATAGACTGATGTACATTTATTCACAATGTA
Source organism: Malaclemys terrapin pileata (assembly GCF_027887155.1). Taxonomy (NCBI): domain Eukaryota; kingdom Metazoa; phylum Chordata; order Testudines; family Emydidae; genus Malaclemys; species Malaclemys terrapin. The sequence continues at coordinate 135,766,006 of NC_071507.1, forward strand.
ATGTATCTTTTGAAAAAAACTTACTTTTCTTTGTTCTTAGAGAAATTATTTGAAATGCAGTCCAATCTATACTCTGATGATTAAAAGCTTGGGGTGGTGTTGCAGACAAGTTTTCTGTTTTTTTTCCCAGACATACCATAAATATATGTTCATAATAAATAGGCCCCACCACATAAATAGTTGTCTAGCCCTTGAATGCTAATGGAACCGCAAAACTTCTGAAAGGCACTTAAGAAAAATATTGTTTCTCTGACAGACCACTCTGCCAGACCCTCATTAGGTTGCTGTATTCAGGGCCTTGTGCTTTCTGCAGTGCTGCTGCTGTGGAATTTGCTCCAGAGTCCACCTTTTGCCATAAAATTGTGCTGTAGAACTAAGCTTTCATTTTATCAAAGTATGTCTCTAGACCTCATGGATACAAAGAAAAGCTTACAAATGTACTTGTATTCTTTCTTTTCCTATTGAATTAATCAAAATCTCCACAGAATTTAGGGTTACTCCCAGGTCCAGCTTGCCCCATAGTATATGGGGCCTTTCGTTATAATAATCCTTATCCTTAACCAGTGGTAGGTTGGCTCCCAGGTGCCCTCTCCTTTGGCTTATGCCACACAGCTCACTTTAGTTTACAGATGACCCGAGACAAAAAACGTGGGAGGGAAAATGACTTAAATGACAGAAATTTTGAGCTGTTCTGACTTCAAATTCAAAAATTCTTTATAATGCATTATGCCATTTCTGTACAGGAGTCAAAGGAGAGATTCTTTTCTCCCCCCAAAGTGTCTGCAAGGTCTTGATCGGAAGACCTGTTTCAAGTAGAAGACAACTCAGTTAATCTGAATTGCCTTCACTCAGTGCCTGATTCAAGTTTTTCCTATTACAAGGAGCTTTGATTACTTTGCAGATAAAATCTAACAAAGGTTGAGGCTGATCCAGCTGTTTCTGGTGCTGGAGTGGCAGCTGGAGAGGACAACAGCTAAGTCCTTGGTTGAGTTTAGGCCAGTATGCTCAAAAACTAGAAGCAGCTGAGATTTCATGTCATTTCATAAGAAATGGCCTGCTGCTAGAGTACTATGGAGTCCCATGCTATATAGAAGGTTCAGGCAGTGTTGATCATTTACGTTTTGTGGAATCACTCCAACTTTTCCCTGTAGAGATGAGCATGCTGCTTTTTATTCCTCATTTGCATAACTAGTGCTGTGGTCGGCACCTTCCCCTGGGTTTGTGCTGTTACCTGGCAAAGCCTGTAATGCCTCAACAGGCTGTTTTTATTAGGGTCTCAGGAGAAGGATGACTGTATCTGTATACATAGTGTGAGAAATCAGTTTACAAACAAGTATGGATATGTTAAATATAGCCAAAACAAACAATTGTCCTATGTATTGCAAGGAGACAGCCCCGGATTCCTAGATAAATGCTCAAATAAAGCATTGAGTATTTATCCCTGTAGCCTTCTCTCTGATTAGGCATTAGTTGTAATAGTTTTTTAAATGTATATTCCTCTGTTCCTTGCAGGGTAGCTCTGTTTTTCTAAGATCTAATGCAGGCAAATTTGTGAATAAAAAACTATAATGTATTAAATTAATCTTGAGCTTTCCTGGATATGCTTTTTACAAATGCATCTTCTGTCCTGTTGTTATATTACAATTCCTATTTGGAGGAAGTCATTTTTTGTAAGACACCTTTTTGACACGCAGCTAGAGGCGGGGAGAGGGACAAAAAATCACAGTGAGAATCCATAGTTCAGATTGTTTACAAGAGTACATTTTTATTAACAGTAATTCAGAAAACTGTGTGCAATGTCATTGCCTCATAGTAATTGCTCGTCAGTAATATTTCCATGTAATAAGGTTTGCAAGAGGCTTACACTACAGGGGAACACCTTAGAAACACCTCATGATAGGAATGTATCACCTCCTATTGCAGATTTAACAGCTAAAAACCTGTCAATGTACTTTTTTTTTAAACAAAAAAAAGGGAGGATGGAGGGAGGGACAGAAAACTTTCTGGAAACGTTAGAATTCAGGCACTCTTAGATCAGCCTTGAAGTATTATGAAGCTTTTTAAAGACATTGTTGAACCTTGATGAAATATGGAAGTGAGTGAGTACTATTTTGTACCTGTATCCCAAAAGGCCCAAGTGGAGCCAAATTTTCAAAGGGCCCATACAAAAGTGTCAAGTATCAGGGGGTAGCCGTGTTAGTCTGTATCTACAAAAACAACAAGGAGTCTGGTGGCACCTTAAAGACTAACAGATTTATTTGGGCATAAGCTTTCGTGAGTAAAAACCTCATTTCTTCGGATGCATAGAGTGAAAGTTACAGATGCAGGCATTATATACTGACACATGGAGAGCAGGGAGTTACTTCACAAGTGGAGAACCAGTGTTGACAGGGCCAATACAATCAGGGTGGATGTAGTCCACTCCCAATAATAGATGAGGAGGTGTCAATTCCAGGAGAGGAAAAGCTGCTTCTGTAGTGAGCCAGCCACTCCCAGTCCCTATTCAAGCCCAGATTAATGGTGTTGAATTTGCAAATGAATTTTAGTTCTGCTGTTTCTCTTTGAAGTCTGTTTCTGAAGTTTTTTTGTTCAATGATAGTGACTTTTAAATCTGTAACAGAATGACCAGGGAGATTGAAGTGTTCACTTACTGGCTTATGTATGTTACCATTCCTGATGTCCGATTTGTGTCCATTTATTCTTTTGCGGAGGGACTGTCCCGTTTGGCCAATGTACATGGCAGAGGGGCATTGCTGGCACATGATGGCATATATGACATTAGAGGATGTGCAGGTGAATGAGCCCCTGATGGTGTGGCTGATGTGGTTGGGTCCTCTGATGCTGTTGCCAGAGTAGATATGGGGACAGAGTAGGCAACGAGGTTTGCTACAGGGATAGGTTCCTGGGTTGGTGTTTCTGTGGTGTGGTGTGTAGTTGCTGGTGAGTATTTGCTTCAGGTTGGGGGGTTGTCTGTAAGCGAGGACTGGCCTGCCTCCCAAGGTCTGTGAGAGTGAGGGATCATTTTCCAGGATAGGTTGTAGATCGTGGATAATGCGCTGGAGAGGTTTTAGTGGGGGCTGTATGTGATGGCCAGTGGTGTTCTGTTATTGTCCTTGTTGGGCCTGTCCTGCAGTAGGTGATTTCTGGGTACCCGTCTTGCTCTGTCAATCTGTTTCCTCACTTCCCCAGGTGGGTATTGTAGTTTTACGAATGCTTGATAAAGATCTTGTAGGTGTTTGTCTCTGTCTGAGGGGTTGGAGCAAATTCGGTTGTATCTTAGGGCTTGGCTGTAGACAATGGATCGTGTGATGTGTCTTGGATGGAAGCTGGAGGCATGTAGGTACGTATAGCGGTCAGTAGGTTTCCGGTATAGGGTGGTGTTTATGTGACCATCAATTATTTGTACTGTAGTGTCCAGGAAGTGGATCTCTTGTGTGGACTGGTCCAGGCTGAGGTTGATGGTGGGGTGGAAATTGTTGAAGTCCAGGTGGAATTCTTCAAGGGCCTCCTTTCCGTGGGTCCATATGATGAAGATGTCATCAATATAGCGCAAGTAGAGGAGGGGCATTAGGGGACAAGAGCTGAGGAAGCGTTGTTCTAAGTCAGCCATAAAAATGTTGGCATACTGTGGGGCCATGCGAGTACCCATAGCAGTGCCACTGACTTGAAGGTATAAGTTGTCCCCAAATCTGAAGTGGTTGTGGGTGAGGACAAAGTCACAAAGCTCAGCCACCAGGCTTGCTGTGGCCTCATCAGGGATACTGTTCCTGATGGCTTGTAGTCCATCCTCATGTGGAATATTGGTATAAAGTGCTTCTACATCCATGGTGGCCAGGATGGTGTTTTCAGGAAGAACATCAATGCATTGTAGTTTCCTTAGGAAGTCGGTGGTGTCTCGAAGATAGTGCTGGTAGCATAGGGTCTGAGGAGAGAGTCCAAATAGCCAGATAATCCTGCTGTCAGAGTGCCAATGCCTGAGATGATGGGGCGTCCAGGGTTTCCGGGTTTATGGATCTTGGGTAGCAGATAGAATACCCCTGGTCGGGGTTCTGCGGGTGTGTCCATGTAGATTTGTTCCCGTACTGTAGCTGGGAGTTTCTTGAGCAGATGGTGTAGTTTCTTTTGGTATTCCTCAGTGGGATCAGAGGATAGTGGCCTATAGAATGTGGTCTTGGAGAGTTGCCTGGCAGCCTCCTGTTCATAATCTGACCTGTTCATTATGACTACAGCACCTCCTTTGTCAGCCCCTTTGATGATAATGTCAGAGTTGTTTCTGAGGCTGTGGATGGCATTGCGTTCTGTACGGCTGAGGTTATGGGACAAGTGATGTTGTTTGTCCACAATTTCAGCCTGTGCACGTCTGCGGAAACACTCTATGTAGAGGTCCAGTCTGTCATTTCGACCGTCAGGAGGAGTCCACGCAGAGTTCTTCTTCTTGTAGTGTTGGTAGGAGGGTTCCTGTGGGTCGGTGCACTGTTCAGTGGTGCGTTGAAAATATTCCTTGAGTCGGAGACGACGAAAGTAGGCTTCCAGATCACCGCAGAACTGTATCATGTTCGTGGGGATGGTGGGGCAGAAAGAGAGTCCCCGAGATAGGACAGACTCTTCTGCTGGGCTAAGTGTGTGGTTGGAAAGATTGACAATGTTGTTAGATGAGTTGAGGGTACCATTGTTATAGCCCCCAGTGGCAGGTATTAGTTTAGATAGCTTACAGTCCTTTTTCCTCTGTAGAGAAGTGAAGTGTGCATTGTAAATGGCTTGTCTCATTTTTGTAAAGTCCAGCCACGTGGAAGTTTGTGTAGAAGGCTGGTATTGTATGAGAGTCGCCAGTTCTGAGAGCTCATTCTTGATCTTCTCCTGTCTGCTGTACAGGATGCTGATCAGGTGGTTCCTCAGTTTCTTTGAGAGTGTGTGGCACAGTCTCTCACCATACTCAGTGTAGTATGTTGATTGCAATGGATTTTTTACCTTCAGTCCTTTTGGTATGATGTCCATCTGTTTGCATTTGGAGAGGAAGATGATGTCTGTCTGTATCTGTGCAAGTTTTTTGTTGAGGTTGATGGATTTCCACTCCATACGGCTAAATTTAGTGCCTTGCATGGTGTCAAGTATCAGGGGGTAGCCGTGTTAGTCTGTATCTACAAAAACAACAAGGAGTCTGGTGGCACCTTAAAGACTAACAGATTTATTTGGGCATAAGCTTTCGTGAGTAAAAACCTCACTTCTTCGGATGCATAGAGTGAAAGTTACAGATGCAGGCATTATATACTGACACATGGAGAGCAGGGAGTTACTTCACAAGTGGAGAACCAGTGTTGACAGGGCCAATACAATCAGGGTGGATGTAGTGCACATCAGTCCCATAGATACAGTACACAGGGGGTGACTACGCTGGATATGCCCAAAAGTGTGTGCACAATTGGCACACTTTTGCTTATGCCCTTTTGATAGTTTGGGCCATAATCTTTACACTGGGAACAACTATTGTAGCTGTGTATATCAAATAGCTTTTACAGCCTTTTAGCTATTGATTATAGAGCTCTCCTGCAAATGGCCCACTGAAGTTGTAGTGAGATATAGTTGATGATAATGTTTCAAATCAGAGTCAGGTGAATAGGACTGAAAAGCTGTGAACTTCTAACTGATGATCAGCAGCATATGTGACATGATTCTTTGGCTGTGCTCTTGTTCCTACAGGACAGATGTCCTGAGGGCAAAATCAACACAGCTGACATTAGCCCCTGTCTCTACTGGGTTTTTCCTACCTGTGTGGACACACTGATGTCGCTACACCAGTGCAAATCCCCAGTGCAATGTGTACAAGAGGTGAATTACCGATGTAACTGTATTAATATAGTTCCATAGGTGAACATTTTCCTAGTCTGAATAAGCCCTTAATAAATATCAGTACACCTCTACTCCGATGTAACGCAACCCGATATAAAAGGATTTTGGATATAACACAGTAAAGCAGTGCCCCGGGGGGAGGGAGGGCTGCACACTCCGGCGGATCAAAGCAAATTTGATATAATGCGGTTTCACCTATAATGCGATAAGATTTTTTGGCTCCCAAGGACAGCGTTATATCTGGGTAGAGGTGTACTTTTGTTCTAATCTCCACAGGAAGGCCATGTATGGAATAGGCATAGAGATAGATTGTGCTTCCAGGCCAGGGCTGAGGAGCGGTGGGAGGGTAATCTGGAAAGCTTGCCATGCCGTGCTAGCTATATGGTGGTGGTAAACTGGCACCTCTTGCCAGCACTAAAATGTTATTCCTATTAATGGGATGGAATTTTAGGCCCTGATTCTGCAAACACTTATGCAAGTGCTTAACTTTACTACTATGGGTGCTCCCATTGACTTCAGTAGGACTAGCCACCTAAGTAAAGTTAAGCATGTTGTAAGAGTTTGCAAGACTGAAGCCTTAGTTTGAAATGAACTTGATGGCTTGTGGCAGCTTCTGTCACAACTATGTTATTTTCATCTAGGGTTTGGTGTGTTTTTGTTTTTTTTTTAATCTCGGGGTTTTTTTTAAAGGAAAACTCTGCTGTAGGAGTGAGAATGGAAATGCTGTGCAGTTTTTTTGAGTAGTGAGAGGCATGATGATAATTTTCTGACAAAATGTGTTATTGATCTGATGCTTTTAAAGTATGCATGGTGCTAATAAATTCAGTCCTAGCCTAATGCCTTATGGACTACCTTCTAACAAGGAGTACTTTTTATTGCTAAATTTACAAAACCATTAAAACTGTGATCTATAATGTGTGAAGGGCTTGTGGGTCTTGATTTCAAAGACTCTTAAAATATATTTCTGACACACAAACTGTCAGATACCAAAACACTGGCAGTTGTGCCAAATGGTTGGAGCAGAAATCAGTAGCAAGGAGGTCAAGGTCAGAGCAGAGGCCAGATGCCAGAGCCAAGGGTCAGAGCAGGAGTTGGAAGTCAGGAATCAGAGTTGATGGTCAGAGCTGGGTTACCTGAAGTGAGGCTGGGTCCAAAATTAGAGTGGGTTAGGGCCCAAGACCAGAACAGGGCAGCAGCAAGGCAGGGAACAAGCAGGCACAGGACCTATCCCAGTCATTGAACTGCTGCTGGGCTTAAGAGCTGGTCTCCTGATTCTTCCCGTAGCCAGTTAGGCAGCCTGCTACAGGCTAGCTGTGCTCATTAGGTTGCCTGGAGACTGGCTCTGTTGCAGGCCCTGATTCCTGACAACATCCCTCTCCACCACACAAGGGCATCTCTGCTGAGGGGGACGGAGGCGCCCATCTGTCGCCCTGACATTTCATCTCGGGAGGTATGCTGCCTGCCGGGGGCCCGTATCCGAGATGTTACGGAGGCATTGTCGAGGATTATCCGGCCCTCTGACTACTACCCCATGCTACTCATCCATGTGGGCACAAATGATACTGCGCGGTGTGACACTGAGCGGATCAAGAGTGACTACAGGGCTCTGGGAGCACGGGTGAAGGAGTTTGGAGCGCAGGTGGTATTCTCTTCAATTCTTCCTGTTAAAGGTAGGGGCCCGGGCAGAGACAGATGCATCATGGAGGTGAATGCCTGGCTGCGAAGATGGTGTCGCCAGGAGGGCTTTGGCTTCCTAGACCACGGGATGCTATTCGAGGAAGGACTGCTAGGCAGAGATGGCGTTCACCTTTCGAGGAGAGGGAAGACCCTATTCGGACACAGACTGGCTAACCTAGTGAGGAGGGCTTTAAACTAGGTTCGACGGGGACAGGTGAGCAAAGCCCACAGGTAAGTGGGGAACATGGAGACCGGGGAAATGAGTCGGAAACAAGAGGGAGTGTGGGCTATATTGGCAGAGAGAAAGGAGAGTCAGGAAAAAACTGGGAGGAAAGATCAAACCAGTATCTTAGATGCCTATATACAAATGCGAGAAGTATGGGGAATAAGCAGGAAGAACTGGAAGTGCTAATAAATAAATACAACTATGACATTGTTGGCATCACTGAAACTTGGTGGGATAATACACATGATTGGAATGTTGGTGTGGATGGGTACAGCTTGCTCAGGAAGGATAGACAGGGGAAAAAGGGAGGAGGTGTTGCCTTATATATTAAAAATGTACACACTTGGACTGAGGTAGAGATGGACATAGGAGACGGAAGTGTTGAGAGTCTCTGGGTTAGGCTTAAAGGGGCAAAAAACAAGGGAGATGTCATGCTAGGCGTCTACTACAGGCCACCTAACCAGGTGGAAGAGGTGGATGAGGCTTTTTTCAAGCAACTAAGAAAATCATCCAAAGCCCAAGATTTGGTGGTGATGGGGGACTTCAACTATCCGGATATATGTTGGGAAAATAACACAGCGGGGAACAGACTATCCAACAAATTCTTGGACTGCATTGGAGACAACTTTTTATTTCAGAAGGTTGAAAAAGCTACTAGGGGGGAAGCTGTTCTAGACTTGATTTTAACAAATAGGGAGGAACTCGTTGAGAATGTGAAAGTAGAAGGCAGCCTGGGTGAAAGTGATCATGAAATCATAGACTTTGCAATTCTAAGGAAGGGTAGAAGGGAGAACAGCAAAATAGAGACAATGGATTTCAGGAAGGCAGATTTTGGGAAGCTCAGAGAGCTGATAGGTAAGGTCCCATGGGAATCAAGACTGAGGGGAAAAACAACTGAGGAGAGTTGGCAGTTTTTCAAAGGGACACTATTAAGGGCCCAAAAGCAAGCTATTCCGCTGGTTAGGAAAGATAGAAAATGTGGCAAAAGACCACCTTGGCTTAACCACGAGATCTTGCATGATCTAAAAAATAAAAAGGAGTCATATAAAAAATGGAAACTAGGACAGATTACAAAGGATGAATATAGGCAAACAACACAGGAATGCAGGGGCAAGATTAGAAAGGCAAAGGCACAAAATAAGCTCAAACTAGCTACGGGAATAAAAGGAAACAAGAAGACTTTTTATCAATACATTAGAAGCAAGAGGAAGACCAAAGACAGGGTAGGCCCACTGCTTAGTGAAGAGGGAGAAACAGTAACAGGAAACTTGGAAATGGCAGAGATGCTTAATGGCTTCTTTGTTTCGATCTTCACCGAGAAGTCTGAAGGAATGCCTAACATAGTGAATGCTAATGGGAAGGGGGTAGGTTTAGCGGATAAAATAAAAAAAGAACAAGTTAAACATCACTTAGAAAAGTTAGATGCCTGCAAGTCACCCGGGCCTGATGAAATGCATCCTAGAATACTCAAGGAGCTAATAGAGGAGGTATCTGAGCCTCTAGCTATTATCTTTGGAAAGTCATGGGAGACGGGAGAGATTCCAGAAGACTGGAAAAGGGCAAATATAGTGCCCATCTATAAAAAGGGAAATAAAAACAACCCAGGAAACTACAGACCTGTTAGTTTAACTTCTGTGCCAGGGAAGATAATGGAGCAAGTAATTAAGGAAATCATCTGCCAACACTTGGAAGGTGGTAAGGTGATAGGGAATAGCCAGCATGGATTTGTGAAGAACAAATCATGTCAAACCAATCTGATAGCTTTCTTTGATAGGATAACGAGCCTTGTGGATAAGGGTGAAGCGGTGGATGTGGTATACCTAGACTTTAGTAAGGCATTTGATACGGTCTCGCATGATATTCTTATTGATAAACTAGGCAAATACAAATTAGATGGGGCTACTATAAGGTGGGTGCATAACTGGCTGGATAATCGTACTCAGAGAGTTGTTATTAATGGTTCCCAATCCTGCTGGAAAGGCGTAACGAGTGGGGTACCGCAGGGGTCTGTTTTGGGACCGGCTCTGTTCAATATCTTCATCAACGACTTAGATATTGGCATAGAAAGTACGCTTATTAAGTTTGCGGATGATACCAAACTGGGAGGGATTGCAACTACTTTGGAGGACAGGGTCATAATTCAAAATGATCTGGACAAATTGGAGAAATGGTCTGAGTTAAACAGGATGAAGTTTAACAAAGACAAATGCAAAGTGCTCCACTTAGGAAGGAAAAATCAATTTCACACATACAGAATGGGAAAAGACTGTCTAGGAAGGAGTACGGCAGAAAGGGATCTAGGGGTTATAGTGGACCACAAGCTAAATATGAGTCAACAGTGTGATGCTGTTGCAAAAAAAGCAAACATGATTCTGGGATGCATTAACAGGTGTGTTGTGAGCAAGACACGAGAAGTCATTCTTCCGCTCTACTCTGCTCTGGTTAGGCCTCAGCTGGAGTATGGTGTCCAGTTCTGGGCGCCGCATTTTAAAAAAGATGTGGAGAAACTGGAAAGGGTCCAAAGAAGAGCAACAAGAATGATTAAAGGTCTTGAGAACATGACCTATGAAGGAAGGCTGAAAGAATTGGGTTTGTTTAGTTTGGAAAAGAGAAGACTGAGAGGGGACATGATAGCAGTTTTCAGGTATATAAAAGGGTGTCATAAGGAGGAGGGAGAGAACTTGTTCACCTTAGCCTCTAAGGATAGAACCAGAAACAATGGGTTTAAACTGCAGCAAGGGAGGTCTAGATTGGACATTAGGAAAAAGTTCCTAACTGTCAGGGTGGTTAAACACTGGAACAAATTGCCTAGGGAGGTTGTGGAATCTCCGTCTCTGGAGATATTTAAGAGTAGGTTAGATAAATGTCTATCAGGGATGGTCTAGGCAGTATTTGGTCCTGCCATGCGGGCAGGGGACTGGACTCGATGACCTCTCGAGGTCCCTTCCAGTCCTATAATCTATGAATCTATGAATCTCCTACAGCCCTTGGGGCTCAGCTTCTCAAGGTACTTCTGATGGACCTCTCGAAGTAGGTCAGAGGCAGGGTTATTCTGTATTGGTTCCCTAGACCATTCATGCAAACCGTAGCCTTCCCAGTCCACCAGGTTCTGGAGCCTTCCCCTAACTTGCTGAGAGTCGACAATTTGGTGGACCAAGTAATCCTCCTGTCCATGGACTGTTATGGGTAGTAATGACAAGTTGGAGTGGTTTGAGTATGGGGTCTCAGTGTAAAGTTTTAGAAGTGAGATGCGAAAGACAGGGTAGATCTTCAAGAATTTGGGCAGCTGTAACCTGAAGGCCACAGGGTTCACTCGTTCTATAATCTTGAAGGAGACTTTGTATTGGTAGTTTAGTTTGGCAGATGGGTGGCTCGATTTAAGATTCGTGGCAGAGAACCACAGCTTGTCTCTCTGGTCAGATTGGGGACAGCCCTGATGGTCTTGGTCCACATGGTGTTTATAGGCTTCTTTGGCAGAATGCAAGAGTTCTTTGAGCTCCCGGTGCACCTGGTGTAGGTGGGAGGCTAAAGCTGCAGTGGCCAGTACTGAGGAACTTGTGGGTAAGTCTGGGTGAAAGCCATAGTTTGCAAAGAATGGGTTATGTTGGGTCAAGATGTGGATTGCATCGTTATATGTGAATTCAGCAGGGGAAGCCAGTTGTCCTTGTGGTAACAGCACAGAAAGCAGCAAACATACTGCTCCAAGAGTTGATTGACTCTGTTTGCTCATTAGACTGAGAATGTTAGGTAGCTGCAGCAAGGAACTCGATTCCAAGGAGACTTGAGACATTTTTGCCAAAATAGGGAGATGAATGGGGGTCTCTGGTCTGATATAATGCCCACTGGTAACCCGTATTAGGAGAAGACATTTTCCAGGAAGAACTGAGTCATCTCCTATGCAGTAGGAACAGTATGGCATGGGATTAAGTGTGCCATATTTTTAGGAGATTGATGGCAGCCAGGATTACAGAGTATACCTGAGAGCATAGAAGTTCTTCCATAATGTCCATTGATATAGTAGATCAAGACTGTGTAGGTGTGGACAAAGGCTAAAGGAGACCTAGGGGTTTTGATTGTGGGTTCTTGATACAAGTGCAGAAGTCACAGGACCTTATATAATCCTTGATGTAAACTCAGGACCAGATTCCAGGTCTTGACTTGGCCAAAATGGCCTGCAAGTGATGAATCATGGCATAGTTTGAATACTCGAAGCCTGGGTTGTCCTTCTGGAACATAAATACAATCCTTGCAATAGAGAAGGCGGTTCTGTAATCAAAACTTGAAGTTGGGTCAGGTACCAGCATCATTCAGGGTCTGGTGGATCTGCCTTGTGAATGGATCATCAGGGAGTGGATGGAAGATGTCAGACTGCTGTCAATCATCCTGTTGACAGAGTTGGACCCCTGGAGCATGGTGGCAGAGGGCTCTTCATTAGGTTAATGATATTCATCTTTGCAGGATAGCACATCTGCCTATCTGTTTCTTGTCCCTGGGCATTAGGTTACTACAAAATCAAAAGAAGCAAAGAAGAGGGACCAGTGGATCTGGTGTTGGTTAAGGCATCTGGCAGTCTGTAGGTACTCCAAGTTCTTGTGATCCATCAAGACTTGGACCAGGAATCAGGCTCCTTCTAGAAGTTGGTGCCACTCCTCAACACCCACCTTGATAGCCAGTAGCTCCTTGTCCCAAAGATTGTAAGCTTCTTCTGCCAGGGTTAGCCTCTGAGAATAAAAGGGATGGGGCAGAATTGGAGGGCTACATGTTAATATAAAATTGCACTTATGGGGAAATTTGAGGCATCAGCTTTGATCATAAATGATTTAGTGGGATCTGGGTGAATCTGGGTGCTGAGGTGAATGCCCTTTGCAGTTGATCAAAGGCTAACTGAGTCTCAGTGGACTAGGCAAACTGGGCCCCCTTTTGCAGGAGTGCTACTATGGGTGCAAAGGTAAGAGAATCTTTTAACAAATCACCTGTAGAAATTGGTGAACCAGAGGAATCTCTGCACTCCACATAAGTCCTGGGGTGTGGCCTAACTGAATATTGCTGCCACTGTATGTGAATCTATGACACAGGGCTAGCCACACTGGCCGCAGCTTGGGCGGCCTCAGGCAACTGGCTCTGGAGACTACACGAGCAGTGGCTGATCCTGGGGACCACCTGAGCAGTGGTCCTGGGGGCAGCTCTGGAGAGCACCTGAGCAGCAGTCCTGGGTGCTACCCCAGGGCCAGCCACACCGGCCGCTGCTCAGGTGGCCTTGGGCAGTTGGCTCCGGGGACTGCCTGAGCAGTGGCCAGTGCGGCTGGCTCTCGGGAGTGCCCGAGCAGCAGTCTTCAGGGTGCCCTGGGGACCAGCTGAGCAGCAGCGGTCCCGGCATGGCTAGAGCAGCGGCCCCAGGGGTGCCTGGAGGCTATCTGGAGAGTGGTCCCCGGGGAGCAGCGGCCATGGGCAGTCATCCCCAGCACTCGAGCAGGGGCCCCCGGAGCAGCGGGGCCTCAGAAGTAGAGATTTAGTCAGAGCTATTTTTGGTAAAAGTCATGGACAAATCATAGGCTGTGAATTTTTATTTATTGCCCGTGACCTGCCCATTACTTTTACCAAAAATACTAAGTCTTAGCCTTAGTTATAGCCTCCTTGGAGGTCCAACTGTGTGAAGACCTTGGCAGAACTGAGTCTTTCAAACAGTGCATAAATAAGCAGAAAGAGGTACCAGTTTTGGAATGTAATCTTGTTAAGAGCTCAATAGTCAACACAAGGCCAGAGGGAGCTGCTTTCTTTGCCATGTCCCTCTGTTGGGGATGTGGAAGGGTGAATGAACCCCTCTTCTGCAGGTTTTCCTTGAGATAACTCCGCAGTGCCTGTAGTTAGAGTTTGGAGAGTGAGTAAATGTGCCTGAAGGGAACCTCTGCTTCCAGCTGGAGGTCAAAGGGGAATCATAGTTGTGACGAGATGGTACGGTGTCAGCTTCTCTTTGCCAAACATGTTGGCATAGTGCTGATATTTAACATGAATCCCTGGGGATGTCAGAGAGGATGTGGGGGTTGCCAGGGTCCTGTTTGGATCCTCTCTCTACGTTTCTGAATTCTTTGGAGGACCAAGTAAGCTGAAAAGGATTGCTGGTCCTGGGTCCGGTCTTGGGAAACAGGATTGTTGGCAAAATGGGGAGTGCTACCAATATGTGCTCATAGGTAGGGCCCTACCAAATTCATGGTCCATTTTGGTAAATTTCACAGTCATAGGATTTTAAAAATCGTAAATTTCATGATTTCAGCTATTTAAATCTGAAATTTCACAGTGTTGTAATTATAGGGGTCCTGACCCAAAAAAAGGAGTTGGAGGGGGGGGTCACAAGGTTATTGAAGAGGAGTTGTGGTACTGCTACCCTTATTTCTGCGCTGTTGCTGGTGACGGTGCTGCCTTCAGAGCTGGGCAGCTGGAGAGTGACGGTTTCTGGCTGGGAGTCTAGCTCTGAAGGCAGAGCCACTGCCAGCAGCAGCCCAGAAGTAATGGTGTCATAGTATGGTATTGCCACCCTTACTTCTGCACTGCTGCTGATGGGGACCCGCCTTCAGAGGTGGGCACCCAGCTAACAGCCACTGCTCTCTGGTCACCCAGCTCTGAAGGCAGTGCAGAAGTAAGGGTGGCAATACCACGACCCCCCTAAAATAATCTTGCAAGCCCTCTGCAACTCCCTTTTGGGTCAGGACCCCCAGTTTGAGACATGCTGGTCTCCCCGGTGAAATCTGTATAGTATAGGGTAAAAGCACACACAAAATTAGATTTCATGGGGGGAGACCAGATTTCATGGCCTGTGATGTGTTTTTCATGGCCACAAATTTGGTAGGGCCCTAGTCATAGGCAATGAGCCGGGGATGCCAAGCACAACTGATGAATGCAGTGCACGAATTAGTCAAAACTGGAGGGTTTCTTGGTGGCCTGCAGATTTAGCAACTGGTCAATATGTCCCTGCCACAACACCTGAAGTGTGGCTTCAGCTGTATACTTGTGACTCAGGTCATCAAAGATCACCACCATAGCTCAAAAGAAACCCTCAAATTGTCCCATAAGCATGCTTGATCTTTCCAGGAGTGTCAATACCCAAGCCAGGACCTCTCCAATAGTCAGATTGATAACACTGCTCTACAGCCAAGATGCTTCTGAAATAAATGTAATCAAACTTTACTAATTCTGGGTCACTGAGAACGAAAATTATGCTTAAAATTGTTGATTGGCTCTAGTTTTCAAGATATGCTATTGGGTCAGTATATGCAACTCTTGACTTGAGAATGGCAGAGAATAAGTGAGTTATAAAGGAAAGGGATCTCAATTTAAACCAGAAATAACTAAAATACATCTTTGACTGGATCTATGAATAAATCTATGACTGGGTTTGGACAGTACTTGCTTTTTAGGCAAAACAATGAATGATGCAATCTGAAGCTGGTATTGCGTCATACATGATATGAATTGCATCATGTTATTCCTAGAAGTCATGGATGATGCAATCATAACGAAGCTTACATCACTCTGCTGAACAAATTGCCCTATATTAGCTCTAGAAATCATACAGTGTCGTGCTCTCTTATTTGTCAGTGTTTGATTTTGCAAAGGGACACATTTCTGTTTAGCCAAAGTGAGCAGAGATGCCTCGTACTTGTGTGAACAGTGCAGATAACTTCTGCTATGTTTGTGGTGAAGTGACTTTTGCATCACAAAAGCGCAGTATAACCACTATGGTTAAGAAAGCCTATCACCTTTATTTTGGCTGCAAAATTGGAGATCAGGACAAGAGGTGGGCCCCACACATATGCTGCAACACTTGGGCAACAAATCTTCGCCAGTGGTTGAACAGGAAAAGGAAATCTATGCCTTTTGCAGTGCCAATGATTTGGAGAGAGCCAACAGATCATACCAGCAATTGTTACTTCTGCATGGTGCCTCCAGTTGGGAAAGGTGTGTCAAAGAAGAAAAAGTGGACTGTGCATTATCCAAACATTCCATCAGCTATACGCCCAGTACCCCACAAGAAGGATTGCCGGTTCCTGATGCACCAGAATCATTCTCACTTGAGTCAGACGAGGAAGAGGAAGAGGATGAAACTTCTGGTCCTGAACCATCAATGTCACAGGACCCACATTTTCTCCCATCCTCCTCCTCTGAACCATACCTCATAACACAAGGTGAACTGAATGACCTTGTCAGGGATTTGGAACGACCCAAGAGTAAGGCAGAGCTGTTGGGCTCCAGACTACAGCAGTGGAATCTCCTGGCAGGTGATGTTAGGGTTTCCATGTTCTGTGACCGTCAAAAGGATCTTGTCCCATTCTTCTTCATGGAAGGGGATCTTGTAGCCTGCAACAACATCGATGGTGTGATGGCAGCCCTCAATATCGTTCACGATCCAGATGAGCGGAGACAGTTCATTGATTCATCGAAGACGAGTCTTAAAGCTGTTTTACTGCATAATTGCAATGTTTTGACATCAATTCCAGTTGGTCATGCAGTCCATATGAAGGAAACCTATGACAACATGAAACAACTTTTGAGGTGCATAAACTATGACCAACATCAGTGGCAGCTTTGTGGCGATTTGAAGGTTGTTGCTCTCTTGCTTGGTCTGCAGACTGGATACACAAAGTACTGCTGTTTTCTCTGCGAATGGGATAGTCGTGCAAGAGATTCCCACTACATCAAGAAAGATTGACCACTCCGACAGTCATTGGAGCCTGGGAGGAAAAGTCTTCAGCATCCACCACTTGTTGAATCAAGGAAGATTTTGTTACCACCCTTACACATCAAGCTGGGTCTGATGAAGAACTTTGTCAAGGCCATTGACAAAACACAAGCAGCTTTCAAGTAGCTCCGTGGAAAATTTCCAAGGTTAAGTGAAGCTAAGATAAAGGAAGGTGTCTTTGTTGGTCCTCAGATTCGTGAACTTCTTCAAGATGATGCATTTGACCATGCACTGCGTGGCAAGGAAATGACGGCATGGAAAGCCTTCCAGTTAGTGGCAATAAATTTTCTCGGAAACAATAAGGCAGACAACTACAGGTTGTTGGTGGAAAACCTCCTCAAGGCATACAAAGGCCTTGGTTGCAACATGTCACTAAAGATACATTTTTTGCACTCTCATCTAGATTTTTTTCCACCGAACTGTGGAGCAGTGAGCGACGAGCATGGTGAGCGATTTCACCAGGACATTGCAACAATGGAGAAACGCTATCAGGGCAAATGGAGCCCATCAATGCTTGCAGACTATTGCTGGACAGTGACAAGAGATGCTCCATTTAATGAATACAAGAGAGAAGCCAAGAAGTGCCGAGTAGACACTGAATAGGACTAAACTATGTACATAATAGTTTTTTTGCCTTTTGTTTCATAATAAATTTTATTTATATAACCCTTTTGCTGTTTTTTAAAGTGTTACATAAACAGGACAGGTGAAATATTATCATGTAAGGCAACCATAAACACATGAAAAGACCTAGGTTTACAATTTATGATTAAAACTCTACTAACTACACAATATATATAGACATAAAATGTAAAAACTTAAATATCTTAGAAACAGTAGCCAGTCAGTCGTTTTAATTGTCATATTTGAATTCAGCACATCAAAATACATAATAAATAGCACATTTTATCTCTGAAGCAGACGACTTCTCAAAAACTGTAGACCAGTGTAATCAGTCCCACTCAGGGTGGGTCAGTAGGGTATAACTATCTGAGAGACTGTCCTGTGGGGATATGGGGTTAAGATCTCCAAAGGAGCGTAAAAGTCACATAATCAACTCATGCATCTGAGGTTCCAGTTTGAGCTGATCTCTGCTTTCATGGCTGTCTTTCAATTTAAACACCTAAAATGAACCCACATTAAATTCTTGCTTTACCTATAGATTATTCAGGTTTCAGCCTCCTGTGCCACACTGTCGAGATGGGTATTTCACAGCGGTTATGAAGTGGGGGCTATTTTAACTTGCCACTCTCCCATCATGGACCCAGTTGCTTTCTTTCAGGACTGTTTTCTGGCAGGCGGGATTCTTGACTCTAAGGATTTATCTACACTGCCAAAAACCAAGTGTATTCTTAACTCAGGTTAAAATAACAGTGAAGACATGGTAACTTTGTATTTTAACTTTAAAAGCAGCTTGAGCTAAAGCTCATAGGAGAGCTCGGGGATGAACTTGAGCAGCTAAATGTGTTGTGGAGTTGCCATATCTTCACAATGGTATTTGAACTCAAGTTAGCTAATGTGGGTTAGCTAACCCAAGTTAAGAATCATAGAACTGGAAGGGACCTCAAGAGGTCATCTAGTTCAGTCCTTTGCACTCGTGGCAGGACTATTATCTAGACCATTCCTGACAGGAGTTTGTCTAACCTGCTCTTAAAAATCTCCAATGATGGAGACTCCACAACCTCCTTAGGCAATTTATTCCAGTGCTTAACCACCCTGACAGGAAGTTTTTCCTAATGTCCAACCTAAACCTCCCTTGCTACAATTTAAGCCCATTGCTTCTTATCCTATCCTCAGAGGTTAAGAAAAACAAATTTTTCTCCCTCCTCCTTGTAAGAGACTTTTACATACTTGAAAACTGTTATCATGTCCCCTCTCAGTCTTCTCTTTTCCAGACTAAACAAACCCAATTTTTTCAATTTTCCCTCATAGGTCATGTTTTCTAGACCTTTAATAATTTTTGTTGCTCTTCTCTGGACTCACTCCAATTTGTCCACATCTTTCCTGAAATGTGGTGCCCAGAACTGGACACAATACACCAGTTGAGGTCTAATCAGCACAGAGTAGAGCGGAAGAATTACTTCTCATGTCTTGCTTACTGGACTTCACAGATGATGTTGCTCTCCTATCACATACCCAACACCATATACAAGAAAAAACAACTCGACTCAATGCATTCAGCCAGCAAATTGGACTGAAATCAACTGCAATAAGATAGATATCATGACCTCACCATCACTAGTATGGATAGAGGATTATGTTCTCACCAATGTAAAAACATTCACATACTTGGGCAGGCAGCACCATCAGCCATGATGGTGGAATAAGCCAGGACATCCGGAACAAAATCAATAAAGCCAGGAACACCTCTAGGACCTTAAATATAGTCTGGAAATCATCAAAATACAACACCAAAACCAAACTCAAGATTTATCAGAGCTGCGTACTTTCAACACTACTTTATAGTGCAGAATGCTGGGGAATGAGAAAGTATGACATGTCCAAACTGTCTTCATTCCATACAACCTGCCTCAGAAAAATCCTCCGTATCATTTGGCCCAGAACAATCTCAAACCAAGATCTATTGACACAGTGCAGCCAAGAGGATCTGAGCACCATCGTTGCCAGAAGACATTGGAGATGGATCAGTCATGTGCTTCCGATGGAAACTGATTCCATCACCAGAGTAGCAATAAGATGGACACCCGAAGGCAGGTGAAAATGAGGCCGCCTGAAAACAACATGGCGAAGAGCTGTGGAAGCCGAGCTGAAAAACCTGGGGGACATCTGGGAAACTATTGAAAGACTTGACAGAAACAGACAGGAGTGGAGGAGCTTCGTCACTGCCCTAAATGCCAGAGGCATAATAGGAACATGATGATGATAATGGTCTTGCTTACAACACTCCTGCTAATACATCCCAGAATGATGTTCGTTTTTTTTGCAATGGTGTTACACTGTTGACTCTCATTTAGCTTGCGGTACACTATGACCCTCAGATCCCTTTCGGCAGTACTCCTTCCTAGGCAGTCATTTCCCATTTTGTACATGTGCAACTGATTGTTTCTTCCTAAATGGAGTACTTTGCATTTGTCCTTATGAATTTCATCCTATATACTTCAGATCATTTCTCCAGTTTGTCCAAATTATTTTGAATTTTAATCCTATCCTCCAAAGCACTTGTAACCCCTCCTAGCTTGGAACACACTTTTTTTTTTTTTTTTTTGAGTGCAACTTTTTCAATTGGCAAAACTAGGTTGGAGTTGTTTAGCCACTAAAACATACCTTGTCTTATCATATATATTTATGCTTTATTCATAAGAATGCCATTGTCAGCAGTGAAAACCGTCTTAGCCAATTAAGAGAATTGAATGTTTGCTGCTGTTTATACTAACAGAAACCAATGTTTCCCTCAATAACTTTGTTTCCAGGGTCCTGAGCAAATTCAAATGGTAGAGAGTCATTCTTGGATCAGATCAAGAAAAATGAATTAGGAAAACATTAGCTTTAGTTTATAATGGCTACACATTAACCATACTTGCAGGAAAAATGCTGGTGGAGCAATAATGGCTAAGACTCTAAAGCAAAGCTGTGTCACGTTATTTTCACAGTCAATGGATAAACACAGGAAGCTTCCTGAACAGATCTGGCATGTGTCCAAATTGCATACAAAATGTTCCCCTCTGTGTGAATTTCAGGCACTTTTGTGCTAAATGGGACAAGTCTGTCATTTTATATGTATATTACATATATAAATAATATGAATTTTATTTGACAAAATACCCATGTTGCAGCTGACCCAATGCAGCACAGCAAGAGCTAACCTCAGTGGTACCACATAGCAAAATCCCACTTTCAGAATGGAAAAAGTCATCTTAAATGTTGTTCTGCCAGTTGAGAGCATTATTATACAGATGTCACCTCTTGACCTGAAAGATCCCCTTTTAAAAGTGAGATAACTTGAAAAGTTCATTTAGCTTTGTGCATCACACTTGAGAAAGGGAGAATGAATGCATGAATCAGTGGCTAACTGGGTGATGTAGTTATACATCAAGGTGCTTTGAAAGTGTTTGCCCCTAAGCATGTTCAGGGAACCTCATATTATCCAATCTGGGTAATCATCCTAAAGTCTGGATGCTTATTCAGGCCTTAATTAAACCTTTTGAATCCCAAAATCTGTTTAGGCTGCCCTTGCCCAACAGCTCCATTTGCCTCTCACCCCCAACTTGCACAAAGACATCTGATGTGTTGTATGTCATCTTTGGGTGGGGGGGCCTACTGCCCCTTCCTGCCTTTCGGTGACTAGGCAGCAGAATGTGGTATTTTCTGTGAACCCCAGCTACTGGACCTCTTCAGTCTTCATGACACATTGTGGATTCCCCAGAACATCCACCCCAGAGTCCATCATACTCTCACACATAGCAATAATAAATTAGGAACATTAACATTTTAACTCCATTGGACTGGCTTAGAACTAGGGTGAGGATTTACCCATATCACGTGTCCTGTGCTACCTGTGGGAATAGATATAATCTTTTTACTTGTTCACTGACCAGTTCCCTAAGAGCATGTTTCATGTGGATTATTTGCCGCTGACAATTTTTCAGCTACCAGGATGCAGCACTATTATGTATATGTGCTAGCTTGTTAGACCCTGAGTGAGTGACACAAAAGCCTGACATGCATTGCTCATGTTTCTCACTTGGCTCTACAGAACAAGGTATCTGTATGCGAGTTTAAAGTCAGCTTTTTAGCCTGCATCATCAACAGAATGAAAGTTGTACCGCTTTGTTTATCTCTTATCTACCAAGGTTATACACACAATTGGATCCTCATCTGGGTTTGTCTGTGTAGTGGGGTGGCTGCCCCACTCCATGAGAAAAAGGGCTGGAACAGGCCGGAGAGACTGTACAGACCAGCAGCCAATCAGCAAAGGCCTATGGAGAGCCAATCAGGGCAAAGAAAGAGGCAGCCAATCAGGGTTGGGCTGGGCCCTATATAAAGTCTGCCTAGCAAAGGAGAAGGCAGTCTCTACCTGACTAGCAAGGCAGGAGAACTGGCTCCTGAGGTAAGGAGGTAGCACCTTGGACAGAGCAGTGTTGGGCAGGCTTGGGGGAGCAAAGGAGAGCGCCACCCAAGTTGCCTGCCAGGCTGTGCTCTCCCCCTCTCTCTCCCCACCCCCCAAAGGGTCGAGATGGTGCATGGGGCCAAAGAGGAAGTGGCCCAGGGAAGATAGGCAGACAAGAAGGGAGAGAAGGAAGGCAGAGAGAGGCTGCTGCTAGAGGGTCCCTAGGTTGGGACCCAGAGTAATCGGCGCGCCTGGGTCCCCTCCCCTTCCTCCTTTGCACTGCACCTGGCCACGGAGGAGTGTGGCTGAGACAGACTACAACTTGCCTCTTAGGTGAGGGGCTAGACTTTGGGGTGGTAGTTGGCTACTGAGGCAGGTGCAAGCTGGAGGACTGCTGTTTAAACCCCCTCCTCCCCCTACCAGAAGGGGTGAGAATGGGGAGCAAGGCGATTCCCAAATAAGCAGACAATGGCGAGACTCCATGTGCAGAGGGCGCTCCACAGCTGATGAGCTGATTCCCAGAGCAATCAGCAGGAGGTGCCAGCGGTGGTGAGTCCTGACCCTGTTACAGTCCGATCTACTGGATTTTGCAGATTTGTATGTAAAATTATTCAGTGTTTAGAAAATATGCAACAAACGCTTGGTGGCACAACTTGCTTCTTTTGCACTTTTCAATGCCAACCTGATGTATGTGACAATATAGATGCAAGTTAATGCATTTCCCTAATTAATTTTTGTCCACATGTCCTAAAATGACTTAAATGTACAGCAAACTATACTAAAATCATTTTTACTCTGTTATATGACAGGGAGTGATTTGCTATTAGCAGCAAATGTCTGCAGCAATCTTTTGAAGTACATATCCTAATTAAAGTGAACATCCAATATGTTGGCCAAGGATGAGTCATGCTTCGCAACAGCTCTACAGGAAAGGGGACTTGAGCTTTGTACTCTTTCAAAGCTATGGCCATGTGAATACATTGCTTTCTTTTGGGTGAAATTGTATTTTATGTTGTTTATTGCATGCTTAGGAGGCACTTTAGTGAAGTCATAAGGGTGCCAAGAATGTGCATATGTATAGCATGGGACAAGAAAGGCTTGGGAGAGGGGGGAAAGGGCTATTTAAAAACTCCGTTGGCAAAGCTTTGTTGCTAGGCACAAAACCTACTCTATATGCAATGTTATTACTCAGGAGCAAGGTACCAGCATATTCCTAGTTACCATGGTTTCCCTGCAGACACAGTGCCCTCTCAGAAAGGAAACAATTAAGCTTAATTTTATATTCATTACTTAAATCACTTTAAATGGCTTAAAAAAAAAGAATTGCAAACTAACATACATGGGAACATTGTCATGACTTGATTTCTTACATGAGTTTTGTACTTTCACAGACATAGAATATTTTTGGGTTTTTCCCCCAAAGGAATTTAAAAATAAATGCTGCTACAAAGATTCCTTTTATTAAAGAGAGTTGAGTGGTATGTGCTGAGTCTTCTGAAAATTGCAGGTGATGACTCACTGTGAAAGCTGATGGATTGTGCATTTCAGATTTAGTGCTTGACAATATCTTCTAATCACTGGCAAGCTACAATTGGCTTGCAGACTAGAATAAATTGCCTGAAACTTCCAACAACCCTGAAATCTCAACCAACTATAATGATGGCAGAACTATAATGATGGCAGATTTATTTGGTGAAAAATCCTAAAATGTGGAAATGGCCCCCTTCTAAAAGTGCAGGGTGTTGATTGGTAAAAACTGATTCCTTCCAAGTACAATATTTGATTTGCAGATGTTACAGATTTTGGGATCAAATATGTTGCATTTTGAGGAGATATGCTTTTTTTTTTAAATGGCTTCTGAGTTTGAGCCCATGAACAGCTGCAAACCTGCGTAAGCAAATTTAAGGCTGAGCTGGGTCTTGACAAATGTTGCCCTTTAGCAAGGCCCCCTTGTGCTCGCAAGCTGGGTTTACGTGTTGTGATACTGATTCTGGATTCTGTGGTATTCTGCAGAAGCTTCATGTGGGGTGGGGGGAGTTTATAATGAATGAACTATGAAGGTGAATAATAATCAGTACAATAACCCCTTGTGTTATTTTCTTTGGCCAGATACTGCCACATATAATCACACCAATTAGTACTTTGGATCCCAAATAGCATTATTAGTTCCAATATAACTGTAACGTTCTACTGGGAACATCCAGAACTGTGAGCCACTGTGCTATCTCTCTGCCCCAGCAAGGGCTAGTTTTGCTGGAGATTAGACTGTGCATCAGCCCCCTGCCACACCAGTCTGTCTTCCTTACCAGCAAACTTCTCAAGGCTCTCCCTGCTCAAACCTTGCCTAGCAGATAACAATCTGTGAACTCCAGCCCCTGAACTCCCTAGAGATGTCTCCAATGCACAGCACATAGCACTGTACATTCACAAAGTATATTAATTTTGCTGCTCTTTCAAAGAGACAGTACATTATAGCCAGGGCCGGCTCTGACTTTTTTGCCGCCCCAAGCGCACCCCCCCCCCCCAAAATAGGACAGCCGTGCCGCCCTAAGATTGGACGGAATGCCGCCCCTTAGAATCTGCTGCCCCAAGCACGACCTTGCTTGGCTGGTGCCTGGAGCTGGCCCTGATTATAGCTTATTAACTTTATGTCTTTTGTTAATAAACTTGTTTTATTTACTATTATAAAGCAACTCAGTACTGTATATGAAGGGAAGAGTGTGTTTACTTCAGTTAAGTGATACCAAGAAGAAGGAATAAAGATAGAAATAGTTACAAACAAATAAAAATATGCTTTCTAATGGGTAAGACCTTAACAAACTACTGTCTCCGTTCAAGGTAGTTTCCTCTCTAAGCAGTAGCCGACTAACTCTTAACCAGGATCCCCACAGAATCCAAGAAGTTAGTTTTACTTGTCTCCTCAGGTGAAGGATAATCCCAAGTCTTTCTGCCTTATATCTCAAAGTTTGCCTTTGTTTCAGGGTCAAATTGATCCCCTAGGGTTCAGTCTCCGGTCTCCTTCAGGGGGCTGCCTCCATCTTGATTAAGGTGTCCTGTGGGGTACACCCAGGTGATACTTCCTGCTGCAGTTTTACAATGTAAATGTCCTCTTTTTGCCACCTTTGATACAAATGAATAGTCCATTGAATTTGACCACATCTGGTTTGAGGTGTTGACCTCTTTCCTTTGTCTGGAGAAAACCTGTTCATCAATTTCATCTGACATGCCTGGTTTAAGAACATAAGAAAGGCCGTACCGGGTCAGACCAAAGGTCCATCTAGCCCAGTATCCTGTCGGCCGACAGTGGCCAATGCCAGGTGCCCCAGAGGGAGTGAACCTAACAGGCAATGATCAAGTGATCTCTGATCTTTTAGTATCCATAATTCCATACACAGCATTATTACATACATTTCACAATGATATTATTGACCCATGTGGTGTTAGTTTTCAAAATATGCCGTACAAGGCATATTTTATACAAATAACATTGCAGTAGTGTGTAGGTGAGAACACAGAGATACCTAGAATCATAGTGACTTTTCTCAGAATATGATAATACTCCCTGTGAGATTCATGGAGTACATGTAGCGTTCCATATAGCTTTAAACAGTGTACTAAATTCTTTCATTGAAGTCAATAGGGTTGCATGGACATTATTTATTTTTTGTATTAGGATTGGTTTTAGAGCATCACCAAGATTAGGGTCTCATTGTATTGGTGTTGTGCAAACAGGTAGTAAGAGATGGCTCCTGTCCTGAGGACTGTGGTAACTTTGTAGTAAGTATATGTTGGCAAATGTTGACAATTTGATTGTGCTCATGAACCATGAGGACACAAAGACACTTTTGCAATTGTTTAGATTAGCTCTGCTTGAAATAAGTCTGTTGCAACCACTAACCTTTTAATTCCACAACAAAGGACACATGGAGAATAAATCAACTTTTGAGTTGTGGGAAGGAAATTACAGTGCAGAAGGGATAATTATCATAGCAGAACATGTATTTAGGAAAAATCTTCTGTAGTGTACAAACACCTGGATCAGTATTTTTACCAGAAAGAAATGTTGAATGTCCAATTAATATAAGCTATGAGTGTTGAATAAAGTAGCTATAACATTTTGAAATGTGGTCTTATGAGAATCCAAGTAGGCATGAAGAAGTACAGTGCTGGAAGAGATTTCAAAGAAAAAGGAATGTACTAAAGTGATGTTGATGACTCAGCATGCGTCAATCTTCCCTGTTTGCCAATTAATAGTTGTAGAGCTGCCTACAGTTATTTATACACAGGCTTGGAAGGATTAGATTTTTATTGGTAAATGTCAATTTTACTGGCTACACTCACAAACCAATGGAAAAAAATATTTCCATTGATAATCAAAATTTACAGATAGGCAAATTAGGAAAAAAATGCTACTTGAGGACTTAGTATAGTTTGATTTAAGTATATTTACTTTGTATATTTTGACATATTGACAACTTGTGTGTTAATGGTAATAAACTTTATTTAATTACAGTACATGTTGAAATTCAAAACAATTAGTCTGACCCCTCCATAATTTCCAATGACCATGAAAGTTTAAATAGATGACAATAGAAAAAAATGCTTAAAATAAACATTATCTGTCAAAATTACAAAATAAAAATGTAAATCTGCCAAGCACCCAAAAACAAATTGAAATGTGAATAAGTGATCCAGTTTTGTAGCTAGTAGTATGTAAACTGTACCAGTTAATGATTAAAAGTTAACATGGATTTTGAAGTAAACACAGATCTGAGCTGATGTGCGTTTTGGATAACAGGTTTAGACTAACTGTCCAGTAATTTCAGCTAAGTATTTACAAACTAGCAATAGTTTTCCACTATACCAGCTGTATAACTTAAAGGAGTTTACTCGGTTGCCATAAATATGGGTCTGTTGTAAGAACCTACACAGAATAAACAGGAGAGCTTGAAGGTGACACACATGAGAATATCCTATAGCTCAGTGGTCACAAAACTCTGCTGAGAGGTAGCAGTTCCCTGTTCAAACCCTTACTCCCTTTTTTGGGGGTGGGGATTGAACCCTGGTCTCTCACCTCCCTTTGTGGCGCTGCTGGGCCAGAGTGACTTGCCCCAGGTCACGTGTTGAGGCTATGGCAGAAATGAATGCAGGTCTCCCAAATATTAAGCTAGTACCTGTATCATCCTTCTCTGTAATTCCAGAAAAATGTATCCTGGGATAATTTTAAATTGATTTCTTTATTTGCCCCCCCCCCCTCCCTAAATCAAGCCTAAATGAGCTCATTCAGCACATAAATTGATATTTCCTTCAACATGTAGTGGAGGAAGAAGAAGTAGCGCTAGGGTCCAGCAGAGGTATTCACACTCCAGCTATCTGAAATGCCATTGTAGTTCCTACACTCCTACATCCCAAATGGTGTATTGCTGTGGACAGAGGATAGCTGCCTCATTTCCACACCAGAAGTGTTTGCATTTCAATGGTGAATTAAGTAATCCCTGAATATAGTCTATATATCACTATGGGATCCCTCTAGATAAAGTTTTATACAAATACAAGGTGTTATTTTCTAGATATGTGTTTTTAAATAAAAGTAACTTTCTATGAAAACTAATTTTTTTTAGTTTATATTAATTATTACAGGAAAATATTTTTGTTTCCAGCAATTTGTTAATATATTGAATTCTCTTATCCATAGATTAATAAAGTTAGAAGGGACCATTGTGATAATCTATCTGACCTCCTGTATAATACTGGGCATGGAATTTCCCTGAAATAATTCCTGTCTGAACTAGAACATATCTTGTAGGGAAAAAAATCCATTCTTGATTTAAGAATTCCCAGTGATGGAGACTGCACCACAAACAACCCTTGTTAACTTGTTCCGAAGGCTAATTATTCTCCTTGTTAAAAGTCTGCACCTTACTTTATTTCTAGTCTGAACTTGTATAGTTTCAACTTCCAGCCATTGGATCGTGTTATATCTTTATCTGCTAGAATGAAGAGCCCTCTATTATTAAATTTCTGTTCCCCATTTATGTATTTACAGTCTGTGCATAGAGTAATGCCACAGAATAGAAGATTATGCTGCTCTATCGATCTCTAAAATGCTTCATATAGCAATTCTACTCTATTTCAGTGTAGCACTGCTATGGGAGATATTTATTGGCTTCATACACCTTATTCAGTACAACTAGGGTGACCAGAGAGCAAGTGTGAAAAATCGGAAAAGGGGTGGGGGTAATAGGTGCCTATAGAGGAAAAAGACCCTAAACATCTGGTCACCCTAAATACAATAAAATTGCAGTTAATATTATTAGCACTGAAGAAGCTTCCTATCCAGTCATAGCATAGGGATGCTCTTTACATACATACATACAGTAACTTGTGTAATAATTACTGCTTGAGAACAAGAATGGAAAGGCATTTGCAAAACTAAAACTGTTGTAAAAATGATAGGCTCAACAAGTCTGTCTTACTCCAAAAAAGAGAATACAAGCAATAACCCTAATGTGAATTCCAGCCTACTCTCTCTATTGAGCAGAAACACACTAGAGGCTGTAGAAGTTGTTTTGTATACTACAAACTGCTCTGGGACTCGCGCTTTCTCTTATGCACACTGATGCTATTATGTTGAACTGTGACATAAACATTTTCTATTGCAGTGGGATGAACTGTGTGATCTAAAGGATCTTTTCCATTTCTAGATGCTATGATCCTGTAGGCACAACTTTGAAGTAAATATACTAAAAATTGCAAATAAACATTGAGAAATAAATTTCTGTGCATTGGCCAAATCCTGCTGCAAACCATTACTTCTTCACTATTACCTGAAGGAAACATGACTGGTTTACACTACGCGAGTAGGTCGATGTAAGGCAGTTTACATCAACCTAATTATGTCAGTGTACACACTACAGCCTTGTCCTGCTTATGTAAGTGCCCTACTACACCGACATCAGAACTCCACAAGAGGTGTAGGACTTACACGGGTGTAGTTAGGAGAACTTACTTTGGCTGTTTGGGAACCTCTGGCCTACATGTTTGTGGGAGTGGAGGGTACAGCACTTTGCAGGACTGCGCTGTCTGGGAGGGGAAGAGCTCAGTTATAGTATATATCCTGTGTCAGTCTCTATGGCAGATTGCTAACTTCCTGGTGATGACAAGCATTTCTGTCTTGCTTTGCTGGATCTTGATAGTAAAGAACTTTTATTTTATTTATTGATTGATTTATTGCTGTTCACACATTAGTCCTAATCGTTTACACTTGTCACACAGGGACGTAGGGCTAAATTAATCACGGACATTAAATGTGCTCCTACTCAAAAGAGACTGCAAAAATGACTCCTCCTTGGCACTGTTTTTCTGGAGGGTTCACCTTCCATGAGACTGAAACAGTGTTATAAAGTAATTTCTTTTCAAACAAAGGCTGTTCCTTGGACGCTTTACAAAACAAACAAAAAATGGCACGATATTCTTCTTAATGGAAAGTTGTTCTCAAATGCCAATTTTTTTTTAAAGCACAGATTACACAGGGAAAAATGTATACTATAGGACTAGCTTATTAACTGTCTGTGTACTTTCCCTATGCACAAGTCTCATTAGCAAGCATTACTCTTTTGTGTGGATGATGAGTGGCCAAGAATTAATGAGCAAAGTGAAACATAAGATCCACAGCTACGAGATGAGCAGGCAGGTTTCCGGCAAAATAGATCATGCACGGACCAGATAGCAACGCTCCGCATCATAGTCGAGCAGTCTATGGAATGGAACTCCTCATTGTACATCAACTTTGTTGACTATGAGAAAGCATTCGATAGCGTGGATCGAGAGACTCTCTCGAAGCTCCTTCGGCACTATGGCATCCCAGCAAAGGTGGTTAACTTGATTAAGAACTTTTATATGACGGCATACACTGTAGAGTGATCTATGGAGGGCAGCTTATAAACAGCTTCCAGGTGCGAACCGGGGTCAGACAAGGATATTTGTTGTCACCATTTCTCTTTCTCTTTGTCATTGATTGGATTATGAAGACATCCACTTATGAGCGCAGGAACGGAATCCAGTGGACGTTGTGGACCCAGCTTGATGACCTGGACTTTGCCGACGACCTTGCACTCCTTTCGCATAGCGAACAGCAGATGCAAGAGAAGACTAACGTAGTGGCAGCCACGTCATCACAGGTTGGCCTCAACATCCACAAGGACAAGACTAAGATCCTCAAGATTAACTCCATCAGTAATGACCCAGTCACACTGAATGGAAGCCCTCTGGAGGAAGTGCAGTCCTTCACCTACCTAGGCAGCAGCATCGACCAACAGGGTGGCACGGGCGCAGACATCAAAGCAAGGCTCGGTAAGGCAAGAGCAGCTTTCTTACAGCTCAAGAACATCCAGAGAGCTGTCTTTGGCAACAAAGAGTAGACTGTTCAATTCCAACATGAAATCAGTCTTATTGTATGGAGCTGAAACCTGGAGGACAACTAAAACAACCACCAGGAAGATCCAGACCTTCATAAATAGTTGCCTTAGAAGGATTCTCCAGATCTGCTGGCCAGACACCATCACCAACATCTACCTCTTGGAGAGGACCCGTCAACTTCCAGCAGAGGAAGAAATTAGAAGGAGAAGGTGGGGCTGGATAGGACACACACTACGCAAGCAGCCAACCAACATCACTAGATAGGCATTGCGGTGGAACCCCCAAGGCAAGTGGAAAAGAAGCCGTCCAAGAAACACCTGGCGACGCGACCTTCAGGCTGATAGCATAAAAATGGGCTATACCTGGAACTAGCTAGAGCAAATGGCCCAGAATAGAGGACTCTGGAGATCTGTGGTTGGCGGCCCATACCCTGATTGGGGTGACGGGCATGAGTGAGAGAGAGTGAAACATAAGAAAGGTAATGCCATTTAATTTCAGTCCATAAGGGATCCTTCCCTCCTCCCTCCATGTTAACGCAGCTAAAGAAATAGAAAAAGATGGTTCATTGTTTTATCTTTGTTGATCCCAGAAAGCTTTACCATAGCTTTGTAGAGGAGCCATGGTCCTGTGATTAAGTTACTGGCTTGGGATTCACAAGATCTGTATTCAGTTCTGGCTTCTGTCATCTACCCCTTATGGTTTTTTCTTTTCT
This sequence comes from Malaclemys terrapin pileata, assembly GCF_027887155.1. Lineage (NCBI taxonomy): Eukaryota > Metazoa > Chordata > Testudines > Emydidae > Malaclemys > Malaclemys terrapin. The sequence goes on from NC_071507.1 coordinate 135,796,688, forward strand.
TTTTTTTTTCTTTTTTTTGGGGGTGGGGGGGGAAAATCATGTAATCTTTCTGTACCTCCGTTCCCCCATTGGTAATGGTAAAATGGATATAAGAATATCTCCCTTCTCCCATCCTGTTTGTCTTGTCTATCTAGATGGTCAGATTTTTCAGATCAGGGATTGTCTCATGATGATGTGTATGTAGAGGGCCTATCTCAGTGGGTCCCTGATTCAGATGGAGCCTCTAGATGCTACTGTAACAAAAATAATAATACTAAACACCCCCCCCCCCCGCCCCCATGAGTGGCCACTGCATACAGAAAGAGTCAGTGCCCTTTATAGGAATGAAATAAAAAAATCCCCAACTTCAATAATAACTCATATGTGGGATGCCAAGGTGTAAGAGCACCCCTCGCCTCCCTCCTGCTCCAGTTCACTTCCTCCCAGAATGTGTATGCCACAGCCCAAAGAAAGGTTATCACAGGGCCCAGAGGAAAGATGTTGCAGAAATAACTCTACTTTGCTTTCTTTTGTACCCCCTACCCCAGTCAGGGATCCACTGTGTTTGCATCTCCTCCACTCTCAGAAGCAGAGATGATGATTTTGGATTAATTTATTAAGAATCCCATTTGACTTCAATGGGAGTACTACATGTAGAGGGGCTGTTGCACTATGGCCAATCCATAGTCCTATCTGATCTTTCATGTAAAGTGATCACATGCAGGATTCAGGATCACAGGTATGCTCCCTCCCTCCTACCAATTTACATAATTGCACAATTGGCTAGATTTGTTCCTTCCTCCTGAAGTATGTAGATTCCTTACAGTGTTTCCATGGCATCTAGCTCTAAGTGTATGAGTTGAAAAGTCTCTTTGGAAAAACTCGGTTGTCAGAAAGTTGATTAGTACCTTTCTGTAAGGACCCCAAGAAACATTTGTAGTCAAGCTCCCCCTGTTTCTAATGAAAGACAGCAACTAATCCCATGCACAGCTTTTGATTCCTAAACAGGGTAATAGCTCTCTAAGACTTAATTGAAAATTGTAGCCAGTACTAATATAGCAAATTTATATTTTTATTAAATTCTTCTTATTCAAAGCATTGCTTCAAGATGCACTATTTCTCCATCATTCTTTGCTCAGGGTTGGAGAAAAACTTTGATTTTTAATGTTTACTTTCCAGTTCACAGAACAGGGCCCTGAACAAATTATTCTTGATGGTGAATTGTTTGCCTAATTTACTGCAATGCTGGCCTGCAATTATAAATAAACACTTAACTGATTTTGTTTGGTTAGATCAAGGAGTCTGAGAGGATATTTGTGAACTGTCAATGTTTCAGTGGTCCATTTCATTACACGGTTTGCTTCTTTATCATAGTAAGTATGTGCAGCATTGTCTAAGGTTTTGAATAACAAGGGTGCAGAGATTTTTATTAAATAGTATTTATTCCCTCTGGCATTTGTAAAAGTATGCTAAAGAATACAGGGCAACTTTCGCACATGGGCCAAAATTTCATTTTCCTAATACTCCCCACATTGGGCATTTAAAAAAAAAAAAAAAAAAAAGCTTTTTTTGGTGTGTGGTTTATTTTAAACATCAGAGACTGAAATGTAATATGAAAGTGCTATTGAGAATAGGGTTAATCCATATTAGCCCATTAATGTGCTAGATTAGCAGGCAAGAAACTAAATTATTCCTGGAAAGATCTGTTTACTAAAGTTTCAGTGCATATAATCATGGATCTATTCCATCTTAAGCTATGAGCAGCCTGCTCTTCCTATTTCTGCTCCATATAAACTAGTAAAAGCCTATGGGAATTTGGATGAATGACTTTAATATTTGCCACAATGCAATTTTTCTTTAAGGGCCTCCCTCTTCCACTTCTTACACTGATAAGTAGCTCTGTGCTCCTCTCCTACATCTGATATCTATTAAGAGATTAAACTCTCTGCAGTGGTCTTGATGTGTTGGCTGTGACCTGGTGTACCTGGGGTAGCCTTCACTGGAAATGCCAAGGTCAGGGCAGGCTGCAAAAGGGAGAGTAGATACTTCCAAGACTGGTGGGTAACAGTGAAGTTAAACTCCTCAACTAGTCAAACTGTGCTTTTGATTCCCCATACTGGTTATCAAGAAAGAAAAAAATAATAATCACACAGCCTTCTTTATGGCATTCCAGTTTTCTGGCTCTCAGTCAGGACCTAGGTCCAGTACAGTGAAGTTATTTTACAACTCTACTCACATAAACAAA